>NC_140936.1:170747501-171415001 GCF_014529385.1 Adiantum capillus-veneris | reverse complement strand
TCTTATGAATACCTGGATCACCAACACTTGGATTATCGTGACACTCAAATGATATTTGGCACCTAGCGTTTGAGCCCTTTGGCATGCATACTCTACCCTTGTGGAGTAAGTAGCCATCATTAATGGAAAAACTCTTCCATTGCTTAAACTCGTCCTGAATAGGGGTGGAGCTGTGGGTGTTGGACTTTTTATCTACGCGTGAAGAAATATGTTGATCTCGCCGTGCAGAGACATGTGAGTGTAAGGGATCCGTTCTTAAAATTGCACTCCACACTTTAGCATATGATTGATCTTGTGCACACTTGCCACACAATGACTCCAAAAATTCACTCTTTATTTCCGTGAAAGCGAGTGAATTAATCTAAGACATCTAACTTAGTCAATCCTCTACTACATTATATTGCCCCTTGCAATATCATAGCTTACAATCATAACCTTGAAGGATCTTCGCCCGTTTAGCTTTGCGACCCTTCAAGTCTGTTTGAGTAGTAAAGCATTTTATACTCTCATGGTCAAAAACTACTTCAAACTCGGCACCATATAAATAGTATCGCCACTTTTGTAAACCGTGAACTATGGCATAGAGATCCCTCTCATAGACATAATAATTCTGTTACTTTCAAAGGCTATAGGTCTTCCCTCCTAGAGGAGTACCGTAGCAATTGCTTTATCACTAGCATCAATCTCTACCACAAACAACTTAACTGGGTCAACGATTGCTAGGATGGGAGCAATGGCTATAGATACTTTGAGTTGTTCAAAACTATGTTGTTGGGCGTCTTCCCAGAAAAAGGTCTTACCTTTTTCTTTAAGGTGATCCATCATAGGAACATCAATTTTGATGGCATAGAGCTCCCTCTCATAGATATAATAATTCTGTTGAGCTCTATCCAAGTTTTTAGTTTCAAAGGCTACAGGTCTTCCCTCCTAGAGAAGTCCCACACCAATTGCTTTATCACTAGCATGAGTCTCTACCACAAATGACTTAAGTGGGTCAACGTTTGCTAGGATGGGAGCTCTGGCTATAGCTACCTTGATCTGTTCAAAAATGCATTGTTGGGTGTCTTCCCAATAAAAGGTCTTACCTTTTTCTTTAAGTTAATCCATCATAGGAACATCGATTCTGGCATAATCACAGATATATTGTCGATAAAATCTAGCCATGTCTAAGAAGATTTGAAGCTCCTCAACCATGTTGGGATGTGGCCATCGAAGAATGACAGCAACCTTGTCAATGCCCATCTTGATGCTAGAATAAGAGATCACATGATTGAGTTAATGTATCTCGTTTTTAAATAGATTGCACTTGCTTGGCTTAGCATACATGGTGTGTGTTCGTAGACTGTTCGAACACTAATCCCCGATTAGTGTTCTATGTGTTCATCTTTAGTCTTATTGTAAATGATAATGTCATCAAAGAAAACCACAACAAATTTTTCAAGATAGGGACATAAGACACTATCCATGAGTGTCATGGATGTAGCTGGAGCATTGGTTAAAGGAAAATGCATAACCAAAAATTCAAAATGGCCGAACCGTGTTCTAAAGGTAGTTTTAGAGATATCTTTCAAAAGGATACGCACCTGGTGGTATCATGAACGAAGATCTATGTTTGTATAGTATCTTTCCGCATGGAGTTGATCAAACTACTCACCGGTTTAGTGCCCGGCAGGACATCTATACCATTCTGGACATCATGTAGGGGGTAAACCTAGCGGTAAATCACTTGAGAATACATCACTATACACCGTGAGTAAGTGAGTCAGCTTTTTCCGTGCAAAAGGAGAAAGTAATTAGAGTTATGCTGGGATGGAGAATCTTGTAATTCCTTGTTTATTCTACAATAGTCGCATGTTGCTCAATATAATTAGAATTGAAAGCCCTTTGCTCTTTATAATTGTTAGCACTTTGCTTTTCATTAAATTCATTGCACTTTGCATACCATAACTAGAATCCATAGCAATTTGCTCTTGAGAATTCATAAGACTTGGAGAGAAGCAGTAACACAAAAAGACTTCATCCATTAAATCTACTTTTGTAAAATAGAATGAAGGGCAGAAGTTGGGCAATCAGCAGTCAGAAGAACAACAACCCAGTCACAATGGGAATCAGCTAGCTAATCAGTCCCAGCTCAATAGGGAGGCTAAAGGGAAAAGCAAAGCTAAGGATGAGAGACCAGCAGCTGATCAGTAGCATTCCTTACAGCTTATCACCCTTAACAGGCGATTGAGACATTAGTAGGATCTCATAACCAAACAATATCTTGAGGATGATGATCTCCTATCTGATCAGAAACGCCTTCAAAGACTGTATGTCGGGGCCAGGGAAATGGTGGAGCACTGGAAATCAGTGGATTTTCATGATCAAGAAACTTGCCGTTTACCTGCGCATCCCAACACAGTCCAGCTGCTGGAATGGGTCCCTGAATGGATAATCACTGCTGAAGAGAGTGTGACCAACCCACATTTGCAAAGACAGTCTACTGCAGATTGTCGCTCTCTCGCTCTTGAATTGGAACTTCTGCTGGGAAACAAACCAACCTACAAATGTATGAAGGATGTTAGGGAACAATTGAAAGAGGTTTTGGAGTAGATGCAAATTGCCAGAGGAGTCTTGGATCAAAGAGTGCGGGCCATTCTTGAAGATCAGACAGCCACTAGTAAAGGACCTCAGACTAGAATGTCAGTTGGAGAACAGGCAACTGCTCTCCGCAAACTATTTCAGCTAGTGAGAATAACTAGAAAAATGATGCAGCAAGAGAACCAGGTTGTTCTCAATTTTTTAGAATTCGTGCCTGATTCTCCAGTTCTCTTGTATGCTTTCCCAGCAAGAGAGACATAACTGCCAAGATTTTTTCCAGCACTTTACCCTCAACATCCAGAACCAGTCGATCGCCTTACATACTTCAAGATTATTGATGAGCTCCAGAATTGGTATGAGCGATCGACTGTGGAATGGAAAACTTGGCAAACACTGCTCAATGATGCTCTCCAACTCAATGATATTCACGAGCTGAAAGAAGAGATGCAAAGGATCTGGATGTGTATGAGTCAGTGGAAGATTCAATTCAGGGGCCTGACCAAGATCACCAATTAGTTGCTGCAACTTACTGTTGAGTCCGTTAAAGTTCCTGAAAAGGATATTGCAGCTAAGGCGGGCCTAGCACCACAGTATAGAGAGATGGTTGAGATTCTTTTTGAAGCTCGGGTCAAAATCAATCAGCCTCTTCCAGAAGGATGGATCCATACTGCTTCGCATTGTCACAAGCTGGCCAGAACTAGTGATCCTAAGTGGGAACACTCTATTATGAAGACGGGCAGTGAATCAGTCAATAATTACTACGGTAATTACCATGGTAAACCCAAGGCATATAAATAGGGCCCATTACATTGTAATCGGGTTAGCATTTTGGTGGCATTTGTACTTGAGTTGTCAATCATTGGCAGTTGTTGTCGACTGTACTCTTCCTTCTGTTTGTAAGCCACATCATACTCATTGTAATCTTTCATCTGTAATTCCAATCACGGTAGTATATTCCAGTTAGACTTACTCTGTATTCAGTACTCTGAATCTGAATTTGAATATTATTCTCAGTACATAGTCTAGTTCTTATTCCAGTAGATAAATTCCAGTTTAGTTTCTGTTCCTCTGTCCAGTCTACTGTCTGAACTAATACATCACCAGTAGTTGAAATCTTCTAACACTGGAATTAGCTATCTCAAGAGATCAGCTCCAATTCCATCAACCCCTTGAACTACCATGTCCCATACTTCTTTATCATTTCCACACATCTGTTGTACCACATACTTGTGGGAGTAGGGAGTCTGCGTAAGCTTCAATTTCTTGCTTATAGTTCAAGAAGTTATGAGTTGCACCAACTTCAGCTAAAATACGAACACGTTGTTCATTAATAGTCCCATGCATATGAATAAACTCATGGGGGCCAAAGGTGGCTGCATATTGAAGCAGGCACACAACACTTGTGCTTTTTATCCATACGAAGAACCTCTACAAACACAATATTTAGGAGATGAATCTAATGTGAGGCATTGCACCGTGTGCATGGCCTTATCTTTGCCTTGCAAAAGACGACAATCCTTCTTGCTATGTTGGTTTGAAAGACATTTGAAACACACATTGTGTTTCTTTGCACGTTCAAAATCGGTAGTGTTAAGAGACCCACGTGGAGAATCTCGTGATTGCTTAGGCTTCATAGCCTCTTGAGGGCGTGGAGAGGTAGATTGTCTCTTGTTCCTCTTGGAACATGTGGGATATCTACCTCGCCATTGGCTCTTTGCCAAATTGCTCTTAGCAAAAGTATTCCTAGAGTAGGGAACATTTCCCTTCCTCTCTTGGTCATCATCATATGTTTGAGCATGAGCGATAACTTCTTCGAAAGTTTTTGGATGTTGGGTCTTGACATGAAGACGATAGTCTTTGTCAAGGCGCCTACTGAAACCCCATATCTTTTGGAATTTATGTAGACTTTCTAGTTTTAATATGATTTCTTGATACTTAGAAATATACTGAGTGAGAGAGAGGCCAGGCATGCGGCATGCATCCCATGCTAGCCAATTCTTATCTTCTTCATTGGTTATTTCATTTGGCCCCAAACCTTTGAGCGAATTGAGTCTATACGCACTTCAATCAATTTCACTTGTTCTCTTTTATATCCCCTGCACTTAAGTGGAAAACTTAAGATGGAAAAAATTTTAGAAGGTTAGAGATTACCTTTCTTGACATTACCTCTCGCTTGAAATCATAGTCATCCTCGACTATGGAGTAGGGAAAATAAATTCATAGCTAGTCCTTTTAATTTGGGTAGATGATCCCTTTTTACCCATCAACATCCTTCCTTAGTGCTTGAGAGATGTAGGTGTCGCAAGCTTGTCTTTACTTAGCCCTTACATCTTCCAAGCGAGAATGGCTAAGTCTCCTTGATTCTTAAGAGTCTAAGCTCCTGCAAGCATGTAATGTATCAAGCCCCACTAATCATCTTCCATAGTGGATTGGCAAAGTCTATTAGGTTCTTGAGAGAAACGTGTCTGTCCCAAATATTATTAATTGTATGCATACAATTAGAAAAAACTTATCAACATTAAAAAGAAATCATAGAGTCAAAACAAGACAAAATGCTTTAGGAAACACATTGCTTGTTCGTACTTGGTTCTTACCTTTGACATGAGTCATTGTAAGCATTTACAAAGTTTAAAATATCCTTTAACTAGATGGCTCACATCCACCTTTTATCTTCAAAAAGATATTATTGAAATTTAATGAGATAACCTTACAACTCTGTTACAGCCTTTTTACATGTCATAAAATGCTCTCAAGCTGCAAGATCTCTTCTTGACCTTCAAATTTAGGTGAATCTTCAATTACTTAGTCTTTGGGTGGCTTTGTACTTATAAGGTTTTAAAGGCTCCCATGAAAGGTTTTTATGAATGAGCCAAGTGCTAAGTAGCTTTAACTCATAAGCGAATTTACTAATTGGCTTAACGACATGAAATGGTCCCTAATATCTTTTTGATAGCTTTACTTGCTATTGTTTATTACTCATTGAGAGTACTTGTTTCCCCTTTCCTGCTGCATGGCTTAGGTGTGCTTTGGGAAACTGAAGTAATACCCAATCATTCTATCTCTTTGAAGGTCAAGGATCTTATATGCTTATCAACAGTAGCCTTTTGCTTTTGTTTTCCTATGAGGGATATAGCTTCCTTAATCTTGTTAAAAGATTCTTTAATTAACAAGGTCTCTACTATACTCATCAGCATCAAAGAACTTCCCAGCATCTTGATAATATATCAGTGGGGGTTTTGGGTTTCCTTCAATAAATTTGAAGAGATCCATTCCCATAGAAGTATGGAAAGTATTATTCTATGCATACTACACTAAGGGTAAATACTTTTTCCATTGATCGCATTGATCTAATTTTGTAACATAGGCTTGGAGTAGATCAATAGTAGTTGAGTTTTGTATTTCAAATTGCTCCCAACTTTGACCGTCAATATCTCAATCTTCCCATATTCAATTAATGATCCGTCAATTCTTGCTGACTCTATAGAGTGATCTTGTCCTGGAGAACGATGGAAAGGCCCAAAATCCCCAAGATGGCATGCCTACCGAGGTACTTTATCAAACTGCCACACAACTGGCCCCCATCAAATATTTAATTGGCAATAACTTGCCCATTCGAGCTTCGATTGACAATCTGGAAAGACCAGCATGCAGCACAAATCGAGCACTTCAGTCCTATCTTCTCACATTACCTTTGAATATCCACCTCCATTTACTTTGTATGTCAGGGATCTGCAAAGCATTCCAACTTTGAACTCCAATATCTTTCATACCTTAGCTTCATTTGAGGAGCCGTTTGGACTGGCTCGTAAGGTACTTTGAATACCACATATCAAAGCACAATCTCAGTATTTTGGAAACCTCAACCTACCAACCTAATTGGCCCTTTTTGGAGCCTTCTTGACCTAGATAACCACCTTAGACATACATTTCCTGGTCTTCTTGCCTGTTGAGGTCCTTCATACCTACTCTAGCACTTTGTCATTCACCCTTAGCACCCATAGGATTGCTTTATATTTTTCACAGCACCAACCATCTTTGGATGCACCACGTTCCAAGCACTTCTTAGTGCTCCATCTGCACTTTTTAAGCACTTTGTATGCATAGCTCAAGTAGTTTCTTAGTAATTCCAAAGAAGTAAAAGCAATTTTCTTGCTATTTGAGTAACAAGCTTACCTACAAGGAATCCAATTCTTCTTGAGGCCGAGCCCAGTCAGTGTTGGCACCTCCTCTTTAAAGCATTTTGGTGATTTCTTTGACCTCTCTCTCTCTCCTTGCAATCAATCTCTTGTAGATCAAAATTTGGTGAGTTCTTGAGTATCTCCAACTCCTTGTTTAGTTGCTTCAATGCAGCGTAGAAGCCACTACAAGCAGAGAAAAACCCGTCATTTTTGAACCACAAATCCCTCTTTTCATGCAACTATACTTTCATCTCAGTCAACGGCTTTTGCAGCTCATCCTCCTTGACATTTATTCCCTCTATCTCCAAGCCCGGTTCCAGCAAAATATACATCGACTTCTCTACTACCTTGTGTGGCTACAATATGTGTGCCGACATTGTCGGTATTGATGATAAGGCACCGTCACATATAGATGCTTCTCTATTGGTGAACCCATAATAAACACTAAACTTGATGATCTTCCTCTCCAAACTCTCTTTTGCATCCTGCAATTGTCAAGGAGAGCTCCACCCAAGCTTTCCCATGTAATCCGATGCTCTATCAGATCACTCGATGTTGCTTGACACCTCTCATACACGAATCCCCGTGCAAACTTTGCTAGCAACTCACTATTGGATGCGGTGGCCTGATATACCTTCTTTTAAAAATATAACCTTGTATTTTAGAAGCTATCATGATCAAGAAATATACTCATCAAGTGGACCCCCATAAGAACGCGATTGATTATTTGAAAAATTTGACTTCATAAGCTCAGGAAAAAATGAAGAGACCTCGTAGAAAATTTTACATAATTTTCCACAATTGTGCTATAGATAATCGCAACTTTTACGTGCAAAAAAAATTACTTGAGAATATATAAAATAATGAAAATTTCTACGTGTTTGAGATGGCCATCTCAAGCATATCATTGTATACAAAGAAAAATATGTTTTGGATGTATTTGTAAGTTTTAGAAAGTGATACATTGCTTACCCTCTCCATTGAGGACTCAAGGTGGCAAGTAGAAGTAGGACTTAGGCTTTGGTAGGAAAACATGACACTTTAGTGTCTCAAGACATTTAAGTGTCCAAGTACAGGACTAGTGTTAAAGCTATGTAAATGAGTGGGACAATAAAGCCCTTCGTCATTAAAAGACGAGTAGTTATAACTATCTGTGTATCCCCCTCAATATTAGTGTGTCCCATGTGAACTTCAAGTGGTATGATTGGGTCATCGAAAGATTGCATTTGAGCAAATTCATGAGCTTGAACAACATGGTGAATAACAACTAGTGTTTAGGGAGAATGCAACATGTATTGCATGAGGGCTTCATAGTAGTTATGAGAAGCATAATCGAAAGAGGATGCTTTGGCCTTGAAAGTTTTCATAGAGGCTACAAATCCATCAGAGTACATAGGACGTTCTCCTTTGTTAGTAGTAGCTCTTGGATTAGAAGAGGTAGAGGGAGAAGAGTAGGCCTTTTTAAGAAACAAATTCAGGACGAGCAGTTTGAATGGAAGGGGATGCCCTACCTTGACTTGGCAAACTTGGACAAAAACTTGGACAACAGCCATTTATCGATAGGCCTTTAAAATAGTTGTCAGGATTGCCGTTGCCGGACGGAGTGCAAGCTCCCTCCATTGCTTGCGGCAGCCACGTCCAAGAAGGGCAAAAGCGGCCGCTCCCGCTGGCCCCAGACCCTCCCTCGCAGCACGGCGCCAGGATTCGAGCCACAAGCCTTGCCACTACACTCCCGGGGCGGCCAGTGTCCAGCAACGATGTACTGAGGCTGTTAGCCTTGATAGTTACTGAGGCTGTACTGCGGCTGTTATGCTGTTAGCCGTGCAAGGTGCGTCTGTTGTTTATATGAGCTCTCACGGCATGGAATTAGTATCTAAGCCTATAAGAGGACAGACCTGATATAAGAGGTCTCACGGCATGGAATTAGTATCTAAGCCTATAAGAGGACAGACCTGACACTATTCATGAGGGACGCCATTATTGTTTTTTTGATCATATAATAGACATTTTGTGATTGAGATTTCTTGCGTTCAATTTGATTGCATATTGGTATCATCATTTGCCAGCACAATTTTTTGATGCCTCTAGACCATGATTTGGGTATGGACATGGAGGATCATATGATGATAAAAAAAGAGAAAATTGATGATATTTTTGGAGGGGTTGGTGAAGGATTGTATCCATGATAGAATACTAGAATACCTATGGTGCATGTTTTGTAGCATTTATATGATTGATTATCCTTTCTACAAAAAACAAATCTTATATTTTCTCCCCATTTGATGTGGGTGTATGATGATCAACTTTATGTGCCTGTTTGCTACCATTGACTATGAATACTCAAGAAAACTCGCGGGCATGGACTATTAGGTTCCATAGATTTTGAACACCCCATTTATTGGTGATAAGCTGAACATGATGCCATGTGATAAAATAATGCATGTGATATAGCATTTTCATTGTGTATCTTCCTTTAGTAAGCACATGCTATGTACATACAAGGGAAGTTGCATAATGTTGAATGGGAGCTAGTGGACTGTTGCATATGCCCAAAGGTGTGGTGTCTAAGGTGTTTCTTAGGCAGAAGTGACAATTGAGGTGTATGAATATAGGGAGGTTGATTACTAGAGAATTTTCTAGGTTTAATTTATTTTTCTCCTACTCCTTTCTCTAAATAACACTTTGGGCTCTCGTCTTGCACATCTACATGTGGTGGTGACAAGAATTAATGGATATTAAGCATGTTCATAGATAATTCTGGATAGCGTTGGAATTTTTTGTTTGAAGCTATGATGGATACGATATGCTAAATTTCTTGCAATGTTCACTCTATGGTAGATTTGGAGTCGTTATGTGTAGAAGGTGTTGTTTACATATGTGTTGAAGGTGTTGTTTACATATGCATGAAAATTGAGAGAGATATGTTGCACAAGATTTTGTTACTAGGGTAAAGGCTCATGTGATCGATTCTCGGTAACACACCAATTACACTAGCCGTATCTCTTAATCATAATACAAAAAAAGAATAAGGGAGTACCCATACTTAGAGCTACACTACCCACTTTTTTTGTTCTCTAGAGCTCTCTCTCTCTCTCTCTCTCTCTCTCTCTTTCTTTCTCTCTCTCTATATGAAATTGAACATTTCCCTTTACAAGAAGGTAGTTTAGACAAAACTTACACCAAAGAAAGAACTCCCATAAGGTACTCACTTTACAACAACAAAGAACACATTTTGGCACCCAAGTGTAGACATTGCATTACTTATCTCACAAGACCGCGCGCCTGGGGAGTTAAACCAAAAACTAGACACAAGATGCACAAACATAGTAGTTGGGGTTGAATTAGATAGTAAGGATGGCCCGTGCCACCCTTGCCATAGCCACCCTTCTTGTGGTGGTTGCTGCCCTTCTTCTTGTAGTGAGCGTGATACCCTTTATTGTAAGGGTAATGAAGTTTCTTGGCCAACCAATCCGCCTCCTCACCTATTTGTGCCCCTACCCTAGCCACTAGTTATTACCCCAATTCCTTCACCTCAGCATTAGCAATGTTGCTCATGTATGGCACTAACATCACCATCACTATCACCAGCATGCACATTACTTTCTTGGAAGCCATGACTAGTACTTAACGTTACTCTCTCTCTCTCTCTCTCTCTCTCTCTCTCTCTCTCTCTCTCTCTCTCTCTCTCTCTCTTTCTCTCTCTTTTTTAAGTGAATATGTCTTTTTACTATATATTTACATCTTCTGTATAATCCACATACATCTCTTCCTCATATCATCCTGATTAATGTAGATTGCCTCATTGAAAGACCATAAGCAGAAAGACATAGCATCATCATCAGAGAACACCAAAGCAAAAATACACATAAACTTAGAGATTTTGACTCCCCAAGTTGATTGGCACCAAAATTCAGCCTACTGCCACCATTCAGCTACCACAGCATAGTACCAAAATACACGTGTAACAGATTCAACTTTCCCACATCTTAGACATTTACCATCTCCAATTTGTGTTTTGAGCATTACATCAACAATGGGGAGCCCCCCCAATATACCTCTCCACCAGAACACTTTAAGTTTGAAAAGCATTTTACAATTCCAAGTTTTGATGAACACTTGAGACCACCACTCCTTGTCATTGTTCACATGCCATATTTTATCACATCTGTCCTGTACTGTTCCTGGAGGAAGCAAGGCTCTATGGAAGTCCTTGGTTTGGGCAGTCCACTAGTCCTTTTGTGAAGCAGTAAAGGCCAAATCTTTGAACCTGTCTTGGTCTTCAGTGTTGATAGGAACTTGCAGATTGTTGACAGAGGCACATAGCATATGCCAAGGAATTTTGAAGCCATATTGCAATCCAAATTGTCTTCTAGCTGTTAAAAAAGATTTAAAACAGGCCTTAGAGTCCACAGCTTGACTAATGGAGAAGATGCCCTTCTTGAAAAGATAAAGGGCCTTTTTCCCTAAGGCTTTAGCAGGCAACTTCTGAATACATAACTCCAAAAGACATTTTCAACAGATAAAGAACACCCCGTATATCTCATTCTACCCTAGCTGATCAGCACATCAAACTCTTGCTTTCAAGACACAACCAACATATTTGAAATGTCATAACGTATTTTAATGATAGGTGCAACACTAAAAGGTTTATCCCATTCAGACAATTCCAGCAGCCATGAAAATAGCAGACAGAAGCTCTCACCATGGCCCACATATATTTTTCCCAATCTTGATCAGACTCCAGCATATACTTTATGAATGTTGCCCTCCTGGCAATAGCATGTAGGCTCAGATTCGGAATGCAACAACCCCCCATGTTCTTAGGCAAAGCCAACAGCTCCCAAGCCACCCAAATAGGTGATGCTTTCTTGCACTTCCACAAGAATTTGTTCATGACAGAGTTAAATGACTTCAAATTTCTCTTTGCCCATGGAACACAAGGCATAAAGGTAGTAATAAGGCACCAGTATGAAATGAATAATTCTTAGTCTGACATGGAGAGGCCATTCCTCACAGTGCCATGCAGCAATCTTACAGTACACCTTCTTAAGGAGCCAATGTTGTAGGTCAGTCTGAGATACATTCACACCAATGGGGTACCCCAAATGTCTGAAGATATGTCCTTTTGATAGCCCCCCCCCCCCCCCCCCCCCCCCCCCCATATTAGTGCATGCAAATTTTCAGCAGTGACATCTATTAGAGTTGAATTTATTCAATGCAGCCATACACCTTGACACATTCACATTATTGGCCTTCTAAAAAACAAAGGTCATCAGCAAAACCTTGTCCCAGCGTTTGACCAGAACCTCTAGATAGACCCTACAGTACTTGCTGCTGGGCCAAGGAGTCAAGATAACAGAAAAAGGGATGAGTGGACACTGCAAACAGCAAGGGACTAAGTGGACAACCTTGTCTAACAAAGTGGCTGATTGCAATTTCCTTGGACATTGTTCCATTTATCAGTAGTCTAGACCATGCATCTCTACCCAGCATGAATATGTAGTTTAATCCCCATCTTCTCAAGAATTTTGGCAATGAAGTCCCATTGCACTGTGTCAAAGGCTTTCTCATAGTGAATTTTGTAGTACCATGTCTTGCTTTGATCTTTGAGCATGCTCAATGCTTATCTGAATTGATAGAATATTATGAAAAATAGACCTGCCACTAATGAAACCAGTTTGACCCCTGTGGATGAATTTTCTAAGGAGGGGATTCAATTTGATAGCGACTGCCTTAGCTAGCAGTTTATAGACAATGCCCATCATTGTTATGGGTCTCCAGTGCCCCAATTGATTTGGGAAGGTTGGTTTAGGAATCAGCTTGATAAGGCCGTGTTTCAAACAAGGATCCATGTACTGAGCAGACCAAGAGGAGTTTATCAGACACATGATGATGTCCTTGAGCTCATCCAAAAGGGAACCACAAATTCCTTGGAAATACCACAAATTCCAGGTGTTTTTTCATTTCCCAACTTTGACAGTGCATATATGATCTCAGAGATCTCAAAGGGTAGTTCCAACCTCTTTGCATCAGCTTGCTTAGTACATGTATCCACAGTTTGAAGCAGATCCTCAATATCAAATTCCCTATCACAAGTGACTTTAGCCTATCCATTAAGTAGTTGAGTATATAATTTCTCACAGAAGTGCATCATCTCTGCTTGATTATCCAACACAATACCATCCTCATTTTGCTAACAATGCATGACTTCTCTTTTCCTCTTGGATTTTAACTTATTGAAAAACCCCTTTGACACATCATTGGAATCCTTCAGTGCATGGATTCTACATAGAAATCTACACCTTTCAGCTTGCTGCAGGTCAATTTTTCTAATTGCTTCCCTTCCTTCCTGCAATTCTACAAATTTCCTTTTTCACACTGTAGAGACTTTGGCCTGTTGAGCGAGATGCTTAATTTTCTGTTGGTCATCCATCTTGCCCTTTTCCTTCTGTTTGTTAGCAGCCCTTTTGAGCCAGATGCTCAATTTTCTTTTGGCGCATCTTGCCCTTTTTCCTGTGTTTGGTAGCAGCCCTTTTGAGACTTTGGCCTGTTGAGCCAGATGCTCAATTTTATTTTGGGCCATCTTGTCCTTTTCCCTCTGTTTGTTAGCAGCGCTTTTGAGACTTTGGCCTGTTGAGCCAAATGCTCAATTTTCTGTTGGGCCATCGTGCCCTTTTACCTCTGTTTGTTAGCATCCCTTTTTCCAAATCTTCTGATAATGTGCTGCAGGTTAGAGCATATATGCATCCAAACATGCAGTGGATGAGAAAATGCAGTTTGATTTCTTTTAGTCATGCTCTTAACCTCTTGCAAAAATTTCTTATTAGCTAACATATTATTGTTAATCATAAGAGGAGGTTTAAGACCTTCATTAAAGGATCCAACAGTAATGTCAGATAAGGTGCATACCATAGGAAAATGATCAGAGAGAAACATTGATACATCAACCACACATTATTTTTTAATAGGTAGCCAATCCTCGTGCAAGAAATACAACTTGTCCAGTCTAGACCAAGAAGATTGGTGAGAGAGGGAATGGAAGGTAAAGCCTACGTGCTGGTTGCTATCTTCCCATGCATCAGTCATCATCCAATTAGCGTTAAGCTGTTCCCAAGCAATAACTTCCCTTGCACAAATTACAGATGCTATGGATGTGGTATCCTCAACCTTGGTGACCATATTAAAGTCACCACCGAGAACTCCTGACTTCAGCTGAAGCTCCAAGCACCACTGCCACAACTGAGTTCTTCTATGAGCACAATTAGATACACACACATTAATTAGATGAAGAGGTCCAAAGAAAGAATTAATCAAGAATATAGAGCATATCCCAGATAGATGGTCCATCACCCATTGAGGGTTCATCTCTTGCTTAATGCAAGTTAAGACTCCAGAATAAAACATGGAATACCCCTTAAAATGGTACATTTCACCAGCTCTCTTATGCATTTTATGCTCCTCAATAAAAATAACATCCATATTACTCTTCACTAGCCAAGAGTTAAAGGTGAGTAATTTATTGGGGTCTTTAATCCCCCTCACATTATAACAGGATATGATTATGGGGGTGTGTTAACAACTATCTGGGTATCATCATCCATATCTTGCATGTTTATTTCCAAGTTCACAGTAGGAGGGTCCCTTTGTTGCTTCTGTTGGTATTCCTTGACCAGTCGTTCTACTGCTGCTAGTGTGTCAAGTGAGGGCAAGTCCTGAAGGATGTCATAGACATTGGATGAGGTGTAGCCTGAGGCTAAATTTTTGGGTTGGAAGGTTTTTCTGAGGGAGGGGCTTGGAATCCCTCTGAATCAATATGTCTTTTCCCTTTCTTCCCCCCTCTTTGATTTTTGGAAGAGGAAGGTTGAGATACAAAAGATCTGGTATTGACTGAAGTGCCCGAGGGGCGAACATACATAGGAGTTTTAGGAGCAGGAGGGGGAGCATTTGGTTGAGAGGCAGCCACAACAGCTACAGCAGTTGGGGGGTCACAAGGGGTTTTCCAAAGATTTTATTTATCGGCACCAGATTCTTGCTACCTAGGTAAGATGGTATGAGTTCAAATGAGCCATCCTTTAGTGTAGAACAATTCTTGGAGAAGTGCCCTAACTTCCTACTGTGGAAGCACGAGCCAACCAAGTTTCCCCATTTCAAATACAGTACCACTTTGCCCACATCCTCCATTTCAATGTCCAATGTTGAGGGGAACACTTTATCAGTTTTCCAAAGCACACAGGCTTTGTTCCTATTGGGGCAATCAATGGTAGGGCTAAAGAGAACTTTCCCTAGGGAGGACAGGGCCAGAGGTAAGAGGGAAGGTCAACTAGCTCTACCCAGACATGGCATTTGCTCATGAGTTCTTCTTTAATTTTCCTTACTGGTTGCCATTGAAGAACATGCACTACTTGTCCACACACGATAACAGTAGAAGATGTCAAAAAGGATTTTTGATCATCCTCTTTGAAGAACAGTACCTAAAATAAACCAGAACCAAAGCAAAATATTTTATCGACCACAATACGATGAAATCCATGGTCAATGAATCCAGCAACCTATCTAATGCTGGGAAGTCTCCCTGTAAAGTACAACAAAACAACTCTCCTCTGAAACACATAAACATGATTCCATACAGTAGTAGATTTCAGGACCACCTTATGTTGCCCTTGGACAGTAGGGTCCATCTGTCGAGGAATCCTTTAATGCATCAGAAATAGATAGAGAATCAAACAGTAAAGCTTCAACCCTCAAAACAGACGATGTGGCTTCAGCATTAGGGTTAAGGTTAAATGCCTCTGGTAGAGACATGTTCTATTGCTCAAGAAGGGACGTGAGATGTAGACGATGTGAGGTCTATCTTCCTAGCAGGTTGCATGTAGGCGCGGGACGTATCACCAACAGCAGGAGCTTGGGTGCAGGGAGAAATAGAGGCCATTTCTCAGTGCAAGAAGGATGCCTCTCGAGCAGGGCACGTCATTTCTACTACTCTCTCCTCTCTCTCTCTCCCTCCCTCTCTCTCTCTCTCTCCCTCTATCACTATCTCTCTATGTCTCTCTTTGCCAATTTTCGTTCAAGGTTGATTAAGGGGTATCTTGGGGGATGCCTTTCATAGCTTTGAAGTGAAAAAAGCGGGAGGAGACATGTTGAAGGGAGAGAAAAAGGTACATGCCCAGGTTGTGTGGAATGCTTTGAGGATGTCTCTCTCTCTCTCTCTGTCTCTCTCTCTCTCTCTTACTCTCTTATCACACTAACACAGCCTTGAAGTGGTATGAGAGACACATCAATGGCATGGTGGCAGCGAGAGCTTGATACGATAGCTTGCTTGCTCTTGGCGGTGGAGAGATCAAGAAAGATTAAAATCTTTGTGAGAAAAAATTGAGAGCTTATGAGCTCATGGAAGAGTGATTTATGCTCTTGTGGAAGCTCAGAAGAGAGTGTGTAGGGGAAGGTGCCCTAAAATCTATGTGTGCACAATATAACTATTTGCCAAATTAATTTTCTTCTTGTAGATTGTAGATCTGAAAATTTTGTCCTCTATTTTTTCCTATTGCAACATGATCTAAACTTCATAATAGAAAATTTTATCCAATTCCTCACCTTTTTTCTAATATTCACCTCCACGTTTTCTATTTCACGTAGTGTGCAAGGATGATGCATTTTTGAAAGAACGATTGGTGCTCAAAGTTGGGTGCATAAATATTGAGATTGAAGATGCAATTTAAGCTTTTGCAAAGGTTAATATTTGAGAATTTTTGGTAGATTTGGGTGAAGAAGAAGCGGGTATGTTTGTAGATTGTATCATTTTCAACTGTAACATGGAATCTCAAATGGCCTACCCTCTGTATTTCCTTGACATCCCACACATTACGTGGAAAATAGCCAAAATCTGCTAGTGTGGCATACACACATATCCTTGTATTTCATCTTTACATTACCAAAAGACAAAGTATGATAGAGGGAAGAAAACTCGATTTTTTTAGCCATTATCCATACCTAATTCCCATGGGAGACTTTATTCGTGTATTTCATCTTTACATTACCAAGGTCTATTAATTAGAATAGAAGAATACGGGCAATAGTAGACAGGCTCAGTAAACAAGGGAATTTCATACCGGTCAAAAGTTGTATTAAAGCCCAGCATATGGCAACCCTCTTCATATAAAAGATCTTTAAGTATCATGGCTTACTAACATACATAGTATTTGAGAATCGATAGAGATCCAAGAATGACCAATAACTTTTAAAAATGTCTCTTAAGCTTTGAGAATTTGGATACTAAGTTGAACCTCTCTTCGGCCTATCACCTACAAACGGATAGCCAAAGTGAAATACAAAACTCAACTATTATTGATCTACTCAAAGCCTATGTTATGGAGTTAGATCAAAGCGATCAATGGGAAAAGTATTTACCCTTAGTGTAGTATGCATACAATAATACAGTCCATGTAATGTACTTCTATGGGAAAGGATCTCTTCAAACTTATTGAAGGAAGACCAAAACTTCTATTGATAGTCAAGACAGTTGTGGGAAGTTCTTTGATGTTGATGAGTATAGTAGAGACCTTAAAGAATATTTTAACAAGATTAAGGAACATATATCCCTCATAGTACAACAAAAGCAAAGGCTACTACTGATAAAAATAGAAGATCCTTGACCTTCAAAGAGAATGATTCATGGGTATTACTTCAGTTTCCCAAAGCACACGTAAGCCATACAACATGCAAGGGGAAAGAAGGACTCCCAATAAGTAAGAATTTTTTTAAAGTTAAGCTATCAAAAAGATATTATGGCCCATTTCATGTCCTTAAGACAATTAGTAAATTGGCTTATCAGTCTTCGCGTTGTTGTCTGTAGGATGAGCCTGTTGTAGTCTTATAGCTCTTTTTGCATTGCCCACTCCGCATCTACCATGTTACCATCGCGATAGCTCTTGTCTCGATCTCTAACTTGGTTGGCCGTTGCATGTCGTACACATGATTGCTTGTTTTTCAAAGATATTTTTATGTAGCCCTCCAACCAGTCTAGTGAAAAAAGTTGATCGAGGGCATTTAGACTCCCAATGATTAATCAACAATATTAAGTTAAGCTATCAAAACTAATGACATTATGGTCCATTTCATGTCCTTACACCAATTAGTGAATTGAATTATCAATTACAGCTACTTAGCACTTGGCTCATTCATAAACCCTTTCATGGAAGCCTTTAAAACATTATAGATTAACCTCTCGTTGAAAAACCTTAGCACAATCCTTTGGATGTCTAATTAAATTGATCCCAAAACATGCTAAATTTAGACTGACTTTGGTAAGATTTAATTTTACCCTAAGGCTTTCGAATCTTCATACTTAGATTCTAATGAGTAAATTTGACAACTTAAAATTTACATAGTTAATTTCTAATTTTAGAATCCTATAATTGCTATAATTAACTCCCTTGACTTGTATCTTTGATCAAGATTGCTCAAGATAGATTTATCCTTTTTTGATCGATGCTCTTTCATAGACTTCTTTCATTTGGCCCCAACCCTTTGAGCGAATTGAGTCTATACGCACTTTAATCAACTTCACTTGTTCTCTTTTAAAGGTTAGAGATTACTTTTCATGACATTACCTCTCTCTTAAAGTCATAGTTATCCTCGACTATGGAGTAGGGAAAATAAAGGCATAGCTAGTCCTTTTAATTTAGGTAGATGATCCCTTCTTACCCATCAACTTCCTTCCTTAGTGTTTGAAAGACTTAGTTGTTGCAAGCATGTCTTTACTTAGCCCTTACATCTTCCAAACTAGAATGGGTAAATCCACTTGATGCTTAAGAGTCTAAGCTACTGCAAGCATGTAATGTATCGAGCCCCACTAATCGTCTTCCATAGTGGATTGGCAAAGTCTATTAGGTTCTTGAGAGAAATGTGTCTACCCCAAGAATGATTAATTGTATGCATACAATTAGAAAAAACTTATCAACATTAAAAAGAAATCATAGAGTCAAAACAAGACAAAATTCCTTAGGAAACACATTGCTTGTTCGTACTTTGTTCTTACCTTTGACATGAGTCATTGTAAGCATTTACAAAGTTTAAAATATCCTTTAGCTGGATGCCTCCCATATTCCACCTTTTATCTTCAAAAAGATAATATTGAAATTTAATAATATAACCTTACCACTTTGTTAAACCCTTTTTACATGTCATAGAATGCTCTCAAGCTGCAAGATCTCTTCTTGACCTTCAAACTCAAGTGAATCTCGGTCTTAGGGTGGCTTGTCCTTATAAGGTTTTAAAGGCTCCCATGAAAGGCTTTATGAATGAGATAATTGCTAAGTAGCTTTAACTGATAAGCCAATTTACTAATTACGCCATAATATATTTTTGATAGCTGAACTTAATATTGTTGATTACTCATTGGGAGTCCTTGTTTCCCCTTGCATGTTGCATGGCTTAGGTGTGCTTTGGGAAATTGAAGTAATACCCAATCATTCTCTTTGAAGGTCAAGGATCTTCTATGCTTATTAGCCTCTGACCATCAAAAACACCGCATAATAGTCGACAAGGCCACTTGCCACATACATAGTGCCCCAAGGAACCCGGCATTTTTACCAGGGAGTGAGCTCCATCTCTCTCTCTCTGTCTCTCTCTCTCTCTCTCTTTCTCTTTCTCTCTCTCTCTCTCTCTCTCTGTCTCTCTCTCTCTCCATGTTGCCTAATGGAAGGGCTCATTACCCTTTATATATGTAGTCAAAATCATGGAAGTCACCCTTCGTGTGGGTTGTAAAAGAATACCATGTGGAGTTGCCTCAAGCAACGCACTCTTGGAGTTGAGAAATTTTCTTCTAAAAACCTTTTTTTACCTTACCACTTTCCAACGTCCTAACTCCTGGCTCTTGAATCCTTTTCGCAAGCTATAAAGCTCAATTGAAAGCCCACTATGCTTGCCCAAGGTCATTCTCACTACTAATTCAAGCCTTGGGTTACATAACCACCTTTGGAAATCGTTCATGGTCAATCAAGAAGGGAAATCTTGTGATTCTCAAGGGTCAAATTCATGGAATTCTTTACTTGATTTTTATTTTTTGTGTAAAAGAGGATTGTATATCCATAGCCGAACTCAGTCGTGGCATAAGTATCCAAGCCATGTGAGCCAAAAGGGAATGAAAACGCTAGCGTGTTTTGGGTACATACTTGTGTTTAGTTATTCCATTTTTCCATGTGTGAGCTATGCATATATGGTAAATAAATTGGGAGTACCTCATCTCCATTAAATAGGAATCATTGATAGCCTTTGGAGCTTGTTTATAGCAACATTTTTTGTCCTAGGTTGACCCATTCATTAGGAGAAGCCATCTATTTTGTGACTTTGGTAGATGATTCCACTAGAAAGATGTGGGGTTATCTTTTGCAACATGAGGATCACATCTTCTCTATTTTCTAGAAAATCTTAGTATATATCTATAATAATAGAGAGGAAGAAAAATAAGAAGAGCTATGCGGATCTATTTACTTGGATTTGCATTGATAGACAAGTGCTTGATCACGAAGACCATCTCTTAAGCTCCCTTGTTTGTGTGTGTGTGTGTGTGTGTGTGTGTGTGTGTGTGTGTGTGTGTGTGTGTGTGTGAGAGAGAGAGAGAGAGAGAGAGAGAGAGAGAGAGAGAGAGAGAGAGAGAGAGAGAGAGAGAGAGAGAGAGAGAGAGAGAGAGAGAATACTTTCTTGAACACATTGGGCATATAAGAGAGTGAGAGAATGAAAAAGAATGCACAAAAAAATCCCTCGAGGCTTCTCCTTCGTTCCCTTTCCACACTCACCAAAAATCTTCACAATGGAAAACTAGGTACGTGGAGCAATCATAACTAAATACTTAGGGGAGCAGAACTTATCATAGAAAGAAAGCATAGTGTCAAAACAAGACAAATTTCTTTAGGAAACATGGTTGTTCATACTTGGTTCTTACCTTTGACATCAGTCATTGTAAGCATTTACATGGTTTAGAATATCCTTTAACTAGATGCCTCGCATCCACCTTACATCTTCAAAAAAATAAGTTTGAAATTTTATAAGATGCCTTTAAATAGCCTTACCACTTTGTTAAACCCTTTTTTCATGTCATAGGATGCTCCCAAGCTGCAAGATTTCTTCTTCACCTTCAAATTCAGGTGAACCTTCAATTACTTGGTCTTTGGATGGCTTGTCTCTATATGGTTTTAACTACTCCCATGAAAGGCTTTATGAATGAGCCAAGTGCTAAAGTAGCTTTAACTCATAAGCGAATTTACTAATTGTCTTAAGGACATGAAATGGGCCATAATATATTTTTGATAGCTTAACTTAAAAAAAATTCATACTTATTGGGAGTCCTTCTTTCCCCTTGCATGTTGTATGGCTTACGTGTACCCATGAATCATTCTCTTTGAAGGTCAATGATCTTATATTTTTATTAGTAGTAGCCTTTTGCTTCTGTTGTACTATGAGGGATATATGTTTCTTAATCTTGTTAAAATATCCTTTAAGGTCTCTACTATACTCATCAGCATCAAAGAACTTCCCACAACTGTCTTGACTATTAGTGGAAGTTTTGGTCTTCCTTCAATAAGTTTGAAGAGATCCTTTCCCATAGAAGTACATTATATGGGCTGTATTATTGTCTGGACACTACACTAAGGGTAAATACTTTTCCCATTGATCGCTTTGATCTAATTCCATAACATAGGCTTTGAGTAGATCAATAATAGTTGAGTTTTGTATTTCACTTTGGCTATCCGTTTGTAGGTGATAGGCCGAGGAGAGGTTCAACATAGTATCCAGATTGTCAAAGCTTAAGAGACATTTTTAAAAGCTACTCGTCATTCTTGGATCTCTATCGGTTCTCGAATACTATGGATGTTAGTAAGCCATGATGCTGAAAGATCTTTTATATGAAGAGGGTTGACATATGTTGGGCTTTAATACAACTTTTGACCGGTATGAAATTCCCTTGTTTACTGAGCCTGTCTACTATTGCCCGTATTCTTCTATTCTGATTAATAGCCCTTGGTAATGTAAATATGAAATACACGGATATACTCTCCCATGGGAATTAAGTATGGATAATGGCTAAAGCAATCGAGTTTGTTTCCCTCTATCATACTTTGTCTTTTGGTAATGTAAAGATGAAATACAAGGATATGTGTGTATGCAAGCACACTAGTAGATTTGGTCTATTTGCCACGTAATGTGTGGGATGTCAAGGAAATATAGAGGGTAGGCCATTTGAGAGTCCATGTTACAGTTTCAAATGATACAATCTACAAACATACCCGCTTCTTCTTTACCCAAATCTACCAAAAATTGTCAAACCTTAACCTTTGCAAAAGCTTAAATTGCATCTTCAATCTCAATATTTATGCACCCAACTTTGAGCACCAATCGTTCTTTCAAAAATGCATCATCCTGGCACACTCTGTGAAATAGAAAACCTGAAGGTGAATATTAGAAAAACGGTGAGGAATTGGCAAAAACTTTCTATTATGAAGTTTAGATCATGTTGAAATAGGAAAAAAATAGAGGACAAAATTTTCAGATCTTCAATCTACAAGAAGAAAATTAATTTGGCAAATAGTTATATTGTGCACACATAGATTTTAGGGCACCTTCCCCTACACACTCTCTTCTGAGCTTCCACAAGAGCATAAATCACTCTTCCATGATCTCATAAGCTCTCAATTTTTTCTCACAAAGATTTTAAGCTTTCTTGATCTTTCCACCGCCAAGAGCAAGCAAGCTATCGTCTCAAGCTCTCCCTGCCACCATGCCATTGATGTGCCTCTCATACCACTTCAAGGGTGTGTTAGTGTGATGAGAGAGAGAGAGAGAGAGTGAAGATAGAGGCAAAGAGAGAGATAGAGAGATAGGGATGAGGGAGAGAGAGAGAGAGAGAGAGAGAGAGAGAGAGAGAGAGAGAGAGAGAGAGAGAGAGAGAGAGAGAGAGAGAGAGGAGAGAGAGAGAGAGAGAGGAGAGAGTAGGAGAGATGACGTGCCGTGCTCGAGAGGCATCCTGCTTGCACTGAGAAATGGCCTCTCTTTCTCCCTCCACCCAAGCTCCTGCTGTTGGTGATACGTCCCGCCCCTATATGCAACCTGCTAGGAAGATAGAGCTCACATCGTCTACATCTCATGTCCCTTCTTGATCAATAGAACGCGTCTCTACCAGAGGCATTTAAGCTTAACCCTAATGTTGAAGACACGTCGTCTATTTTGAGGGGTGAAGCTTTACTCTTTGATTCTCTGTCTATGTCTGATGCATTAAAGGATTCCTTGACAGTGGACCCTACCGTCCAAGGGCAACATAAGGTGGTCTTGAAATCTACTACTGTATGGAATCATGTTTATGTGTTTCAGAGGAGAGCTGTTGTGTTGTACTATACAGGGAGACTTCCCGGCATTAGGTAGGTTGCTGGATTCATTGACCATGGATTTCATCGTATTGTGGTCGATAAAATATTTTACTTTGGTTCTGGTTTATTTGAGGTACTGCTCTTCAAGGAGGATGATCAAAAATCCTTTTTGACATCTTCTACTGTTATCCTGTGTGGACAAGTAGTGCATGCTCTTCAATGGCAACCAGGAAGGAAAACTAAAGAAGAACTCATGAGCAAATGCCATGTCTGGGTAGAGCTATTTGACCTTCCCTCTTACCTCTGGCCCTGTATTTCTGAAATAGTGTCCTCCTTAGGGAATGTTCTCTTTAGCCCTACCATTGATTGCCGCAATAGGAACAAATCCCGTGTGCTTTGGGAAACTGATAAAGTGTTCCCCTCAATATTGGAAATTGAAATGGAGGATGTGGGCAGATGCTCTATATTCTTGATTGATTCTTCCTTTGGACCTCTTCATCTAATTAATGTGTGTGCATCTAATTGTGCTCATAGAAGAACTCAGTTGTGGCAGTGGTGCTTGGAGCTTCAGCTGACGTCAGGAGTTCTGGGTGGTGACTTTAATATGGTCACCAAGGTTGAGGATACCACATCCATAGCATCTATAATTTGTGCAAGGGAAGTTATTGCTTGGAAACACCTTAACGCTAATTGGATGATGATTGATGCATGGGAAGATAGCAACCAACATGGAAGCTCTACCTTCCATTCCCTCTCTCACCAATCTTCTTGGTCTAGACTGGGCATGTTGTATTTCTTGCAGGAGGATTGGCTACCTATTAAAAAAGAATGTGTGGTTGATGTATCAATGTTTCTCTTTGATCATTTTCCTGTGGTATGCACCTTATCTGACATTACTATTGGATCCTTTAATCAAGGTCTTAAACCTCCTCTTATGATTGACAATAATATGTTAGCTAATAAGAAATTTGTGCAAGAGTTTAAGAGCATGATTAAAAGAAATCAAACTGCATTTTCTCATCCACTGCATGTCTGGATGCATATATGCTCTGACCTGCAGCACATTATCAGAAAATTTGGAAAAAGGGCTGCTAACAAACAAAGGTAAAAGGGCAAGATGGCCCTACAGAAAATTGAGCATTTGGCTCAACAGGCCAAAGTCTCAAAAGGGCTGCTAACAAACAGAGGTAGAAGGACAAGATGGTCCAAAAGAAAATTGAGCATCTGGCTCAATAGGCCAAAGTCTCAAAAGGGCTGCTAACAAACAGAGGGAAAAGGGCAAGATGGCCCAAAAGAAAATGAGCATCTGGCTCAAAAGGGCTGCTAACAAACAGAAGGAAAAGGGAAATATGGACCAACAGAAAATTGAGCATCTGGCTCAACAGGCCAAAGTCTCTACAGTGTGTCAAAGGAAACTTGTAGAATTGCAGGAAGCAATTAGACAAATTGACCTGCAGCAAGGTGAAAGGTGAAGATTTCTATGTAGAATCCATGCACTGAAGGATTCCAATGATGTGTCAAAGGGGGTTTTCAATAAGTTAAAATCCAAGAGGAAAAGAGAAGTCATGCATTGTCAGCAAAATGAGCATGGTATTGTGTTGGATAATCAGTCAGAGATGATGCACTTCTGTGAGAAATAATATACTCAACTACTTAATGGATAGGCTAAAGTCACTTGTGATAGGGAATTTGATATTGAGGATCTGGTTCAAACTGTGGATGCATGTACTTAGCAATCTGATGCAAAGAGGTTGGAACTACCCTTTGAGATCTCTGAGATCAGATATGCACTGTCAAAGTTGGGAAATGAAAAAACGCCTGGAATTTGTGGTATTTCCAAGGAATTTGTCGTTGCCTTTGGGACATCATCATGTGTCTGATAAACTCCTCTTGGTCTGCTCAATACATTGATCCTTGTTTGAAATAGGCCCTTATCAAGCTGACTCCTAAACAAACCTTCCCAAATCAATTGGGGCACTGGAGACCCATAACAATGATGGGCATTGTCTATAAACTACTAGCTAAGGCAGTGGCCATCAAATTGAATCCCCTCCTTAGAAAATTCATCCACAGGGCTCAAACTGGTTTCATTAGTGGCAGGTCTATTTTTCATAATATTCTATCAATTCAGATAAGCATTCAGCATGCTCAAAGATCAAAGCAAGACATGGTACTACTACAAAATTGACTATGAGAAAGCCTTTGACACAATGCAATGGGACTTCATTGCCAAAATTCTTGAGAAGATGGGGTGTAAACTACATATTCATGCTGGGTAGAGATGCATGGTCTAGACTGCTGATAAATGGAACAATGTCCAAGGAAATCGCAATCAGCCACACTATTAGACAAGGTTGTCCACTTAGTCCCTTGCTGTTTGCAGTGTCCTATCATCCCTTTTTCTGTTATCATGACTCCTTGACCCAACAACAAGTAGTGCAGGGTCTATCTAGAGGTTCTTGTCAAATGTTGGGACAAGGTTTTGCTGATGAGACCTTTGTTTTTTTAAAGTCCAATAATGTGAATGTGTCAATGTGTATGGCTGCATTGAACAAATTGAACTCTAAGAGATGTCAATGCTGAAAATTTTCATGCACTAATATGGGGGGGGGGGGGGAGGCTATCTAAAGGGCATATCCTTAGACATTTGGGGTACCCCAGTCGTGTGAATGTATCTCAGACTGACCTGCAACATTGGGTCCTTAAGAAGGTGTACTGTAAGATTGTTGCATGGCACTGTGAGGAATGGACTCTCCATGTGAGACTGAGAATTATTCAGTCCATACTGGTGTATTATACTACCTTTAAGCCTTGTGTTCCATGGGCAAAGAGAAATTTGAAGTCATTTAACTCTGTCATGAACAAATTCCTGTGGAATTGCAAGAAAGCATCATCTGTTTGGGTGGCTTGGGAGGTGTTGGCTTTGCCTAAGAACATGGGGGGCTGTGGAATTCTGTATCTGGGCCTGCATGCTATTCCCAGGAGGGAAACCTTCATAAAGTATATGCTGGAGTCTGATCAAGATTGGGAAAAATATATGTGGGCCATCGTGAGAGCTTCTGTCTGCTATTTTCATGGCTGCTGGAGTTGTCTGAATGCGATAAACCTTTTAGTGTTGAACCTATCAAAACAGGTTATGACATGTCAAATATGTTGGTTGTATCTTGAAAGCAAGTGTTTGATGTGCTGATCTGCCAAGGTAGAATGAGATATACGGGGTGTTCTTTATCTGTTGAAAATGTCTTTTGGAGTTATGTATTCAGAAAGTTGCCTGCTAAAGCCTTAGGGAAAAAGGCCCTTTCTCTTTTCAAGAAGGGCATCTGCTCCATTAGTAATGTTGTGGACTCTAAGGCCTGTTTTAAATCTTTTTTAACAGCTAAAGGACAATTTGGATTGCAATATGGCTTCAAAATTCCTTGGCATATGCAATGTGCCTCTATCAACAATCTGCAAGTTCCTATCAACAGTGAAGACCAAGACAGGTTCAAAGATTTGGCATTTACTGCTTCACAAAAGAAGTAGTGGACTGCCCAAACCAAGGACTTCCATAGAGCCTTGCTTCCTCTAGGGACAGTAAAGGATAGATGTGATAAAATATGGCATGTGAACAATGACAAGGAGTGGTGGTCTCAAGTGTTTATCAAAACTTGGAATTGTAAAATGCTTTTCAAACCTAAAGTGTTCTGGTGGAGAGGTATATTGGGGGGGCTCCCCACTGTTGATGTAATGCTCAAAAAACAAATTGGAGATGGTAAATGTCCAAGATGTGGAAAAGTTGAAACTATTACACGTGTATTTTGGTACTATGTTGTGGTAGCTGAATGGTGGCAGTAGGCTGAATTTTGGTGCCAATCAACTTGGGGTGTCAAAATCTCTAAGTTTATGTCTACTTTTCCTTTGGTGTCCTCTGATGATGATGCTATGTCTTTCTGCTTATGGTCTTTCAATGAGGCAGTCTACATTAATCAGGATGATATGAGGAAGAGATGTATGTGCATTATACATAACATGTAAATATATAGTAAAAAGACATATTCACTTAAAAGAGAGAGAGAGAGAGAGAGAGAGAGAGAGAGAGAGAGAGAGAGAGAGAGAGAGAGAGAGAGAGAGAGAGAGAGAGAGAGAGAGAGAGAGAGAGAGAGAGAGAGAGAGAGAGAGAGAGAGAGAGAGAGAGAGAGAGAGAGAGAGAGAGAGAGAGAGAGAGAGAGAGAGAGAGAGAGAGAGAGAGAGAGAGAGAGATAGAGAGAGAGAGAGAGAGAGAGAGAGAGAGAGAGAGAGAGAGAGAGAGAGAGAGAGAGAGAGAGAGGAACGTAAAGTACTAGTTATGGATTCCAAGAAAGTAATGTGCATGCTGGTGATAGTGATGGTGATGTTAGTGCCATACATGAGCAACATTGCTAATGCTGAGGTGAAGGAATTGGGGTAATAATTAGTGGCTAGGGTAGGGGCACAAATAGATGAGGAGGAGGATTGGTTGGCCAAGAAAGTTCATTACCCTTACAATAAAGGGTATCACGCTCACTACAAGAAGAAGGGCAGCAACCACCACAAGAAGGGTGGCTATGGCAAGGGTGGCACGGGCCATCCTTACTATCTAATTCAACCCCAACTACTATGTTTGTGCATCTTGTGTCTAGTTTTTGGTTTAACTCCCCAGGCGCACGGTCTTGTGAGATAAGTAATGCAATGTCTACACTTGGGTGCCAAAATGTGTTCTTTGTTGTTGTAAAGTGAGTACCTTATGGGAGTTCTTTCTTTGGTGTAAGTTTTGTCTAAACTACCTTCTTGTAAAGGGAAATGTTCAATTTCATATATATAGAGAGAGAGAGAGCTCTAGAGAACAAAAAAAGTGGGTAGTGTAGCTCTAAGTATGGGTACTCCCTTATTCTTTTTTTGTATTATGATTAAGAGATACGGCTAGTGTAATTGGTGTGTTACCGAGAATCGATCACATGAGCCTTTACCCTAGTAACAAAATCTTGTGCAACATATCTCTCTCAATTTTCATGCATATGTAAACAACACCTTCAACACATATGTAAACAACACCTTCTACACATAACGACTCCAAATCTACCCTACACCCACATCAAATAGGGAGAAAATATAAGATTTGTTTTTTATAGAAAGGATAATCAATCATATAAATGCTACAAAACATGCACCATAGGTATTCTAGTATTCTATCATGGATACAATCCTTCACCAACCCCTCCAAAAATATCATCAATTTTCTCTTTTTTTATCATCATATGATCCTCCATGTGCATACCCAAATCATGGTCTAGAGGCATCAAAAAATTGTGCTGGCAAATGATGATACCAATATGCAATCAAATTGAACGCAAGAAATCTCAATCACAAAATGTCTATTATATGATCAAAAAAACAATAATGGCATCCCTCATGAATAGTGTCCTCACTAATAGGGTTAATTAACAATATCAGGTATGTCCTCTTATAGGCTTAGATACTAATTCCATGCCCTGAGAGCTCATATAAACAACAGACACGGAATGTGGCTGCTGTTGAGCCCTAATTTTTGTCGTGCATGGGTTGTTGACCAGCGCCTTTATCTACAGACGCACCTTGCATGGCGCACAGACGTGCGTAACTATCAAGGCTAACAGCCTCAGTACATCGTTGCTGGACACTGGCCGCCCCGGGGGTGTAGTGGCAAGGCTTGTGGCTGGATCGCCCCGGGTGGTGGGCTCGAATCCTAGAGCCGTGGAGCGGCCGCTTTTGCCCTTCTTGGACGTGGCTGCCGCAAGCAATGGAGGGAGCTTGCACTCCGTCCGGCAACGGCAATCCTGACAACTATTTTAAAGGCCTATCGATAAATGGATGTTGTCAAAGGTACAATTTTTTTTGTCCAAGTGTGGAGAATGAGCAGCCACTAGATTCGAGATCCACATGCTTTATTACTTTAGAGAGAGAGAGAGAGAGAGAGAGAGAGAGAGATGCCGACTGCTAGGGTTTTTCTTTCTTCGTTTTGCTCAATTTCTTTGTTGTCGACATGCTTCTAATCAAGTCCCTTAATGTGTAATCACGCTATGTAGCCTATTCTTTTAACACTAGGTTGGTAATGGGACACTTTTATGTCCTGTTAAGTGACCATTTTCCATGAATTATATCAGGAGTTTCAAAATGGATTTTGAGGTGCTATCTATCTAGAAAGTTGTCTCATGAGCTGAAAAAAACTCGACATTTTTTTGGAATATCAATTTCATCTTTAACCTTGTCCTTGCACAACATTTCAGAACCTAAACTGTGTGAAAAAAAGGGTCGTGTTTTTGTCTTTTTTCAACTTTTTTCAACTATACCACTCTAGAATTCATGTTTGTGAGGTCTATAATGCTAGAGAACTATCTTTAGTAGTCCTCAACATGTCCTGATGCTTCTAGGGAGAAATAAATGTTAAAGTTGTAAGTTATGACCAAATTACAAAAATTGTCAAATCCTATTTTTTAGCCAATTTTAGCTCTTCTATGATTTTTTTGGTGGCTTTCATGATATCCAAATGCAGTTTTGATTTTCTATGTCTCATATTGTAACATAAAGCTAATATTCCTTGAGTTTTGGGGCACCTAATACCCTATTTTGCACAGTAGACAACGATGGTTGATTTTTTTTAATTATAGAAGAAAACGAAGCATTCTAGTATATCAAGTATAGCTTTTTCAATATTGTTAGTTTCTTGTGACAACTACATGCATTTTGTAGGTAGTAACTATATCTAGTCATAAGGATCAAATTTGGCTAGATATTGAATAGTTTCTATGGGATTCTACAACTCATAATGTTGAACCTAGTTTTTTCATGTTTGTTGTATTTAGCACTTCATCTTTGTCTCTAAGATTCCCCTTGGCGGTAAGAGATGTATTATTCTTTTGACATGCTCCAAGGCTGCTTATGAACCTAAAGGACAATAGGGAACTAAGAAAACATGCATATATTATTTGTATTGAGCGTGGCTATAGAAACTTTGATGATAGGTTTGCAGAATGGTAAAAATTCAACTTTTTTGCATCTATTTCTTTTGGCAAAACAAAAAATAGTGAGCGTAAAGCAATCATATGTTTTGATCACCAACCCATTGAAGTTAACTGGGGAATTTATCTCAAGTCCTACAAAAATCCCTAATCTTATTTTTATGCAACAAAACGTAAGAAATGACTGTTTTGATGAAAAGGTACTGGTCCATCAACTTTGGAGTCTTGGTGTGACCAAAAGATGAGAAATTTTACAAGTTTCTTATTTTTTCCATGTGTAGTAGGCTTTGAACTATAACCTCATGAAAGAATTTTACAAAATGAGTGGATCTACTATGGTTTTGGAGGTTTTTTTCAAAACCCTGAAAGGACACTTTTATGCCCTATTAGGTTACCAACCTAGTGTTAAGGCTTCTACTGAGCTCGACCTTGTTGTAATGTCTGCCTTGCTTAAGGATACCGTGATTGTTGATCGTGGAAGTTAAAGGGGAGCATAAGGTTATACTTTGGTCACATTTAATTCGTCTATCTTTCGAGAGCGGAGCGTGCTCTTGTGTTGTTCTGTATTAGTCGTCTTTCTGCCTTACCTGATATAGCTCATAATATTGATAGTGGGCTTGGGATACCTGCTATTGACAAGATTTTTTACTCGAGTTCCGATCGGTTTGAGGTTTTGTTTATGTGTAAAGAAGCTCGTATGGCTTTTCACATTGCGTCTACCATCATACTGTGTAGAAAAGTGCTGCATGTTAATCCATGCGAGCCCATTAAAATGATCAAAGAAGAGCTCTTTACTAAGTACCCTATGTGAGTTCAGTTTGTTGAGCTCCCTGCCTTTCTTTCACCATGCATTAAAGATCTTGCTCAATCCTTAGGCAAAGTATTGTTCTCTCTCCTGATTCAATGTCCCAAGAAGAACAAGACTTTTATCCTCTCCCAAACCAATGAAAAATTCTTTGAGACTTTACAAATTTAGTTTGATAGAGTGGGTAAGCTGGTTATATATTTCAAAATGGCCAGCCTCGTAGGGTCTTTCTATCATTGTGGCCACCTTGGCCACTTATGTAAAACTATTTTGACTCTTCTTCAATCATCTGCCGAGATGATTCCTTCTTCTCTTGGAAGTAAGAGGGAAGGAATACTTGTTCCTAAAAAAAATATTTTTGCCAAGGCACAGAGACTAGATAAACCTCTTATTCCACCTCCTTCTTTTCAAACACCATCTTACGCTAGAATGCCAAGTCAAGGTAGGGCATCCCCTTCCACTCAAACTGCTCGTCCTGAATTTGTTTATTAAAAAACCCTACTCTTCTCCCTCTACCTCTTCTAATCCAAGATCTACTACTAACAAAGGAGAACGTCCTATGTACTCTTATGGATTTGTAGCCTCTAGGAAAACTTTCAAGGCCAAAGCATCCTCTTTCGATTATGCTTCTCATAACTACTATGAAGCCCTCATGCAATACATGTTGCATTCTCCCTAAACACTAGTTGTTATTCACCATGTTGTTCAAGCTCATGAATTTTCTCAAATGCAATCTTTCGATGACCCAATCATACCACTTGAAGTTCACATGAGACACACTAATACTGAGGGGGATACACAGATAGTTATAACTACTCGTCTTTTAATGACGAAGGGCTTTATTGTCCCACTCATTTACATAGCTTTAACACTAGTCCTGTACTTGGACACTTAAATGTCTTGAAACACTAAAGTGTCCTGTTTTCCTACCAAAGCCTAAGTCCTACTTCTACTTGCCACCTTGAGTCCTCAATGGAGAGGGTAAGCAATGTATCACTTTCTAAAACTTACAAATACATCCAAAACATATTTTTCTTTGTATACAATGATATGCTTGAGATGGCCATATTAAACACGTAGAAATTTTCATTATTTTATATATTCTCAAGTAATTTTTTTTGCACTTTAAAATTTGCGATTATCTATAGCACAATTGTGGAAAATTATGTAAAATTTTCTAAGAGGTCTCTTCATTTTTTCTTGAGCTTATGAAGTCAAATTTTTCAAATCATCAATCGCATTCTTATGGGGGTCCACTTGATGAGTATAGTTCTTGATCATGATAGCTTCTAAAATACAAGGTTATATTTTTAAAAGAAGTTATATCAGGCCACCGCATCCAATAGTGAGTTGCTAGCAAAGTTTGCATGGGGATTTGTGTATGAGAGGTGTCAAGCAACATCGAGTGATCTGATAGAGCATCAAATTACATGGGAAAGGTTGGGTGGAGCTCTCCTTGACAATTGCAGGATGCAAAAGGGACTTTGGAGAGGAAGATCATCAAGTTTAGTGTTTATTATGGGTTCACCAATAGAGAAGCATCTATATGTGACGGTGCCTTATCATCAATACCGACAATGTCGGCACACATATTGTAGCCACACAAGGTAGTAGAGAAGTCGATGTATATTTTGCTGGTACCGGGCATGGAGATAGGGGGAATAAATGTCAAGGAGGATGAGCTGCAAAAGCTGTTGACTGAGATGAAAGTATAGTTGCATGAAAAGAGGGATTTGTGGTTCAAAAATGATGGGTTTTTCTCTGCTTGTAGTGGCTTCTACACTGCATTGGAGCAACTAAACAAGGAGTTGGAGATACTCAAGAACTCACCAAATTTTGATCTACAAGAGGTTGATTGCAAGGAGAGAGAGGTCAAAGAAGTCACCAAAATGCTTTATAGAGGAGGTGCCAACACTGACTGGGCTCGGCCTCAAGAAGAATGGGATTCCTTGTAGGTAAGCTTGTTACTCAAATAGCAAGAAAATTGCTTTTACTTCTTTGGAATTACTAAGAAACTACTTGAGCTATGCATACAAAGTGCTTAAAAAGTGTAGATGGAGCACTAAGAAGTGATTGGAACGTGGTGAATCCAAAGATGGTTGGTGCTATGAAAAATACAAAGCAATCCTATGGGTGCCTAAGGGTGCATGACAAAGTGCTAGAGTAGGTATGAAGGACCTCAACAGGCAAGAAGACCAGGAAATGTATGTCTAAGGTGGTTATATAGGCCAAGAAGGCTCCAAAAAGGGCCAATTAGGTTGGTAGGTTGAGGTTTCCAAAATACTAAGATTGTGCTTTGATATGTGGTATTCAAAGTACCTTACGAGCCAGTCCAAACGGCTCCTCAAATGAAGCTACGGTATGAAAGATATTGGAATTCAAAGTTGGAATGCTTTGCAGATCCCTGACATACAAAGTAAATGGAGGTGGATATTCAAAGGTAATGTGAGAAGATAGGACTGAAGTGCTCGATTTGTGGTGCATGCTGGTCTTTCCAGATTGTCAATCGAAGCTCGGATGGGCAAGTTATTGCCAATTGAATATTTGATGGGGGCCAGTTGTGTGGCAGTTTGATAACCTACCTCGGTAGGCATGCCATCTTGGGGATTTTGGGCCTTTCCATTGTTATCCAGGACAATATCACTCTGTAGAGTCAGCAAGAATTGACGGATCATTAATTGAATATAGGAAGATTGAGATATTGACGGTCAAAGTTGGGAGCAAAGTGAAATACAAAACTCAACTACTATTGATCTACTCCAAGCCTATGTTACAAAATTAGATCAATGCGATCAATGGAAAAAGTATTTACCCTTAGTGTAGTATGCATAGGATAACACTTTCCATACTTCTATGGGAATGGATCTCTTCAAATGTATTGAAGGAAACCCAAAACCCCCACTGATATATAGTCAAGATGCTGGGAAGTTCTTTGATGCTGATGAGTATAGTAGAGACCTTAAAGAATCTTTTAACAAGATTAAGGAAGCTATATCCCTCATAGTAGAACAAAAGAAAAAGGCTACTGTTGATAAGCATATAATATCCTTGACCTTCAAAGAGATATAATGATTGGGTATTACTTCAGTTTCCCAAAGCACACCTAAGCCATGCAGCAGGAAAGGGGAAGCGAGGACTCCCAATGAGTAATAAACAATATCAAGTTAAGCTATCAAAAAGATCTTATGGACCATTTCATGTGCTTAAGCCAATTAGTAAATTCGCTTATCAATTAAAGCTACTTAGCACTTGGCTCATTCATAAAAACCTTTCATGGGAGCCTTTAAAACCTTATAAGTACAAAGCCACCCAAAGACCGAGTAATTGAAGATTCACCTAAATTTGAAGGTCAAGAAGAGATCTTGCAGCTTGAGAGCATTTTATGACATGTAAAAAGGGTGTAACAAAGTTGTAAGGTTATCTTATTAAATTTCAATAATATCATTTTGAAGATAAAAGGTGGATGTGAGCCATCTACTTAAAGGATATTTTAAACTTTGTAAATGCTTACAATGACTCATGTCAAAGGTAAGAACCAAGTACGAACAAGCAATGTGTTTCCTAAAGAATTTTGTCTTGTTTTGACTCTATAATTTCTTTTTAATGTTGATAAGTTTCTTATAAGTGTATGCATACAAATAATAATATATGGGGAAGACACGTTTCTCTCAAGAACCTAATAGACTTTGCCAATCCACTATGGAAGATGATTAGTGGGGCTTGATACATTACATGCTTGCAGGAGCTTAGACTCTTAAGAATCAAGGGGACTTAGCCATTCTCGTTTGGAAGATGTAAGGGCTAAGTAAAGACAAGCTTGCGACACCTACATCTCTCAAGAACTAAGGAAGGATGTTGATGGGTAAAAAGGGATCATCTACCCAAATTAAAAGGACTAGCTATGACTTTATTTTCCCTTCTCCATAGTCGAGGATGACTATGATTTCAAGCGAGAGGTAATGTCAAGAAAAGTAATCTCTAACCTTCTAAAATTGTTTCCATCTTAAGTTTTCCACTTAAGTGCAGGGGATATAAAAGAGAACAAGTGAAGTTGATTAAAGTGCGTATAGACTCAATTCTCTCAAAGGCTTGGGGCAAAATGAAATAACCAATGAAGAAGATAAGAATTGGTTAGCATGGGATGCATGCCGCATGCCTAGCCTCTCTCTCACTCAGTATCTTTCTAAGTATCAAGAAATCATATTAAAACTAGAAGGTCTACATAAATTCCAAAAGATATGGGGTTTCAATAGGGACCTTGACAAAGACTATCGTCTTCATGTCAAGACCCAATATCCAAAAACTTTGGAAGAAATTATCGCTCATGCCCAAACATATGATGATGACCAAGAGAGGAAGGGAAATGTTCCCTACTCTAGGAATACTTTTACTAAGAGCAATTTGGCAAAGAGCCAATGGTGAGGTAGATATCCCACACGTTCCAAGAAGAACAAGAGACAATCTACCTCTCCACGCCCTCAAGAGGCTATGAATCCTAAGCAATCACGAGATTCTCCACGTGGGTCTCTTAGCACTACCGACTCTTGACCGTGCAAAAAAACACAATTTGTGTTTTAAATGTGTTTCAAACCAGCATAGCAAGAAGGATTGTCCTCTTTTGCAAGGCAAAGAAAAGGCCATGCACACGGTACAATGCCTCACATTAGATTCATCTCCTACATATTGTGTTTGTAGAGGTTCTTCATATGGATAAAAAGCACAAGTGTTGTGTGCCTGCTTCAATATGCACCCACCTTTGGCACCCATGAGTTTATTCGCAGGCATGGCACTATTAATGGACAACGTAATCGTATTTTAGTGGATGATGGTGCAGCTCATAACTTCCTGAACTATAAGCAAAAAATTGAAGCTTACGTAGACTCCCTACTCCCACAAGTATGTGGTACAACAGATGTGTGGAAATGATAAAGAAGTATGGGACATGGTAGTTCAAGGGGTTGATGGAATTGGAGCTGATCTCTTGAGATATCTAATTCCAGTGTTAGAAGATTTCAGCTACTGGTGATGTATTAGTTCAGACAGTAGACTGGACAGAGGAACAGAAACTGAACCGAAACTGTACTGGAATTTATCTACTGGAATAAGAACCAGACTATGTACTGAGAATAATATTCAGATTCAGATTCAGAGTGCTGAATACAGACTAAGTGTAACTGGAATATACTACCGTGAATGGAATTACAGATGAAAGATTACAATGAGTATGATGTGGCTTACAAAGAGAAAGAAGAGTACAGTCGACAACAACAGCCAATGATTGACAACTCAAGTACAAATGCCACCAAAATGCTAACCCGACTATGCTCACGATTATGCTAGCCCGATTACAATGTAATGGGCCCTATTTATATGCCTTGGGTTTACCATGGTAATTACCATAGTAATTATTGACTGATTCACTGCCCGTCTTCATAAGAGAGCGTTCCCACTTAGGATCACTAGTTCTGGCCAGCTTGTGACAATGCGAAGTAGTATGGATCCATCCTTCTGGAAGAGGATGATTGGTTTTGACCCGAGCTTCAAAAAGAATATCTCTATACTATGGTGCTAGGCCCGCCTTAGCTGAAATATCCTTTTCAGGAACTTTAGTGGACTCAACAGTAAGTTGCAGCAATTGATTGGTGATCTTGGTCAGGACCCTGATCTGAATCTTCCACTGACTCATACACATCCAGATCCTTTGCATCTCTTCTTTCAGCTCGTGAATATCATTGAGTTGGAGAGCATCATTGAGTAGTGTTTGCCAAGTTTTCCATTCCATAGTTGATCGCTCATACCAATTCTGGAGCTCATCAATAATCTTGAAGTATGTAAGGCGATCGACTGGTTCTGGATGTTGAGGGTAAAGTGCCGGAAAAAATCTTGGCAGTTATGTCTCTCTTGCTGGGAAAGCATACAAGAGAGCTGGAGAAGCAGGCACGAATTCTAAAAAATTGAGAATAGCCTGGTTCTCTTGCTGCATCATTTTTCTAGTTATCCTCACTAGCTGATATGGTTTGCGGAGAGAAGTTGCCTGTTCTCCAACTGACATTCTAGTCTGAGGTCCTTTAATAGTGGTTGTCTGATCTTCAACAATGGCCCACACTCTTTGATCCAAGACTCCTCTAGCAATTTGCATCTGCTCCAAAACCTCTTTCAACTGTTCCCTAACATCCTTCATACATTTGTAGGTTGGTTTGTTTCCCAGCAGAAGTTCCCATTCAAGAGCGAGAGAGCGACAATCTGCAGTAGCTTGTCTTTGCAAATGTGGGTTGGTCACTCTCTCTTCATCAATGATTATCCATTCAGGGACCCTTTCCAGCAGTTGGACTGTGCTGGGATGGGCAGGTAAACGGCAAGTTTCTTGATCATGAAAATCCACTGATTTCCAGTGCTCCACCATTTCCCTGGCCCCGACATACACTCTTTGAAGGCGTTCCAGATCAGATAGGAGATCATCATCCTCCAGATATTGTCTGGTTATGAGAGCCTACTAATGTCTCAATCGCCTGTTAAGGGTGATAAGCTGTAACGAATGCTGCTGATCAGCTGCTGGTCCCTCATCCTTAGCTTTGCTTTTCCCTTTAGCCTCCCTACTGAGCTGGGACTGATTTTTTGGCTGATTCCCATTGTGACTGGGTTGTTGTTCTTCTGACTACTGATTACCTAACTTCTGCCCTTCATTCTATTTTACAAAAGTAGATTTAATGGATGAAGTCTTTTTGTGTTATTGCTTCTCTTCAAGTCTTATGAATTTTCAAGAGAAAATTGCTATGGATTCAAGCCTTTTGCTAACAATTATAAAGAGCAAAGGGCTCTCAATTCTAATTATATTGAGAAACATGCAACCGTTGTAGAATAAATATTAAAGAAATTACAAGATTCTCCATCCTAGCATAACTCTAGTTACTTTCTCCTTTTGCAAGGCAAAAGCTGACTCACTTACTCACGGTGTATAGTGATGTATTCTCAAGTGATCTACCGCTAGGTTTACCCCCTACACATGACATGCAGAATGGCATAGATGTCCTGCCAGGCACTACACCGGTGAGTAGTTTGATCAACTCCATGGGGCAAGATAGTATACAAAGATAGATCTTCATTCAGGATACCACCAGGTGTGTATTCTTTTGACAGATATCTCTAAAACTACCTTTAGAACACGGTTCGGCCATTTTGAATTTTTGGTTATGCATTTTCCTTTAACCAATGCTCCATCTACATTCATGACACTCATGAATAGTGTCTTACATCCCTATCTTGCAAAATTTGTTGTGGTTTTCTTTGATCACATTATCATTTACAATAAGACTAAAGATGAACACATAGAACACTAATGGGGGATTAGTGTTTGAACAGCTACGAACTCACACCATGTATGCTTAGCCAAGCAAGTGCAATTTTTTTAAAAACGAGATACATTAAGTCGATAATGTGATCTCTTATTCTGGCATCAAGATGGGCACTGACAAGGTTGCTGCCGTTCTTCGATGGCCACATCCCAACATGGTTGAGGAGCTTCAAATCTTCTTAGACATGGCTAGATTTTATCCACAAAAATATATCTGTGATTATTCTAGAATCGATGTTCCTATGATGGATTAACTTAAAGAAAAAGGTAAGACTTTTTATTGGGAAGACACCCAACAATGCAGTTTTGAACATATCAAGGTAGCTATAGCCATAGCTCCCATCCTAGCAAACGTTCACCCACTTAAGTCATTTGTGGTAGAGACTCGTGCTAGTGATAAAGCAATTGGTGTGGTACTTCTCTAGGAGGGAATACCTGTAGCTTTTGAAACTAAAAACTTGGATAGAGCTCAACAGAAATATTATATCTATGAGAGGGAGCTCTATGCCATCAAAATTGATGTTCCTATGATGGATCAACTTTAAAAAAAAGGTAAGACCTTTTTGTGGGAAGAAGCACAACAACATAGTTTTGAACAGATCAAGGTATCTATAGCCACTGCTCCCATCCTAGCAATCGTTGATTCACTTAAGCTGTTTGTGGTAGAGATTGATGGTAGTGATAAAGCAATTGCTACGGTACTTCTCTAGGAGGGAAGACCGATAGACTTTGAAAGTAAAAAGTTGGATAGAGCTCAAAAGAATTATTATGTCTATGAGAGGGAGCTCTATGCCATAGTTCACGCTTTACAAAAGTGGCGACACTATTTATATGGTGCCACGTCTGAAGTAGTTTTTGACCATGAGAGTATAAAATTCTTTACTACTCAAACAGACTTGAAGGGTCGCAAAGCTAAATGGGCGAAGATCCTTTAACGTTATGATTGTAAGCTATGATATTGCAAGGGGCAGTATAATGTAGTAGCGGATGCACTAAGTCAGATGTCTCAGATTAATTCACTTGCTTTCATGGAAATAAACAGTGAATTTTTGGAGTCATTGTGTGGCAAGTGTTCACAAGATCAATCATATGCTAAAGTGCGGAGTGCAATTTTAAGAACGGATCCCTTACACTCACATGTCTCTGCACGGCGAGATAAAAAGTCCAAAACCCAGAGCTCCACCCCTACTCAGGACGAGTTTAATCAATGGAAGAGTTTTTCCATTAATGATGGCTACTTACTCCACAAGGGTAGAGTCTGCGTGGCAAAGGGCTCAAACGCTAGGTGCCAAATATCATTTGAGTGTCACGATAGTCCAAGAGCTGGTGATCAAGGTATTCATAAGATGTATACCTTAGTTTGACGGCAATTTTATTGGCCAAGCTTACATTATGATGTTCAAGAGTACGTACGAAACTGCCAAAAGTGCCAAGTTAATAAACTGCCAAGTTAATTTTATTGGCCAAGCTTACATTATGATGTTCAAGAGTACGTACTAAACTGCCAACAGTGCCTTTAACATCATTAGAGATTACACAAGGTAAGTGGGTGAGTATCTCTATGGATTTTGTAGTAGGACTACCTAATACAAATCGTGGTTGTGATGCCATATGGGTAATTGTAGACCTTCTAACAAGGATGTGTCAATTCATTCCTACTAAGACTATGGTTAAGACACTGGAACTAGCATCACTATTTATAGAGTATATATATAGACTCTATGGTCTTCCATCTAGTATCATTACTGACAAAGACCAAAAGTTTGATTATCACTTCTAGAGAGCTATATTCCAAAAGTTGAAAACTACACTTAATCTTAGTATGACTGATCATCCCAAAACAGATGGTCAAATCAAAAGGGTTAATCAAGTGCTAGAGGTTATTCTACGAGCGTACATTAGTAATAAGCAAACAAATTGGGAAGACTATTTGCCTATATTGAAGTTTTCTTATAATAGTTCAAAGCGTGTGACTACAGGGTTTAGTCTATTTATGCTTTTATATGGTTTTCAACCTAGATCACCCGTTACGGTGGGGTTGGCTACGGAGAAGATACAACAAGCAAAGGAGAGAAGATACAACAAGCGAAGGATTTTCTTCAAGACCATTTTGATATGCTTCCATTTCCTTGACAAAATGTTAAGCAAGCTCAAGATTGATATAAGAAGTTTGTAGATGAGCATCTCCGTCTTGCTACTTTCCAAGAGGGAGACAAGGTTTTCCTCAAGGTTCCGGAATGTGGGGCAGGGGGGGGGGGGGGGGTAATGTAGGGATGTGGGGGCAAGGCCATCGACACGATCAAATAGTAGTGTACACCTGCATGAGGTTGTAAGATAGCATGGTTGGGTGGAGACCAACACACGGTATTACTCTCGTCCTTTCATCCAAGTTTCAAACTTTCTATACCGCTCCCGAAACTTGACCATCTCTGTGGTTGGTCGACTAAGAGTGATATTTTACTAAGCTAGCAATAACAACAAAAAATCATTAACTAAACTCTTTGTATTCACCGATTTACGTTGTAAGTGATCTAATCTTATACAATTGTCCTTCCAAGCTTCTTTGCCTCCCGAGCCATAGTGCGTGGAGTTTGTTTAGCCCAAGCTTCGCGTTGTTGTCTTTAGGATGAGCCTGTTGTAGTCTTATAGCTCTTTTTGCATTGCCCACTCCGCATCTACCATGTTACCATCGGGATAGCTCTTGTCTGGATCTCTAACTTGGTTGGCCATTGCGTGTCGTCCACTGGATTGCTTGTTTTTCAAAGATATTTTTATGTAGCCCTCCAACCAGTCTAGTGAAAAAAGTTGATCGAGGGCATTTAGACTCCCAATGATTAATCAACAATATTAAGTTAAGCTATCAAAATTAATGACATTATGGTCCATTTCATGTCCTTACACCAATTAGTGAATTGAATTATCAATTACAGCTACTTAGCACTTGGCTCATTCATAAACCCTTTCATGGGAGCCTTTAAAACCTTATAGATTAACCTCTAGTTGAAAAACCTTACCACAATCCTTTGGATGTCCAATAAAGTTGATCCCAAAACTTTCTAAATTTAGACTGACTTTGGTAAGATTTAATTTTACCCTAAGGCTTTCGAATCTTCATACTTAGATTGTAATGAGTAAATTTGACAACTTCAAATTTACATAGTTAATTTCTATTTTAGAATCCTATAATTGCTATAATTAACTCCCTTGACTTGTATCTTTGATCAAGATTGCTCAGGATAGATTTATCCTTTCTTGATCTATGCTCTTTCATAGACTTCTTTCATTTGGCCCCAAGCCTTTGAGCGAATTGAGTCTATACGCACTTTAATCAACTTCACTGGTTCTCTTTTAAAGGTTAGAGATTACTTTTCATGACATTACCTCTCTCTTAAAATCATAGTCATCCTCGACTATGGAGTAGGGAAAATAAAGGCATAGCTAGTCCTTTTAATTTAGGTAGATGATCCCTTCTTACCCATCAACATCCTTCCTTAGTGTTTGAAAGACTTAGTTGTTGCAAGCATGTCTTTACTTAGCCCTTACATCTTCCAAACTAGAATGGGTAAATCCACTTGACGCTTAAGAGTCTAAGCTACTGTAAGCATGTAATGTATCGAGCCCCACTAATCGTCTTCCATAGTGGATTGGCAAAGTCTATTGGGTTCTTGAGAGAAATGTGTCTGCCCAAGAATGATTAATTGTATGCATACAGTTAGATAAAACTTATCAACATTAGAAAGAAATCATAGAGTCAAAAAAAGACAAAATTCTTTAGGAAACACATTGCTTGTTCGTACTTTGTTCTTACCTTTGACATGAGTCATTGTAAGCATTTAAAAAGTTTAAAATATCCTTTAGCTGGATGCCTTCCATATTCCACCTTTTATCTTCAAAAAGATAATATTGAAATTTAATAAGATAACCTTACCACTTTGTTAAACCCTTTTTACATGTCATAGAATGCTCTCAAGCTGCAAGATCTTTTCTTGACCTTCAAATTCAAGTGAATCTTGGTCTTAGGGTGGCTTGTCCTTATAAGGTTTTAAAGGCTCCCATGAAAGGCTTTATGAATGAGATAAGTGCTAAGTAGCTTTAACTGATAAGCCAATTTACTAATTGGCTTAAGGACATGAAAGGCGCCATAATATATTTTTGATAGTTGAACTTAATATTGTTGATTACTCATTGGGAGTCCTTGTTTCCCCTTGCATGTTGCATGGCTTAGGTGTGCTTTGGGAAATTGAAGTAATACCCAATCATTCTCTTTGAAGGTCAAGGATCTCCTATGCTTATTAGCGTCCGACCATCAAAACCACCGCATAATATTCAACAAGGCCACTTGCCACATACACAGTGCCCCAAGGAACCCGGCATTTTCACCAAGGGAGTGAGCTCCATCTCTCTCTCTCTCCATGCTGCCTTTGGAGCTTGTTTATAGCAACATTTTTTGTCCTAGGTTGACCCATTCACTAGGAGAAGCTATGTATTTTGTGACTTTGGTAGATGATTCCACTAGAAAGATGTGGGGTTATCTTTTGCAACATGAGGATCACATCTTCTCTATTTTCGAGAAAATCTTAGTATATATCTATAATAATAGAGAGGAAGAAAAATAAGAAGAGCTATGCGGATCTATTTACTTGGATTTGCATCGATAGACAAGTGCTTGATCAAGAAGATCATCTCTTAAGCTCCCTTGTTTGTGTGTGTGTGTGTGTGTGTGTGTGTGTGTGTGTGAGAGAGAGAGAGAGAGAGAGAGAGAGAGAGAGAGAGAGAGAGAGAGAGAGAGTAGAGAGAGAGAGAGAGAGAGAGAGAGAGAGAGAGAGAGAGAGAGAGAGAGAGAGAGAGAGAGAGAGAGAGAGAGAGAGAGAGAGAGAGAGAGAGAGAGAGAGAGAGAGAATACTTGCTTGAACACATTGGGAATACAAGAGAGTGAGAGAATGAGAGAGAATGCACAAAAAAATCCCACGAGGCTTCTCCTTCGTTCCCTTTCCACACTCACCAAAAATCTTCACAGTGGAAAACTAGGTACGTGGAGCAATCATAACTAAATACTTAGGGGAGCAGAACTTATCATAGAAAGAAAGCATAGTGTCAAAACAAGACAAATTTCTTTAGGAAACATGGTTGTTCATACTTGGTTCTTACCTTTGACATCATTCATTGTAAGCATTTACAAGGTTTACAATATCCTTTGACTAGATGCCTCGCATCCACCTTACATCTTCAAAAAAATAAGTTTGAAATTTTATAAGATGCCTTTAAATAGCCTTACCACTTTGTTAAACCCTTTTTGCATGTCATAGGATGCTCCCAAGCTGCAAGATTTCTTCTTGACCTTCAAATTCAGGTGAACCTTCAATTACTTGGTTTTTGGATGGCTTGTCTCTATAAGGTTTTAACTGCTCCCATGAAAGGCTTTATGAATGAGCCAAGTGCTAAAGTAGCTTTAACTGATAAGCCAATTTACTAATTGTCTTAAGGACATGAAATGGGTCATAATATCTTTTTGATAGCTTAACTTTAAAAAAATTCTTACTTATTGGGAGTCCTTCTTTCCCCTTGCATGTTGTATGGCTTACGTGTGCTTTGGGAAACTGAAGTAATACCCATGAATCATTCTCTTTGAAGGTCAATGATCTTATATTTTTATCAGTAGTAGCCTTTTGCTTCTGTTGTACTATGAGGGATATATGTTTCTTAATCTTGTTAAAATATTCTTTAAGGTCTCTACTATACTCATCAGCATCAAAGAACTTCCCACAACTGTCTTGACTATCAATGGACGTTTTGGCCTTCCTTCAATAAGTTTGAAGAGATCCTTTCCCGTAGAAGTACATTATATGGACTGTATTATTGTCTGCATACTACACTAAGGGTAAATAATTTTCCCATTGATCGCTTTGATCTAATTCCATAACATAGGCTTTGAGTAGATCAATAATAGTTGAGTTTTGTATTTCACTTTGGCTATCCGTTTGTAGGTGATAGGCCGAGGAGAGGTTCAACTTAGTATCCAGATTCTCAAAGCTTAAGAGACATTTTTAAAAGTTACTGGTCATTCTTGGATCTCTATCAGTTCTCAAATACTATGGATGTTAGTAAGCCATGATACTTAAAGATCTTTTATATGAAGAGGGTTGCCATATGCTGGGCTTTAATACAACTTTTGACCGGTATGAAATTCCCTTCTTTACTGAGCATGTCTACTATTGCCCGTATTCTTCTATTTTGATTAATAGACCTTGGTAATGTAAAGATGAAATACACGGATATACTCTCCCATGGGAATTAGGTATGGATAATGGCTAAAGCAATCGATTTTGCTTCCCTCTATCATACTTTGGCTTTTGGTAATGTAAAGATGAAATACAAGGATATGTGTGTATGCAAGCACACTAGTAGATTTTGGCTATTTTCCATGTAATGTGTGGGATGTCAAGGAAATACAGAGGGTAGGCCATTTGAGAGTCCATGTTACAGTTTCAAATGATACAATCTACAAACATACCCACTTCTTCTTTACCCAAATCTACCAAAAATTCTCAAACCTTAACCTTTGCAAAAGCTTAAATTGCATTTTCAATCGCAATATTTATGCACCCAACTTTGAGCACCAATCGTTCTTTCAAAAATGCATCATCCTTGCACACTATGTGAAATAGAAAACCTGGAGGTGAATATTAGAAAAACGATGAGGAATTGGCAAATAAATTCTATTATGAAGTTTAGATCATGTTGAAATAGGAAAAAAATAGAGGACAAAATTTTCAGATCTACAATCTACAAGAAGAAAATTAATTTGGCATATATTTATATTGTGCACACATAGATTTTAGGGCACCTTCCCCTACACACTCTGTTCCGAGCTTCCACAAGAGCATAAATCACTCTTCCATGAGCTCATAATCTCTCAATTTTTTCTCACAAAGATTTTAATCTTTCTTGATCTCTCCACCACCACGAGCAAGCAAGCTATCTTCTCAAGCTCTCACTGCCACCATGCCATTGATGTGGCTCTCATACCACTTCAAGGGTGTGTTAGTGTGATGAGAGAGAGAGAGAGAGAGAGAGAGAGAGAGAGAGAGAGAGAGAGAGAGAGAGAGAGAGAGAGAGAAGATAGAGGCAAAGAGAGAGATAGAGAGATAGGGATAGAGGGAGAGAGAGAGAGAGAGAGAGAGAGAGAGAGGGTGAGAGAGAGAGAGAGAGGAGAGAGTAGGAGAGATGACGTGCCGTGTTCGAGAGGCATCCTACTTGCACTGAGAAATGGCCTCTCTTTCTCGCTGCACCCAAGCTCATGCTGCTGGTGATACGTCCCGCCCCTACATGCAACCTGCTAGGAAGATAGAGTTCACATCATCTACATCTCACGTCCCTTCTTGAGCAATAGAACATGTCTCTACCAGAGGCATTTAAGCTTAATCCTAATGCAGAAGCCACATCGTCTATTTTGAGGGGTGAAGCTTTACTGTTTGATTCTCTGTCTATGTCTGATGCATGAAAGGATTCCTTGACAGTGGACCCTACTGTCCAAGGGCAACATAAGGTGGTCTTGAAATATACTGCTGTATCGAATCATGTTTATGTGTTTTAGAGGAGAGTTGTTGTGTTGTACTTTACAAGGAAACTTCCCAGCATTAGGTAGGTTGTTGAATTCATTGACCATGGATTTCATCGTATTGTGGTCGATAAAATATTTTACTTTGGTTCTGGTTTATTTGAGGTACTGCTCTTCAAGGAGGATGATCAAAAATCCTTTTTGACATCTTCTACTGTTATCCTATGTGGACAAGTAGTGCATGGTCTTCAATGGCAACCAGTAAGGAAAATTAAACAAGAACTCATGAGCAAATTCCATGTCTGGGTAGAGATAGTTGACCTTCCCTCTTACCTCTGGCCCTGTATTTCTGAAATAGTGTCCTCCCTAGGGAAAGTTCTCTTTAGCCCTACCATTGATTTCCCCGATAAGAACAAATCTTGTGTGCTTTGGGAAACTGATAAAGTGTTCCCCTCAACACTGGAAATTGAAATGGAGGATGTGGGCAAAGTGGTATTGTATTTGAAATGGGTAAACTTGGCTGGCTCTTGCTTCCACAGTAGGAGGTTAGGGCACTTCTCAAGAATTGTTCTACACTAAAGGATGGCTCATTTGACTCATACCATCTTACCCAGGTAGCAAGAATCTGGTCCCGAGAAATAAAATCTTTGGAAAAACCCTTGTGACCCCCCAACTGCTGTAGCTGTTGTGGCTGCCTCTCAACCAAATGCTCCCCCTCCTGCTCCTAAAACTCCTATGTATGTTTGCCCCCCAGGCACTTCAGTCAATACCAAATCTTTTGTATCTCAGCCTTCCTCTTCCAAAATTCCAAGAGCGGGGAAGAAAGGGAAAAGACATATTGATTCAGAGGGATTCCAAGCCCCTCCCTCCAGAAAAACCTTCCAACCCTGAAATTTAGCCTCAAGCTACACCCCATTTCTATGACATCCTTCAGGACTTGCCCTCACTTGACACACTATCAACAGTAGAAGGATTGGTCAAGGAATACCAACAGAAGCAACAGAGGGACCCTCCTAATGTGAACTTGGAAATAAATCTGCAAGATATGGATGATGATACCCAGATAGTTGTTAATACACCCCCATAATCATATCCTCATATAATGTGAGGGGGATTAAAGACCCCAATAAATTACTCACCTTTAATTCTTGGCTAGTGAAGAGTAATATGGATGCTGCTTTTATTGAGGAGCATAAAATGCATGAGAGAGCTGGTGAAATGTACCATTTAAAGGGGTATGCCATGTTTTATGGAGGGAAGACAAATGTTTATTCTGGAGTCTTAAATTGCATTAAGCAAGAGCTGAACCCTCAATGGGTGATGGACCATCCATCTGGGAGATGCTCTATATTCTTGATTGATTCTTCCTTTGGACCTCTTCATCTAATTAATGTGTGTGCATCTAATTGTGCTCATAGAAGAACTCAGTTGTGGCAGTGGTGCTTGGAGCTTCAGCTGAAGTCAGGAGTTCTGGGTGGTGACTTTAATATGGTCACCGAGGTTGAGGATACCACATCCATAGACTCTGTAATTTGTGCAAGGGAAGTTATTGCTTGGGAACAGCTTAACGCTAATTGGATGATGATTGATGCATGGGAAGATAGCAACCAGCACGCAGGCTTTACCTTCCATTCCCTCTCTCACCAATCTTCTTGGTCTAGATTGGACAAGTTGTATTTCCTGCAGGAGGATTGGCTACCTATTAAAAAATAATGTGTGGTTGATGTATCAATGTTTCTCTCTGATCATTTTCTGGTGGTATGCACCTTATCTGACATTACTATTGGATCCTTTAATCAAGGTCTTAAACCTCCTCTTATGATTAACAATAATATGTTAGCTAATAAGAAATTTGTGCAAGAGGTTAAGAGCATGATTCAAAGAAATCAAACTGCATTTTCTCATCCACCGCATGTCTGGATGCATATATGCTCTGACCTGCTGCACATTATCAGAAGATCTGGAAAAAGGGCTGCTAACAAACAGAGGTAAAAGGGCAAGATGGCCCAACAAAAAATTGAGCATTTGGCTCAACAGGCCAAAGTCTCAAAAGCGCTGCTAACAAACAGAGGGAAAAGGACAAGATGGCCCAAAAGAAAATTGAGCAGCTGGCTCAACAGGTCGAAGTCTCAAAAGGGCTGCTAACAAACAGAGGGAAAGGGGCAAGATGGCCCAAAAGAAAATTGAGCATCTGGCTCAAAAGGGCTACTAACAAACAGAAGGAAAAGGGCAAGATGGACCAACAAAAAATTGAGCATCTGGCTCAACAGGCCAAAGTCTCTGTAGTGTGTCAAAGGCAACTTGTAGAATTGCAGGAAGCAAGGGAAGCAATTAGACAAATTGACCTGCAGCTAGCTGTAAGGTGTAGATTTCTATGTAGAATCCATGCATTGAAGGATTCCAATGATGTGTCAAATAGGTTTTTCAATAAGTTAAAATCCAAGAGGAAAAGAGAAGTCATGCATTGTCATCAAAATCAGGATGGTATTGTGTTGGAAAATCAATCAGAGATAATGCTCTTCTGTGAGAAATTATATACTCAACTACTTAATGGAATGGCTAAAGTCACTTGTGATAGGGAATCTGATATTGAGGATCTGATTCAAACTGTGGATGCATGTACTGAGCAATTTGATGCAAAGAGGTTGGAACTACTCTTTGATATCTCTGAGATCAGATATGCACTGTCAAAGTTGGGAAATGGAAAAACACCTGGAATTTGTGGTATTTCAAAGGAATTTGTGGTTGCCTTTGGGATGAGCTCAAGGACATCATCATGTGTATGATAAACTCCTCTTGGTCTGCTCAGTACATGGATCCTTGTTTGAAACAGGGCCTTATCAAGTTGATTCCTAAACAAACCTTCCCAAATCAATTGGGGCAATGGAGAACCATAACAATGATGGGCATTGTCTATAAACTGCTAGCTAAGGCAGTGGCCATCAAATTGAATCCCCTCCTTAGAAAATTCATCCACAGGGCTCAAACTAGTTTCATTAGTAGCAGGTCTATTTTTCATAATATTCTATCAATTCAGATAAGCATTGAGCATGCTCAAAGATCAAAGCAAGACATGGTACTACTACAAAATTGACTATGAGAAAGCCTTTGACACAGTGCAATGGGACTTCATTGCCAACATTCTTGAGAAGATGGGGTTTAAACTACATATTCATGCTGGGTAGAGATGCATGGTCTAGACTGCTGATAAATGGAACAATGTCCAAGGAAATTGCAATCAGCCACTCTATTAGACAAGGTTGTCCACTTAGTCACTGCTGAAAATTTTCATGCACTAATATGGGGGGGGGGGGGGGGGGGGGGGGGGGAGGCTATTAAAAGGGCATATCCTTAGACATTTGGGGTACCCCATTGGTGTGAATGTATCTCAGACTGACCTGCAACATTGGGTCGTTAAGAAGGTGTACTATAAGATTGTTGCATGGCACTGTGAGGAATGGCCTCTCCATGTGAGACAGAGAATTATTCAGTCCATACTGGTGCCTTATACTACCTTTATGCCTTGTGTTCCATGGGCCAAGATAAATTTGAAGTCATTTAACTCTGTCATGAACAAATTCTTGTGGAATTGCAAGAAAGCATTATCTGTTTGGGTGGCTTGGGAGGTGTTGGCTTTGCCTAAGAACATGGGGAGCTGTGGCATTCTGAATCTGGGCCTGCATGCTATTCCGAGGAGGGCAACCTTCATAAATTATATTCTAGAGTCTGATCAAGATTGGGAAAAATATATGTGGGCCATGGTGAGAGATTCTGTCTGCTATTTTCATGGCTGCTGGAATTGTCTAAATGGGATAAACCTTTTAGTGTACGTTGCACCTATCAAAACAGGTTATGAAATTTCAATATGTTGGTTGTATCTTGAAAGCAAGTGTTTGATGTGCTGATCTGCCAAGGTAGAATGAGATATACGGGGTGTTCTTTATCTGTTGAAAATGTCTTTTGGAGTTATGTATTCAGAAAGCTGTCTGCTAAAGACTGAGGAAAAAAGGGCCTTTCTCTTTTCAAGAAGGGCATCTGCTCCATTAGTCAAGCCGTGGACTCTAAGGCCTGTTTTAAATCTTTTTTAACAACTAGTAGACAATTTGGATTGCAATATGGCTTCAAAATTCCTTGGCATATGCTATGTGCCTCTGTCAACAATCTGCAAGTTCCTAACAACACTGAAGAAGAAGACAGGTTCAAAGATTTGGCCTTTACTGCTTCACAAAAGAACTAGTGGACTGCCCAAACCAAGGACTTCCATAGAGCCTTGCTTCCTCCAGGGACAATACAGGACAGATGTGATAAAATATGGCATGTGAACAATGACAAGGAGTGGTGGTCTCAAGTGTTTATCAAAACTTGGAATTGTAAAATTCTTTTCAAACTTAAAGTGTTCTGGTGAAGAGGTATATTGGGGGGGCTCCTCACCGCTGATGTAATGCTTAAAAAACAAATTGGAGATGGTAAATGTCCAAGATGTGGGAAAGTTGAAACTATTACACGTGTATTTTGGTACTATGTTGTGGTAGCTGAATGGTGGCAGTAGGCTGAATTTTGGTGCCAATCAACTTGGGGAGTCAAAATATCTAAGTTTATGTGTAGTCTTGCTTTGGTGTCCTCTGATGATGATGCTATGTCTTTCTGCTTATGGTCTTTCAATGAGGCAGTCTATATTAATCAGGATGATATGAGGAAGAGATGTATGTGGATTATACAGAAGATGTAAATATATAATAAAAAGACATATTCACTTAAAAGAAAGAGAGAGAGAGAGAGAGAGAGAGAGAGAGAGAGGAACGTAAAGTACTAGTTATGGCTTCCAAGAAAGTAATGTGCATGCTGGTGATAGTGATGGTGATGTTAGTTCCATACATGAGCAACACTGCTAATGCTGAGGTGAAGGAATTGGGGTAATAATTAGCGGCTAGGGTAGAGGCACAAATAGGTGAGGAGGCGGATTGGTTGGCCAAGAAAGTTCATTACCCTTACAATAAAGGGTATCACGCTCACTACAAGAAGAAGGGCAGCAACCACCACAAGAAGGGTGGCTATGGCAAGGGTAGCACGGGCCATCCTCACTATCTAATTCAAATTGTACGCATGAAATCTCGATCACAAAATGTCTATTATATGATCAAAAAAACAATAATGGCATCCCTCATGAATAGTGTCCTCACTAATAGGGTTATCATCATATGATCATCCATGGATACAATCCTTCACCAACCCCTCCAAAAATATCATCAATTTTCTCTTTTTTTATCCTCACGAATAGGGTTAATTAACAATATCAGGTCTGTCCTCTTATAGGCTTAGATACTAATTCCATGCCCTGAGAGCTCATATAAACAACAGACACGGAATGTGGCTGCTGTTGAGCCCTAATTTTTGTCGTGCATGGGTTGTTCACCGGCGCCTTTATCTACAGACGCACCTTGCATGGCGCACAGACGTGCGTAACTATCAAGGCTAACAGCCTCAGTACATCGTTGCTGGACACTGGCCTGAGAGCTCATATAAACAACAGACTCGAGCACCTCTATAGAAAGGTCTCAAGCAACAGCTAGTTTTCGGCTAGGGACACGGAATGTGGCTGCTGTTGAGCCCTAATTTTTGTCGTGCATGGGTTGTTGACCAGCGCCTTTATCTACAGACGCACCTTGCATGGCGCACAGTCGTGCGTAACTATCAAGGCTAACAGCCTCAGTACATCGTTGCTGGACTCGAATCCTGGCGCCATGCTGCGAGGGAGGGTCTGGTCTAGTGGCAAGGCTTGTGGCTGGATCGCCCCGGGTGGTGGGCTCGAATCCTGGCGCCATGCTGCGAGGGAGGGTCTGGGGCCAGCGGGAGCTGCCGCTTTGGCCCTTTTGGACGTGGCTGCCGCAAGCAATGGAGAGGAAGATCATCAAGTTTAGTGTTTATTATGGGTTCACCAATAGAGAAGCATCTATATGTGACAGTGCCTTATCATCAATACGGACAATGTCAGCACACATATTGTAGCCACACAAGGTAGTAGGGAAGTCGATGTATATTTTGCCGGTACCGGGCATGGAGATAGGGGGAATAAATGTCAAGGAGGATGAGCTGCAAAAGCTGTTGACTGAGATGAAAGCATAATTGCATGAAAAGAGGGATTTGTGGTTCATAAATGACGGGTTTTTCTCTGCTTGTAGTGGCTTCTACACTGCATTGGAGCAACTAAGCAAGGAGTTGGAGATACTCAAGAACTCACCAAATTTTGATCTACAAGAGGTTGATTGCAAGCAGAGAGAGGTCAAAGAAATCACCAAAATGCTTTATAGAGGAGGTGCCAACACTGACTCGGCGCGGCCTCAAGAAGAATTGGATTCCTTGTAGGTAAGCTTGTTACTCAAATAGCAAAAAATTTCTTTTACTTCTTTGGAATTACTAAGAAACTACTTGAGCTATGCATACAAAGTGCTTAAGAAGTGCAGATGGAGCACTAAGAAGTGCTTGGAACGTGGTGCATCCAAAGATGGTTGGTGCTGTGAAAAATACAAAGCACTGCTATGGATGCCTAAGGGTGCATGACAAAGTGCTAGAGTAGGTATGAAGGACCTCAACAGGCAAGAAGATCAAGAAATGTATGTCTAAGGTGGTTATCTAGGCCAAGAAGGCTCCAAAAAGGGCCAATTAGGTTGGTAGGTTGAGGTTTCCAAAATACTGAGATTGTGCTTTGATATGTGGTATTCAAAGTACCTTACGAACCAGTCCAAACGGCTCCTCAAATGAAGCTACGGTATGAAAGATATTGGAGTTGAAAGCTGGAATGTGTTGCAGATCCCTGACATACAAAGTAAATGGAGGTGGATATTCAAAGGTAATGTGATAAGATACGACTGAAGTGCTCGATTTGTGGTGCATGCTGGTCTTTCCAGATTGTCCATCGAAGCTCGGATGGGCAAGTTATTGCTAATTGAATATTTGATGGGGGCCAGTTGTGTGACAGTTTGATAAACTACCTCGGTAGCCATGCCATCTTGTGGATATTGGGCCTTTCCATCATTCTACAGGACAAGATCACTCTGTAGAGTCAGCAAGAATTGACGCATCATTAATTGAATATAAGAAGGTTGAGATATTGGCGGTCAAAGTTGGAAGCAAAGTGAAATACAAAACTCAACTACTATGGATCTACTCCAAGCCTATGTTACAAAATTAGATCAATGCGATCGATGGAAAAAGTATTTACCCTTAGTGTAGTATGCATTCCATAATACTTTCCATACTTCTATGGGAATGGATCTCTTCAAATTTATTGAAGGAAACCCAAAACCCCCACTGATATATAGTCAAGATGCTGGGAAGTTCTTTGATGCTGATGAGTATAGTAGAGACCTTAAAGAATCTTTTAACAAGATTAAGGAAGCTATATCCCTCATAGTAGAACAAAAGAAAAAGGCTACTGTTGATAAGCATATAATATCCTTGACCTTCAAAGAGATATAATGATTGGGTATTACTTCAGTTTCCCAAAGCACACCTAAGCCATGCAGCAGGAAAGGGGAAGCGAGGACTCCCAATGAGTAATAAACAATATCAAGTTAAGCTATCAAAAAGATCTTATGGACCATTTCATGTGCTTAAGCCAATTAGTAAATTCGCTTATCAATTAAAGCTACTTAGCACTTGGCTCATTCATAAAAACCTTTCATGGGAGCCTTTAAAACCTTATAAGTACAAAGCCACCCAAAGACCGAGTAATTGAAGATTCACCTAAAAATGAAGGTCAAGAAGAGATCTTGCATCTTGAGAGCATTCTATGACATGTAAAAAGGGTGTAACAAATTTGTAAGGTTATCTTATTAAATTTCCATAACATCTTTTTGAAGATAAAAGGTGGATGTGATCCATCTAGTTAAAGGATATTTTAAACTTTGTAAATGCTTACAATGACTCATGTCAAAGGTAAGAACCAAGTACGAACAAGCAATGTGTTTCCTAAAGAATTTTGTCTTGTTTTGACTCTATGATTTCTTTTTAATGTTGATAAGTTTTTTCTAATTGGCTGCATTGAATAAATTCAACTCTAATAGATGTCACTGCTGAAAATTTTCATGCACTAATATGGGGGGGGGAGGCTATCAAAAGGGCATATCCTTAAACATTTGGGGTACCCCATTGGTGTGAATGTATCTTAGACTGTTCTGCAACATTGTGTCCTATGTACTCTGATGGATTTGTAGCCTCTAGGAAAACTTTCAAGGCCAAATCATCCTCTTTCAATTATGCTTCTCATAACTACTATGAAGTCCTCATGCAATACATGTTGCATTCTTCCTAAACAATAGTTGTTATTCACCATGTTGTTCAAGCTCATGAATTTGCTCAAATGCAATCTTTCGATGACCCAATCATACCACTTGAAGTTCACATGAGACAAACTAATACTGAGGGGGATACACAGATAGTTATAACTACTCCTCTTTTAATGACGAAGGGCTTTATTGTCCCACTCATTTACATAGCTTTAACACTATTCATGTACTTGGACACTTGAATGTCTTGAGACACTAAAGTGTCCCGTTTTCCTACCAAAGCCCAAGTCCTACTTCTACTTGCCACCTCGAGTCCTCAATGGAGAGGGTAAGCAATGTATCACTTTCTAAAACTTACAAATACATCCAAAACATATTTTTATTTGTATACAATGATATGCTTGAGATGGCCATCTCAAACACGTAGAAATTTTCATTATTTTATATATTCTCAAGTAATTTTTTTTGCACGTAAAATTTGCTATTATCTATAGCACAATTGTGCAAAATTATGTAAAATTTTCTACGAGTAATAAGGGGAAACAAGGACTCCCAATGAGTAATAAACAATATCAAGTTAAGCTATCAAAAAGATATTATGGACCATTTCATGTCGTTAAGCCAATTAGTAAATTCGCTTATCAGTTAAAGCTACTTAGCACTTGGCTCATTCATAAAAACCTTTCATGGGAGCCACCCAAAGACCGAGTAATTGAAGATTCACCTTAAAATGAAGGTCAAGAAGAGATCTTGCAGCTTGAGAGCATTCTATGACATGTAAAAAGGGTGTAACAAATTAAACTTGTAAGGTTATCTTATTAAATTTCAATAATATCTTTTTGAAGATAAAAGGTGGATGCGAGCCATCTAGCTAAAGGATATTTTAAACTTTGTAAATGCTTACAATGACTCGTGTCAATGGTAATAACCATGTATGAACAAGCAATGTGTTTCCTAAAGAATTTTGTCTTGTTTTGACTCTATGATTTCTTTTTAATGTTGTTTTTCAAATGTCTTTCAAACCAGCATAGCAAGAAGGATTGTCCTCTTTTGCAAGGCAAAGAAAAGGCCACGCACACAGTGCAATTCCTCACATTAGATTCATCTCCTAAATATTGTGTTGTAGAGGTTCTTCATATGGATAAAAAGCACAAGTGTTGTGTGCCTGGTTCAATATGCAGCCACCATTGGCACCCATGAGTTTATTCGCAGGCATGGCACTATTAATGGACAACGTAATCGTATTTTAGTGGATGATGGTGCAACTCATAACTTCCTGAACTATAAGCAAGAAATTGAAGCTTACGCAGACTCCCTACTCCCACAAGTATGTGGTACAACAGATGTGTGGAAATGATAAAGAAGTATGGGACATGGTAGTTCAAGGGGTTGATGGAATTGGAGCTGATCTCTTGAGATAGCTAATTCCAGTGTTAGAAGATTTCATCTAATGATGATGTATTAGTTCAGACAGTAGACTGGACAGAGGAACAGAAACGGAACTGGAATTTATGTACTGGAATAAGAACCAGACTATGTACTGAGAATAATATTCAGATTCAGATTCAGAGTACTGAATACAGAGTAAGTGTAACTGGAATATACTACCGTGAATGGAATTACAGATGAAAGATTACAATGAGTATGATGTGGCTTACAAACAGAAAGATAGAGTACAGCCGACAACAACTTCCAATGATTGACAACTCAAGTACAAATGCCGCCAAAATGCTAACCCGACTATGCTCATGATTATGCTAACCCAATTACAATGTAATGGGCCCTAGTATTTATATGCCTTGGGTTTACCATGGTAATTACCGTAGTAATTATTGACTGATTCATTGCCCGTCTTCATAAGAGAGGGTTCCCAGTTAGGATCACTAGTTCTGGCCGGCTTGTGACAATGCGAAGCAGTATGGATCCATCCTTCTGGAAGAGGATGATTGGTTTTGACCCGAGCTTCAAAAAGAATCTCTCTATAATATGGTGCTAGGCCTGCCTTAGCTGCAATATCCTTTTCAGGAACTTTAGTGGACTCAACAATAAGTTGCAGCAACTGATTGGTGATCTTGGTCAGGACCCTGATCTGAATATTCCACTGACCCATGCACATCCAGATCCTCTGTATCTTTTCTTTCAGCTCGTGAATATCATTGAGTTGGAGAGAATCATTGAACAGAGTTAACCAAGTTTTCCATTCCACAATCGATCGCTCATACCAATTCTGAAGCTCATCGATAATCTTGAAGTATGTAAGGCGATCGACTGGTTCTGGATGTTGAGGGTAAAGTGCTGGAAAAAATCTTGGCAGTTATGTCTCTCTTGCTGGGAAAGCATACAAGAGAACTAGAGAATCAGGCACAAATTCTAAAAAAATGAGAATAGCCTGGTTCTCTTGCTGCATCATTTTTCTAGTTATTCTCACTAGTTGAAATAGTTTGCGGAGAGCAGTTGCCTGTTCTCCAACTGACGTTCTAGTCTGTGGTCCTTTAATAGTGGCTGTCTGATCTTCAATAATGGCCCGCAATCTTTGATCCAAGATTCCTCTGGCAATTTGCATCTGCTCCAAAACTTGTTTCAATTGTTCCCTAACATCCTTCATACATCTGTAGGTTGGTTTGCTTCCCAGCAAAAGTTCCAATTCAAGAGCAAGAGAGCGACAATCTGCAGTAGACTATCTTTGCAAATGTGAGTTAGTCACTCACTCTTCAGCAATGATTATCCATTCAGAGACCCTTTCCAGCAGTTGGACTGTGCTGGGATGCGCAGGTAAATGGCAAGTTTCTTGATCATGAAAATCCAATGATTTCCTGTGCTCCACTATTTCCCTGGCCCCAACATACAGTCTTTGAAGGCGTTCCAGATCAGATAGGAGATCATCATCCTCCAGATATTGTCTGGTTATGAGAGCCTACTAATGTCTCAATCGCCTGTTAAGCGTGATAAACTGTAACGAATGCTGCTGATCAGCTGCTGGTCCCCCATCCTTAGCTTTGCTTTTCCCTTTAGACTCCTTATTGAGCTGGGACTGATTTGCTGGCTGATTCCCATTGTGACTGGGTTGTTGTTCTTTTGAATGCTGATTGCCCAACTTCTGCCCTTCATTCTATTTTACAAAAGTAGATTTAATGGATGAAGTCTTTTTGTGTTACTGCTTCTCTCCAAGTCTTATGAATTCTCAAGAGCAAATTGCTATGGATTCTAGTTATGGTATGCAAAGTGCAATGAATTTAGTGAAAAACAAAGTGCTAACAATTATAAAGAGCAAAGGGCTCTCAATTCTAATTATGTTGAGCAACATGCAACTGTTGTAGAAGAAACATTAAAGGAATTACAAGATTCTCCATCCCAGCATAACTCTAGTTACTTTCTCCTTTTGCACGGAAAAAGCTGACTCACTTACTCACGGTGTATAGTGATGTATTCTCAAGTGATTTAACGCTAGGTTTACCCCCTACATGATGTCCAGAATGGCATAGATGTCCTGCCGGGCACTAAACCGGTGAGTAGTTTGATCAACTCCATGGGGCAAGATACTATACAAAGATAGATCTTCGTTCATGATACCACCAGGTGCATATCCTTTTGAAAGATATCTCTAAAACTACCTTTAGAACACGGTTCGGCCATTTTGAATTTTTGGTTATGCATTTTCCTTTAACCAATGCTCCAGATACATCCATGACACTCATGGATAGTGTCTTATGTCCCTATCTTGAAAAATTTGTTGTGGTTTTCTTTGATGACATTATCATTTACAATAAGACTAAAGATGAACACATAGAACACTAATCGGGGATTAGTGTTCGAACAGTCTACGAACACACACCATGTATGCTAAGCCAAGCAAGTGCAATCTATTTAAAAACGAGATACATTAACTCAATCATGTGATCTCTTATTCTGGCATCAAGATGGGCACCGACAAGGTTGCTGCCATTCTTCCATGGCCACATCCCAACATGGTTGAGGAGCTTCAAATCTTCTTAGACATGGCTAGATTTTATCGACAATATATCTGTGATTATGCCAGAATCGATGTTCCTATGATGGATTAACTTAAAGAAAAAGGTAAGACCTTTTATTGGGAAGACACCCAACAATGCAGTTTTGAACAGATCAAGGTAGCTATAGCCACAACTCCCATCCTAGCAAACGTTCACCCACTTAAGTCATTTGTGGTAGAGACTCATGCTAGTGATAAAGCAATTGGTATGGGACTTCTCTAGGAGGGAAGACCTGCAGCCTTTGAAACTAAAAACTTGGATAGAGCTCAACAGAATTATTATATCTATGAGAGGGAGCTCTATGCCATCAAAATTGATGTTCCTATAATGGATCAACTTAAAGAAAAAGGTAAGACCTTTTTCTGGGAAGACGCCCAACAACATAGTTTTGAACAAATCAAAGTATCTATAGCCACTGCTCCCATCCTAGCAATCGTTGACCCACTTAAGCTGTTTGTGGTAGAGATTGATGCTAGTGATAAATCAATTGCTACGATACTCCTCTATGAGGGAAGACCTACAGCCTTTGAAAGTAAAAATTTGGATAGATCTCAACAGAATTATTATGTCTATGAGAGGGAGCTCTATGCCATAGTTCACTGTTTACAAAAGTGGCGATACTATTTATATGGTGTTGAGTTTGAAGTAGTTTTTGACCATGAGAGTATAAAATGCTTTACTACTCAAACAGACTTGAAGGGTCGCAAAGCTAAATGGGCGAAGATCCTTCAAGGTTATGATTGTAAGCTATGATATTGCAAGGGGCAATATAATGTAGTAGCGGATGCACTAAGTCAGATGTCTCAGATTAATTCACATGCTTTCACGGAAATAAAGAGTGAATTTTTGGAGTCATATTGTGGCAAGTGTGCACAAGATCAATCATATGCTAAAGTGTGGAGTGAAATTTTAAGAACGGATCCCTTACACTCACATGTCTCTGCAAGGCGAGATCAACATATTTCTTCACGCGTAGATAAAAAGTCCAAAACCCACAGATCCACCCCTACTAAGGACGAGTTTAAGCAATGGAAGAGTTTTTCCATTAATGATGGCTACTTACTCCACAAGGGTAGAGTATGCGTGCCAAAGGGCTCAAACGCTAGGTGCCAAATATTATTTGAGTGTCACGATAGTCCAAGTGCTGGTGATCCAGGTATTCATAAGATGTATACCTTAGTTTGACGGCCATTTTATTGGGCAAGCTTACATTATGATGTTCAAGAGTATGTACTAAATTGCCAACAGTGCCAAGTTAATAAGGCACAACGCCTCAAGGTAGGTGGACTTTTACATCATTACAGATTACACAAGGTAAGTGGGATAGTATCTCTATGGATTTTGTAGTAGGACTACCTAATACAAATCGTCGCCATGATGCCATATGGGTAATTGTAGACCTTCTAACAACGATGTGTCAATTTATTTCTACTAAGACTATGGTTAAGACACTGGAACTAGAATCATTATTTATAGAGTGTATATATAGACTCTATGGTCTTCTAGCTAGTATCATTAGTGACAAAGACCAAAACTTTGATAATCACTTCTGGAGAGCTATATTCCAAAAGTTGAAAACTACACTTAATCTTAGTATGACTGATCATCCCAAAACAGATGGTCAAATCAAAAGGGTTAATCAAGTGCTAGAGGTTATGCTACAAGCGTACATTAGTAATAAGCAAACCAATTGGGAAGACTACTTGCCTATATTGAAGTTTGCTTATAATAGTTCAAAGCGTGTGACTACAGGGGTTAGTCTGTTTATGCTTTTATATGGTTTTCAACCTAGATCACCAGTTACGGTGGGGTTGGCTACGGAGAAGATACAACAAGAGAGGGAGAGAAGATACAACAAGCGAAGGATTTTCTTCAAGACCATTTTGATATGCTTCCATTTCCTTGACAAAATGTTAAGCATCTCCATCTTGCTACTTTCCAAGAGGGAGACAAGGTTTTCCTCAAGGTTCGGAATGTGGGGCGGCGGGGGGTAATGTAGGGATGTGGGGGCAAGGCCATCAACACGATCAAATAGTAGCCTGCACTAGGGGGAGGTTGCAAGATATCATGGTTGGGTGGAGACTAGCACATCGTATTACTCTCCTTCTTTCATCCAAGTTTCAAACTTTCTATACCGCTCTCGAAACTTGACCATCTCTCTGGTTGGTCGACTAAGAGTGATATTTTACTAAGTTAGAAATAACAACAAAAAATCATTAACTAAACTCTTTGTATTCACAGATTTACGTTGTAAGTGATCTAATCTTATACAATTGTCCTTCCAAGCTGCTTGCCTCCCGAGCCATAGTGCGTGTAGTTTGTTTGGCCCAAGCTTCGCGTTGTTGTCTGTAGGATGAGCCTATTGTAGCCTTATAGCTCTTTTTGCATTGCCCACTCCCACTTCGCATATACCATGTTACCATCGCGATAGCTCTTGTCGGGATCTCTAACTTGGTTGGCCGTTGCATATCGTACACTGGATTGCTTGTTTTCCAGAAATATTTTCATGTAGCCCTCCAACCAGTCTAGTGAAAAATGTTGATCGAGGGCATTTAGACTCCCAATGATTAATCAACAATATTAAGTTAAGCTATCAAAATTAATGACATTATGGTCCATTTCATGTCCTTACACCAATTAGTGAATTGAATTATCAAATACAGCTACTTAGCACTTGGCTCATTCATAAAACCTTTCATGGGAGCGTTTAAAACCTTATAGATTAACCTCTCGTTGAAAAACCTTAGCACAATCCTTTGGATGTCCAATAAAGTTGATCCCAAAACTTGCTAAATTTAGACTGGCTTTGGTAAGATTTAATTTTACCCTAACGCTTTCGAATCTTCATACTTGATTCTAATGAGTAAATTTGACAACTTAAAATTTACATAGTTAATTTCTATTTTTAGACTCCTATAATTGCTATAATTAACTCCCTGTGACTTGTATCTTTGATCAAGATTGCTCAGGATAGATTTATCCTTTCTTGATCTATGCTCTTTCATAGACTTCTTTCATTTGGCCCCAAGCCTTTGAGCGAATTGAGTCTATACGCACTTTAATCAACTTCACTTGTTCTCTTTTAAAGGTTAGAGATTACTTTTCATGACATTACCTCTCTCTTAAAATCATAGTCATCCTCGACTATGGAGTAGGGAAAATAAAGGCATAGCTAGTCCTTTTAATTTAGGTAGATGATCCCTTCTTACCCATCAACAACCTTCCTTAGTGTTTGAAAGACTTAGTTGTTGCAAGCATGTCTTTACTTAGCCCTTACATCTTCCAAACTAGAATGGGTAAATCCACTTGATGCTTAAGAGTCTAAGCTACTGTAAGCATGTAATGTATCGAGCCCCACTAATCGTCTTCCATAGTGGATTGGCAAAGTCTATTGGGTTCTTGAGAGAAATGTGTCTGCCCAAGAATGATTAATTGTATGCATACAGTTAGATAAAACTTATCAACATTAGAAAGAAATCATAGAGTCAAAAAAAGACAAAATTCTTTAGGAAACACATTGCTTGTTCGTACTTTGTTCTTACCTTTGACATGAGTCATTGTAAGCATTTAAAAAGTTTAAAATATCCTTTAGCTGGATGCCTTCCATATTCCACCTTTTATCTTCAAAAAGATAATATTGAAATTTAATAAGATAACCTTACCACTTTGTTAAACCCTTTTTACATGTCATAGAATTCTCTCAAGCTGCAAGATCTCTTCTTGACCTTCAAATGCAAGTGAATCTCAGTCTTAGGGTGGCTTGTCCTTATAAGGTTTTAAAGGCTCGCACGAAAGGCTTTATGAAAGTGATAACTGCTAAGTAGCTTTAACTGATAAGCCAATTTACTAAATGGCTCAGGGACATGAAAGGCGCCATAATATATTTTTGATAGCTTAACTTAATATTGTTGATTACTCATTGGGAGTCCTTGTTTCCTCTTGCATGTTCCATGGCTTAGGTGTGCTTTGGGAAATTGAAGTAATACTCAATCATTCTCTTTGAAGCTCATGGATCTTTTATGCTTATTAGCCTCCGACCATCAAAACCACCGCATAACACTCGACAAGGCCACTTGCCACCTACACAGTGCCCCAAGGAACCCGGCATTTTCACCAAGGGAGTGAGCTCCATCTCTCTCTCTCTCTCCATGTTGCCTAATAGAAGGGCTCATTACCCTATATATATGTAGTCAAAATCATGGAAGTCACCCTTCATGTGGGTTTAAAAAGAATACCATGTGGAGTTGCCTCAAGAAAAGCTCTCTTGGAGTTGAAAAAAATTATTCTAAAAACCTTTTTTTAACCTAACTTTCGGCTCTTGAATCCTTTAAGCAAGCTGTAAAGCTCAATTGAAAGCCCACTATGCTTGCCCAGGTACGTCATCTCACTACTAATTCAAGACTTGGGTTACACAAACACCTTTGTGTGTGTGTGTGTGTGTGTGTGCGTGTGTGTGGCCCTCCCCCAACCGTGAGGAAAAGGTACACTTGGTGGAGGATAGGCCACCAAGTGGACCTATCCTCTACCAATTCGTTGTTTTAATGTACTGATGGTAAACCTAATGCCTGGAAACTGATTTCTCGCAATGAAACTGGTAATACATGTAATTATTTTCTCTTTTTTGAAACCATTCTCTACAAACATAGAGAATAATTTATTTAAATCCGTTACCGCATATGATTCTTGGGATGCATTATATAATATGGGAAGAACTTGTGATATGCACACATTATATGCCATCTTTTTTGGTCGATTACTGGCTGCATGAATAAATGAAACATTAGGGCATGGTAATTTGTCGTTTTTCCATGCGGTGCACGTTACATACTCTCCTTCCATTGATTCGCACAATTGGATGAGTGTGTTCAAATATGTGGTTTGATTCGTCTTGTGTGTGGCTTTAATCCCAATAATGTCCAAAGGGTAAATTGTAAAGGGGTCCTCTTGGGACAGGGGTTTTTTGTGATTTAGACACTGTGAAATAAATGGATTATTAGCAAATAGCAAATCATCCATATACCGCCATGAATATAAAAATGCTTTCATCATATCAAATCTGGTAAGACGGGATAATTTCTTTATGTATTCAATTTCATACGAGCCTAATACAAATTACACCATAATGGTGAACAACTATATCCCATTGGTATACCTTTTTCTTGGTGATAAATATTTTTACCTAATTTTGTAAAGCAGTTATCAAGAACAAACTCATTGATGTTATGTAAATACTCAAATGTCCAGACTACTTCCCTTTTCTTTTTTGTGAGCACAATCCGCTTGCGGTTCTTCTTAAACCCAAGATATTTCATACTTTTGATGAGTCTAATAATGTAGTCTAGTACCTCAAGTAATCCATGCTTGCCTTTGTGAGGGATAGCTTCATAACAAGATGTTATATCTGTCATAATAATCAATATCTAATTCTCCTAAATGATTTTCTCATATTAAACTGATCATTTAATGTGGGGAAGTGCCAAGGGAGAAAAAGCTAGAATATTGGTTAAGCTAGCAGACCGGCCACAGTAGGGATCCAAAGGAGGGAAAATAGGGATCCAAAGGGGGGGCCATCTGCAAAAGAGCCATGTGAAACAATGGGCCAAAAAGACCCTAAGGTTCAGCCCATTAAGACTTCCAAAATGCTAAGGTTCCAAAATGCTAAGGTTCCAAAATTCAAAGGTTGAGTCCAAAGGTCAAACCTAGGGAAAATTGGATGCTTTGTGTGTGCCCTAAAAGTCTTTGCACATCCCTACATGGGAGGGGGCGAGCCCCAAAGCTAGGGGATGAGAGAGAAAGCCACACACACACACACAGGCTCCCTTTACACAAAGGGAATGAGGGACACATGTCAGCTCCCTAGGCCAGATGCCCACAAGGTGTGCCCAATTCCTATTGGAAGACCCTTGAAGTGGACCAATGAGAATTAAGCTAGAGTAAATGTAGTTTAATTAAGTTAAAAACATTTAATAAAAGAAACCAATGAGAAATAAGTCTCCTAGAAGACTATTGGGCAGTCTCCCAAAGGGTCCAATGAGCATTCAGAAGCCTCATGGCTTGCGTGATTCCTATTGGCCAGGAGACAAAGGGGTCCAATGAGAGTTTTGTTTAATTATTTAATTACCTAAAGCTCTCACAAAAGGGGAAAGGGGGACACATGTCAGAAGACTATCACTTATGCTGCTTAATTCCTATTGGCTTGACCTGGGGAGGTCCAATGAGGCAAAAGCCAGACCTAATTAGCAGCTAGGGCTCGCCCAAGAGAGAGAGAGGGCTGATTTTTGCTTGGCATTGACACACACACACTCACACTTGACCAGGTGTGAAGGAAGAATACTCTATCTCCTCCCAAGCTTTAATGGAGAGCTCATCACCTACTCCAAGCTTGTGAGATAGAAGCCTACATCAACACTCTCTTGGCATGTGGATGCAAATCCAACCAAGAGCCAAGCTTCAATGCATGCTCATCTTCTCTACCAAGCTAATTACTAAGCTAAGCTATGCTAATATGAGTGATTATGTGAGGAGATGTACATCTTTCTCGTAAGATACTCCTTTTTCTTCTCAATCTACTCTCATACCCTGCTAGCTCTCACCATCTTTGAAGGTGTGTGAGGTCTTGGGTCTGAGAACGGGGATAATTCAAGTTGTGTTTGATTAAGTGTTTTGCTTGGTGTATGAAGCTTCCATTTTCATTGCACTAGCTAGTCTTGAAGGAACACAAAGAATTGTATTGTACAATGTCTCTCTTGATGGGAGAAACCATAATACAAAGCCTTTTGGAGGGGGGACCGGCTCCATGCAAATCCGGTCCTCAACTGTTGTCAATAGCTTAATTTCTCTCTCTTTTGAAAGTATTGTCGATGCTATCTAACTAGGTGTTATGCTTTTTGTTGCTCTCTCCACCCAAGCACTCTTGTAATTCTCATTAGGAATCTATTCTAATGAAATGCCCACTATGTTCATGCTAATTTCCGCTACACATAAGATTATAGGCCATTAAATGTTACATTGGTATCAGAGCTCAAGGTTTCTCTTTTCTTGCTCAAGAAGGGAGGTCCTCAAGCTAGCTACAAATGGTTGGTATTATTAATTGCCTGTGAGTAAGTAGAATAGGGATTTTTTAGCCTTGCAGTGCGCCTGCCTTTGTGCAGTTAACGGGGCATCACCGTCGAGAGCTATGGTCTTAATAGTGGAGTCCTACGGGGCTTGCCTACGGCTTAACCACTATTGAGCTATTAGAAGCTTGACAGGAGCCGGTGCTGTTTTGGTGTCGAAAGACCCTCTCTTCTATTCCTTGCAATTAATGGTATTCAAGCCGCGGGTACAGTAGCTTGAGTGCTTTTTCTAAAGGGGTAAAGAGGAGTAGCAACTAGGGCTTGAAGTGCCAAAGTACACCTAAAAAGTTTACACCTAAAAGTTGTTAGAATGGCTGACAATAGTAAAGAGAGTGAAATTAATGTTGATAACTTTGATTTTGCTCATGAGCAAGCTACTAATGATGCTTCAATGCTTGTGAACTATCTTGTTTCTAGGCTTCAACAAGCCATGGGCAATCCATCTCTCCAAAGTGAAGTGCAACGGCAGCTCCGTGCTCACGGGATTCTCCAAGCTCATCACCATGACGAGAGAACACCTAGGAAGCCTCCTTGTGAGACTACCAAAAGAGGTCTCTCTCCGATTCGGGAAGAAGAAGAGAATCCATATGAAGGGCTCAAGAACTTACTTCTTGATGATGCATCTCCTTCCCAAAGGAGAATTCAAGAGCCTCCACCGAAGGAACGAGAAAGAAGCGAGTCTCCCGTCACCTCGGCGGAGATGGCTCCACAAAGACGGTGGGCTAAACGCTCTCCATCACCACCAAAGCGGAGAAGACCATCACACTCTTCTCCACGCCATAATTCAAAGAGGGATGATAAAAAGCAAGAGAAGAAAAAGGCGAGAAAGAGGACACCCTCTTCTCCATCTTCTTCATCCTCTTCCTCTTATGAAAGCTATGGTGAAGACGACAAAGATCAAGACAAGAAAAAGGCGAGAAAGAGGTCACCCTCTTCTCCACCTTCTTCAAATTCTTCATCTTCTGAAGAAAGTGATGGTGCAACTTTTGAACCATCAAAAAGAAGAGGCCATAGGAAATCCTATGCCGCATGGAAGAGGTCGTCCAAGCTGAAGAAATTCAAAGAGGGAGGGAAGAGCATCTCTTTCCTTACCTATGATGGCACCTTCGGTGCTACAGACAAAGTTTTGGCCTTTATCCAGCAATTCGATGCGGCGTTTGGAGATGAGGGCTTCAGGAGTCCTCTAAGCTACGCCATGTAGCTATGCACTTTCAAAAGTCCGCCAGACAATGGTGGTCTAGCCTACGAGCCAACGGTGAAGCTCCACGAACATGGAAGGCTTTAAGAGCTTCCATTATGAAGCAGTTTTTGGCCACCGATGCCAAAGACAAAGTACTCACCGAATGGCGAAGCTTAAAGCTCTCTCCCAATGAATCCATCCACAAATATGTAGACAAGTTTTGGGACCTACAACTCAAAGCCACTGTCTTCAAAAAGTTGGATTTTGGAGAGCAAAAGCAACAATTTTGTGCGGGCTTAACCGAAGAAATGGCGGAGTATGTCAACTCCCAAAGGCCACGTACCATATCGGCGGTAATACACCATACTATGGTGGCCTCGCGAATCAATTTCCAAACGGGGGGTAAAAGAAATAATAAGCCCCCGGAAAACAAGGGTTCCAATGAGCCTAAGGGGAAGGACAATGTCCAAAAGTCTCCTAAGGGCACTTCCAACAAAGCTAAAGAGAAGGGATTTTACAAAGGAAAGAATAAACTCTCTCCTGAAGAGCTTGAGCGTTATCGTAAAGATAACCGGTGTTTCAAGTGCGGCGAACAAGGGCATGCATACCGCGCTTGTCCCCAAAAGAACAACCGCCAAGATCCTCCTAGAGCTTCTTTGGTTGAAATCCAAGAGGAGGAGATTCACCAAACTCACCACAAAGGATCTTCTCTATGCCATGCTTGGGGAAAGGTAAGAGAACATGATGCTTTTATTCTCTTTGACCCTGGTTCTACTCACAATTTCATATCTATGGAGTTAGCCACCAAGCTAGGCATACAATCCTACGAGATGGGAGATATCCTACCCGCAGACAGTGCCTTCAAGGGGCAAGAAGCTTCAGTCACTCCCTTAATCGGGAAATTGAGGCTTCATGTCCAAGGCTATGTGGACAAAGAGGACTTCTTTATCTCTCCTCTCAAGCATGAGGATGTAATCCTAGGGGCACCATGGTTTGACCGCCTGGCTGCCGATGTTAAATTTCCTGAAAGGAGAATCTCCTTTAAGTTCAGGGAAAAGGACATGTATATAGATGCTAAGGAGATGGGTAACACCATCCCCATTGTACATACACCAGCTTTCAACAAGTCAATAAAGAGCTCTATTTCCGTGTACATGATTTTTGTTAAAGATTCTCAAAATGAACCTAATGCTTTAGCAAAAGAAAATAAAAGCAACCAAAAGGAATTAGAGTTATCCAATTTTCTCAAGGGGTTTCAAGATGTTTTTATTGACGACATCCCTTGTGAGCTACCTCCTAAACGAGGTAATGACGACCATGTAATTGAACTTCTTCCAGGAAGTTCACCGCCTAACAAACCTCCTTATAGAGTTTCTCAATCTCAACAAGAGGAGATTATGCGGCAAGTGCATGAGTTAGTTGAGAAGGGCATGGTTAGGCCTAGCTCATCTCCATTTTGCTCACCTGTGCCATTAGTGCAAAAGAAAGACGGCACATATCGTATGTGTGTCGACTATAGAGCACTAAATAGGATCACTATCAAGAATAGGTTTCCCGTTCCAAGGGTAGAAGACCTATTTGATAAGCTACAAGGATCGACCTACTTCAGTAGGATTGACCTAAAAAGTGGCTATCATCAAATAAGGATAGTTGATCAAGACATTGTAAAGACCGCATTTCGTACTACATTTGGTGTTTACGAATACATTGTCATGCCTTTTGGCTTGACCAATGCACCAGCCACATTCAACCGCTTGATGGAGAAGCTGTTTAGGCCTCATCGAACCTTCACTGGAGTGTTCTTTGATGATATTATCATCTACTCTAATTCATTGGAGGAACACAAGCAACACCTCCAGGTAATATTTCAAGTTTTAAGAGAGAATAAACTTTATGTTAATCGAAAGAAAAGTGAATTTTTCTTGCAAGAGATTCAATATTTAGGTCACATTATCTCTCAAGATGGAATCCAAATGGATCCATCCAAGTTAGAGGTAATAAAAGGATGGCCTAAACCAAGGAATCTTCATGAACTAAGAAGCTTTATAGGTATGTGTGCATACTATAGACGCTTCATAGAAAAGTTCTCACGAATTGCAGGACCATTACATGACCTAACAAAGAAAAATGTTAGGTATACGTGGTCTGCTAAGGAGAACAATGCTTTCGAAAAGCTTAAAGAAAAGCTTATCTCTCAACCTGTGCTTACACTACCGGATCTCTCAAAACCATTTGAGGTCCAATGTGATGCTTGTGGTGATTGCCTTGGGGCTGTTCTGCTCCAAGAAGGGCACGCCATAGGCTATGAGAGTCGAAGGCTCGACCCTGTTGAGCAAGCTCTAGGCATATACGAAAAAGAACTCCTTGCAGTTCTACATGCCTTAGACTCATGGAAGCACTATTTATTGGGGACTCCTTTCATTCTGCGAACGGATCACCAGAGTCTTAAGTACTTCATGACGCAGACCAAGCTTTCCGACAAACAAATGAGGTGGGCAAATTTCCTTTCGCAATTTCATTTTCATATTGCTCACATTGCTGGCAAGCATAATCAAGTAGCCGATGCACTCTCAAGACGACCGAGAGTGAATGCGGTTTCCATAGCAACTCACAATGATCTATCTTTAATGATAGATGAGTATGCTATTGATCCCGATTTTAGAGATGTGATTTCAGCCCTTGCCATGAAGTGATTTTTTTTGTCAAAAGTACGTTTTTTTTGTCAAAGGTGAATCGGCCGCCAAAGTCTGCAACCTAGTTTGGAGAATGGGCAGCCACTAGATTTGAGATCCAACAGCTACATTACTTGAGAGAGAGAGAGAGAGAGAGAGAGATGACTCTGCTAGGGTTTTTCTCTCTTCGTTTTGCTCAATTTCTTTGTTGCCTATCGATAAATGGGTGCTGTGGTTTCCATTTTACCCCTCCCATGGAGTGATTTTTTTGTCAAAAGTACATTCTTTTTTGTCAAAGGTGAATCGGCCGCCAAAGTCTGCAACCTAGTTTGGAGAATGGGCAGCCACTAGATTCGAGATCCACACAACTACATTACTTGAGAGGGAGAGAGAGATGTCGACTCTGCTAGGGTTTTTCTCTCTTCGTTTTGCTCAATTTCTTTGTTGTCGACATGCTTCTAATCAAGTCCCTTCATGTGTAATCACACTATGGGGCTTCCCTGAGCCTTTCAACTTGACCCTCGGGATGTACCTCTTCTTTTAAGGCTTCTACTTGACCCTCGACCTTATTGTATTGTCTGCCTTGATTAACTAAAACCTTAATTGTTGATCGTGGAAGTTAAACGGGAGAATAAGGTTAAAGTCGCCTCCTCTGTTATACTTTGGTCACATTTAATTTGTCTATCTTTTTGGAGCGGAGCGTGCTCTTGTGTTGTTTTGTATTGGTCGTCTTTCTGCCTTACCTGATATAGCTCATAATATTCATAGTGGGCTTGGGATACCTGCTATTGACAAGATTTTTTACTTGAGTTCTGGTCAGTTTGAGGTTTTGTTTATGTGTAAAGAAGCTCATATGGCTTTTCACATTGCGTCTACCATCATACTATGTGGATAAGTGCTACATGTTAATCCATGCGAGCCCATTAAAATGATCAGAGAAGAGCTCTTTACTAAGTATCCTTTGTGAGTTCAGTTTGTTGAGCTCCCTGCCTTTCTTGATCTCTCGACCGCCAAGAGCAAGCAATCTATTGTCTCAAGCTCTCGCTACCACCATGCTCCATCCCATCGATGTGGCTCACATACCACTTGAAGGGTGTATTAGTGCAATGAGAGAGAGAGAGAGAGAGAGAGAGAGAGAGAGAGAGAGAGAGAGAGAGAGAGAGAGAGAGAGAGAGAGAGAGAGTAACGTCAAGTACTAGTCAAGGCTTCCAAGAAAGTAATGTGCATGTTGGTGATAGTGATGGTGATGCTAGTGCCATACATTAGCAACATTGCTAATGTTGAGGTGAAGGAATTGGGGTAATAATTAGCGACTACGGTAGGGGCACAAATAGGTGAGTAGGCAAAGTGGTTGGCCAAGAAAGTTCATTACCATTACACGCTCACTACAAGAAGAAGGGCAACTACCACCACAAAAGGTGGCTATGGCAAGGGTGGCCTGGGCCATCCTCACTATCTAATTCAACCCCAAATACTCTGTTCGTGCATCTTGTGTCTAATTTTTGGTTTTAACTCCCTAGGCACGCAATCTTATGAGATAAATAATACAATGTCTTCACTTGGGTGCCAAAATGTGTTCTTTTTTGTTGTAAAGTGAGTATCTTATGGGAGTTCTTTCTTTGGTGTAACTTTTGTCTAAACTACCTTCTTGTAAAGGGAAATGTTCAATTTGAGAGAGAGAGAGAGAGAGAGAAAGAGAGAGAGCATTAGGAAAAATATGAACCCTCTAGGGGCCCTTTGGGATTAAGGTTAATTAGAGGCTAGCCAATAGGAAGAGTGTGGTAGACACACTCTATACCCTCAAAAAAGTAGGGGGACAAGGTAGCCTTACACCTCTTAATGGCCTCTTACCTAGTGAGAAGGTTATGGAGGTGGCTAGGGGAAAGGGAGGGAGGGGGGGACGGGAGGGGGAACCACTTTGACCCTTTTTCCCACACTTTTTGGCCCGGATTTAAAAATACACTAAAAATTTCAAAATTTCAAAAAATTCCAAATTTTCAAAAAATTTCAAATTTTCAAAAAATTTCAAATTTCAAGTTTTCCCTCCTTAAAAGGTCCTCTAACCTATTTCATGGTCAAAAAAGTATTTTTGACCTCCAAAAGTCAAAAACGTGCACTAAAAATTTCAAAAAAAATAAATTTTAAATTTTTTTTCAAAACATCATTTTCCACCCTCCAAAGTCTTTCGAAACCTATTCTATAGCTAAAAGTGATTTTCTTTCTCTACAAACCCTTTTCCAAGCTCTCCATGGCTGCAACAACCATATGCACCCCCTATAGTCCAACATTATCTCTCTACTAGCTTTCTCCCATCTCCATTGTAGCACCAAGCAAGCTTCTCCCCCATCTCTTCCCCTTGCCCACCACATAGTTCCACACCAAGCTAGCTCCTCTCCCTTCTCTCACCTCCATTACAGCATGAAACAAGATTCTCCTCCTTCTACTTTCATTCACTCGCACTACATGGAAACCTCTACTCCCGAAGGTGGAAAAAGCATTAACTCACATGACTTGCATACCACAAGAACAGGAGGTGTGAATAGTGCATGGGCATTGCAAGGATTCATCTCCAACATAAAGATAGAATGGTGAGAAAACTACCCTTGTAGCTTACATTCAATGCTTAAGATCATCTCCATCTTTAAGTTTATCATGCTGGAGGGAATTAACCTCTTTATGGCTTTCAATTTTTAGGCTTCACACCTCATAACATGGGGTGGTGCTATTTTGTTGATGGCTTTGGTGCGCCATCTATAGTTTTGTAGCATGTGATTGAGTTTCACAATGTAAGTAAGTTGTGTTATCTATAGAGAGTCATCAAAGATTTTTCTTATAATTTATTCTTTGTATAGTTGTCATTAGATTATTAGAATGATATCATTTTGTACTTTATAACTTTGTGCTCACATAATCTGTTGTTTACTTACAGAGTCAACTTGTTTTGAGAAGACATGAGCAAGCAACCATGTGCAGAGATGGAAATCACCCTATTTTTGTTCCGTGAGGAACTTTCAGTACTGTGTTAAAAGATTTTGATAAGAATAGTAGGATTTTTGTAGAATCTTGAACCAATAGGTACTCTAGTCTAGGAGCTCTTAGAAAAGACATCCCTATAGTACTACTATCTTCCCTAGTGTCATAGACACACAAATACTGGTGTATATGAATCTCTAGATGAGAAAGACAAATACTTGTAAGAGAAGCCTAACAGCAACAACATTGTCTCCATTTGTAATTATTTTTATGAGGCTGGATTCCTCTATAAATGCAATATAAATATTTCTTTTTGTTAAATGGTGTCGCATTGAGTGAGAGTATTTTATTTAGATTACTGGAGTTTCATACAGATTTAAGAAATATTGTTGATTTTTTTGGATATTCTGATTTGCCTGTAAGATGTTCGAAGTTTCAAGTCTTAATCATTCTACCATGAAGAAATTCATGCAATATTTTGATTTCAGTTTAATCACTAATGGTTATTCTTATTAAGTGGATCATAAACTTTGTCAAGATGTCCTCATTTGGAGATGTTGAATACATATCAATAGCAACATTTCAAAAGTTGAGAAAGCTAAATTCTTGCTTTCCAAAATGTTATTGTTTCCATACCATGCCTATGCCAAGCTTGACTTAAAGAAAAGACAACTTGAGATGGAGGTGTAGATATATAGGGGTGACTTATTATTGATTCTTGTTTCATCATATATATTATAAATCCTTTGAGTTTCCACCTTTTTGAGTAGTGTTGACAAGTTTTTGGTATCAAACCTTCTTAAATATCCCTCTTCATTCGCTATTGGTAGCTATTTATTTGGTATTGCTAAAGATCATACCAATAGCTATCACCTTGTGAACTTAATTGTTGAATTTCTGATTTGATTTCTACTATGTAGCTCATTTGGATAGAGAAAGTGTAAACATAAATTATAGATACATGCATTGTTAACATAGAAGATATGTATCACTCGAACCTATATAACTGCTAATCAAGAAACCTTTGGTCGGATACTATAACAATAGGGGTCACATGTGGTTTTAAATACCAAAGAAATGGCTTAACCAAAACATTCCCAAGAACACAAGGTGAACACAAGGAAGTAAAAATTGACTCCTTGTTTGGTTGATTTCTAGTGCTAAATGTTCTGACTGCACAAAATTTGTGAGGCCTTTGACCTTGGGAGTTCACTAAAGTATATGTAACATAGCACATGTGTTCAACAGAAGGGAATTTATATTCTTGTAAAGTTACAGAAACATGTGTAGGTAAGGCCTATAAGGGCTACTTTCAATCCATTGTGGTGAACGCACATGATATAGGAAAATTTGACATAGTGAACATCAAACACTACAACTCTATCTCATGGCCATACATTAAAACAAAGCCCCTATTTATCATTTTGAAGCCCCAAGGACCCTCAACAAGAGGGACCACAACGGCGCGTAGAATGCCCAACCAGGCACAAATAGGGACCAAGATATTTCCAAGAACAGTGGATGGACACAAGGAAGTAAAAAATGGTTGATAAGCGTGATACAAGGTTTAGGTATCTGCCATTTGGGGGGGGGGGGGGGGGGGGGGAGGGGTTGCTATGAACACATTAAACTGCCCAGTTCTATCTCATGGCCATGCATTAAAAAAAGCTTGTACTTCTCATTTTAGGGGCCCAGGGACCCTCAACAAGAGGGACCACAAGGGCGCGCAAACTGGCCATCCAAAAATTATGGATGGCCAGTTTGCGCGCCCTTGTGGCCCCTCTTGTTGAGGGTCCCTCGGCCCCTAAAATGACAAGTACAAGGTTTTTCCAATGCATGGCATGATACAATGTTTAGCTATTTGCCATTGGGGGGGGGGGGGCGGAGGGAGTTTGCTATGAATACATTAATTTGCCCAATTCTATCTCATAGCTATGCATCAAAAAAAGCCTGTACTTGTCATTTTTGGGCCCCAGGGACCCTCAACATGAGGGGCCACAAGGGCGCGCAAATCAGCCATCCAAAATTTTTGGAAATTTTGGATGGCTGATTTGCGCACCCTTGTGGCCCCTTATGTTGAGGGTCCATGGGGCCCTAAAATGACAAGTACAAGATTTATTTTTATGCATGGCATGATACAATGTTTAGCTATTTACCATTGGGGGGGGAAGTTTTCTCTGAATACATTAATTTGCCCAATTCTATCTCATGGCTATGCATCAAAAAAAGCCTATACTTGTCATTTTTGGGCCCCAGGGACCCTCAACATGAGGGGCCACAAGGGCGCGCAAATCAGCCATCCAAAAATTTTGGATGGCTGATTTGCGCGCCCTTGTGGCCCCTCATGTTGAGGGTCCCTGGGGCCCAAAAATGACAAGTATAAGATTTATTTTTATGCATGGTCATAATTCAAGTGGTTGTTGAACTTTTAGGCTGTTTTGAAGAGCTTCTAGTGTTCAATTGGCTCTGAATTTTTCTGGGCTTGTCTCACATAAATTTGTTCATCTCGTCGCGCTCTTAGACCATCGTGTGATGCAAAAAAAACATATCCTACTCTGATTTTCCAAAAATCAACGTGCAAGTTGGCAATTTCTTAAAAAATGATGTAAAACAGACATTTCTTACTTTTTCCTTAATCTACGGGCTCGAACGGGCATTAAAACCATGGAATCTGAAAATACTCAGAGAACCAATTTTTTTTATTGTGTTAAGGACTGCATTTCCTACATACAAAACTTTCTCAAAATCTCACCCTAGCACCTTCAAAAGTGGCTTCCAAGGAGTGCCCTCGATCAAAAATTGAAACTGAAGGAAAACAATCAGAATGAACTCCTAGACTGTGTACAAACTTTAAAATAACCAAAATTTTCTTTTAAAAAAAGTTATTGCTAAAAATTTTAAAATAGACCACCATTAGACTTCGCACAATGATAGAAATCAAAAGGTTCAAGGAGAGGTCTGGTGTCACAAGTGCATGGTAGGAATCTAATCGAGGCTTATTCCGTCAAGATCTCTTATACTTTATTATGTCTTCTCATGTACAATCTTACCAAACAAAAACAAACTTACACTTTAAATGAATACAAATTTTATTTAACTTATCAAACAATCTAAAATATGGTAGACCTAGAGTGCTCTTACACATCAACAAACAAAAAAGTCTAAATTTCTTCTCATTAACTTTGATAAACATACATCTGTGAACACTTTCCAAGGAGTAGTGCGGTCATAGTTCTTACATCCATTCCATGACATGGTATGCTCCTAGGGTGACCTATCAGATAAAAATATCTTTGGTAGGAGTGCCCTCATGTTAGGAAAGAGTGTGTTGCTGCTGATGAAAAGTTTTTGCATTGTCCTACTAGGGATCTCTTCATGTCATCATAATGATTTTTGGTGTAGTGGGAGCCACATTGCTGCTGAGGAGAGCTTTGTGCCACTGTAAAAGCTTCATGTTATGCCAGTTCCTTGAGCCATTCTTGCAAACAACGCCACTCAACTAGCATAGCAAGAGGTCACCTTGTAACAAAAACATGTATGAATTCAACATTTGCAAGCTATATAATGAAGACACTTGTTAAGTATATGTTGTACAAATTTGCAAGTATTTCTATCTAGCTGGGAATAAACAATACAAAAATGTACATCAGGATGAGACTACCACCCCTAATAAGCATGGATTTGAAGCACCTACCTGCAAGATGTAACAAAGAAGACTGTTTTAGAGGAAAAGTGGTGACACTTGGCCTCTCTAACCTACAACCTTTCACTATTTGTGCATAAAAGAAACCTTTGTGCCAAGCACTACAAAACAAGTAGAGGCAACACCTTAGACTTCAAAGTTTATGATAAGAAGAACACAATCAAAAGTAAGAAGTATATTGTTACCTTGCATAAAGGGGTGTTTTATTCAAATATGTGATGGTATTGGCAAGATATTGAAGAATCGTCAGCATTCATCTCACCGATGGTACGACGTTCCTGGGATGACCTCTGCTCACCCTCACGTGCAGCCTTCGATGCAAACGTTGCGAACAAGCAAATATGTATGCATACGATTTGTGATGTCCTTGAGCACCATGGTAGCTGTTGCATGAGGAAGCAAAGGATGAAAAGAGAGAGAGGGGAGGGAGAGAGAGAAACATGGGAGAAGACAAGGGGGTAGTGGGGGAGAGAGAGAGAGTGGAGAAGGAGGAGAGAAGGGGGCAGGGAGGGAGAGGGAGGAACATGGGAGGAGAGAAGGGGACAGTGGGGGAGAGGGAGAGAGGGGAGCAGGAGGAGAGAAGGGGCAGGGAGGGAGAGGAGAGGGAGAAAGGAGGGAGGAGGAAGAGAGAAGAAATGGATTTTTTTTGGGGGGGAGTTTTTTTTGAAAAATTGGACTTTTAGTGCTTGTAAGTTTAAAAAAATGTCAAAAAATACTTTTTTGATATGGATATATGTTGGGGGGGAGTTTTAAGTCAAAAATAAGTAAAAATAACTTTTTTTTAAAAAGTCAAATTTTGGCTCTTAGTGATCCACGTTTTTGATGATGTGGCCACACCTCTTTACTCCCTTCACTTTCAAAAAGCTAGAGAGAGAAGGTGACCTCCTAGGTCCACATCCTACATGTGTCTTAAAAAAAAGGCTAGAAAAGCCTACTCAAAACTAGCTTCTTGAATGCCCTTGTCCCCTTAACCCTACACACCATTAGCCTTAATCCCTAAAAATTAGGATTCCTTACAAGGCCCATGCAAGGTTCATATTTCTCCTAATGGAGAGAGAGAGAGAGAGCTAGAGAACAAAAAAAGTGGGTAGTGTCAGCTCTAAGGAAACACCTTAGATACCACACCTTTGGGCGTATGCAACAGTCCACTACCTCACATTCAACATTATGCAACTTCCCTTGTTAGTATGCCATAATACTTAAAGATCTTTTATATGAAGAGGGTTGCCATATGATGGGCTTTAATAAAACTTTTGACCGGTATGAAATGCCCTTGTTTACTGATTCGATCTACTATTGCCCATATTCTTGTATTCTCGTTAATAAACCTTGGTATTGTAAATATGAAATACAGGGATATAGTCTCCCACGGGAATTAGGTATGGATAATGGCTAAAGCAATCGAGTTTGCTTCCCTCTATCATACTTTGTCTTTTGGTTGTGTAAAGATGAAATACAGGGATATGTGGGTACACAAGCACACTAGCGGATTTCGTCTATTTGCCACGTAATGTGTGGGATGTCAAGGAAATACAGAGTTAGGGTTTTTCTCTCTTTGTTTTTATTGATTTCTTTGTTGTCGACATGCTTCTAATCAAGTCTCTTAATGTGTAATCATGCTGTGGGGCTTCCCTGAGCCTTTCAACTTGACCCTCGGGATGTAGCCTTTTCTTTTAAGGCTTCTACTGAGCTTGACCTTCTTGTAATGTCTGCCTTGCTTAAGGATACCTTGATTGTTGATCGTGGAAGTTTAAGGGGAGCATAAGGTTAAAATCGCCTCCTTTGTTATACTTTGGTCACATTTAATTTGTCTATCTTTTGGGAGTGGAGCATGCTCTTGTGTTGTTTCTGTATTGGTCGTCTTTCTGCCTTACCTGATACAACTCATAATATTGATAGTGGGCTTCGGTTACCTGCTATTGATAAGCTTTTTTACTCGAGTTTCAGCCGGTTTGACGTTTTGTTTATGTGTAAAAAAGCTCATATGGCTTTTCACACTGCGTCTACCATCATATTGTGTGGACAAGTGCTGCATGTTAATCCATGTGAGCCCATTAAAATGATCAAAGAAGAACTCTTTACTAAGTACCCTATGTGAGTTCAGTTTGTTGAGCTCCTTGCCTTTCTTTCACCATGCATTAAAGATCTTGCTCAATCCTTAGGCAAAGTATTGTTCTCTCCCCCGATTCAATGTCCCAATAAGAACAAAACTTGTATCCTTCCCAAACCAATCAAAAATTCTTTGAGACTTTACAAATTTAGTTTGATAGAGTGGGTAAGTTGGTTATATATTTCAAAATGGCCAGCCTCGTAGGGTCTTTCTGTGATTGTGGCCATCTACTTATCTAAAACTTTTTTGACTCTTGTTCAATCATCTGCCGAGATGATTCCTTCTTCTCTTGGAAGTAGGAGGGACGGAATACTCTTGTTCCTAAAGAATAGATTTTTGGCAAGGCACAGAGACTAGATAAACCTCTTAGTCCACCTCCTTCTTTCCAAACACCATCTTATGCTAGAATGCCAAGTCAAGGTAGAGCATCCCCTTCCACTTGAATTGCTCATCCTTAATTTGTTTAATAAAAACACTACTCTACTCCCTCTACCTCTTCTAATTTAAGACCTTCTACTGACAAAGGAGAACGTCCTATGTACTCTGATGGATTTGTAGCCTCTAGGAAAACTTTCAAGGCCAAAGCATCCTCTTTCAATTATGCTTCTCATAACTACTATGAAGCCCTCATGCAATACATGCATTCTCCCTAATCACTAGTTGTTATTGACCATGTTGTTCAAGCTCATGAATTTGCTCAAATGCAATCTTTTGATGACCCAATCATACCACTTGAAGTTCACATGAGACACACTAATACTGAGGGGGATATACAGATAGTTATAAATACTCCTCCGTGAAGTTTACTTCTTTTAATGAAAAAGGTCTTAATTGTCCCACACATTTACATAGCTTTGACACTAGTCCTGTACTTGGACACTTAAATGTCGTGAGACACTAAAATGACATATTTTCCTACCAAATCTTGAGTCCTACTTCTACTTTCCACCTTGAGTCCCCAATGGAAAGGGTAAGCAATATATCACTTTCTAAAACTCACAAATACATCCAAAACATATTGTTCTTTGTATACAATGATATGATTGAGATGGCCATCTCAAACACGTAGAAATTTTCATTATTTTATATACACTCAAGTAATTTTTTTTGTTGGTACCGGGCATGGAGATAAGGGGAATAAATGTCAAGGAGGATGAGCTGCAAAAGCTATTGACTGAGATGCAAGTATAGCTGCATGAAAAGAGGGATCTGTGGTTCAAAAATGATGGGTTTTTCTCAGCTTGTACTAGCTTCTACACTGCATTGGAGCAACTAAACAAGGAGTTGGATATACTCAAGAACTCACCAAATTTTGATCTACAAGAGGTTGATTGCAAGGAGATGGAGGTCAAAGAAATCACCAAAATTCTATATAGAGCAGGTGCCAACACTTACTCGGCCCGGCTTCAAGAAGAATTGGACTCCTTGTAGGTAAGCTTGTTACTCAAAGTGCAAAAAAATTGCATTTACTTTCTAGAAATACTAAGAAACTACTTGAGCTATGCATGAGTGGTTATCATGCATACAATGTGCTTGAAAAGTGCATATGGAGCACTAAGAAGTTCTTGAAACATGGTGCAGCCAAAGATGGTTCGTGTTGTGAAAAATAAAAACCAATGCTATGGGTGCCTATGGGTGCATGACAAAGTGCTAGACTAGGTATGAAGGACCTCGACTGGCAAGAAGATCGGGAAATGTATGTCTAAGGTGGTTATCTAGGCCAAGAAGGCTCCAAAAAGGGCCAATTAGGTTGGTAGTTTGAGGTTTCCAAAATACTGAGATTGTGCTTCGATATGTGTTATTCAAAGTACCTTACGATCCAGTCCAAATAGCTCCTCAAATGGAGCTACGGTATGAAAGATTTTGGAGTTCAAAGTTGGAATGATTTGCAGATCCCAGAAATACAAGGTAAATGGAGGTGGGAGCATTTGCAAATAGGGTAGAGTCGGATGGTTTTCCCTGGTGTTTGGGCGTGCTATTTGAGGCTATGACAAGGTTAGAATGAAAAGAGGGCCTTGAAGTTAAGCAAGGGCACTGCCCTCCCCAAAGGTGCTAAAATCGGATGCCAAGCGGACCAATGGGAATGTAGCTACCAAAAATGAGTGGAACCTCCCTTTAAAGAGCAATATTTGTATTATTTTAAATCTTTTTGGCTAGTGCCTTTGAGCTCTTTGTGTGTGCAGAGAGACAGTCTTTTGGGCAAAGGTGTGTGCCTATCAAGCCCAAGCAGAGTTAATTTGAGAGGGCTTTTTGCCAGGGTTTTTGCCTGCCATTCACAGGGAGCCAAGAGTGTGTTTCTTGTGGGGATTCTTTGTCCAGAGGTTTGTGCCTGCAAACTTTGACAACATTATCATCTACGCCAAGTTTATTGAGCAACATAAGGAGCATCTTTAGATAATATTTCAAGTTTTGAGAGATAATAGGCTTGATTTTAATAAAAACAAGAAAGGATTTTTTAAAAAAAGAGATTCAACATCTAGGACATATTATCTCCTAAGAACAAGTCCAAATGGACCCTTAGAAGTTGGATGTAATACAAGGATGTCCCATACCAATGAATCTACAGGAATTAAGGAGATTTATAGGAATGTGTGCATACTATAAAAGCTTCATAGAAAAATTCCCACTCATAGTAAGTCCATTGCAGTATTTAACTAAAACTAATGTGAACATTATATGGATTGGAAAAAAATGATTCTTTTGAAAACCTAGAAAATCTTATCTCTCAACCCATATTAATATTATTGGACTTTGTAAAACATTTTGAAGTCCAATGTGATGCTTGTGGACATCTTGTTGACATTTCCTTGGGGCTATGTTTCTTCAAAAAATGTATTTCATAGCATATGAAAGTAGGAGATTTCATGAATGAGAAAAGAATATAGGCTAAATGAAAAAGAGCTACTAGCTAACAAAAATTCCTTACATGCAAGGAAACATTGCCTCTTATGATCTATCTATCCTCTATGATAGATAAATATGCTATAGATCCAGACTTTAAAGATGTAACTTTGCCAGCAATTACATTAGGGAAGAAAGAGGAACCATACAATGTGTATGATGTATATCTTCTCTATGGATAGGTTATGCCTCACACATAGTTTGCATGAAAACATTTTATATGAATCTTATGCTCCCCCTTGCGTAGGACATAGAGGGATTCAAGTTATTTTCAAGGAAGTAGACATTTACTTTTATTGGCCAACAATGAAGGGAAAAATATGTGACTATGTTGCCAAATGCATTATACATCAAATGACAAAGTATGATAGAAGGAAGCAAACTCGATTGCTTTAGCCATTACCCATACCTAATTCCCGTAGGAGAGTATATCAAAATATTTCATCTTTACATTACCAAGGTCTATTCATGAGAATACAAGAATATGGACAATAGTAGAACGATTCAGTAAACAAGGGCATTTCATACCGGTCAAAAGGTGTATTAAAGCCCACCATATGGCAACCCTCTTTATATCGCAAATCTTTAAGTATCATGGTTTACCAACATCCATAGTGTTTGACAAACAATAGAGATCCAAGAATGACCATTAATTTTCAGAAAGTTCTCTTTGAGAATTTGGATACTGAGTTGAATTTCTCCTCAACCTATCACCTACAAACAGATAGGCAAAGTGAAATACAAAAGTCAACTACTATTGATCTACTCCAAGGCTATGTTACAAAATTAGATCAATGAGATCAATGGAAAAAGTATTTACCCTTAGTGTGGTATGCATACAATAATACTTTCCATACTTCTATGGGAATGGATCTCTTCAAATTTATTCAAGGAAACCCAAAACCCCCACTGATATATACTCAAGATGCTGGGAAGTTCTTTGATGCTGATGAGTATAGTAGAGAACTTAAAGAATCTTTTAACAAGATTAAGGAAGCTATATCCCTCATAGTAGAACAAAAGCAAAAGGCTACTGTTGATAAGCATATAAGATCCTTGAGCTTCAAAGAGAATGATTCGGTATTACTTCAGTTTCCCAAAGCACATCTAAGCCATGAAACAGGCAAGGGGAAACAAGGACTCCCAATGAGTAATCAACAATATCAAGTTAAGCTATCAAAAAGATATTATGGACCATTTCATGTCCTTAAGACAATTAGTAAATTGGCTTATCACTTAAATCTACTTAGCCTTTAAAACCTTATAAGTACAAAGCCACCCAAAGACCGAGTAATTGAAGATTCACCTAAATTTGAAGGTCAAGAAGAGATCTTGCAACTTGAGAGCATTCTATGACATGTACAAAGGGTTTAACAAAGTTGTAAGGTTATCTTATTAAATTTCAATAATATCTTTTTGAAGATAAAAGGTGGATGTGAGCCATCTAGTTAAAGGATATTTTAAACTTTGTAAATGCTTACAATGACTCATGTCAAAGGTAAGAACCAAGTACGAACAAGCAATGTGTTTCCTAAAGAATTTTGTCTTGTTTTGACTCTATGATTTCTTTTTAATGTTGATAAGTTTTTTCTGATTGTATGCATACAATTAATAATATTAGGGGCAGACACGTTTCTCTCAAGAACCTAATAGACTTTGCCAATCCACTATGGAAGATGATTAGTGGGGCTTGATACATTACATGCTTGCAGTAGCTTAGACTCTTAAGCATCAACGGGACTTAGCCATTCTCGGTTGAAAGATGTAAGGGCTAAGTAAAGACAAGCTTGTGAGAGCTACATCTTTCAAGCACTAAGGAAGGATGTTGATGGGTAAAAAGAGATCATCTACCCAAATTAAAAGGACTAGCTATGAATTTATTTTCCCCACTCCGTAGTCGAGGATGACTATGATTTCAAGCGAGAGGTAATGTCAAGAAAAGTAATCTCTAACCTTCTAAAATGGTTTCCATCTTAAGTTTTCCACTTAAGTGCAAGGAAAATAAAAGAGAACAAGTGAAGTTGATTAAAGCGCGTATAGACTCAATTCGCTCAAAGGCTTGGGGCCAAATGAAATAAACAATGAAGAAGATAAGAATTGGTTAGCATGGGATGCATGCCGCATGTCTGGCCTCTCTCTCTCAGTATCTTTCTAAGTATCAAGAAATCATATTAAAACTAGAAGGTCTACATAGATTCCAAAAGATATGGGGTTTCAATAGGGGCCTTGACAAAGTCTATCATCTTCATGTCAAGACCCAACATCCAAAAACTTTGGAAGAAGTTATCGCTCATGCCCAAACATATGATGATGACCAAGAGAGGAAGGTAAATGTTCCCTACTCTAGGAATACTTTTGCTAAGAGCAATTTGGCTAAGAGCCAATGGCAAGGTAGATCTCCCACATGTTCCAAGAGGAACAAGAGACAATCTACCCCTCCACGCCCTCAAGAGGCTATGAAGCCTAAGCAATCATGAGATTCTCCACTTGGATCTCCCAGCACTGCCGATTTTGAGCGTGCAAAGAAACACAATTTGTGTTTCAAATGTCTTTCAAACCAGCATAGCAAGAAGGATTGTCCTCTTTTGCAAGGCAAAGAAAAGGCCATGCACACGGTGCAATGCCTCACATTATATTCATCTCCTAAATATTGTGTTGTAGAGGTTCTTCGTATGGAAAAAAAGCACAAGTGTTGTGTGCATGCTTCAATATGACAGCCCACCTTTGGCCCCCATGAGTTTATTCGTATGCATGACACTATTAATGGACAACGTGTTCGTATTTTAGTGTATGATGTTGCAACTCATAACTTCCTGAACTATAAGCAAGAAATTGAAGCTTACACAGACTCCCTACTCCCACAAGTATGTGGTACAACAGATGTTTGGAAATGATAAAGAAGTATGGGACATGGTAGTTCAAGGGGTTGAGCTTATTGTTCAAGATCATACAATGACCCTAGACTTTCAAGCTATGAACATGGAATGGCCGCATGGTTTAGGAAACAAATTGCACACTAGTTATGAACACAACTCCTTATCCTTTATGTCCAATGGTAAATATGTGATTTTGCTTGGTGAGAAAAATATACCATATGCACCTTTTACATGTACAGCCGAGCTTTCTATTTTACAAAAATGTAAATTTAACAGATGAAGTCTTATGAATTCTCAAGAGCAAAGTGTTGTGGATTCTAGTTATGGTATGCAAAGTGCAATAAATTTTAATGAAAAGCAAAGTGCTCACAAATCTAAAGAGCAAAGTACTCTCAATTCTAATTATATTGAGCAACGTGCAACTGTTGTTAAAAAAAACATAAAAGGAATTACAAGATTCTCCATCGGAGCATAACTCTAGTTACTTTCTCCTTTTGCACGGCAAAAGATGACTCACTTACTCACGGAGTATAGTGATGTATTCTCAAGTGATTTACCGCCAGGTTTACCCCCTACACATGATGTGCAACATCGCATAGATGTCCTGCTAGCACTAAACAGGTAAGGAAAACACCTTATGATATAAGTGCAAGTGAGGCCATGGAGGTTGAGCATCAGTTGACTGACTACCTCGGCCGTGGTTCCATTAGAACTAGCATTTCACCTTAGGCATCACCAATTCTATTGGTAAAAAAGAAAGATGGTACTATGCACATGTGCGTAGATTATCGCGGATTAAACACCATAACCATCAAGAGCAGGTATCCTCTATCTCGAGTGGATGAGTTTTTTGATCAACTCCATGGGGCAAGATACTATACAAAGATAGATCTTCGTTCAGGATACCACCAGGTGCGTATCTTTTCGAAAGATATCTGTAAAACTACCCTTAGAACACGGTTCGGCCATTTTGAATTTTTGGTTATGCATTTTGGTTTAACCAATGCTCCAGCTACATTCATGACACTCATGGATAGTGTCTTACGTCCCTATCTTGGAAAATTTGTTGTGGTTTTCCTTGATGACATTCTCATTTACAGTAAGACTAAAGATGAACACATAGAACACTAACGGGTGATTAGTGTTTGAACAGCTACAAACTCACACCATGTACGCTAATCCAAGCAAGTGAAATTTATTTAAAAGAGAGATACATTACCTCGGTCATGTGATCTCTTATTCTGGCATTCTTCGATGGCCACATCCCAACATGGTTGAGGAGCTTCGAGTCTTCTTAGACATGGCTAGATTTTATCAACATTATATCGGTGATTATGCCAAAATTGATGTTCCTTTGATGGATCAACTTAAAGAAAAAGGTAAGACCTTTTTTTGAGAAGACGCCCAACAACGTAGTTTTGAACACATCAAGGTAGCTATAGCCACTGCTCCCATCCTAGCAAACGTTGACCAAATTAAGTCATTTGTGGTAGAGACTGATGCTAGTGATAAAGCAATTGGTGCGGTACTTCTCTTGGAAGGAATACTTATAGCCTTTGAAAGTAAAAAGTTAGATAGATTCAACAAAATTATTATGTCTATGAGAGGGAGCTCTATGCCATCAAAATTGATGTTCCTATGATGGATCAACTTAAAGAAAAAGGTAAGACCCTTTTTTGGGAAGACTCCCAACAACATAGTTTTGAACAGATCAAGGTAGCTATAGCCACTGCTCCCATCCTAGCAATCATTGACCCACTTAAGCTGTTTGTGGTAGAGACTGATGCTAGTGATAAAGCAATTGGTATGGTACTTCTCTAGGAGGGAAGACCTATAGCCTTTGAAATTAAAAATTTGGATAAAGGTCAAAAAAATTATTATGTCTATGAGAGGGAGCTCTATGCCATAGTTCACGCTTTACAAAAGTGGCGACACTATTTATATGGTGCCGAGTTTTGAAGTAGTTTTTGACCATGAGAGTATAAAATGGTTTATTAGTCAAACAGACTTGAAAGGTGGCAAAGCTAAATGGGTGGAGATCCTTCAAGATTATGATTGTAAGATACAATATGGAAAGGGGCAATATAATGTAGTAGAAAATGCACTAATCCAGATGTCTCAGATTAATCCACTTGATTTCACGAAAATAAAGAGAAAATTTTTGGAGTCATTACATGGCAAGTGTGCACAAGATCAATCATATGCTAAAGTGTGGAGTGCAATTTTAATAACGAATCCCTTACATTCACATGTCTCTACACGGTGAGATCAACATGCATGTTTCTACACGTGCAGATAAAAAGTCCAACACCCAGATCTCCACCCCTACTCAGGACGAGTTTAATCGATGGAAGACTTTTTCCATTAATGATGGCTACTTACTCCACAAGGGTAGAGTATATGTGCCGAAGGACTCAGACGCTAGGCGCCAAATATTATTTGAGTGTCATGATAGTCCAAGTGTTGGTCATCCAGGTATTCGTAAGACATATACCTTACTTTGATAGCAATTTTATTGGCCAGGCTTACATCATGATGTTCAAGAGTACGTACTAAACTGCCAACAATGCCAAGTTATTAAGGCACAACGCCTCAAGGTAGGTGGCCTTTTACATCCTTTAGAGATTCCACAAGGTAAGTGGGAGAGTATCTCTATGGATTTTGTAGTAGGAATACGTAATACAAATCATGGCCATGATGCCATATGGGTAATTGTAGACCGTCTAACACGATGTGTTGATTCATTCCCACTAAGACTACGATTAAGACACTGGAATTAGCATCACTATTTATAGAGCATATATATAGACTCTATGGTCTTCCAGCTAGTATCATTAGTGAAAAAGATTGAAAGTTTGATAATCACTTCTCGAGAGCTATATTCCAAAAGTTGAAAACTACACTTAATCTTAGTATGATTGATCATCCCAAAACAGATGTTCAAACCAAAAGGGTTAATGAAGTGCTAGAGGTTATGCTACGTACGAGCGTACATAAGTAATAAGCAAACCAATTGGGAAGACTACTTGCCTATATTGGAATTTTCTTATAAGAGTTCAAGCCATGTGACTACAGGGTTTGGTCTATTTATTCTTTTATATAGTTTTGAACCTAGATCACCCGTTACAGTGGGGTTGGCTATGGAGAAGATACAACAAGCGAAGGATTTTCTTCAAGACCATTTTGATATGCTTCGAGTTCCTCGATAGAATGTTAAGCAATGTTAAGCAAGCTCAAGATTGATATAAGAAGTTTGTAGATGAGCATCACCGTCTTGCTACTTTCCAAGAGGGAGACAAGGTTTTCCTCAAGGTTTCGGAGTTGAGGGGGGGGGGGGGGGGGGGTAATGTAGGGACACGGGTCCTATGGGCAAGGCCATCGACATGATTGAATAATAGTGTACACTAGGGAGAGGCTATAAGATAGCATGGTTGGGTGGAGACTAGCACACGGCATTACTCTCGTCCATCCAAGTTTCAAACTTTCTATACCGCTCCCGAAACTTGACCATCTCTCTGGTTGGTCGACTAAGAGTGATATTTTTCTTAGTTAGTAATAACAACAACAAATCAATTACTAAACTCTTTCTATTCACTGAGATAGGTTGTAAGTGATCTAATCTTATATAATTGTCCTTCCAAGCTGCTTTGCCTCCCGAGCCATAGGTCGTGGGAGTTTGTATGGCCCAAGTTTCGCGTTGTTGTCTGTAGGATGAGCCTGTTGTAGCCTAATCGCTCTTTTTGTATTGCCCACTCCCACTCTACATTTTCCATGTTACCATCACGATAGCTCCTGTCTGGATCTCTAACTTGGGTGGCCACTGCACGTCATACACTGGATTGCTTGTTTTTCAAAAATATTTTTATGTAGGGAGCATTTAGACTCCCAATGAGAATTCAAAAATATTGATTTAATCTATCAAAATTAAAGATATTATGGTCCATGCCATTTCATGTCCTTACGCCAATTAGTGAATTGAATTATCAATTAAATCTACTTAGCACTTGGCTCATTCATAAAACCTTTCATGGGAGCCTTTAAAACCTAATAGATTCATCTCTCAGGAAAAACCTTAGCACAATCCTTTGGGTATACAATAAAGTTGGTCCCAAAACTTGCTAAATTTAGAGTGACTTTGGTAAGATTTAATTTTACCCTAAGGCTTTCCAATCTTCATACTTAGAGTGTAATGAGTAAATTTGACAACTTATTACATAATTAATTTATATTTTTAAACTCCTATAATTACTATAATTAACCCCCTTTGTCTTGTACCTTTGATCAAGGTTGCTCAAGATAGATTTATCCTTTCTTGATCTATGTTGATTGATAGACTTCTTTCATTTGGCCCCAAGACTTTGAGAAAATTGAGTCTATACGCACTTTAATCAACTTCACTTGTTCTCTTTTATTTTCCCCACATGCACTTAAGTAGAAAACTTAAGATGGAAACCATTTTAGAAGGTTAGAGATTACTTTTCATGACATTACCTCTCTCTTAAAATCATAGTCATCCTCGACTATGGAGTAGGGAAAATAAAGGCCTAGCTAGTCCTTTTAATTTGGGTAGGTGATCCCTTTTTACCCATCAACATCCTTCCTTAGTGCTTGAAAGACTTAGTTGTTGCAAGCATGTCTTTACTTAGCCCTTACATCTTCCAAACTAGAATGGCTAAGTCCACTTGATGCTTAAGAGTTTAAGCTACTGCAAGCATGTAATGTATCGAGCCCCACTAATCGTTGCTAGGAGTTTTCTGGAGCAAGGGATTGCGCATATGTATAAACACATGCATGGTGCATAAAATAAATAATTGCCCATTTTCCAGAGCCAGGTGGTTATATGGGGCCCACATGTGTACAGGTAGGACAACATGTACATAGTGCATCGTTTTTCATTATCACTAGTACCAATGTGTTTTTTCTATAATAATGAGGAGTTGATAGCACGTAAAACTTCTCAAGGAAGCTATCTATAGGCCGATGACATGAGGTAAGCAGGTGCGTCAGATGGCATCTAGTGGCGTCAGGAGGTCGAATGGGGTCAATATTTCCACGTGGATAAGTACAGACACAACGTGGGTGTTTTCTTGTGATAATTATGCAAAAAGGTCATCATGAGAATTGGATTTGGGGACCACTTCACGTGATTGCAGGATGCATTATTGGAAAAAGTTGAGTGCCAGGTGTGCGGATGGATGCAGCAGGGTGACAACTATGCACTGTGAGGCCGCTTTTTGGCTTGTTCGGGATACGTTTGAGGTCAACTAAAAGGCCAAAGTTTCCCAATTAATAAAACTAAGTGTGGGAACTGAAAAACCTGAGAGAAGGACCAAAAAAATGTGGAGAAGAGGAGGAATACCCGCAGCTCAGTTTTTGCTCATTTTGGAGCATTTTTTTTCCCTAAACAGCTCATCCGAGGTCGGATTTGAGCACTGTGGCATTGTAGGGTGGGGTTTTTGGTAGTTCTGGACACAATGGTGCTATCCATTTTTCCAAATTCCTCACAAATTTTTGGTTTTTTTTCTGTGTAATCTTCTCCGGTGAGTGAAGCCTCTACTTAACTTTGTGGTTGTGTCTAGTGTATTTCCTCAATACTGTGTAAACTATTTGCCCCATTGGTGTTGGGCTGAGCTTCATTGAGTCTAAACAACAAGGTATATAAGGTGTATAAGGCACTGTACATTGGTGTTTTATCCCACGACTAGCCAGAAATGCATTGAATTCATGAGACATATACTCCCCCCCTCGATCGGAACAGAGGGTGCCCATAGTACATTTCGAGACATTTTCAGCCATAGACAGAAATTGTTTGAAGCACATAAAAACTTCGGACTTCTCTTTAAGCGGAAATACCCATGCATGCCTGAAGTAATCATCAATGAAAGTCACGAAGTACAGGTAATTGCCCAAGGACGGAGTTTGCATGGCCCCACAAACATCACTATGCACAAGCTGCAACCTGCATGTGGCCCGAATTGAACCATCCTTTGAAAACTTAGAACGCTGCATCTTACCCAAAATACAGCTTCAAGAGGTGACAAAGAAGCAACCATGTCAGATTTCTGCAAACGCAGCAAACTGGAAAAATTCAGATGACCAAAACGTGCATGCCAAAGTTTTGCATCTGAAATAACCCTTGAATCTGCAACAGCATTTGCAAAATTTTGTCCACACTTGTCATACAAAGTGAGCTTATACAGCCCACGGAACAAAAGCCTAGATGCAACAATTTCATCACCAAAACTGAGATCATGAACTGTACATCTGTCATCCACAAATTTGACTACAAGTCCAATTCTAGCAAGTGCGGATACAGACAAGAGATTCTTCTTGATCCCAGATACATAAAGTGCATCAACAAGTGTGAAGGAACTGCCATTAGCAGCAGTAAGCACAATCTTTCCAACTCCCTGAACTGGATAAGAGGCGTTGTTGGCACAAGTGACTGAATTCCCATGAGGGACAGACTCGAGAGAGGTAAACAATTCACGATGTGAGGTAATGTGCTTTGTAGCACCACTGTCAAAATATCACACATGTGAATCTGCAGCAACTGACAAGCATGCATCATGGACAACAGGATTGTAAGTGCACTCTGTGCTAAACGCCCATTCTGCATCAACATCAGAAACACAGTCCCCTTTCACAGAAGACTCAACAATGGCTGCATTTGTAGTGGAACCAACATTTGCAGTGGAACCACCCTCTTTCTTCTTAGCCTCTTTGGCCTTCAACTTAGGACACGATTTGATCAAGTGATCATTGGCTTTACAATAATGGCAACGCATCTTCTTTTTGCCCTTATCACCAGAATTGCCAGACGAAGTACTGCCAGCAGAAACATTAGGAATTGAATTTCTGCCACTCGCAGCATAACCATAAGAAGTGGCTGCATTACTGCTACCACCCTTTCTTTGAGAAGCAATAAAAGCCTGTTCAACTGCACGCTGCCTAGTCCTATTTTTTCTGGAAAGTGACTCTTGCAACAGCAATGTGCATAATGCATCAAACTTGACAACTTCAGGATTTCCTTGGGTCATCAGTCTCCAAGTACTAGCAAAAGTCTGGTAGGAATCTGGTAAGGCATCAAGAACGGTCTGCACAAGGGAACTGTCTGAAATGACTTCATCTGAAGAAATAAGCTGCTCATTGATATCCTTGACACTAGCAAGGAAAGTGTCCATATCATCTTCCTCATGCATAATCTTCGACTCTAGCTCTTTACGCAGCAAAGCAATTTTAGCCTCATTGCGGTTTGCATAAAGACCTGCTAAAATATCCCAAGCTTGTTTTGCAGATTTTGCAGAACGGATGTGAGGAACAATGGTGCGCTTCACAGACAACGCAATCAATGCATGAGCCTGCGCATCCTTAACATCCCAACGAGCTTGTTCTACCGTAGGCAAAACAACTCTAACAACTACAATCCTTGCAGCAAGACCTGCAACATCCTCAACATCGCCTACATCCTCAGAACCAGGACGTACATCAATGCCTTGCACAATGTTCTAGACACCCTTTGACACAAGAACATGTTTCATCATATAAGCCCACATAGGGTAGTTGTCCCCATCCAACCTGTCCTCAACAGCAAACATCTTGAACACATCTGTGTTGTTGTTGTCAGCCATGGTAAATGTTGCACCTGATGTGAAAACTACCCGAAAATAGGAGAAATGGAGCGGGAACAACATGTGCTATATAGCACAAACCGTAGAAGACTATAAGGCACCTATTATGCAAAAAACGGCACTGACAGAAATTCTGCACAAAATGACGAAATAGCCTGTGCAGTATTGCTTGTAGTGGAAACGGAGGCCGAAATGAGCCCAAATCAAAAATCTGAGCAGACCAAGCTCTTCGAGCTGCCCCAAAATATTTGTCGACCTGCGAATGCTCGCCAAAGCTCACTGAAATCAGAGAAAGTGAGCAGGCGTGTGCCGGAGCAGCTGGCGGCTAAGCCCGGGAGGACGTGACCTGCTCTGATACGGGTTAATTTTATTTGCGAGTTAATCAATTCGTGTTTTTTTGCTACAGGTGATGCTTTTTCGAGTTTATAGAAGCATGGATTCCACTCATATGTATGCTCTCTAAGGTGGCGTTGTGGTATGTTAAATAAGTACCGAGGGAAGGAGAGAGAAGAAGGATTAGACGGAGAGAGAAAAACATACTTTTGAAATAGAGATAGGATCGGGGTGTGAGAGTACCGACAACGAGAGAGAGAGAGAGAGAGAGAGAGAGAGAGAGAGAGAGAGAGAGAGAGAGAGAGAGAGAGAGAGAGAGAGAGCCTGAGAGTGGGAGATGAGGGGGAGAGAGGAAAGATAGGTTCAAAATGAAAAAAGTCCGGCTAAAGTTTGGGCAGGAAGGTTCTCAAGCCGGTTCAAATTATTTCATTTAGTAACTTGGTATAGAATTGTTTATGTGTTGGTTTAATGTATATATTTTATAAATATCCTACATTTTAATTGAGATGAAAGTGGAGTTAAGTAAAAGTGGAGTTTTGTTGTGAAGAAGGAGGTTGTGTGCACGTTTTCTACTCACATGTGTGTGTGTGTGTGTGTGTGTGTGAGTGTGTGTGTGAGAGAGAGAGAGAGTGGGAGATGAGGGGGAGAGAGGAAAGAAATGTTCAAAATGAAAAAAGTCCGGCTCAAGTTTGGGCAAGAAGGATCTCAAGCCGGTTCAAATTATTTCATTTAGTATCTTGGTATAGAATTTTTTATGTGTTGGTTTAATTTATATATTTTATAAATATCCCACATTTTAATTGAGATGAAAGTGGAGTTTTGTTGTGAAGAAGGAGGTTGTGTGCCCGTTTTCTACTCACGTGTGTGTGTGTGTGTGTGTGTGTGTGTGTGTGTGTGTGTGTGTGTGTGTGTGTGTGTGTGTGAGAGAGAGAGAGAGAGAGAGAGAGAGAGAGAGAGAGAGAGAGAGAGAGAGAGAGAGAGTTTTCCTGTTCATATGCGTGTGAAAAGGTTCCAAAGCCGGGTCCACAAATAATGTTTTCCGAGCCCTTAGAGAGGCAGTTTGTGGTGGTTACTCATTGCACTATTATATGCCTATAGTATTCATAGAAGAATAATAATCATAGTGTTTCCCGAGCCCTTAGAGAGGCAGTTAGTGTTGTCTACTCATTGCACTTTTAGATGCTTATTAATCTTATAGGGGAATAATAATCGTAGTGACAAATCATGCATATTTTATTGCACACCCCACTTTAAAAGTTAGTGGTGGAGTAGTAGACGATTATAATATTCATATTGACAAATCATGCATATATTATTGCACGCTCCAATTTAGCAATTAGCATATGCTGCGTGGGACCCCTCATGTCACTAACACATGCCACTCTTCCATCACTATCAATGCTTTTTGAGAGCATGGTGCTTTAGCCTATATAAATGTTACAAGGCAAGCACCATATGCTGCACAAGTGAATCGGAGGTGCTAATCAAGAGAGATTTTTTCATTTTCCCTGTACTTATACAATGCCTATAGGATATGCTAGTACTGGTAATGAGGTAGTTGCAAAAATCCATGAAGAGCTTCACAAACTCCCCCCCAACGCACCCCTTGAAGAAAAGAAGACGTTTACACAAAGAGAGCGTGACACAAACAAGGCGATCCGGATGTTCAACCACCTTAATCGCGCTCGCAACACCGGAGACCAGGAACTCAATGATGGCTTTGAGACAATGCGAGAAGCTCTGGGAAAGTGGGAGACATGGGGGTACATAGATAGCTCTCGAAGGGCCGCTTTACAGGCGGAGATTGACCATTTGCTTGTCTGCAAACGCACAATCAACCTGGTCGACATCTCTAGCTCTAATGTGGTAGAAGATTGAGGCAAGATTTAAATAATTATGCACTAAATAATATAGTTAAATAAATATGCACTAGCACATGATAAATTGTACTAGTGTGATGCAAGTTGTACTGTGTGTGTGTGTGCAGGTTTGATTCCCTACGTAATCATGTAAACAACTTATTTTAATTATATGATGCTTATTTTAACTATATGATGGTGTTCCACTCTTCAGTGCCTTGGCGAGAATAATTCATATGTCTCTATCTGACTTATTATTATTGAAGTAGCTGTGATACTTTTAATCGGCCTGGTCTACTAACACATCTTCAAGATCTGTCATAATTTAGGGTATTGTTGATATCTTGTAGCTAAACTGAACCGTCAAATGTAACTACAAGGTGTTTGAAAGCCAAAAATGTAAAGAAAATCTATGTGAGTTTTTTATATAATGCAAGAAAAAGATGAGCATGTCTTTAGTATTTACCCTACTTTTAGTAGAATATACTTTCATGTCCATATAGGTGTTGTTGGAAACAAGGATGAATGCCTAATAAGCCAATTTGAAACTAGGAATCTAAAAAATATTGATGGTTGTACTTGTTTGGGCGAAGACCTCAAAGTAATGAAACACGCATAGACTCTTGCATATAAAATAGTAATTAAGAACACTTTACTGAGTTGAAGAACTGCATACGTACATAAACACACACGTATAAATAACTATATATATTGTATAAACAAGTACTTAAAAACACTTTACCGAGTTGAAGATCTCCTTACGTACATAAACACACACATCTAAATAAATAAATAAAAAGATATTATATATATAATATAAATATTATATATAAAACTATATATATTCTTAGACCGACAGTGTAAAGAAATACTGACAAGCAAATGAAATTTTGACAGCATAACAACGTGAAAAATAAAAATAAAACCATTCCATACTTGCTTCTGTGAAAGCTTGCCTAACTTTTGTTAAGCTTTCCTATTCTATACTTGCTTCCGTGAAGCTTGCCTAACTTTTGTGTATACATGAAACCATGATTATGTTTCTAAACATGAACAAAAAGCATGATTATATTCACAAGCAATCAAAATTTCGACAGCATAACGGCGCAAAAATACAAACAAATTTTTTTTCCATTCCATACTTGCTTCCGTGAAGCTTGACTAACTTTTCTGTATACGTGAAATCATGATTATGTTTTCAAACATGAACAAAAAGCATGATGATATTGATAAGCAATCAAAATTTCCGTAGCATAACGGTATGAAAATTCAAACTAAAAAAATTCCCATTCCATACTTGCTTCCGTGCAGCAGCGAATGCTCACGGGAAGAAGAAATTACATAAGAAAAAAGCATATGTTGGTATATTACTTTGGTAAATCCAAAGCTCTCAACAAACTTCTATCTAGTATAATAAATATGAAATCATGGCTGAATTGATAAGGACGATCAACACCAACAACATGTCTTCAGTAATACCAAAAAAGTGGCACCCAAACACCATGGTCACACGTCGTTCCATAAAAATCACAAACTAGAAAAAATGATAGATAATACCAATGTTGATGTCAATCAAGGGCAATGTGATCCGGGCTCATATTGTTGCCAATCAGTCTCCTCATCGCTATCTGCATCAACTGCTGAAATAGCACGTACACATGGAGCCTTGAAGCGTGAAAGATGTTGATGGAAGACCTCTGGATCACTATCTATGCAGAGACAGTGTCTAGACAACTCAACGCAAACATTGCCCAAGCCACCACATCCAGAAAACATATCAACAATGTAGGTGTGCTCCGCAGTAAATGTCCGCACAAGCCAGCTAAAAAAAGCAAAAAATATGCGTATTTTTACTTTATGTAACATAGTCCAATAACGCATAGTAGGAAGCATATATTCTTACCGAAAGAAGTCAAGGCTACGCTCGACGGCACCTCTAAGAGCGTGTCCTCCAATGTACTCTCCGTCGACGCGCTCCACCAGTATTCCGGACTTGGCATCGAAAGAGTTGTTGTCCACGCTCTCTCCATCTCATCGATCGTAGATAGGACGTTGACCCTTACGATAAAACAATCCTAGCAATAGTGTTTCCACCTACAAATTACAACTAGAATGTGATCTAATTGAAGAAAACTACAAGCATGCTTTTCAATCAACAAATAAATTTACTTACTCTCTCAATCTCAATGGTCTTTCGCACATAACCATCGGGGATCAAAATAAGGATGGTGTGCATCATTTTGAATCCCATCTCGATGGCATGGCTAGACACAATGCCAAAGTGATCAGTGGAGCTTAGGGTGATGTACCACCCATTGTCTGCCACATACTTTGAAGCTATTACGGCCACTTTCTTACTTAATTTTCGAGAGAATTGATTCCATGGAGGGACCTGCATAATACGCATTGCTAATTTAATTAAAGTTCCAAAACTATCATAGACTGTCCATAGTGGTTTTGAAGGATGCATACCTCGTTCTCTGAAAAATTTTCAACTTTAAAGTTTGTTGGAAAATACGCAAACAAAAAGAGAGGCCACTTCATTGCTCTTTTCCCCATCAACATGGGCTGAATGAAGAAAATCCAAGATCCTACATACGATCAAATAAATGTATTTCAAACATTCACAACACACACCACACATAGTTAGTCTTTCTTTTCACATGTGTTTACCATTTCTCATCATCGAGAGAAATTTTGTAAACATCTAGCATGTTCCCAATAACGTTCACATCACAATCTATGGAAGGCACTGCATAATCAGAAAATAAAATATTTCATCAAGAATTGTTGAGTAGAAAGAAAGTGACAGCTAGATATCTATACAAGCAAGTTTACCTGTGGAGCCTTGAGCACCTTTTTGGTTCTTTTTGGGAGACTTCTTGGGCTTCTTGGATCTAACAAAATCCAATCGTTTCTTTATAGAGGAGATTGTACTATTGTTTACTCTTTTCGAAGAGGTGGCTTTCTTGGAAGCTGATCCAATCTCCTCAATACCATTTTCATTTCTTTCAAGAACGTGCTCTAAAGCAAACAAAAATATATTTCTCACAAACATAATCTAAATAGTATGAGCACTTTAACAATTTTGTAGTTTTTATAAATGCCAAAAATAACCTTTATATAAGTTCCCTTCATCACGTGGGTAGGTGCCTCGAGTGTAATCTAGCCACCAAGGGCAATACTCAATTTCCCAAGCAATCAAACCATAATCTCTCATCCATAGTGGATACATACACTCCTCACAAGAGAGGTCCCTCCAACTTTCAACAGCAATTGGCAACTTCTCCAACAAAGTTTGATCGTAAAGCTGAATTGGCCATCTACATCAAATGCAGTTAACTTTATTTGAGCTCCTTTCCTAAGTGACTTATTTATTATACAAACTCTAAGTAAAAAATAGAATAACAACCATAAAGATATCAATTGTATTACCTGAATAATACTCTCCTTGAAGATTCCATAAGCTTTGGAATTTTTTCATCCGACTCTTTTGTGTTGAGCTTACTCCAAAGCTCCACAAAAGCTTTATCAATGTGGTCCTTCAATTGGTGATGAAACCATGCTTCAAAGCCCTCCAACATTTCTTCAATCATTTTCCCTTTGATCCTCAAGCATTGCTTCAAGATACTTCCCCAATACCACTCTTTACGCAAGTACATTCTAAATTTCATTGCACTAATATAACGCTCAGAAGTAACATCATCTACACGGCAATGCATCAAAGAGTGCAATATTTCCTTTTTCCTATAGAGCAAACAATAAACAAACCATAAATGCATTGATTCATTTGATGATTTCATGTGTATTTTTCATCCAAAAATTATTACCTCTCTCGTGATATTTTAGAAGTTGCCAAAGAGTGGACTTTGTCTCTTGTAAGGCCCACTTGATCCTTTTCTCTTATCCAATTGAAGTTAAATAATAAAGAGAAGAACCCTTGGCCATTGGCGGGGTTGGCAATGACCAACATCTATGTTACATTAGCACGAGATCAAATCAAATCAATTTTTCAATCAAATATATCAAATTCAAATGACATGTCAACTTACAATTTTGTAGAAATTCAAACATAAACGGGGAGAAGAGAAAGTGTTTACCTTATAAGCTCTTTCTTTGAATATTTTTTCTACTCTTCCTCAAGCAACCATTTCCTTTTTTGGCAGTGAAATCGAGGGATCATTGATCTCTGGCATCTCTTTGATAAGAGACAAGTCAAAGTCTTCCTTTTGTAGAGCAAATGAAAAAAAAAAGTAAGATTTTACAAAATAATGTCAAGCTTTAGAAATTACATAAAAAGTGTACTTTAAGGCAAACAAAATATACCTTCCATATGAGCATTGCTAATAAAAGAGCAGGAGCGTTGTACCAACTCCCTTTAGATGCCTTCTTCTCACAAGAAAGCTCTACCTCTATCCATCGAATCCAATCTTGGGGAAAGTCTTTCATTAAAGAATCTTTGCTTGCCATAGCCAGTTTTTGGAACAAGAAGATCTCCTGCCCAAAATTTGTGCTGACAGTGGTTCTACCAATCCTAAACCACAATATCTTAAATTAAATGGCAGTAGAATGACATCGATAAAGTAATAGCAATAACGTTCAAAACAACAAATGTGCTTACTCATTTTGAGAGCGCAAAGCTAGCATAAGCTCCCCCTCTGCACTTCTATCAACAAAGACAAATTGACATTTCACAGAACAATGTCTCCACTTTATCATTGAAAATTCTACAACAACAAAAAAGAAAATTAGAAAGCATAGAGTAATACAAGTCAACTTTACATTAAACAAAAAAAGAAATCACTTACGTGTTTTTATTAAGCGCATCCAAGTTTTCAAACGGTGATTACCATCCCAAACGATAAATTTTTTTCCCCTTAAGTCTTCCCACTCAAGGGGAAGGGAATTATCAAAATCATCGCTTATTTCTCGCCAAATAGGCCCCCATTCATCTTTGTCTAAGTCGGAAACATAATGTTGATCATGGCCTGGCTTCTTAAATGACACAAGAAATGGATCTCCAAGCACACTGTATCCAGACATCTCAAACCTTTTCACCAAGCCCTCAATGCCTGGACCCACCGCTCTGATGGCTTCATTTTCCATCAATCTACAAAGAGGAATTCAAGGAGGTTCCCCACCTCTCTTTACAATAAAACCCTCTACAATCTCCTCTAATATTCGACCATGAACATCCTTTCCAAATACTGTTGGATGATCGGGAGGTTTAGCACCAATTGTTGTTGCTTCAGGCACGCTATGAGCCACCAATTCACCTTGCACCAATTGTTGTTGCTTCAGGCACGCTATGAGCCACCAATTCACCTTGTGTAGCATGAATATCTATGAACACCTCTTCTTCATGCACATCACTCAATATATCCTCTTCTTCATGCACATCACCCAAAATATCCTCCTTTCGATGGACATTGGAAGAAGAAATGGAAGATCGTGCATTGGCCCTATGCCCTGTAGTGCCAGACCTTAATGTGTATCCTACTCCTACAAGCAAAAAACAATAAGAACACAAATAGTTTAGTAAGTATGATGAGACAAAAGAAAAGAAAACAAATAGCTTAATGTATTTGAACTTACTTTGAGAGATACCTATCCTGCCACGTTTAGATGGTGTACGAGCCATAATCTATTAACCACAAACAACAAAAATCTTCTTAGCAATGACAATACAAATATAAAATTCTAAATTTCGGCAGCATAACGGCATAAAATGCAAACTAAAAAAAAAACCATTCTCAACTTGATCATGGCAAGGAAAAATACAAATCCACTTTGACATTTGTATACCTCTTCTCTACAACGACCTGTTCTTACATCATTGTAATTGTTACTGTAAGTGTGTATGCAAGTGTGTGAATGCAAGTGTTTATATGTGTGTGTGTGTGTGGATGTATGCATGATTGTGTGTGTGAATGTAAGTGTAATATGTGTGTGTCTTTATGCATGATTGTGTATGTGTTTGTGCTGTGTATGCAAGTGTGTTGATGTTGTGAATGCAAGTGTGTTGATGTTGTGAATGCAAGTGTTTATATATGTGTATGTGTGTATGTATGCAAGTGTGTTGATGTTGTTTAACCAAGTGTTTATATATGTGGGTGTATGTATGTATGTATGTATGTGTATGCAAGTGGATGTGTGCATGATTATGTGTGTGTGAATGTAAGTGTAATATGTGTGTGTATGCAAGTGTGTTGATGTTGTGAATAAAAGTGTTTATATATGTGTATGTGTGTATATGCTTGACAATACAAATATAAAATTCTAAATTTAGGCAGCATAACGGCGTAAAATGCAAATTACAAGAAAAACCATTCTCAACTTGCTCATGGCAAAGAAAAATACAAATCCACTTTGACATTTGTATACCTCTTCTCTACAATGACCTGTTCTTACATCATTGTAATTGTTACTCTAAGTGTGTTTAATATGTGTGTATGCAAGTGTGTTGATGTGTGTGAATGCAAGTGTTTATATGTGTGTGTGTGTGGATGTATGCATGATTGTGTGTGTGTGTGTGTGTGAATGTAACTGTAATATGTGTGTGTCTGTATGCATGATTGTGTGTGTGTTTGTGCTATGTATGCAAGTGTGTTGATGTTGTGAATGCAAGTGTTTATATGTGTATGTGTGTATGTATGCAAGTGTGTTGATGTTGTGAATGCAAGTGTTTATATATGTGGGTGTATGTATGTATGTGTGTGTGTGTATGCAAGTGTAATGTGTGTGTGTTTGTGCTATGCGTGCAAGTGTTTTGATGTGTGTGTATCACTGTGTGTGTGTGTGTGTGTGCTTACTTGGACACGCTCGCCCGATCCACCGGAGGAGGTCCAATGGAAGCTCCATTGGAGCTCCTCCATGCCTTGAAAGGCATGGTGAGAAAGCAGCGCGCGCGCTGCCCTCTCACCATGCCTTTCAAGGCATGGAGGAGCTCCAATGGAGCTCCATTGGAGCTCCCCCATGCCTTGAAAGGCATGGGGAAGCTCCATTAGGAGCTCGCGCGCTGCCCTCTCACCATGCCTTTCAAGGCATGGGGGAGCTCCATTGGAGCTCCATTGGACCTCCTCCGGTGGATCGGGCGAGCGTGCGCAGGTAAGCACACACACACACACACACACGTGAGTAGAAAATCTACACACACACACACATACACAGTACCTTGTCTTCTCTTACTCCTCTTCTTCACAGCAAAACTCCACTTTCTCTTCACTCCACTGTCATCTCCTTCTTCACAGAAAAACTTCACTTTCACTTCACTCCACTTCAATCTCAATTAAAACTCCATTTAAACTTCACTCCACTTTCATCTCAACTGCTACTTTTTTCACACACACCATATATTACAAAAATGATATTGTGGTATAAACACTCACACACACACATTCATTTATATATATATGTATATACACACACAAAGATATACACAACATGGATTTATATATATAGTTTTACTAAAAAAATACTATGTTTTTTACACACACACAACCATATATTTTAAAAAATGATTGTATGTGTTTGTGTGTATAAAAAACGTAGCATTCTTAAAGTTAAGTCATGCACACACACACACACACACAAAATGTAACAACTATGTGCACAGTTAAATATCTTATGTTCACATACACTCAACTTAAATATCTTAACTTAAAAAAATGCACATACACTCAACTTAAATACACTCAACTTAAAAATATCTTAACTTAAACTATGTGCACATACACTTAACTTAAATATCTTAAGTTAATAAAATGCTACGTTGTTTACACACACCCACAAAATCATTTATACACACGCACAGTAATGTATATAACTTAACTAAAATAATTATATATACACACTACCAAAAACACACACACATACATATAATTAAAATGGCAAGATGGAATCATATATATAACTTAACTAAAAAAATTGCTACGTTTTTTATACAAAGTCAGTCATATAGAATGTTACGTTTTTTATACACACACTCACACAATCATATATATATATATATATACACACACACACACACACACACATACACAAAAGATGAAGACACTATTAGACTGCATTAAATGCAGTCCTTGAACCACCATTTAGAAATTAAATGGCCCCTCAAATTTGATGACATATTCCACTGCACATACATTCAGAACCGTCATATATTAAATGCACTTCTTCAATTATGATTTTCATTATTCTTTGAGCCGTCACAAGATCTTATGCAACTGTCTTTTCGTCTACCTTCCAATCTTTCACTTTCATTAACCTTCACATCTTTCATTAACTTTCACCAGTTTCATTAACCTTCACTTTATCTTTAACTTTCATTAACCTTCACCACCTTCACTTAATCCACCACAGTTTTCTCGCATCTCCACCCTGTAATCTGTTGCTTGAGAGAATATGTCCAACATGAAAGTAACAATAACTTGGAAGGTTGGTGGTCAGATAGTCAACCGCAACATTCAGTTGAAGGGAAACTCATTGTTGCTTAGTGATTACTATTTGCAGAGTTTGCTGCCTCCATCTTGCCATTTTCAGTCACTATCTGCTCTTATTGAAAGTGATTGTGGCCTAACAAAAGTCTTGCTGCAACCACAGTGGGATATAGAAGGTCATCAACATTTCTTAATAGATGGTTCTTTTTCGAGCTTGTTTGAGATGCTTCATTCAGACACATTTATACAGGTATCTGACAATGAGAAAGGAAATGACAAAGAGATATCTGAAGATGTTTTAAGCATTGTGCATCTTGAAAGTAGTGGTGACGATATAGGACAGCTCAAAACTCAGTCAATCGTCATTTGGATTCAACAAAATCCAAGGGCAAAAAAGTTAAATGATATGTTAACATTATGTGGAGCTCCTTTGCAAGTTGCTGAACTTCCACAACATTATGATGGAAATTTGTGTTTTGAGTTACCTGCGACTCAGGATAAAACAAAACGAATGACAGGGATGGAACAACGCTTAGCTGGTCACTTGTGGACTCGCCCATTTGTGACAACCATGGCAATAGCATACACAATTCGTCTAAGCCACTGTTTGGGATTCATGCAGTGTAATTATTCAACGTGTCCTCATTATATTAAGGAACAAGAATTCAATAGTAGAGATTTTCATGGATATTTGGACAGACAGGTGAAAAAGGACTACCTTGCAATGGAAGAGAATACAACAATAACTTGTCATTATTGTTAGAAGGTTGTTACTTGTGTTGCTGCTTGTCCCTGCAAAATCTATTATGTTTTGCCTAGAGATGGTACAATGTCGCGACTGGCAATACATGTTGGTAAACATTGTCATAATGTTAAGGCAGGAACCTCTAGGGCTGCTATTTCAAGAGTGCGGAAACTGGTAGGTGCAGTACTAAAAATAGAAAAGGGTGGCCCAAGAAAAATTCAAATGTTGGTGGCTCAACAACTTGTTCTTCACTCCTTGATTGGTGAGGAAGTTGAAGCTACATCCGATGTACAATTCAATGATTTTTTGGAAGAAATGATGCCACTGGTTCAAACCAAAGGGTAAGAAAACTCAATTTGGTTCCTTGAATTTGTTAATTTTTTAACTATTATAAATTTAGCCTTCTTGTGATGCATCGTGTAGGTTTTCTTCAATTGTTTCAAAGGAGAGAAAGAGTCAAGGTGCTGTTATTGGGAATGGATATGATAATATTTTATTGCTTCAAAAAAAGTGCATGTTTCCTTTTTTTCATGGGAGTAAATTTCCTGGACAAGGTGAAGAGGATGACAAGTGCTTCCTATTTAAAATGTCCACTAAAGGACCAGGTTCTGGGATTGATCTAGTAAATCGGATGAAAAGAACTGAAACTAGTGACTTGAGAAATGCGTGGGTACATTTTGATTTTACCCATAGAATAGATGGATAGGCAACAATGTCATGCTCAGCTTATGATCCAAGGTAATCTTTAAGTGTTTAAATATCTCGTATTTTTTTATCATTAAATAAAAGAAGATGTGTGAAAATGTTTATGTTGAATATCTTGCAGCATACGATCACTACAAATAATTGCTATATGTGAAACTAAAGAGGAGGATGCAAAGACTCAAGTTATTTTTTGGGAGAGCCTTAATTCAACAATGGAAAAGTACGGACATGGTGCCGCTGACTTTGCAGGTTTTATGTCTGATGAAGATAGTGCAAATTGGAATGCTATTCGAACAGTCTTCAATGGCGGGCCAGATAATATCATGGAGGGACATGAACGATCATGCCTATTTCATTGGGAGCAGAGTCTCCACAAATATTCTAAAAAGTGGATACCTCAACATCTAACAAATCAACACATTGATATGTGTGAGGACTGGAGAGCTTGTAAGACCATTGTGCTTGCATCTCAAAAGGCGCTTTCAATTCAAAAGTGGTGGAGACAACATCTATCTACAGAGAGCATCACAAGAGTGAGCAGATGGTTTAAATGGTGGGAGCAACGAATTTCACACTAGGGAGGAATTGGAACAGATGTAAGTACCTTTATGACAATCTATATTTTTAGAAAATTTTCTTTTCATACATGAAATTTATAAATTTTAATTCATGTTTTTTTGCATTTCATAGGGTGGTCTAAGTCCGTGGGAGCGGGCACAAATTCCCAATGTTAATTTATCAGAAAGTGTACATGCCAGTTGGTTAGCAGGTGAAGGTGGAAAGGGAAAAATATCCTTGTATGATGCATGTGTAACAGATGTTATAAACTCATATATTCAATGTGCAAAGCGTTTGGGATATACTACTGGGCGTTATATAGGAACGGGTCCCACAATGGAGACCTTGCTTTCTCGAGTTGAATCTCAGCAAACTCCAACTCCAACCAACGTGGCCCATCTATTACACGAGGCTGTTGCACGGACTCCCATGTATGCGCAGCCAATTTTGCATGGAGACAAAGAAACCGTACAACGCAAAAAGAGGGGCAGAACAGGAACAAGTAGCTCCCATCGGCCGGAATATGTCATGGAATCTAAGCAACAAAACCATCACGGTGGACCAAAAAAAATCAAGTTTGATACCCAAGGACCAGGTATTTCTAACATTCCACTGCAAATTAGTGGCAGTGATGATGATATTGGATCTCAAAATGAAACAACCACACCTTTGTCATCTAAAACAAACAATGTGTTTGAGAGTGATGTGCCACGCACTCAGTGGGCCCTCAGGAGAATGCCTATTCAAAGTCAAAGAAAATGTTTTGGAACAGTAGGGAGAAAAAATTGTGACAATATCTTGCATAGTCGCTCAATTGGTCTTGTTGCTCCATGTATATGGTCCGAAAGAATGTTCAAGGGTAAAACAATCGAGCAATGGTTATGGTTTTGTAATCATGATATTTTGCATACCCAATCAATCAAAAGACAAGTCAAAGATTTACCTCCTGCTCCAAATGTTTGGCCAGTAGCAAGAGGGACAGCTATCTCCACACAGGAACTTGCCGTGCTGCATCAGAGTGGATCGGACAGAGAATTCAATGGTAAATCCACAACCTCTTGCTGGCAACTGCAAAGAAGGTGGTGGCAGCTCGAGGAAGAAAAAGTGGAGGCATGGAATCTCTAAAGAGGCCATGAAGAAATTGGAAGCATGTAATAGTATGACAATTATATTTTTGGATGAAGTGAAAAGTTCTCAAGAGCATGTAATTTTCCGAGATCTCACTGAAAATAGTTATGAGATTCATATAAAACAGAGTCCAGCATGCACGTGTCTGGATTTTCAGAAGCGAGAGAATACCAACAAATCCTTTTTGGCATGCAAACATATGTACTATGTGTACACAAAAGTGCTCGGACTTGAACCTAAGGAGCACATGATTATTCATCAGCCAACCCTCTCACCAATGGACATCGCTTTTATTCTTGGACAACCAAGGATGATTTCTCCCTCCATTTGATTACAACTGGTTTGGTATGCTTCTTTCACTCAACTAGAATATTGATCTATGATATGAAAGTGTTTTTCTGTATTTATTTTGGTTTATTATACTTGTGATTATTTATCTTGAAAAAACATTGTTTATGCAGCAAAGGATTTCAAATTTCAAGCAAAAGATATGAAGCATCTTGCAAGCTATTTGGGAGCAAATTACTTGCCTTTTAAAGTGACCATTACATTTATGGCGACTATCCTTTTTTGTACTCTAAGTTTGATCTTATCCTGTGGTAGTTTTGCGAATGTACTTACATCCTCAAACTTATGTTGTTTCAAAAAGCAATTGCTTGGGAAAAATAGTATTGTCTCTATCTGGCATTATTTTTGACTTCATCACATTTATATATGCTGTGGATTATATTTAACTATGAAATTAGTGTTGTCTCTATTCTGCATGATTTTTTACTTTATCGCATGTTTATATGTTGTGGATTATTTGACTCTGATCACATGCGTTGCGAGCCTATTTGACTCTAATGGCATGAGTTGTGAAATGGTGATTTTATTTGTTTACATTTTTTCCGTCGTTATGCTCTCTCTCTCTCTCTCTCTCTCTCTCTCTCTCTCTCTGCGTAGTGATATACAACTCTATGATTTTACTTTCTCTCTCTAGAAGAGAAGTCACTCTCTCTCTCTCTTAAGGATTTATGATCTCTTCTTCCAATGGTAACTCGCATAAATACTATCTCTCTAGAATTTATACTTTCTCTCTCCGTCAACCACACATATATGGAGTCTTATGACGATTGAAAATAACATTAAATAGATACTTTATGCTATGACACATATTTGGTTAAAAAAACTCTAAAGATTGCTAAAATTGTCACAAAAACTTGAAATGAAAAACTCGCAAATGTTAAATCCCCCTCTGATACCAATTGTTGGAATTAGAGTTGCAGAGAAACACACACAGCTTGGAGAAGACGAAGGAAGCTCAAGGCACACAATAGAGAGTGTGTTACTTAGTGTGCAATGGAAAGATAGATAGCTCTAGAGTGATGGGCGTATATACAATGCATGGGGGAAAAAACCTCCTAAAGAGGGAAAAAATGCCCCGGTGGTCCTAGTGTGTTCACACACATCACTACCACATGTATATGGTAACATGCATATCCTTTTGAAAGATATCTCTAAAATGACCTTTAGAACACGGTTCGGCCATTTTGAATTTTTGGTTATGCATTTTACTTTAACCAATGCTCCAGATACATTCATGACACTCATGGATAGTGTCTTACGTCCCTATCTTGCAAAATTTGTTGTGGTTTTCTTTGATGACATTATCATTTACAATAAGACTAAATATGAACACATAGAACACTAATGGGGGATTAGTGTTCGAATAGCTCTGAACTCACACCATGTATGCTAAGCCAAGCAAGTGCAATTTATTTAAAAACGAGATACATTAACTCAATCATGTGATCTCTTATTCTGGCATCAAGATGGGCACTGACAAGGTTGCTGCCATTCTTCAATGGCCACATCCCAACATGGTTGAGGAGCTTCAAATCTTCTTAGACATGGCTAGATTTTATCGACAATATAGCTGTGATTATGCCCTTTTATTGGGAAGACACCCAACAATGCAGTTTTGAACAGATCAAGGTAGCTATAGCCACAGCTCCCATCCTAGCAAACGTTGACCCACTTAAGTCATTTGTGGTAGAGACTCATGCTAGTGATAAAGCAATTGATGTGGTACGTCTCTAGGAGGGAAGACTTATACCCTTTGAAACTAAGAACTTGGATAGAGCTCAACAGAATTAGTATATCTATGAGAGGGACCTCTATGCCATCAAAATTGATGTTCCTATGATGGATCAACTTAAAGAAAAAGGTAAGACCTTTTTCTGTAAAGACGCCCAACAACATAGTTTTGAACAGATCAAGGTATCTATAGCCACTGCTCCCATCCTAGCAATCATTGACCCACTTAAGCTGTTTGTGGTAGAGATTGATGCTAGTGATAAAGCAATTGCTACGGTACTTCTCTAGGAGAGAAGACCTATAGCCTTTGAAAGTAAACAGCTGGATAGAGCTCAACAGAATTATTATGTCTATAAGAGGGAGCTCTATGCCATAGTTCACGCTTTACAAAAGTGGCGACACTATTTATATGGTGCCGAGTTTGAAGTAGTTTTTGACCATGAGAGTATAAAATGGTTTACTACTCAAACAGACTTGAAGGGTCGCAAAGCTAAATGGGCGAAGATCCTTCAAGGTTTGATAATCACTACTCGAGAGCTATATTCCAAAAGTTGAAAACTACGCTTAATCTTAGTATGACTGATCATCCCAAAACAGATGTTCAAATCAAAAGGGTTAATCAAGTGCTAGAGGTTATGCTACGAGCGTACATTAGTAATCAAAAAACCAATTGGGAAGACTACTTGCCTATATTGAAGTTTGCTTATAATAGTTCAAAGCGTGTGACTACATCGTTTAGTCTATTTATGCTTTTATATGGTTTTCAACCTAGATCACGCGTTACGGTGGGGTTGGCTACGGAGAAGATACAACAAGCGAGGGAGAGAAGATACAACAAGCGAAGGATTTTCTTCAAGACCATTTTGATATGCTTCCATTTCCTTGACAAAATGTTAAGCAAGCTCAAGATTGATATAAGAAGTTTGTAGATGAGCATCTCCATCTTGCTACTTTCCAAGAGGGAGACAAGGTTTTCCTCAAGGTTCCGGAATGTGGGGCAGGGGGGTGAAATGTAGGGATGTGGAGGCAAGGCCATCGACACAATCAAATAGTAGTGTACACTAGGGGGAGGCTATAAGATAGCATGGTTGGGTGGAGACTAGCACACGGTATTACTCTTGTTCTTTCATCAAAGTTTTAAACTTTCTATACCGCTCCCGAAACTTGACCATCTCTCTGGTTGGTCGACTAAGAGTGATATTTTATTAAGTTAGCAATAACAACAAAAAATCATTAACTAAACTCTTTCTATTCACAGATTTACGTTGTAAGTGATCTAATCTTATACAATTGTCCTTCCAAGCTGCTTTGCCCACCGAGCCATAGTGCGTGTAGTTTGTTTGGCCCAAGCTTCTTGTTGTTATCTGTAGGATGAGCCTGTTGTAGCCTTATAGGTCTTTTTGCATTGCCCACTCCCACTCTGCATCTACCATGTTACCATCGCGATAGCTCTTGTCTGGATCTCTAACCTGGTTGGTCGTTGCGTATCGTACACTCGATTGCTTGTTTTTCAGAAATATTTTTATGTAGCCCTCCAACCAGTGTAGTGACAAAAGTTGATCGAGGGCATTTAGACTCCCAATGATTAATCAACAATATTAAGTTAAGCTATCAAAATCAATGACATTATGGTCCATTTCATGTCCTTACACCAATTAGTGAATTGAATTATCAATTACAGCTACTTAGCACTTGGCTCATTCATAAAACCTTTCATGGGAGCCTTTAAAACCTTATAGATTAACCTCTTGTTGAAAAACTTTAGCACAATCCTTTGGATCTCCAATAAATTTGATCCCAAAACTTGCTAAATTTAGACTGACTTTGGTAAGATTTAATTTTACCCTAAGTCTTTCGAATCTCCATACTTAGATTCCAATGAGTAAATTTGACAACTTAAAATTTACATAGTTAATTTCTATTTTTAGACTCCTATAATTGCTATAATTAACTCCCTCTGACTTGTATCGTTGATCAAGATTGCTCAGGATAGATTTATTCTTTCTTGATCTATGCTCTTTCATAGACTTCTTTCATTTGGCCCCGAGCCTTTGAGCGAATTGAGTCTATACGCACTTTAATTAACTTCACTTGTTCTCTTTTAAAGGTTAGAGATTACTTTTCATGACATTACCTCTCTCTTAAAATCATAGTCATCCTCGACTACGAAGTAGGGAAAATAAAGGCATAGCTAGTCCTTTTAATTTAGGTAGATGATCCCTTCTTACCCATCAACGTCCTTCCTTTGTGTTTGAAAGACTTAGTTGTTGAAAGCATGTCTTTACTTAGCCCTTACATCTTCCAAACTAGAATGGGTAAATCCACTTGATGCTTAATAGCCTAAGCTACTGCAAGGATGTAATGTATCGAGCCCCACTAGTCGTCTTCCATAGTGTATTGGCAAAGTCTATTGGGTTCTTGAGAGAAATGTGTCTGCCCCAAGAATGATTAATTGTATGCATACAATTAGAAAAAACTCATCAACATTAAAAAGAAATCATAGATTCAAAACAAGACAAAATTCTTTAGGAAACACATTGCTTGTTCGTACTTTGTTCTTACCTTTGACATGAGTCATTGTAAGCATTTACAAAGTTTAAAATATCCTTTAGCTGGATGCCTCCCGTATTCCACCTTTTATCTTCAAAAAGATAATATTGAAATTTAATAAGATAACCTTACCACTTTGTTAAACCCTTTTTACATGTCATAGAATGCTCTCAAGCTGCAAGATCTCTTCTTGAACTTCAAATTCAAGTGAGACTCGGTCATAGTGTGGCTTGTCCTTATAAGGTTTTGAAGGCTCCCATGAAAGGATTTATGAATGAGATAACTGCTAAGTAGCTTTAACTGATAAGCCAATTTAGTAATTGGCTTAAGGACATGAAAGGCGCCATAATATATTTTTGATAGCTTAACTTAATGTTGTTGATTACTCATTGGGAGTCCTTGTTTCCCCTTGCATGTTGCACGGCTTAGGTGTGCTTTGGGAAATTGAAGTAATACCCAATCATTCTCTTTGAAGGTCAAGGATCTTTTATGCTTATTAGCCTCCGACCATCAAAACCACCGCATAACACTCGACAAAGGCCACTTGCCACCTACACAGTGCCCCAAGGAACCTGGCATTGTCACCAAGGGAGTGAGATCCATCTCTCTCTCTCTCTCCATGTTGCCTAATGGAAGGGCTCATTACCCTATATATATGTAGTCAAAATCATGGAAGTCACCCTTCATGTGGGTTTAAAAAGAATACCATGTGGAGTTGCCTCAAGCAAAGCTCTCTTGGAGTTGAAAAAAATTATTCTAAAAACCGTTTTTTAACCTACCACTTTCGAACGTCCTAAATTTCGGCTCTTGAATCCTTTTAGCAAGTTGTAAAGCTCAATTGAAAGCCCACTATGCTTGCCCAGGTCATTCTCACTACTAATTCAAGACTTGGGTTACACAACCACCTTTAGAAATGGTTCATGGTCAATCAGGAAAAAATCTTGTGATTCTCAAGGGTCAAAATCATGGAATGCTTTACTTGATTTTTATTTTTTGTGTAAAAGAGGATTGTATATCCATAGCCGAACTGAGTCATGGCATAAGTATCCAAGCCATGTGAGCCAAAAGGGAATGAAAACACTAGCGTGTTTTGGGTACATACCTGTGTTTAGTTATTCCGTTTTTCCATGTGTGAGCATTGCATCTACGGTAAAGTAATTAGGAGTACCTCATCTCCATTAAATAGGAATCATTGATAGCCTTTGGAGGTTGTTTATAGTAACATTTTTTGTCCTAGGTTGACCCACTCACTAGGAGAAGCTATCTATTTTGTGACTTTCGTAGATGATTTCACTAGAAAGATGTGGGTTTATCCTTTGCAACATGAGGATCATATCTTCTCTATTTTCTAGAAGATCTTAGTATTGATAGCCGTTTTTCGGATTTCCATAGTAAGCTACCTCACCCTACCAAAATCACCCAAACACTATGGCTATCCCTACCATTTCACTGTAAATATGCGTGTGTGAGTTAGGGGACTTTTCCCATATTTTCTTAAAAAACCTAAACTAGCTAGTCACTGGGCTAGTTGAGTAAAAAAATAAGAATAAATATTATGGCCCATTTGTGTGTAAATATTTCATTATATATGTGGCCTAAATATAGGGATTTTTATAATTATTTGGATATTTATTTAAATATTTATACCTAGGTGTGTGTTTTATTAAATTTACCTTCTTTCATCCTCTTACACCATAATTATATTTTTTTGCCAATATGTATATACTCTAACCTCATATTTTTCCTTTATACAAATCACTCCCACATTTTCACCCTCACCCTCGTGAAAACAAAAAATTGATTTCTACTCATTGGTTACTTTTATTATATTATTTACTTGCATACCTTTTCCTCTTTCACCCAAAATAATTCAAGGAGGGACCATATCATATGATTCCAATATCTTTCCATATCCATAACTCCTCCATATTTTTATTATTATTTTTACTCATTATTCTAACACTATGTGCTTATTGAGCTAAAGTCCATGAATAGTCCATACACTATTCCCACCATGTATATATTTCTTATTTCACCAATAATCCTCCTCCATGCATGGGTCAAGGGCAACTTGAATGCTTTGTATTATAATATGACAAAGGAGGGGCTCACTCTTGGATGCATTGTACAAATTCAACAAAGGAGGGGGCCACTAAAAGACTTTTGCAGACATAAAAAACAGGCTTTTTGGTGAGAATTTTGGCACCTATCTCCACTCCGAATTTGGAGCGGTGGTCAAAAGAGAAAATGTATCCCACGCTCTGAATAATCACCTCAAATTTTTTCATGATTTTTGGAGCTACCAGCGGTGAACTATGATTTTTTGAGTGGACCCCAGTCTGCCCACTTTTCTCACAAGTAGCCCTTAGTCTTCTCTCACCCTTCCACACACCTACTCACTCTTACACATCCCTCCCTCTCCTTCCCTCACTCAAACCTGAAATTTCCATGGCTTCTCCCACCCTCTTCACCATTACCCTTCTCTTTCATCCCTATAGTTCTTTTATGAATCTCTACATACATACACCCTCTCCATGTCTCTCTCTATTGCTTCCATGTTACAATTTCATTTACCTCTCCTAAAAATATCTAAAATTCAGCATCTTAACCATGATAACTTCTGCAAATTGAGGATTTTTCATCAACAAATCCTCTTTTCATCGTGGTGGTCAACCGTGGCGGCGGCGTAAAAAAGCGAAGAAGAAGAAGAAGACCAACGGCCATTTTTTCCACAATCTACACAAGGGTGAGTTCAAACTTCTTCAAGCTTCACCATCACAAGGATTTGCTCACTTCATTCAACCATCTTACTCCAACCATCCACCCCATTCTACCCATTGTAAATATATCATTAACTTTCTAGTGATTACTAACACTAACCACTAACATACTAACACAAAATAGCCATTGACCTAACCATAAAAGACACCTCACCTCAAGACATGTGTATAGTAACTCTCTCTCTCTCTCTCTCTCTCTCTCCTTACTTACTTTCACCTTATCTACCATCAATAATGCTCTCTTTTGAGCCCACACCCATGACTCAAGCAGACAAAGCAGGCCCGCAATGTTTTGATATTCAAAAAAATCATAATCCTGATTTGTTAGCTTGTAAATTAGGATTTCTAATAATCTTAATGAGGGGTCTCCAACCTATAAATAGGCCCCTCTCCTTCTTGTAAAACGACCTCCAACATCTCACATAACACCCCAACACTCTATGCGTGAGGAGAGACTTAGGTGTAGCAACCACTTGTGAGCTTCACTCTTGGTGTGAGAGAAGCCTTCAAGCTACACATTGCAAGCGAGAGAGCGTGAGCTCCACAAATCTCAAAACCACTATTATATATGCTCCTTCATCATCAATAAATTGAGGTTTGGTGCATCAAAGGCGTGATTCGATGTTCAAATCTTCGTCCTTCCATTTGTGCAATACGGTTTGGTGAATTCAAGGTGACTTGTGTATTTTGAGTTTTTATCGGTTGATCTTGATTTTAGGAAGTGTTTTAGTGTGTTTTTCATTGCCAATTTTGTGTCCATTGTAAGAGGGTATTGTGGTGAGAGGTCTCCCACACCCTAAGACAGTGTGTGTGTGTTTTGGCAATGTTTAGCAATCACTAAGCATTGAGTGAGTTTTGTACAAGTTCTACGATAGCAACCTAACGAACCATCTCCATTTGCAAGACACAAATAAGGTATTATGCAAGATCCTTTTCTCTCTCTCTTACCTTTTCTCTAGCTCTCTCTGATCCATTTTGTGTGTGTCTTGGTGTGAGGTTGCTTGTGTGTGTTGTGTGGTGCATCTTCTTGGTTTTACCAAAAATCTCTCCTGCGTCCTAGTTCGCATACCATAACTAGGTGGTGCCCCTATCTTGTTTGGGTTTGGCTGTGGGTTTGTTGTTTTGTTGTGCTTGTGGTTGCCCCAGCCCCAATTGAGCAGCACGGGAGCCTTGAGGGGTGTTTAGAGGCCGCCTTTCTTGTTGCCCGCCCCGGACCGCCTCAGTATATATCTATAATAATAGAGAAGAAGAAAAAGAAGAAGAGCTATGTGGATCTATTTACTTGGATTTGCATCGATAAACAAGTACTTGAGCAAGAAGAACATCTCTTAAGCTCCCTTGTGTGTGTGTGTGTGTGTGTGTGTGTGTTTGATTGAAAAATCCCATCACGTAGAATCATATACTCAGAGAACTTAAATACTGTTTGCACTTATCATATGGTTGCAACAAAGAAAAGTAGAACTTTTTGATATAAAACTTGTTACAAAATACTTCGATACATAAAAAATAGGAGCTTTAAGCCGGAACTCCTATCAGATGAAAGCAGGGATCGTTACCTGCCAACCAACCACAAGTACAATCAATTAGAATTAATTTGCACTAAATGGGTGACAGGTATATCAAGCAATCCCCATTGCTTGTTATCGCTGTCACACCCTGAAGCCCAACCCTACTCCTAGGTATATGTTACATTTTCTTTTGCTCGTCTATGTAAGTATGGTCGATTACGGTCTGTGAAATTTCTTACAAGTTTAGAAGGCTTAGAAATGGGGTCTCTAATTGCTAATGGCTTGGTTTGATTTTTCCCTTTATGTGCTACCATGATCTTGTCCCGAATTTTTTGTAGCTTGAATATCTCACGAGTGACGCTCATCCTAGTTGTCTGCCTGTACCCATGTTTGTCATCAATGATTATATATATGAGTTTAGCATTCTTTAGAGACTATACTATGTGTTGCTATAGGGGCAACCCTATCGTTATGGTATATAAGTAAGCATTCTAATCTATAAGTCTTCCTGATTTTTTCTAACTTTTGCTCTTATTTTTCTAAAAAGCAACTATACTCAAGGCTTTCAATATCAGTTCACCTGGTTGTTACTTGCAGTAGACATTTGTAGTGCTCCTTTTTCCTTTTGATGTTGAAAGTAGTGCACTCCTTGCAACTGTTACCTTCAATTGTCAAATAATTTTGTGTATAGGTATTAGTCCGACTACACATCCTTTTAGGTATACTATATACCGGTTTACATGCCAAAATGTTGCTTAACTGCGCTTATGAATGCCAAGCCATATGCACAAGTATGCAAAAACACGAGTATGGATTATCAATGCATTCATTTTGTGCCTATTGTGTGCCATTTACATGAATATTGGGTGTATATATTTGTTCAAAACTGTAAGTGAAACATTCTAGTGCTATACTATGCATGTACATGTACGCATAACCTGCCTATGTTTAACCGTATTTCACGCTCGTAGGCAAGTCTCGGTTCTACCGCCAGAAATTTTAGCTTATGATAATGTACTTTTTCATGTGTGTGCCTATAGCTGAGTATCTCATTGTCAGAAACTGTTAAAGGAGGATGTGTTAAGAGAGAGTAATGCTATGCCTTTACAAAAAAACGCTTTGTGAGAAACTGTAGATAACGGGTCTTTCAAAATAGAGTAAGGTTTATGCTCTTTGACAGACAATTATACAGAGAAAAAGTTTTTACATTCTCTGTATCATTTGCAGCCTGCAAGTTGCACTTGTGTGTGGGAGAAGACGATGCCTTCGGGCGGCTTGATAGTGTAGCAATTCCACAACCCAAGACTCTGTGCTATGAATTGCCGGTGTGATTGCCTATGGAAATTTTGTTGTAGTGTGTGAGGCTCTCTGTGAGGATTATTTGTGCATACGTGATGTTGCTCTATCACGCCTTTCAATGCACTTGCTTCATAGGGAGCCCCCGTGCTGTGCCTTAAAGGCGGACTTTGTCTACGCTATTTGAAGCGAAATTGCGCCAGAGCTGGCATACGGCGTTTCCATTAAGCCACTTGCTACTTTTACCAAGTGTGCCGCTTGCAAGTTGTTAAGCTTTAGAAAAAACGCTTTTTTATGTATAATGTCCAGTTACCTTGTTGACCCTACATTAGGTAAGCAGTTTTTTTTGTTACATAGTACTTGTTAAATTATTAAGTGCTCCGGTTGTAAAAAAAGGGGGGGGGGGAACCTTGAAATGCGGACGCCATAACGCCAGTGAGACCTTGATACACGCATGCCTTATTTTCCATAGGGTGCACATTTACAAAACTTTGATAAATTTAAGGATGCTAACATGCATCTGGAGACAAGTTACAAGGTTTCTGGCTTGTCTATGCCAGAACAAAACAAAAAATAGGAGGGGTTCTTGCTTGAATAATCCATCATCCTGCTCGTGTTGTATGTCTTCGTCTTTCTATCACTCCTCCGCCAATGATGTTGTTGTCTGTGTCATTTTTATGAAAAATCTGTTAGTATAAACTTACGTCTTGTTAATATGTTAGCATGTGTGTGTTATGTGGTTGTATGTCCTTAATATTATCAAGTGTTGGACGTCATGCATCCTTGTGTTCCATGTATTGTGCACTTTTGTGTGTGTGTGTCCATCTCGAACAATGTGTTTATACCTTAAATCTGCAAGCATTGAGTTGAGTATGACAAACATAGAGCCGATCTAAAAAATTGGGACATAAGATGTGGAACATATACCAAGGGGTTGACCATGTAGGCCTAGGTGTGTGATATGTCATTGCGTGTCCCATAGATTGTGTGTGTGTGTGTGTGTGTGTGTGTGTGTGTGTGGCCCTCCCCCAACCCTGAGGAAAAGGTACACTTGGTGGAGGATAGGCCACCAAGTGGACCTATCCTCTACCAATTCGTTGTTTTAATGTGCTGATGGTAAACCTAATGCCTAGAAACTGATTTCTCGCAATGAAACTGGTAATACATGTAATTATTTTCTCTTTTTTGAAACCATTCTCTACAAACATAGAGACTAATTTATTTAAATCCATTACCGCATATGATTCTTGGGATGCATTATATAATATGGGAAGAACTTGTGATATGCACACATTATATGCCATCTTTCTTGGTCGATTACTGGCTGCATGAATAAATGAAACATTAGGGCATGGTAATTTGTCTGTTTTCCATGCGGTGCACGTTACATACTCTCCTTCCATTGATTCGCACAATTGGATGTGTGTGTTCAAATATGTGGTTTGATTCGTCTTGTGTGTGGCTTTTATCCCAATAATGTCCAAAGGGTAAATTGTAAAGGGGTCCTCTTGGGACACGGTTTTTTTGTGATTTAGACACTGTGAAATAAATGGATTATTAGCAAATAGCAAATCATCCATATACCGCCATGAATATAAAAATGCTTTCATCAAATCTAGTAAGCCAAGATAATTTCTTTATGTATTTGATTTCATACCAGCCCAAATAAAAATTACACCATCTTGGCGATAAATATGTTATGTAAATACTCAAATGTCCAGACTACTTCCCTTTTCTTTTTTGTGAGCACAATCCGCTTGCGGTTCTTCTTAAACCCAAGATATTTCATACTTTTGATGAGTCTAATGATGCAGTCTAGTACCTCAAGTAATCCATGCTTGCCTTTGTGAGGGATAGCTTCATAACAGGATGTTATATCAAAGGAATGAATGCTTGTAATATGTTTTGGTAGATTAATCAAAAAATCGTATTGATTATTAATCATCCAATACCCATTGGTTTGTGTCCCAGAGATCATTTGTAGCTTTTTAAGTGTGATTTCGGTGTATTCTTCAAATGCTTGTATTACGCTTTTGAGTATTTTGGTGATTATAGCCGTGGCAGGAGTAAGTACACAACTATGTGCATTAGTGATCCGTCTGAAATCCATTTTATGGATTTTAAAATTTCCCATAAGATACGCATTGTCTATAAACTGCTAGCTAAGGTAGTGGCTATCAAATTGAATCCCCTCCTTAGAAAATTCTTGTTAAAATATTCTTTAAGGTCTCTACTATACTCATCAGCATCAAAGAACTTCCCACAACTGTCTTGACTATCAGTGGAAGTTTTGGTCTTCCTTCAATAAATTTGAAGAGATCCTTTCCCATAGACGTACATTATATGGACTATATTATTGTATGCATACTACACTAAGGGTAAATACTTTTCCCATTGGTCGCTTTGATCTAATTCCGTAACATAGGCTTTGAGTAGATCAATAATAGTTGAGTTTTGTATTTCACTTTGGCTATCCGTTTGTAGGTGATAGGTCAAGGAGAGGTTCAACTTAGTATCCAAATTCTCAAAGCTTAAGAGACATTTTTAAAAGTTATTGGTCATTCTTGGATCTCTATCGGTTCTCAAATACTATGGATGTTAGTAAGCCATGATACTTAAAGCTCTTTTATATGAAGAGGGTTGCCATATGCTGGGCTTTAATACAACTTTTGACCGGTATGAAATTCCCTTGTTTACTGAGCCTATCTACTATTGCCCGTATTCTTCTATTCTAATTAATAGACCTTGGTAATGTAAACATGAAATACACGGATAAACTCTCCCATTGGAATTAGGTATGGATAATGGCTAAAGCAATCGAGTTTGCTTCCCTCTATCATAGTTTATCTTTTGGTAATGTAAAGATGAAATACAAGGATATGTGTGTATGCAAGCACACTAGAAGATTTTGGCTATTTTCCACGTAATGTGTGGGATGTCAAGGAAATACAGAGGGTAGGCCATTTGAGAGTCCATGTTAGAGTTTAAAATGATACAATCTACAAACATACCCGCTTCTTCTTCACCCAAATCTAGCAAAAACTCTCAAACCTTAACCTTTGCAAAAGCTTAAATTGCATCTTCAATCTCAATATTTATGCACCCAACTTTGAGCTCCAATCGTTCTTTCAAAAATGCATCCTTGCACACTACGTGAAATAGAAAACCTGGAGGTGAATATTAGAAAAACGGTGAGGAATTGGCAAAAATTTTCTATTATGAAGTTTAGATCATGTTGAAATAGGAAAAATAGGGGACAAAATTTTCAGATCTACAATCTACAAGATGAAAATTAATTTGGCAAATAGTTATATTGTGCACACATAGATTTTAGGGCACCTTCCCCTACACACTCTCTTCTGAGCTTCCACAAGAGCATAAATCACTCTTCCATGAGCTCATAAGCTCTCAATTTGTTCTCATAAAGATTCTAAGCTTTCTTGATCTCTCCACCGCCAAGAGAAAGCAAGCTATCGTCTCAAGCTCTCGCTGCCACCATGCCATTGATGTGGCTCTCATACCACTTCAAGGGTGTGTTAGTGTGATGAGAGAGAGAGAGAGAGAGAGAGAGAGAGAGAGAGAGAGAGAGAGAGAGAGAGAGAGAGAGAGAGAGAGAGAGAGAGAGAGAGAGAGAGAGAGAGAGAGAGAGAGAAGATAGAGGCAAAGAGAGAGATAGAGAGATAGGGATAGAGGGAGAGAGAGGGAGGGAGAGGAGGGAGTAGGAGAGATTACGTGCCCTGCTTGAGAGGCATCCTGCTTGCACTGAGAAATGGCCTCTCTTTCTCCCTGCAACCAAGCTCCTGCTGCTGGTGATACGTCCCACCCCTACATGAAACCTGCTAGGAAGATAGTGCTCACATCGTCTACATCTCACGTCCCTTCTTGAGCAATAGAACATGTCTCTACCAAAGGCATTTAAGCTTAACCCTAATGCTGAAGCCACATCGTCTAGTTTGAGGGGTGAAGCTTTACTATTTGATTCTCTGTCTATGTCTGATGCATTAAAGGAGTCCTTGACAATGGACCCTACTGTCCAAGGGCGGCATAAGGTGGTCTTGAACTCTACTACTGTATGGAATCATGTTTATTGTTTCAGAGGAGATCTGTTGTGTTGTACTTTACAGGGAAACTTCCCAGCATTAGGTAGGTTGCTGGATTCATTGACCATGGATTTCATCGTATTGTGGTCGATAAAATATTTTACTTTGGTTCTGGTTTATTTGAGGTACTGTTCTTCAAGGAGGATGATCAAAAATCCTTTTTGACATCTTCTACTGTTATCCTGTGTGGACAAGTAGTGCATGTTCTTCAATGGCAACCAGTAAGGAAAATTAAAGTAGAACTCATGAGCAAATGCCATGTCTGGGTATAGCTAGTTGACCTTCCCTCTTACCTCTGACCCTGTTTTTCCGAAATAGTGTCCTCCCTTGGGAAAGTTCTCTTTAGCCCTACCATTGATTTCCCCAATAGGAACAAATCCTGTGTGCTTTGGGAAACTGATAAAGTGTTCCCCTCAACATTGGAAATTGAAATGGACGATGTGGGCAAAGTGGTACTGTGTTTGAAATGGGGAAACTTGGCTGGATCCTGCTTCCATAGTAGGAAGTTAGGGCGCTTCTCCAAGAATTGCTCTACACTAAAGGATGGTTCAGTTGAACTCATACCATCTTACCCAGTTAGCAAGAATCTGGTCCCGAGAAATGAAATCTTTGGAAAAACCCTTGTGACCCCCCCAACTGCTGTAGCTGTTGTGGCTGCCTCTCAACCAAATGCTCCCCCTCCTGCTCCTAAAAATCCTATGTATGTTCGCCCCCCGGGCACTTCAGTCAATACCAGAGGGAAAAGACATATTGATTCAGAGGGATTCCAAGCCCCTCCCTCAAGAAAAACCTTCCACCCAAAAATTTAGCCTCGGGCTACACCCCATCCAATGTCTATGACATCCTTCAGGACTTGCCCTCACTTGACACATTAGCAGCAGTAGAAGGACTGGTCAAGGAATACCAACAAAAGCAACAGAGGGACCCTCCTACTGTGAACTTGGAAATAAACATGCAAGATATGGATGATGATACCCAGATAGTTGTTAACACACCCCCATAATCATATCCTCTTATAATGTGAGGGGGATTAAAGACCCCAATAAATTACTCACCTTTAACTCTTGGCTAGTGAAGAGTAATATGGATGTTGCTTTTATTGAGGAGCATAAAATGCATGAGAGAGCTGGTGAAATGTACCATTTTAAGGGGTATGCCATGTTTTATGAAGGGAAGACAAATGTTTATTTTGGAGTCTTAACTTGCATTAAGCAAGAGCTGAACCCTCAATGGGTGATGTACCATCCATCTGGGAGATGCTCTATATGCTTGATTGATTCTTACTTTGGACCTCTTCATCTAATTAATGTGTGCATCTAATTGTGCTCATAGAAGAACTCAGTTGTGGCATTGGTGCTTGGAGCTTCAGCTGAAGTTAGGAGTTCTGGGTGGTGACTTTAATATGGTCACCAAGATTGAGGATACCACATCCATAGCATCTGTAGTTTGTGCAAGGGAAGTTATTTCTTGGGAACAGCTTAACGCTAATTGGATGATGACTGATGCATGGGAAGATAGCAACGAGCGCGCAGGCTTTACCGTCCATTCCCTCTCTCACCAATCTTCTTGGTCTAGACTAGACAAGTTGTATTTCTTGCAGGAGGATTGGCTACCTATTAAAAAAGAATGTGTGGTTGATGTATCAATGTTTCTCTCTGATCATTTTCCTGTGGTATGCACCTTATCTGACATTACTGTTGGATCCTTTAATCAAGGTCTTAAACCTCCTCTTATGATTAACAATAATATGTTAGCTAATGAGAAATTTTTGGAAGAGGTTAAGAGCATGATTAAAAGAAATCAAACTGCATTTTCTCATCCACTGCATGTCTGGATGCATATATGCTCTGACCTGCAGCACATTATCAGAAGATCTGGAAAAAGGGCTGCTAACAAACAGAGGTAAAAGGGCAAGATGGCCCAACAGAAAATTGAGCATTTGGCTCAACGGGCCAAAGTCTCAAAAGAGCTGCTAATAAACAGAGGGAAAAGGACAAGATGGCCCAGAAGAAAATTGAGCATCTGGCTCAACAGGTCAAAGTCTCAAAAGGGCTGCTAACAAACAGAGGGAAAAGGGCAAGATGGCCCAAAAGAAAAGTGAGCATCTGGCTCAAAAGGGCTGCTAACAAACAGATGGAAAAGGGCAAGATGGATGACCAACAGAAAATTGAGCATCTGGCTCAACAGGCCAAAGTCTCTGCAGTGTGTCAAAGGCAACTTGTAGAATTGTAGGAAGCAAGGGAAGAAATTAGAAAAATTGACCTGCAGCAAGATGAAAGGTGTAGATTTCTATGTAGAATCCATGCACTGAAGGATTCCAATGATGTGTCAAAGGGGTTTTCCAATAAGTTAAAATCCAAGAGGAAAAGAGAAGTCATGCATTGTCAGAAAAATGAGGATGGTATTGTGTTGGATAATCAGTCAGAGATGATGCACTTCTGTGAGAAATTATATATTCAACTACTTAATGGATAGGCTAAAGTCACTTGTGATAGGGAATCTGATATTGAGGATCTGCTTCAAACTGTGGATGCATGTACTGAGCAATCTGATGCAAAGAGGTTGGAACTACCATTTGAGATCTCTGAGATCAGATATGCACTGTCAAAGTTGGGAAATGAAAAAACACCTGGAATTTGTGGTATTTCCAAGGAATTTGTGGTTCCCTTTGGGATGAGCTCAAGGACATCATCATGAGTCTGATAAACTCCTCTTGGTCTGCTCAGTACATGGATCCTTGTTTGAAACACGGCCTTATCAAGCTGATTCCTAAAAAAACCTTCCCAAATCAATTGGGGCACTGGAGACCCATAACAATGATGGGCATTGTCTATAAACTGCTAGCTAAGGTAGTCGCTATCAAACTGAATCCCCTCCTTAGAAAATTCATCCACAGGGGTCAAACTAGTTTCATTAGTGGCAGGTCTATTTTTCATAATATTCTATCAATTCAGATAAGCATTGAGCATGCTTAAAGATCAAAGCAAGACATGGTACTACAAAATTGACTATGAGAAAGCCTTTGACACAGTGCAATGAGACTTCATTGCCAAAATTGTTGAGAAGATGGGGTTTAAACTACATATTCATGTTGGGTAGAGATGCATGGTCTAGACTATTGATAAATGGAACAATGTCCAAGGAAATTGCAATTAGCCACTCTGTTAAACAAGGTTGTCCACTTAGTCCCTTGCTGTTTGCAGTGTCCACTCATCGCTTTTTCTGTTATCTTGACTCCTTGGCCCAACAGCAAGTACTGCAGGGTCTATCTAGAGGTTCTGGTCAAATGTTGGGACAAGGTTTTGCTTATGACCTTTGTTTTTTAAAAGGCCAATAATGTGAATGTGTCAAGGTGTATGGCTGCATTGAATAAATTCAACTCTAATAGATGTCACTGCTAAAAATTTGCAAGCACTAATATGGGGGGGGGGGGGGGGGGGGGGGCTATCAAAAGGACATATCTTTAGACATTTGGGGTACCCCATTGGTGTGAATGTGGGTTTGTCACACTCTCTTCAGCAGTGATTATCCATTCAGGGACCTAGTCCAGCAGCTGGACTGTGCTAGGATGCGCAGGTAAACGGCAAGTTTCTTGATCATGAAAATCCATTGATTTCCAGTGCTCCACCATTTCCCTGGCCCCGACATACAGTCTTTGAAGGAGTTCCAGATCATATAGGAGATCATCATCCTCCAGATATTGTCTGGTTATGAGAGCCTACTAATGTCTCAATCGCCTGTTAAGGGTGATAAGCTGTAAGGATTGCTGTTGATCAGTTGTTGGTCCCTCATCCTTAGCTTTGCTTTTCCCTTTAGCCTCCCTATTAAGCTGGGACTAATTTGCTCGCTAATTCCCATTGTGACTGGGTTGTTGTTCTTCTGACTGCTGATTGCCCAACTCCTGCCCTTCATTCTATTTTACAAAAGTAGATTTAATGGATGAATTATTTTTGTGTTGTTGCTTCTCTCCAAGTCTTATGAATTCTCAAGAGCAAATTGCTATGGATTCTAGTTATGGTATGCAAAGTGCAATGAATTTAATGAAAAGCAAATTACTCACAATGATAAAGAGCAAAGGGCTCTCAATTCTAATTATATTGAGCAACGTGCAACTGTTGTAGAATAAACATTAAAGGAATTACAAAATTCTCCATCCCTGCATAACTCTAGTTACTTTCTACTTTTGCACGGCAAAAGCTGACTCACTTACTCACGATGTATAGTGATGTATTCTCAAGTGATTTACCACTAGGTTTACCCCTTACAATTGATGTGCAGAATGACATAGATGTCCTGCCGGGCACTAAACCTGTGAGTAGTTTGATCAACTCCATGGGGCAAGATACTATATAAAGATAGATCTTTGTTCAGGATACCACCAGGTGCGTATCCTTTTGAAAGATATCTCTAAAACTACCTTTAGAACACGGTTTGGCCATTTTGAATTTTTGGTTATGCATTTTCCTTTAACCAATGCTCCAGCTACATTCATGACACTCATGGATAGTATCTTACATCCCTATCTTGCAAAATTTGTTGTGGTTTTCTTTGATGACATTATCATTTACAATAAGACTAAAGATGAACACATAGAACATTAATGGGGAATTAGTGTTCGAACAGCTCCGAACTCACACCATGTATGCTAAGCCAGGCAAGTGCAATATATTTATTTAAAAATGAGATACATTAACTCAATCATGTGATCTCTTATTCTGGCATCAAGATGGGCACTGAAAAGGTTGCTGCCATTCTTCGATGGCCACATCCCAACATGGTTGAGCAGCTTCAAATCTTCTTAGACATGGCTAGATTTTATGGACAATATATCACTGATTATGCCAGAATCTATGTTCCTATGATGGATTAACTTAAAGCAAAAGGAAAGACCTTTTATTGGGAAGACACCCAACAATGCGGTTTTGAACATATCAAGGTAGCTATAGCCACAACTGCCATCCTGGCAAACTTTGACCCACTTAAGTCATTTGTGGTAGAGACTCATGCTAGTGATAAAGCAATTGGTGTGGTACTTCTCTAGGAGGGAAGACCTATAGCCTTTGAAACTAAAAACTTGGATAGAGCTCAACAGAATTATTATATCTATGAGAGGGAGCTCTATGCCATCACAATTGATGTTCCTATGATGGATCCACTTAAATAAAAAGGTAAGACCTTTTTGTGGGAAGACGCCCAACAACATAGTTTTGAACAGATCAAGGTATCTATAGCCACTGCTCCCATCCTAGCAATCGTTGACCCACTTAAGTTGTTTGTGGTCGAGATTGATGCTAGTGATAAAGCAATTGCTACAGTACTTCTCTAGGATGGAAGACCTATAGCCTTTGAAAGTAAAAAGTTGTATAGAGCTCAACATAACTATTATGTCTATGAGAGGGAGCTCTATGCCATTGTTCACGCTTTACAAAAGTGGCGACACTATTTTTATGGTGCCGAGTTTGAAGTAGTTTTTGACCATGAGAGTATAAAATGTTTTACGACTCAAACAGACTTGAAGGGTTGCAAAGCTAAATGGGCGAAGATCCTTCAAGGTTATGATTGTAAGCTATGATATTGCAAGGGGCAATATAATGTAGTAGCGGATGCACTAAGTCAGATGTCTCAGATTCATTCACTTGCATTCACGGAAATAAAGAGTGAATTTTTGGAGTCATTGCGTGGCAAGTGTGCACAAGATCAATCATATGCTAAAGTGTGGAGTGCAATTTTAAGAACGGAATCCTTACACTCACATGTCTCTGCATGGCGAGATCAACATATTTCTGCACATGCAGATAAAAAGTCCAACACCCACAACTCCACCCCTACTCAGGACGAGTTTAATCAATGGAAGATTTTTTCCATTAATGATGGCTACTTACTCCACAAGGGTAGAGTATGCATGCCAAAGGGCTCAAACGCTAGGTACCAAATATTATTTGAGTGTCACGATAGTCCAAGTGTTGGTAACCCAGGTATTCATAAGATGTATACTTTAGTTTGACGGCAATTTTATTGGCCAAGCTTACATTATGATGTTCAAGAGTACGTACTAAACTGCCAACAGTGCCAAGTTAATAAGGCACAACGCCTCAAGGTAGGTGGCCTTTTACATCATTAGAGATTAGACAAGGTAAGTGGGAGAGTATCTCTATGGATTTTGTAGTAGGACTACCTAATACAAATCGTGGCCATGATTCCATATGGGTAATGGTAGACCTTATAACAACGATGTGTCAATTTATTCCTACTAAGACTATGGTTAAGACACTGGAACTAGCATCACTATTTATAGAGTATATATATAGACTCTATGGTCTTCCAGCTAGTATCATTAGTGACAAAGACCAAAAGTTTGATAATCACTTCTGGATAGCTATATTCCAAAAGTTGAAAACTACACTTAATCTTAGTATGACTGATCATCCCAAAAAAGATGGTCAAATCAAAAGGGTTAATCAAGTGCTAGAGGTTATGCTACGAGCGTACATTAGTGATAAGCAAACCAATTGGGAAGACTACTTGACTATATTGAAGTTTGCTTATAATAGTTCAAAGCGTGTGACTACAGGGTTTAGTCTATTTATGCTTTTATATGGTTTTCAACCTAGATAACCCGTTACGGTAGGGTTGGCTACGGAGAAGATACAACAAGCGAGGGAGAGGAGATACAACAAGCGAAGGATTTTCTTCAAGACCATTTTGATATGCTTCCATTTCCTTGACAAAATGTTAAGCAAGCTCAAGATTGATATAAGAAGTTTGTAGATGAGCTAGCTTCTCCATCTTGCTACTTTCCAAGAGGGAGACAAGGTTTTCCTCAAGGTTCCGGAATGTGGGGCAGGGGGGGGGGGGGGGGGGGGTGGGTAATGTAGGGATGTGGGGGCAAGGCCATCGACACGATCAAATAGTAGTGTACACTAGGGGGAGGTTGTAAGATAGCATGGTAAGGTGGAGACTAGATCACGGTATTACTCTCGTCCTTTCATCCAAGTTTCAAACTTTCTATATCTCTCTCTGGTTGGTCGACTAAGAGTGATATTTTACTAAGTTAGCAATAACAACAAAAAATCATTAACTAAACTCTTTGTATTCACCGATTTACATTGTAAGTTATCTAATCTGATACAATTGTCCTTCTGAGCTGCTTTGCCTCCCGAGCCATAGTGCGTGGAGTTTGTTTGGCCCAAGCTTCGCGTTGTTGTCTGTAGGATGAGCCTGTTGTAGCCTTATAGCTCTTTTTGCATTGCCCACTCCGCATCTACCATGTTACCATCGCGATAGCTCTTCTCTCGATCTCTAACATGGTTGGTCGTTCCGTGTCGTACACCGGATTGCTTGTTTTTCAGAAATATTTTTATGTAGCACTCCAACCAGTCTAGTGAAAAAATTTGATCAAAGGGCATTTAGACTCCCAATTATTAATCAACAATATTAAGTTAAGCTATCAAAATTAATGACATTATGGTCCATTTCATGTCCTTACACCAATTAGTGAATTGAATTATCAATTACAGCTACTTAGCACTTGGCTCATTCATAAAACCTTTCATGGGAGCCTTTAAAACCTTATAGATTAACCTCTCGTTGAAAAACCTTAGCACAATCGTTTGGATGTCCAATAAAATTGATCCCAAAACTTGCTAAATTTAGACTGAATTTGGTAAGATTTAATTTTACCCTAAGGCTTTCCAATCTTCATACTTAGATTCTAATGAGTAAATTTCACAACTTAAAATTTACATCGTTAATTTCTATTTTTAGACTCCTATAATTGCTATAATTAACTCCCTTGACTTGTATCTTTGATCAAGATTGCTCATGATAGATTTATCCTTTCTTGATCTATGCTCTTTCATAAACTTCTTTCATTTGGCCCCAAGCCTTTGTGTGAATTGAGTCTACACGCACCTTAATCAACTTCACTTGTTCTCTTTTAAAGGTTAGAGATTACTTTTCATGACATTACCTCTCTCTTAAAGTCATAGTCATCCTCGACTATGGAGTAGGGAAAATAAAGGCATAGCTAGTCCTTTTAATTTAGCAAGATGATCCCTTCTTACCCATCACCGTCCTTCCTTAGTGTTTAAAAGACTTAGTTGTTGCAAGCATGTCTTTACTTAGCCCTTACATCTTCCAAACTCCACACACTATGGCTCGGGAGGCAAAGAAGCTTGGAAGGACAATTGTATAACATTAGATCACTTACAACGTAAAGCGCTGTATACAAAGAGTTTAGTTAATGATTTTTGGTTGTTATTGCTAACTTAGTAAAATATCACTCTTAGTCGACCAACCAGAAAGATGGTCAAGTTTCGGGAGCGGTCTCCACCCAACCATGCTATCTTACAACCTCACGGAGGTGTACACTACTATTTGATCATGTCGATGGCCTTGCCCCACATCCCTACATTACCCCCCCCCCCCCCCCCCCCCCCCCCCCCCCCCCCCCCCCCCCCCCCCCCCCCCCCCCCCCCCCCCCCCCCCCCCCCCCCCCCCCCCCCCCCCCCCCTTGCCCCACATTCCGGAACCTTGAGGAAAACCTTGTCTCCCTCTTGGAAAGTAGCAAGATGGAGATGCTCATCTACAAACTTCTTATATCAATCTTGAGCTTGCTTAACATTTTGTCAAGGAAATGGAAGCATATCAAAATGGTCTTGAAGAAAATCCTTCGCTTGTTGTATCTTCTCTCCTTTGCTTGTTGTATCTTCTCCGTAGCCAACCCCACCGTAACGGGTGATCTAGGTTGGAAACCATATAAAAGCATAAATAGACTAAACCCTGTAGTCACACGCTTTGAACTATTATAAGCAAGCTTCAATATAGGTAGGTAGTCTTGCCAATTGGTTTGCTTATTACTAATGTACCCTCATAGCATAACCTCTAGCACTTGATTAACCCTTTTGATTTGACCATCTGTTTTGGGATGATCAGTCATACTAAGATTAAGTGTAGTTTTCAACTTTTGGAATATAGCTCTTCAGACGTGATTATCAAACTTTTGGTCTTTGTCACTAATGATACTAGGTGGAAGACCATAGATTCTATATATATACTCTATAAATAGTGATGCTAGTTCCAGTGTCTTAACCATAGTCTTAGTAGGAATGAATTGACACATCGTTGTTATAAGGTCTACAATTACCCATATGGCATCATGGCCACAATTTGTATTAGGTAGTCCTACTACAAAATACATAGAGATACTCACCCACTTACCTTGTGTAATCTCTAATGATGTAAAAGGCCACCTACCTTGAGGCATTGTGCCTTATTAACTTGCACTGTTGGCAGTTTAGTACGTACTCTTGAACATGATAATGTAAGCTTGGCCAATAAAATTGCCGTCAAACTAAGGTATACATCTTATGAATAACTTGATCACCAGCTCTTGGACTATCGTGACACTCAAATAATATTTGGCACCTAGCGTTTGAGCCCTTTTGCACGCATACTCTACCCTTGTGGAGTAAGTAGCCATCATTAATGGAAAAACTCTTCCATTGATTAAACTCGTCCTGAGTAGGGGTGGAGCTGTGGGTGTTGGACTTTTTATCTCTCCGTGAAGAGACATGTGAGTGTAAGGGATCCGTTCTTAAAATTGCACTCGGTACTTTAGCATATGATTGATCTTGTGCACACTTGCCACCCAATGACTCCAAAAATTCACTCTTTATTTCTGTGAAAGCAAGTGAATGAATCTGAGACATCTGACTTAGTGCATCCGCTACTACATTATATTGCCCCTTGCAATATCATAGCTTACAATCATAACCTTGAAGGATCTTCGTCCATTTAGCTTTGCGAGCCTTGAAGTATGTTTGAGTAGTAAACCATTTTATACTCTCATGGTTAAAAACTACTTCAAACTTGGCACCCTATAAATAGTGTCACCACTTTTGTAAAGCGTGAACTATGGCATAGAGCTCCCTCTCATAGAGATAATAATTCTTTTGAGCTCTATCCAACTTTTTATTTTCAAAGGTTATAGGTCTTCCCTCCTAGAGAAGTACTGTAGCAATTTCTTTATTACTAGCATCAATCTCTACCACAAATAGCTTAAGTGGGTCAACGATTGCTAGGATGGGATACCTTGATCTGTTCAAAACTATGTTGTTGCACGTCTTCCCAGAAAAAGGTCTTACCTTTTTCTTTAAGTTGGTCCATCATAGGAACATCAATTTTGATGGCATAGAGCTCCCTCTCATCGATATAGTTCTGTTGAGCTCTATCCAAGTTTTTAGTTTCAAAGGCTACAGGTCTTCCCTCCTAGAGAAGTCCCACACCAATTTCTTTATCACTAGCATGAGTCTCTACCACAAATGACTTAAGTGGGTGAACGTTTGCTAGGATGGGAGCTGTGGCTATAGCTACCTTGATCTGTTCAAAACTGCATTGTTGGGTGTCTTCCCAATAAAAGTCTTACCTTTTTCTTTAAGTTAATCCATCATAGGAACATCGATTCTGGCATAATCACAGATATATTGTGGATAAAATCTAGCCATGTCTAAGAAGATTTGAAGCTCCTCAACCATGTTGGGATGTGGCCATCGAAGAACAGAAGCAACCTTGTCAGTGCCCATCTTGATGCCAGAATAAGAGATCACATGATTGAGTTAATGTATCTCGTTTTTAAATAAATTGCACTTGCTTGGCTTAGCATACATGGTGTGAGTTCGTAGCTGTTCGAACACTAATCCCCCATTAGTGTTCATCTTTAGTATTATTGTAGATGATAATATCATCAAAGAAAGCCACAACAAATTTTGCAAGATAGGGACATAAGACACTATTCATGAGTGTCATGAATGTAGCTGGACCATTGGTTAAAGGAAAATGCATAACCAAAAATTCAAAATGGCCGAACCGTGTTCTAAAGGTAGTTTTAGAGATATCTTTCAAAAGGATACACACCTGGTGGTATCCTGAACGAAGATCTATCTTTGTATAAAATCTTGTCCCATGGAGTTGATCAAACTACTCACCGGTGTAGTGCCCGGCAGGACATCTATGCCATTCTGCATGTCATGTGTAGGGGGTAAACCTAGCGGTAAATCACTTGAGAATACATCACTATACACCGTGAGTAAGTGAGTCAGCTTTTTCCATGCAAAAGGAGAAAGTAACTAGAGTTATGCTGGGATGGAGAATCTTGTAATTCCTTTAATATTTATTCTACAACAGTTGCACGTTGCTCAATATAATTAGAATTGAGAGCCCTTTGCTCTTCATAATTGTTAGCAAAGTGCTAGAATCCATAGAAATTTTCTCTTGAGAATTCATAAGACTTGGAGAGAAGCAGTAACACAAAAAGACCTTATCCATTAAATCTACTTTTGTAAAATAGAATGAAGGGCAGAAGTTGGGCAATCAGCAGTCAGAAGAACAACAACCCAGTCACAATGGGAATTAGCCAGCAAATCAGTCCCAGCTCAATAGGGAGGCTAAAGGGAAAAGCAAAGCTAAGGATGAGGGACCAGCAGCTGATCAGCAGCATTCCTTACAGCAATATCTGGAGGATGATGATCTCCTATCTGATCTAAAATTCCTTCAAAGACTATATGTCGGGGCCAGGGAAATGGTGGAGCACTGGAAATCAGTGGATTTTCATGATCAAGAAGCTTACCGTTTACCTGCACATCCCAACACATTCCAGCTGCTGGAATGGGTCCCTGAATGGATAATGACTGCTGAAGAGAGTGTGACCAACCCACATTTGCAAAGACAGTCTACTGCAGATTGCCGCTCTCTCGCTCTTGAATTGGAACTTCTGCTTGGAAACAAACCAACCTACAAATATATGAAGGATGTTAGGGAACATTTGAAAGAGGTTTTGGAGCAGATGCAAACTGATAGAGGAGTCTTGGATCAAAGAGTGCGGGCCATTCTTGAAGATCAAACAGCCACTATTAAAGGACCTCAGACTAGAATGTCAGTTGGAGAACAGGAAACTGCTCTCCGCAAACTATATCAGCTAGTGAGGTTAACTAGAAAAATGATGCAGCAAGAGAACCAGGCTGTTCTCAATTTTTTAGAATTTGTGCCTGATTCTCCAGTTCTCTTGTATGCTTTCCCAGCAAGAGAGACATAACTGCCAAGATTTTTTCCAGCACTTTAGCCTCAACATCCAGAACCAGTCGATCGCCTTACATACTTCAAGATTATTGATGAGCTCCAGAATTGGTATGAGCGATCGACTGTGGAATGGAAAACTTGGCAAACACTGCTCAACGATGCTCTCCAACTCAATGATATTCACGAGCTGAAAGAAGATATGCAAAGGACCTGGATGTGTATGAGTCAGTGGAAGATTCAGATGAGGGGCCTGACTAAGATCACCAATCAGTTGCTGCAACTTACTGTTGAGTCCTCTAAAGTTCCTGAAAAGGATATTGCAGCTAAGGCGGGCCTAGCACCACAGTATAGAGAGATGGTTGAGATTCTTTTTGAAGCTCGGGTCAAAACCAATCAGCCTCTTACAGAAGGATGGATCCATACTGCTTCGCATTGTCACAAGCTGGCCAGAACTAGTGATCCTAAGTGGGAACGCTCTCTTATGAAGACGGACAGTGAATCAGTCAATAATTACTATCGTAATTACCATGGTAAACCCAAGGCATATAAATAGGGCCCATTACATTGTAATCGGGCTAGCATAATCGTGAGCATAGTCGGGTTAGCATTTTGGCGGCATTTGTACTTGAGTTGTCAATCATTGGCAATTGTTGTCGAGTGTTCTCTTCTTTCTGTTTGTAAGCCACATCATACTCATTGTAATCTTTCATCTGTAATTCCAATCACGGTAGTATATTCCAGTTACACTTACTCTGTATTCAGTACTCTGAATCTGAATCTGAATATTATTCTCAGTACATAGGCTCGTTCTTATTCCAGTAGATAAATTCCAGTTCAGTTTCTGTTCCTCTGTCCAGTCTACTGTCTGAACTAATACATCACCAGTAGCTGAAATCTTCTAACACTAGAATTAGCTATCTCAATAGATCAGCTCCAATTCCATCAACCCCTTGAACTACCATGTCCCATACTTCTTTATCATTTCCACACATCTGTTGTACCACATACTTGTGGGAGTAGGGAGTCTGCGTAAGCTTCAATTTCTTGCTTATAGTTCAGGAAGTTATGAGTTGCACCAACATCCACTAATATACAAACACGTTGTCCATTAATAGTCCCATGCATGCGAATAAACTCATGGGGGCCAAAGGTGGCTGCATATTGAAGCAGGCACACAACACTTGTGCTTTTTATCCATATGAAGAACCTCTACAAACACAATATTTAGGAGATGAATCTAATGTGAGGCATTGCACCGTGTGCATGGCCTTTTCTTTGCCTTGCAAAAGAGGACAATCCTTCTTGCTGTGCTGGTTTGAAAGACATTTGAAACACACATTGTGTTTCTTTGCACGCTCAAAACCGGTAGTGCTAAGAGACCCACGTGGAGAATCTCGTGATTGCTTAGGCTTCATAGCCTCTTGAGGGCGTGGAGAGGTAGATTGTCTCTTGTTTATCTTCGAACGTGTGGGATATCTACCTCGCCATTGGCTCTTTGCCAAATTGCTCTTAGCAAAAGTATTCCTAGAGTAGGGAACATTTCACTTCCTCTCTTGGTCAACATCATATGTTTGAGCATGAGCGATAACATCTTCCAAAGTTTTTGGATGTTGGGTCTTGACATGAAGACGATAGTCTTTGTCAAGGCCCCTATTGAAACCCCATATCTTTTGGAATTTATGTAGACCTTCTAGTTTTAATATGATTTCTTGACACTTAGAAAGATACTGAGTGAGAGAGAGGCCACGCATGCGGCATGCATCCCATGCTAGCCAATTCTTATCCTCTTCATTGGTTATTTGATTTGGCCCCAAGACTTTGAGTGAATTGAGTCTATACGCACTTTAATCAATTTCACTTGTTCTCTTTTATATCCCCTGCACTTAAGTTGAAAACTTAAGATGGAAACAATTTTAGAAGGTTAGAGATTACATTTATTGACATTACCTCTCGCTTGAAATCATAGTCATCCTCGACTATGGAGTAGGGAAAATAAAGTCATAGCCAGTCCTTTTAATTTGGGTAGATGATCCCTTTTTACCCATCAACATCCTTCCTTAGTGCTTGAGAGATGTAGGTGTCGCAAGCTTGTCTTTACTTAGCCCTTACATCTTCCAAACGAGAATGGCTAAGTCCCCTTGATTCTTAAGAGTCTAAGCTCCTGCAAGCATGTAATGTATCAAGCCCCACTAATCATCTTCCATAGTGGATTGGCAAAGTCTATTAGGTTCTTGAGAGAAACGTGTCTGTCCCAAATATTATTAATTGTATGCATACAATTAGAAAAAACTTATCAACATTAAAAAGAAATCATAGAGTAAAAACAAGACAAAATTCTTTAGGAAACACATTGCTTGTTCGTACTTTTTTCTTACCTTTGACATGAGTCATTGTAAGAATTTACAAAGTTTAAAATATCCTTTAACTAGATGGCTCACATCCGGATACCTTTTATCTTCAAAATGATATTATTGAAATTTAATAAGATAACCTTACAACTTTGTTACACCCTTTTTACATGTCATAAAATGCTCTCAAGCTGCAAGATCTCTTCTTGACCTTCAAATTTAGGTGAATCTTCAATTACTCGGTCTTTGGGTGGCTTTGTACTTATAAGGTTTTAAAGGCTCCCATGAAAGGTTTTTATGAATGAGCCAAGTGCTAAGTAGCTTTAATTGATAAGCGAATTTACTAATTGGCTTAAGGACATGAAATGGTCCATAATATCTTTTTGATAGCTTAACTTGATATTGTTGATTACTCGTTGGGAGTCCTCGTTTCCCCTTTCCGGCCTGTTGCATGGCTTAGGTGTGCTTTGGGAAACTGAAGTAATACCCAATCATTCTATCTCTTTGAAGGTCAAGGATATTATATGCTTATCAACAGTAGCCTTTTTCTTTTGTTCTACTATGAGGGATATAGCTTCCTTAATCTTGTTAAAAGATTCTTTAAGGTCTCTACTATACTCATCAGCATCAAAGAACTTCCCAGCATCTTGACTATATATCAGTGGGGGTTTTGGGTTTCCTTCAATACATTTGAAGAGATCCATTCCCATAGAAGTATGGAAAGTATTATCCTATGCATACTACACTAAGGGTAAATACTTTTTCCATTGATCGCATTGATCTAATTTTGTAACATAGGCTTGGAGTAGATCAATAGTAGTTGAGTTTTGTATTTCACTTTGCTCCCAACTTTGACCGTCAATATCTCAATCTTCCCATATTCAATTAATGATCCGTCAATTCTTGCTGACTCTAGAGAGTGATCTTGTCCTGGATAACGATGGAAAGGCCCAAAATCCCCAAGATGGCATGCCTACCGAGGTAGGTTATCAAACTGCCACACAACTGGCCCCCATAAAATATTCAATTGGAAATAACTTGCCCATCCGAGCTTCGATTGACAATCTGGAAAGACCAGCATGCACCTTTGAATATCCACCTCCATTTACTTTGTATGTCAGGGATCTGCAAAGCATTCCAGCTTTGAATTCCAATATCTTTCATACCGTAGCTTCATTTGAGGAGCCGTTTGGACTGGCTTGTAAGGTACTTTGAATACCACAGATCAAAGCACAATCTCACTATTTTGGAAACCTCAACCTACCAACCTAATTGGCCCTTTTTGGGGCCTTCTTGGCCTAGATAACCACCTTAGACATACATTTCCTGGTCTTCTTGCCTGTTGAGGTCCTTCATACCTACTCTAGCACTTTGTCATGCACCCTTAGGAACCCATAGGATTGCTTTGTATTTTTCACAGCACCAACCATCTTTGGATGCACCACATTCCAAGCACTTCTTAGTGCTCCATCTGCACTTTTTAAGCACTTTGTATGCATAGCTCAAGTAGTTTCTTAGTAATTCCAAAGAAGTAAAAGCAATTTTCTTGCTATTTGAGTAACAAGCTTACCTACAAGGAATCCAATTCTTCTTGAGGCCGAGCCCAGTCAGTGTTGGCACCTCCTCTATAAAGCATTTTGGTAATTTCTTTGACCTCTCTCTCCTTGCAATCAACCTCTTGTAGATCAAAATTTGGTGAGTTCTTGAGTATCTCCAACTCCTTGTTTAGTTGCTCCAATGCACTGTAGAAGCCACTACAAGCAGAGAAAAACCCGTCATTTTTGAACCACAAATCCCTCTTTTCATGCAACTATACTTTCATCTCATTCAACAACTTTTGCAGCTCATCCTCCTTGACATTTATTCCGCCTATCTCCATGCCCGGTACCAGCAAAATATACATCGACTTCTCTACTACCTTGTGTGGCTACAATATGTGTGCCGACATTGTCGGTATTGATGATAAGGCACCGTCACACATAGATGCTTCTCTATTGGTGAACCCATAATAAACACTAAACTTGATGATCTTCCTCTCCAAACTCCCTTTTGCATCCTGCAATTGTCAAGGAGAGCTCCACCCAACCTTTCCCATGTAATCCGATGCTCTATCACATCACTCGATGTTGCTTGACACCTCTCATACCCGAATCCCCGTGCAAAGTTTGCTAGCAACTCACTATTGGATGCGGTGGCCTGATATACCTTCTTTTTAAAATATAACCTTGTATTTTAGAAGCTATCATGATCAAGAACTATACTCATCAAGTGGACCCCCATAAGAATGCGATTGATGATTTGAAAAATTTGACTTCATAAGCTCAAGAAAAAATGAAGAGACCTCGTAGAAAATTTTACATAATTTACCACAATTGTGCTATAGATAATCGCAACTTTTAAAGTGCAAAAAAAATTACTTGAGAATATATAAAATAATGAAAATTTCTACGTGTTTAATATGGCCATCTCAAGCATATCATTGTATACAAAGAAAAATATGTTTTGGATGTATTTGTAAGTTTTAGAAAGTGATACATTGCTTACCCTCTCCATTGAGGACTCAAGGTGGCAAGTAGAAGTAGGACTTAGGCTTTGGTAGGAAAATGGGACACTTTAGTGTCTCAAGACATTTAAGTGTCCAAGTACAGGACTAGTGTTAAAGCTATGTAAATGAGTGGGACAATAAAGCCCTTCGTCATTAGAAGAGGAGAAGTTATAACTATCTGTGTATCCCCCTCAGTATTAGTGTGTCTCATGTGAACTTCAAGTGGTATGATTGGGTCATCGAAAGATTGCATTTGAGCAAATTCATGTGCTTGAACAACATGGTGAATAACAACTAGTGTTTAGGGAGAATGCAACATGTATTGCATGAGGGCTTCATAGTAGTTATGAGAAGCATAATCGAAAAAGGATGCTTTGGCCTTGAAAGTTTTCCTAGAGGCTACAAATCCATCAGAGTACATAGGACGTTCTCCTTTGTCAGTAGTAGCTCTTGGATTAGAAGAGGTAGAGGGAGCAGAGTAGGGTTTTTATTAAACAAATTCAGGACGAGCAGTTCGAGTGGAAGGGGATGCCCTACCTTGACTGGGCATTCTAGCGTAAGATGGTGTTTGAACAGAAGGAGGTGGACTAAGAGGTTTATCTAGTCTCTGTGCCTTGCCAAAAATCTATTTTTTAGGAACAAGTATTCCTTCCCTCTTACTTCCAAGAGAAGAAGGAATCATCTTGATAGATGATTGAAGAAGAGTCAAAATAGTTTTACATAAGTGGCCAAGGTGGCCACAATGATAGAAAGACCCTACGAGGCTGGCCATTTTGAAATATATAACCAACTTACCCACTCTATCAAACTAAATTTGTAAAGTCTCAAAGAATTTTTGATTGGTTTGGGAGAGGATACAAGTCTTGTTCTTATTGGGACATTGAATCGGGAGAGAGAAAAATACTTTGCCTAAGGATTGAGCAAGATCTTTAATGCATGGTGAAAGAAAGGCAGGGAGCTCAACAAACTGAACTCACATAGGGTACTTAGTAAAGAGCTCTTCTTTGATCATTTTAATGGGCTCGCATGGATTAACATGCAGCACTTGTCTACACAGTATGATGGTATACGCAATGTGAAAAGCCATACGAGCTTCTTTACTCCCCTCTTGGATTTTTGGAAAAGGAAGGCTGAGATACAAAAGATTTGGTATTGACTGAAGTGCCCGGGGGGCCAACATACATAGGAGTTTTAGGATCAGGAGGGGGAGCATTTGGTTGAGAGGCATCCACAACAGCTACAGTTGTTGGGGGGTCACATAGGGTTTTCCAAAGATTTTATTTCTCGGGACTAGATTCTTGCTACCTAAGTAAGATGGTATGAGTTCAACTGAGCCATCCTTTAGTGTAGAACGATTCTTGAGAATTGAAGTGCCCTAATTTCCTACTGTGGAAGCAGGAACCAGCCAAGTTTCCCCATTTCAAATACAATACCACTTTGCCCACATCCTCCATTTCAATTCCAATGTTGAGGGGAACACTTTATCAATTTCCCAAAGCACACAGGCTTTGTTCCTATTGGGGCAATCAATGGTAGGGCTAAAGAGAACTTTCCCTAGGGAGGCCACTATGTCAAAAATACAGGGCTAGAGGTAAGAGGGAAGGTCAACTAGCTCTACCCAGACATGGCATTTGCTCATGAGTTCTTCTTTAATTTTCCTTCCTGGTTGCCATTGAAGAACATGCACTACTTGTCCACACAGGATAACAGTAGAATATGTCAAAAAGGATTTTTGATCATCCTCCTTGAAGAACAGTATCTCAAATAAACCAGAACGAAAGTAAAATATTTTATCTACCACAATACGATGAAATCCATGGTCAATGAATCCAGCAACCTACCTAATGCTGGGAAGTTTCCCTGTATAGTACAAGACAACAGCTCTCCTCTGAAACACATAAACATGATTCCATACAGTAGTAGATTTCAAGACCACCTTATGTTGCCCTTGGACAGTAGGGTCCACTATCAAGGAACCCTTTAATGCATCAGACATAGACAGAGAATCAAACAGTAAAGCTTCACCCCTCAAAATAGACGATGTGGCTTCAACATTAGGGTTAAGCTTAAATGCCTCTGGTAGAGACATGTTCTATTGCTCAAGAAGGGACGTGAGACGATGTGAGCTCTATCTTCCTAGCAGGTTGCATGTAGGAGCGGGACATATCACCAGCAGCAGTAGCTTGGGTGCAGGGAGAAAGAGAGGCCATTTCTCTGTGCAAGCACGATGCCTCTCGAGTAGGGTACGTCATCTCACCTACTCTCTCTTCTCTCTCTCTCTCTCTCTCCCTCTATCCCTATCTCTCTATCTCTCTCTTTGCCTCGATCTATCTTCTCTCTCTCTCTCTCTCTCATCACACTAACACACCCTTGAAGTGGTATGAGAGCCACATCAATGGCATGGTGGCAGTGAGAGCTTGAGACGATAGCTTGCTTGCTCTTGGCGGTGGAGAGATCAAGAAAGCTTAAAATCTTTGTGAGAACAAATTGAGAGCTTATGAGCTCATGGAAGATTGATTTATGCTCTTGTGGAAGCTCAGAAGAGTGTGTGTGTGTAGGGGAAGGTGCCCTAAAATCTATGTGTGCACAATATAACTATTTACCAAATTAATTTTTTTCTTGTAGATTGTAGATCTGAAAATTTTGTCCTCTATTTTTTCCTATTTCAAAATGATCTAAACTTCATAATATAAAATTTTTGCCAATTCCTCACCGTTTTTCTAATATTCACCTCCAGGTTTTCTATTTCACGTAGTGTGCAACTATGATGCATTTTTGAAAGAACGGTTGGTGCTCAAAGTTGGGTGCATAAATATTGAGATTGAAGCTTTTGCAAAGGTTATGGTTTGAGAATTTTTGGTAGATTTGGGTAAAGAAGAAGCGGGTATGTTTGTAGATTGTATCATTTGAAACTGTAACATGGACTCTCAAATGGCCTACCCTCTGTATTTCCTTGACATCCCACACATTACGTGGCAAATAGCCAAAATCTACTAGTGTGCTTGCATACACACATATCCTTGTATTTCATCTTTACATTACCAAAAGACAAAGTATGATAGAGGGAAACAAACTCGATTGCTTTAGCCATTATCCATACCTAATTCCCATGGGAGAGTATATCCGTGTATTTCATCTTTACATTACCAAGGGCTATTAATCAGAATAGAAGAATACGGGCAATAGTAGACAGGCTCAGTAAAGAAGGGAATTTCATACCGGTCAAAAGTTGTATTAAAGCCCAACATATGTCAACCCTCTTCATATAAAATATCTTTAAGTATCATGGCTTACTAACATCCATAGTATTCAAGAACCGATAGAGATCCAAGAATGACCAGTAAATTTTAAAAATGTCTCGTAAGCTTTGAGAATCTGGATACTAAGTTAAACCTCTCCTCGGCCTATCACCTACAAACGGATAGCCAAAGTGAAATACAAAACTCAACTATTATTGATCTACTCAAAGCCTATGTTGTGGAATTCGATGAAAGCAATCAATCGGAAAAGTATTTACCCTTAGTGTAGTATGCATACAATAATACAGTCCATATAATGTACTTCTATGGGAAAGGATCTCTTCAAACTTATTGAAGGAAGACCAAAACTTCCACTGATAGTCAAGATAGTTGTGGGAAGTTCTTTGATGCTGATGAGTATAGTAGAGACCTTATAGAATATTTTAACAAGATTAAGGAACATATATCCCTCATAGTACAACAAAAGAAAAAGGCTACTACTGATAAAAATATAAGATCCTTGCCTTTCAAAGAGAATGATTCATGGGTATTACTTCAGTTTCCCAAAGCACACGTAAGCCATACAACATGCAAGGGGAAAGAAAGACTCCCAATAAGTAAGAATTTTTTTTAAGTTAAGCTATCAAAAAGATATTATGGCCCATTTCATGTCCTTAAGAAAATTAGTAAATTGGCTTATCAGTTAAAGCTACTTTAGCACTTGGCTCATTCATAAAGCCTTTCATGCGAGCAGTTAAAACCTTATAGAGACAAGCCATCCAAAGACCAAGTAATTGAAGGTTCACCTGAATTTGAAGATCAAGAAGAAATCTTGCACCTTGGGAGCATCCTATGACATGCAAAAAGGGTTTAACAAAGTGGTAAGGCTATTTAAAGACATCTTAAAAAATTTCAAACTTATTTTTTTGAAGATGTAGGGTGGATGCGAGGCATCTAGATAAAGGATATTCTAAACCTTGTAAATGCTTACAATGACTGATGTCAAAGGTAAGAACCAAGTATGAACAACCATGTTTCTCAAAGAAATTTGTCTTGTTTTGACACTATGCTTTCTTTCTATGATAAGTTCTGCCCCACTATGTTTTTAGTTATGATTGCTCCACGTACCTAGTTTTCCATTGTGAAGATTTTTGGTGAGTGTGGAAAAGGGAACGAAGGAGAAGCCTCCTGGGATTTTTTTGTGCATTCTCTTTCATTCTCTTTCCCAATGTGTTCAAGCAAGTATTCTCTCTCTCTCTATCACACACACACACACACACAGACACACACACACAAACAAGGGAGCTTAAGAGATGGTCTTCTTGCTCAAGCACTTGTCTATCGATGCAAATCCAAGTAAATAGATCCGCATAGCTCTTCTTATTTTTCTTCCTCTCTATTATTATAGATATATACTAAGATTTTCTAGAAAATAGAGAAGATGTGATCCTCATGTTGCAAAGGATAAACCCACATCTCTCTAGTAGAATCATCTACCAAAGTCACAAAATAGATAGCTTCTCCTAGTGAATGGGTCAACCTAGGACAAAAAATGTTGCTATAAACAAGCTCCAAAGGCTATCAATGATTCCTATTTAATGGAGATGAGGTACTCCTAATTTCTTTACCATAGATGCAATGCTCACACATGGAAAAATGGAATAACTAAACACGGTCTAAATTTAGCAAGTTTTGGGATCAATTTTATTGGACATCCAAAGGATTGTGCTAAGGTTTTTCAACGAGAGGTTAATCTATAAGGTTTTAAAGGCTCCCATGAAAGGGTTTATGAATGAGCCAAGTGCTAAGTAGTTGTAATTGATAATTCAATTCACTAATTGGTGTAAGGACATGAAATGGACCATAATGTCATTAATTTTGATAGCTTAACTTAATATTGTTGATTAATCATTGGGAGTCTAAATGCCCTCGATCACTTTTTTCACTAGACTGGTTGGAGGGCTACATAAAATATCTTTGAAAAACAAGCAATCCAGTGTACGACACGCAACGGCCAACCAAGTTAGAGATCGAGACAAGAGCTATCGCGATGGTAACATGGTGGATGCGGAGTGGGTATTGCAAAAAGAGCTATAAGACTACAACAGGCTCATCCTACAGACAACAACGCGAAGCTTGGGCCAAACAAACTCCACGCACTATGGCTCGGGAGGCAAAGCAGCTTGGAGGGACAATTGTATTAGATTAGATCACTTACAACGTAAATCGGTGAATACAAAGAGTTTAGTTAATGATTTTTTGTTGTTATTGCTAACTTAGTAAAATATCACTCTTAGTCCACCAGCCAGAAAGATGGTCAAGTTTCGGGAGCGGTATAGAAAGTTTGAAACTTGGATGAAAGGACGAGAGTAATACCGTGTGCTAGTCTCCACCCAACCATGCTATCTTACAACCTCACGTAGATGTACACTACTATTTGATCCTGTCGATGGCCTTGCCTCCACATCCCTACATTACCCCCCCCCCCCCCCCCCCCCCCCCCCCCCCCCCCCCCCTTGCCCCACATTCCGGAACCTTGAGGAAAACCTTGTCTCCCTCTTGGAAAGTAGCAAGAAGGAGATGCTCATCTACAAACTTCTTATATCAATCTTGAGCTTGCTTAACATTTTGTCAAGGAAATGGAAGCATATCAAAATGGTCTTGAAGAAAATCCTTCGCTTGTTGCATCTTCTCTCCTTTGCTTGTTGTATCTTCTCCGTAGCCAACCCCACCGTAACGGGTGATCTAGGTTGAAAACCATATAAAAGCATAAATAGACTAAACCCTTTAGTCACACGCTTTGAACTATTATAAGAAAACTTCATTATAGGCAAGTATTCTTCCCAATTGGTTTGCTTATTACTAATGTACGCTCGTAGCATAACCTCTAGCACTTGATTAACCCTTTTGATTTGACCATCTGTTTTGGGATGATCAGTCATACTAAGATTAAGTGTAGCTTTCAACTTTTGGAATATAGCTCTCCCGAAGTGATTATCAAACTTTTGGTCTTTGTCACTAATGATACTAGCTGGAAGACCAAAGAGTCTATATATATACTCTATAAATAGTGATTCTAGTTTCAGTGTCTTAACCATAGTCTTAGTAGGAATGAATTGAAACATCGTTGTTAGAAGTACTACAATTACCCATATGGCATCATGGCCACGATTTGTATTAGGTAGTTCTACTACAAAATCCATAGAGATACTCACCCACTTACCTTGTGTAATCTCTAATGATGTAAAAGGCCACCTACCTTGAGGCGTTGTACCTTATTAACTTGCACTGTTGGCAGTTTAATACGTACTCTTGAACATCATAATGTAAGATTGTCCAATAAAATTGCCATCAAACTAAGGTATACATCTTATGAATACCTGGATCACCAGCACTTGGACTATCGTGACACTCAAATAATATTTGGCACCTAGCATTTGAGCCCTTTGGCACGCATACTCTACCCTTGTGGAGTAAGTAGCCATCATTAATGGAAAAACTCTTCCATTGATTAAACTCGTCCTGAGTAGGGGTGGAGCTGTGGGTGTTGGACTTTTTATCTCTCCGTGCAGAGACATGTGAGTGTAAGGGATCCATTCTTAAAATTGCACTCCGCACTTTAGAATATGATTGATCTTGTGCACACTTGCCACGCAATGACTCCAAGAATTCACTCTTTATTTCCGTGAAAGAAAGTGAATTAATCTGAGACATCTGACTTAGTGAATCCACTACTACATTATATTGCCCCTTGCAATATCATAGCTTACAATCATAACCTTGAAGGATCTTCGCTCATTTAGCTTTGCGACCCTTCAAGTCTGTTTGAGTAGTAAACCATTTTATACTCTCATGGTCAAAAACTAAGTGGGTCAACGATTGCTAGGATGGGAGTAGTGGCTACAGATACCTTGATCTGTTCAAAACTATGTTGTTGCACGTCTTCCCACAAAAAAGGTCTTACCTTTTTCTTTAAGTTGATCCATCATAGGAACATCAATTGTGATGGCATAGAGCTCCCTCTCATAGATATAATAATTCTGTTGAGCTCTATCCATGTTTTTAGTTTCAAAGGCTACAAGTCTTCCCTCCTAGAGAAGTACCACACCAATTGCTTTATCACTAGCATGAGTCTCTACCACAAATGACTTAAGTGGGTGAACGTTTGCTAGGATGGGAGCTGTGGCTATAGCTACCTTGATCTGTTCAAAACTGCATTGTTGGGTGTCTTTCCAATAAAAGGTCTTACCTTTTTCTTTAAGTTAATCCATCATAGGAACATTGATTCTGGCATAATCGTAGATATATTGTATATAAAATCTAGCCATGTCTAAGAAGATTTGAAGCTCCTCAACCATGTTGGGATGTGGCCATCGAAGAACGGCAGCAACCTTGTCAGTGCCCATCTTGATGCCAGAATAAGAGATCACATGATTGAGTTAATGTATCTCGTTTTTAAATAAATTGCACTTGCTTGGCTTAGCATACATGGTGTGAGTTCGTAGCTGTTCGAACACTAATCCCCCATTAGTGTTCTATGTGTTCATCTTTAGTCTTATTGTAAATGATAATGTCACCAAAGAAAACCACAACAAATTTTGCAAGATAGGGACGTAAAACACTATTCATGAGTGTCATGAATGTAGTTGGAGAATTGGTTAAAGGAAAATGCATAACCAAAAATTCAAACTGGTCGAACCGTGTTCTAAAGGTAGTTTTAGACATATCTTTCAAAAGGATACACACCTAGTGGTATCCTGAACGAAGATCTATCTTTGTATAGTATCTTGCCCCATGGAGTTGATCAAACTACTCATCGGTGTAGTGCCCGAGAGGACATCTATATCATTCTGCATATCATGTGTAGGGGGTAAACCTAGCAGTAAATCACTTGAGAATACATCACTATACACCGTGAGTAAGTTAGTCCGCTTTTGCCGTGCAAAAGGAGAAAGTAACTAGAGTTATGCTGGGATGGAGAATATTGTAATTCCTTTAATATTTATTCTACAACAGTTGCACGTTGCTCAATATAATTAGAATTGAGAGCCCTTTGCTCTTTATAATTGTTAGCAAAGGGCTGGAATCCATAGAAATTTTCTCTTGAGAATTCATAAGACTTGGAGAGAAGCAGTAACACAAAAAGACTTCATCCATTAAATCTACTTTTGTAAAATAGAATGAAGGGCAGAAGTTGGGCAATCAGCAGTCAGAAGAACAACAACCCAGTCACAATGGGAATCAGCCAGCAAATTAGTCCCAGCTCAATAGCGAGGCTAAAGGGAAAAGCAAAGCTAAGGATGAGGGACCAGCAGCTGATCAACAGCATTCCTTACAGCTTATCACCCTTAACAGGCGATTGATACATTAGTAGGCTCTCATAACGAGACAATATATGGACGATGATGATCTCCTATCTGATCTGGAACGCCTTCAAAGAATGTATGTCGGGGTCATGGAAATGTTGGAGCACTAGAAATCAGTGGATTTTCATGATCCAGAAACTTTCCGTTTACCTGCGCATCCCAGCACAGTACTCCAGCTGCTGGAATGGGTCCCTGAATGGATAATCACTGCTGAAGAGAGTGTGACCAACCCACATTTGCAAAGACAGTCTACTGTAGATTGCCGCTCTCTCGCTCTTGAATAGGAACTTCTGTTGGGAAACAAACCAACCTACAAATGTATGAAAGAGGTTTTGGAGCAGATGCAAACTGACAGAGGAGTCTTGGATCAAAGAGTGCGGGCCATTCTTGAAGATCAGCCAGCCACTATTAAAGGACCTCAGACTAGAATGTCACTTGGAGAACAGGCAACCGCTCTCCGGAAACTATATCAGCTAGTGAGGATAACTAGAAAAATGATGCAGCAAGAGAACCAGGCTGTTCTCAATTTCTAGAATTCGTGCCTGATTCTCTAGTTCTCTTCTATGCTTTCCCAGCAAGAGAGACATAACTGCCAAGATTTTTTCCAGCACTTTACCCTCAACATCCAGAACCAGTCGATCGCCTTACATACTTCAAGATTATTGATGAGCTCCAGAATTGGTATGAGGGATCGACTGTGGAATGGAAAACTTGGCAAACACTGCTCAATGATGCTCTCCAACTCAATGATATTCATGAGTTGAAAGAAGAGATGCAAAGGATCTGGCTGTGTATGAGTCAGTGGAAGATTCAGATCAGGGTCCTGACCAAGATCACCAATCAGTTGCTGCAACTTACTGGTGAGTCCTGTAAAGTTCCTGAAAAGGATATTGTAGCTAAGGCGGGCCTAGCACCACAGTATAGAGAGATGGTTGAGATTCTTTTTGAAGCTCGGGTCCAAAACCAATCAGCCTCTTCCAGAAGGATGGATCCATACTGCTTCGCATTGTCACAAGCTGGCCAGAACTAGTGATCCTAAGTGGGAACGCTCTCTTATGAAGACGGGTAGTGAATCAGTCAATAATTACTACGGTAATTACCATGGTAAACCCAAGGAATATAAATAGCGCCCATTACATTGTAATCAGGTTAGCATAATCGTGAGCATAGTCGGGTTAGCATTTTGGTGGCATTTGTACTTGAGTTGTCAATCATTGGCAGTTGTTGTCGGTTGTACTCTATCTTTCTGTTTGTAAGCCACATCATACTCATTGTAATATTTCATTTGTAATTCCAATCACGGTAGTATATTTCAGCTACACTTACTCTGTATTCAGTACTCTAAATCTGAATCTGAATATTATTCTTAGTACATAGTCTCGTTCTTATTCCAGTAGATAAATTCCAGTTCAGTTTCAGTTCAGTTTCTGTTCCTCTGTCTAGTCTACTGTCTGAACTAATACATCACCAGTAGCTGAAATATTCTAACAATGGAATTAGCTATCTCAAGAGATCAGCTCCAATTCCATCAACCCCTTGAACTACCATGTCCCATAATTCTTTATCATTTCCACACATCTATTGTACCACATACTTGTGGGAGTAGGGAGTCTGCGTAAGCTTCAATTTCTTGCTTATAGTTCAGGAAGTTATGAGTTGCACCATCATGCACTAATATACGAACACGTTGTCCATTAATAGTCCCATGCATGCGAATAAACTCATGGGGGCCAAAGGTGGCTGCATATTGAAGCAGGTACACAACACTTGTGCTTTTTATCCATATGAAGAACCTCTACAAACACAATATTTAGGAGATGAATCTAATGTGAGGCATTGCACTGTGTGCATGGCCTTTTCTTTGCCTTGCAGAAGAGGACAATCCTTCTTGCTATGCTGGTTTGAAAGACATTTGAAACACAAACTGTGTATCTTTTCACGCTCAAAATCGGTAGTGCTAAGAGACCCACGTGGAGAATCTCGTGATTGCTTAGGCTTCATAGCCTCTTGAGGGCGTGGAGAGGTAGATTGTCTCTTGTTTCTCTTGGAACGTGTGGGATATGTACCTCGCCTTTGGCTCTTTGCCAAATTGCTCTTAGCAAAAGTATTCCTAGAGTAGGGAACATTTCACTTCCTCTCTTGGTCATCATCATATGTTTGGGCATGAGCGATAACTTCTTCCAAAGTTTTGGATGTTGGGTCTTGACATGAAGACGATAGTCTTTGTCAAGGCCCCTGTTGAAACCCCATATCTTTTGCAATTTATGTAGACCTTCTAGTTTTAATATGATTTCTTGTTTCTTAGAAAGATATTGAGTGAGAGAGAGGCCAAGCATGTGGCATGCATCCCATGCTAACCGGTTCTTATCTTCTTCATTAGTTATTTCATTTGGCCCCAAGCCTTTGAGCGAATTGAGTCTATACGCACTTTAATCAACTTCACTTGTTCTCTATTATATCCCCTGCACTTAAGTGGAAAACTTAAGATGGAAACAATTTTAGAAGGTTAGAGATTACTTTTCGTGACATTACCTCTCGCTTGAAATCATAGTCATCCTCGACTATGGAGTAGGGAAAATAAAGGCATAGCTAGTCCTTTTAATTTGGGTAGATGATCCCTTTTTACCCATCAACATCCTTCCTTAGTGCTTGAGAGATGTAAGTGTTGCAAGCTTGTCTTTACTTAGCCATTACATCTTCCAAACGAGAATGGCTAAGTTCCCTTGATTCTAATTAAGAGTCTAAGCTACTGCAAGCATGTAATGTATCAAGCCCCACTAATCATCTTCCATAGTGGATTGGCAAAGTCTATTAGGTTCTTGAGAGAAACGTGTCTGCCCCAAATATTATTAATTGTATGCATACAATTAGAAAAAACTTATCAACATTAAAAAGAAATCATAGAGTCAAAACAAGACAAAATTCTTTAGGAAACACATTGCTTGTTCATACTTGGTTCTTACCTTTGACATGAGTCATTGTAAGAATTTACAAAGTTTAAAATATCCTTTAACTAGATGGCTCACATCCACATGTTATCTTCAAAAAGATATTATTGAAATTTAATAAGATAACCTTACAACTTTGTTACACCCTTTTTACATGTCATAAAATGCTCTCAAGCTGCAAGATCTCTTCTTGACCTTCAAATTTAGGTGAATCTTCAATTACTCGGTCTTTGGGTGGCTTTGTACTTATAAAAGGCTCCCATGAAAGGTTTTTATGAATGAGCCAAGTTCTAAGTAGCTTTAACTGATAAGAGAATTTACTAATTGGCTTAAGGACATGAAATGGTCCATAATATCCATAATGGCTTTGTACTTATAAAAGGCTCCCATGAAAGGTTTTTATGAATGAGCCAAGTGCTAAGTAGCTTTAACTGATAAGAGAATTTACTAATTGGCTTAAGGACATGAAATGGTCCATAATATCTTTTTGATAGCTTAACTTGATATTTTTTATTACTCATTGGGAGTCCTTGTTTCCACTTTCCTGTTGCATGGCTTAGGTGTGCTTTGGGAAACTGAAGTGATACCCAATCATTCTATCTCTTTGAAGGTCAAGGATCTTATATTCTTATCAATAGTAGCCTTTTGATTTTGTTCTACTATGAGGGATATAGCTTCCTTAATCTTGTTAAAAGATTCTTTAACACTAGAATGGTAACCTAACAGGACATAAAAGTGTCCCTTCAGGGTTTTGGAAAAAAATTCCAAAACCATAGTAGATCCACTCATTTTGAAAAATTATTTCATGAGCTTATAGTTCAAGGACTACTACATATGGAAAATTTGAGAAACTTGTAATATTTCTCATCCCTTGGTCACTACAAGCCTCCAAGTTGATGGACCAATGCATTTTGCCCATAACAGCAATTTCTTACGGTTGATTGCATATAAATAAGAGTGGAGATTTTTGTAGGACATGAGATAAAATGCCCCGTTAACTTCAATGGGTTGGTGATCAAAACATATGGTTGCTTTTACCTCACTAATTTTTTTTGGGAAAAAAAAAGGTACAAAAAAGTTGCATTTTTGCCATTCTGCGGACCTATCATCAAAGTTTCTATACTCACGCTCAATACAGATACTATATACATGTTTTCTTAGTTTCCTTTGGACCTTTGAATTCAAAAGGAGCCATGGAGCATGTCAAAAGGATATGGATCTCTTACTAAGTGGAACCTTGGGGGAAATGATAAAGTGCTAAATACAGCAAGCATGAAAAAACTAGGTTTAGTATTATGACCTCTAGAAACCCTTAGAAACTACTCAATATGTAGCCAAGTTTGTTGTTTATGACTAGATATGGTTACTACCTACAAAATACACACAATTGGCCTAAGAAACTCGCAATATTGAGAAAGTTATAATTGCTACTCTAAAATGTCTCGTATTCTTCAGCAATAAAAAAACTCAACCATCATCATATACTATGCTATATAGCGTATTAGGTCCCCCAAAACTCAAGGAAGATTAGCTTTATGTTATAAATTACACAATCAATATTGAATTTTGACATCAAGAAATCCACCAAAAAAATCATAAAAGGGCTAATTTTGACCAAAAAACAGGATTATGCAATTCTTGTAAGTTGGTCATAACTTTCAATTTCAACATTTAGCTCTCCCTACAAGCATCAAAACATGTTGAGAACTATGAAGTCTTATCCTCTAGAAATCTAAACCTCACAAACATGAAGTTTAGAGTGGTAAAGTTGCAAAAAATTGAAAAAAAGCCAAAAACAGGACCCGTTTTTTCACACAGTTTAGGTTCAAAAATGTTGTGCAAGAGATAGATTAATTATAAAATCGATACTCCAAAAAAAAAGTCATGTTTTTTTCAGCTCATAAGGAAACTTTGTGGATATATAGTACCTAGATATTCATTTTCATACTCTTCAAATAATTCAAGCAAAATGGCCACTTAACAGGACACAAAAGTGTCCAAGGACATAAAAGTGTCTTGTTACCATTCTAGTGTTAAGGTCTCTACTATACTCATCAGCATCAAAGAACTTCCCAGCATCTTGACTATATATCAGTGGGGGTTTTGGGTTTCCTTCAATACATTTGAAGAGATCCATTCCCATAGAAGAATGGAAAGTATTATTGTATGCATACTACACTAACGGTAAATACTTTTTCCATTGATCGCATTGATCTAATTTTGTAACATAGGCTTGGAGTAGATCAATAGTAGTTGAGTTTTATATTTCACTTTGCTCCCAACTTTGACCGTCAATATCTCAATCTTCCCATATTCAATTAATGATCCGTCAATTCTTGCTGACTCTAGAGAGTGATCTTGTCCTGGAGAATCATGGAAAGGGCCAAAATCCCCAAGATGGCATGCCTACCGAGGTAGTTTATCAAACTGCCACACAACTGGCCCCCATCAAATATTCAATTGGCCATAACTTGCCCATCCGAGCTTCGATTGACAATCTGGAAAGACCAGCATGCACCACAAATCGAGCACTTCAGTCCTATCTTCTCAAATTACCTTTGAATATCCACCTCCATTTACTTTGTATGTCAGGGATCTGCAAAGCATGCCAGCTTTGAATTCCAATATCTTTCATACCGTAGCTTCATTTGAGGAGCCGTTTGGACTGGCTCGTAAGGTACTTTGAATACCACATATCAAAGCACAATCTCAGTATTTTGGAAACCTCAACCTACCAACCTAATTTTTCCTTTTTTGGAGACCTCTTGGCCTAGATAACCACCTTAGACATACATTTCCTGGTCTTCTTACCTGTTGAGGTCCTTCATACTTACTCTAACACTTTTTCATGCACCCTTAGGCACCCATAGGATTGCTTTGTATTTTTCATAGCACCAACCATCTTTGGATGCACCACGTTCCAAGCACTTCTTAGTGCTCCATCTGCACTTCTTAAGCACTTTGTATGCATAGCTCAAGTAGTTTCTTAGTAATTCCAAAGAAGTATAAGCAATTTTCTTGCTATTTGAGTAACAAGCTTACCTATCTCCATGCCCGGTACCAGCAAAATATACATCGACTTCTCTACTACCTTGTGTGGCTACAATATGTGTGCCGACATTGTCGGTATTGATGATAAGGCACCGTCACACATAGATGCTTCTCTATTGGTGAACCCATAATAAACACTAAACTTGACGATCTTCCTCTCCAAACTCCCTTTTGCATCCAGCAATTGTCAAGGAGAGCTCCACCCAACCTTTCCCATGTAATCCGATGCTCTATCAGATCACTCGATGTTGCTTGACACCTCTCATACACGAATCCCCGTCCAAACTTTGCTAGCAACTCACTATTGGATGCGGTGGCGTGATATACCTTCTTTTTAAAATATAACCTTGCATTTTAGAAGCTATCATGATCAAGAACTATACTCATCAAGTGGACCCCCGTAAGAATGCAATTGACGATTTGAAAAATTTGACTTCATAAGCTCAAGAAAAAATGAAGAGACCTCGTAGAAAATTTTACATAATTTTCCACAATTGTGCTATAGATAATTGCAACTTTTACGTGCAAAAAAAATTACTTGAGAATATATTAAATAATAAAAATTTCTACGTGTTTGAGATGGCCATTTCAAGCATATCATTGTATACAAAGAAAAATATGTTTTGGATGTATTTGTAAGTTTTAGAAAATGATACATTGCTTACCCTCTCCATTGAGGACTCAAGGTGGCAAGTAGAAGTAGGACTTAGGCTTTGGTAGGAAAACAGGACACTTTAGTGTCTCAAGAAATTTAAGTGTCCAAGTACAGGACTAGTGTTACATCTATGTAAATGAGTGGGATAATAAAGCGCTTCGTCATTAAAAGAGGAGTAGTTATAACTATCTGTGTATCCCCCTCAGTATTAGTGTGTCTCATGTGAACTTCAAGTGGTATGATTGGGTCATCGAAAGATTGCATTTGAGAAAATTCATGAGATTGAACAACATGGTGAATAACAACTAGTGTTTAGGGAGAATGCAACATGTATTGCATGAGGGCTTCATATTAGTTATGAGAAGCATAATCGAAAGAGGATGCTTTGGCCTTGAAAGTTTTCCTAGAGGCTACAAATCCATCAGAGTACATAGGACGTTCTCCTTTGTCAGTAGTAGCTCTTGGATTAGAAGAGGTAGAGGGAGCAGAGTAGGGTTTTTATTAAACAAATTCAGGACGAGCAGTTCGAGTGGAAGGGGATGCCCTACTTTGACTTGGAATTCTAGCGTAAGATGGTGTTTGAACAGAAGGAGGTGGACTAAGAGGTTTATCTAGTCTCTGTGCCTTGCCAAAAATCTATTTTTTAGGAACAAGAGTGTTCCTTCCCTCTTACTTCCAAGAGAAGAAGGAATCATCCCGGCAGATGATTGAAGAAGAGTCAAAACAGTTTTAGATAAGTGGCCAAGGTGGCCACAATGATAGAAAGACCCTACGAGGCTGGCCATTTTGAAATATATGACTAGCTTACCCACTCTATCAAACTAAATTTGTAAAGTCTCAAAGAATTTTTGATTGGTTTGGGAGAGGATACAAGTCTTGTTCTTATTGGAATGTTGAATCGGGAGAGAGAACAATACTTTGCCTAAGGATTGAGCAAGATATTTAATGCATGGTGAAAGAAAGGCATGGAGCTCAACAAACTGAACTCACATAGGGTACTTAGTAAAGAGCTCTTCTTTGATCATTTTAATGGGCTCGCATGGATTAACATGCAGCACTTGTCCACACAGTATGATGGTAGACGCAGTGTGAAAAGCCATACGAGCTTCTTCACACATAAACAAAACCTCAAACCGACCGGAACTCGAGTAAAAAATCTTGTCAATAGCAGGTATCCCAAGCCCACTATCAATATTATGAGCAATACAGAACAACACAAGAGCACGCTCCGCTCCCGAAATATAGATGAGTTAAATGTGACCAAAGTGTAACAGAGGAGGCGATTTTAACCTTTTGCTCCCCTTTAACTTCCACGATCAACAATCAAGGTATCCTTAAGCAAGGTAGACATTACAACAAGGTCGAGCTCAGTAGAAGCCTTAAAAGAAGAGGCTACATCCCGAGGGTCAAGTTGAAAGGCTCAGGGACTTGAAGCCTTAGAAGAAGAGACAACAAAGAAATTGAGCAAAACGAAGAAAGAAAAACCCTAGCAGTCGGCATCTCTCTCTCTCTCTCTAAAGTAATGTAGCTGTGTGGATCTCGAATGTTCGAATCTAGTGGCTGCCCATTCTCCACACTAGGTTGCAAACTTGGACAAAAAAATTGTACCCTCTCTCTCTCTCTCTCTCTAAAGTAATGTTGCTGTGTGGATCTCGAATCTAGTGGTTGCAAACTTGGGCCTTTAAAATAGTTTTCAGGATTGCCTTTGACAACAACCATTTATCGATAGGCCTTTAAAATAGTTTCCAGGATTGCCGTTGCCGGACGGAGTGCAAGCTCCCTGCATTGCTTATGGCAGCCACGTCCAAAAAGGGCAAAAGCGGCCGCTCCCGCTGGCCCCAAACCCTCCCTCGCAGCATGGCACCAGGATTCGAGCCCACCACCCGGGGCGATCCAGCCACAAGCCTTGCCACTACACCCCCGGGGCGGCCTAGCTGTTGCTTGAGACCTTTCTATAGAGGTGCTCGAGTCTGTTGTTTATATGAGCTCTCAGGGCATGGAATTAGTATCAGACCTGATACTATTCATGAGGGATGCCATTATTGTTTTTTGATCATATAATAGACATTTTGTGATTGAGATTTCTTGCGTTCAATTTGATTGCATATTGGTATCATCATTTGCCAGCACACTTTTTTGATGCCTCTAGTTAGCATGGTTGGTGCTGCCTTTTGTTACTAAAACATGATTTGGTTATGCACATGGATGATCATATGATGATAAAAAAAGAGAAAGTTGATGATATTTTTGGAGGGGTTGGTGAAGGATTGTATCCATGATAGAATACTAGAATACCTTTGGTGCATGTTTTGTAGCATTTATATGATTGATTATCCTTTCTACAAAAAACAAATCTTTTATTTTCTCCCCATTTGATGTGGGTGTATGATGATCAACTTTATGTGCCTGTTTGCTACCATTGACTATGAATACTGAAGAAAACTCGCGGGCATGGACTATTAGGTTCCATAGATTTTGAACACCCGATTTATTTGTGAGTTTGTAAAAATTCCCATGATGTAGTGTGATAAGCTGAACATGATGCCATGTGATATAGCATTTTCATTGTGTATCTGCCTTTAGTAAGCACATGCTATGTACATACAAGGGAAGGTGCATAATGTTGAATGGGAGCTAGTGGACTGATACATATGCCCAAAGGTGTGGTGTCTAAGGTGTGTCTTAGGCAGAAGTGACAATCGAGGTGTATGAATATAGGGAGGTTGATTACTAGAGAATTTTCTAGGTTTAATTCATTTTTCTCCTACTCCTTTCTCTAAATAACACTTTGGGCTCTTGTCTTGCACATCTACATGTTGTGGTGCCAAGAATTAATGGATATTAAGCATGTTCATAGATAATTCTGGATAGCCTTGGAATTTTTTGTTTGAAGCTATGATGGATACGATATGCTAAATTTCTTGCAATGTTCACTCTATGGTAGAGATATGTGGAAGGTGTTGTTTATGTGTAGAAGGTGTTGTTTACATATGTGTTGAAGGTGTTGTTTACATATGCATGAAAATTGAGAGAGATATGTTGCACAAGATTTTGTTACTAAGGTAAAGGCTCACGTGATCGACTCTCGGTAACACACCAATTACACTAGCTGTATCTCTTAATCATAATACAAAAAAAGAATAAGGGAGTAACCATACTTAGAGCTACACTACCCACTTTTTTTTGTTCTCTAGCTATCTCTCTCTCTCTCTCTCTCTCTCTCTCTCTCTCTCTATGAAATTGAACATTTCCCTCTACAAGAAGGTAGTTTAGACAAAACTTACACCAAAGAAAGAACTCCCATAAGGTACTCACTTTACAACAACAAAGAACACATTTTTGGCACCCAAGTGTAGACATTGTTTTATTTATCTCACAAGACTGCGTGCCTGGGGAGTTAAACCAAAAACTAGACACAAGATGCACAAACATAGTAGTTGGGGTTGAATTAGATAGTGAGGATGGCCCGTGCCACCCTTGCCATAGCCACCCTTCTTGTGGTGGTTGCTACCCTTCTTCTTGTAGTGAGTGTGATACCCTTTATTGTAAGGGTAATGAACTTTCTTAGCCAACCAATCTACCTCCTCACCTATTTGTGCCCCTACCCTAGCCACTAATGATTACCCCAACTCCTTCACCTCAGCATTAGCGATGTTGCTCATGTATGGCACTAACATCACCATCACTATCACCAGCATGCACATTACTTTCTTGGAATCCATGACTAGTACTTGACGTTGTGAGCGGGATGAAAACACACACAGCGCCTCTATAACGACCCGACACACACTCTTGGAAGGATATATACACACACACTATGGGGCACCACTCGGCTTAGACAACACACCTGGCCGAGACAGGGAACACACCTCTGGAGTGAGAGGAGAGAGACTATCCACTTGCCCACTCCACACACACACACACACACACACACACACACACACACACAAAAACTCAGCTCAAAAGAGGATAATTTCTGATTTTTAGATACAAATGAGCTTGGGCCAACACCAATGGGGCAAACAGCTCACAAAATATGGGTAAAAGATACCGGATACAATCACAAGCTGGAGCAGAAACTTCGCTCATAGGAGAAACTTACACAAAAAAACAGCAGAAAAAGAGTGAGCAATTTGGCAAAATGGACAGCGCCATCGCGTCCGGAACGGCACAAAATCCCAGTCTACAATGTCAAAGTGCTCAAATCCAACCTCGGATGAGCAGTTTAGGGCCAAAACAGGCTCCAGAATGGGCAAAAACACACCTGCGGCTGTTCCTCCTCTCTTCTCCACGTTTTTTCTGGTCTTCTCTCTGTTTTTTTAGTTCCCACACTTAACTTTTTTACTTGGGCACCCTTGGCCTTTTAGATGACCTCAAACGGACCCCGAACAGGCCAAAAACTGACCTCGCAGTGCATAGTTGTCACCTTTTTTGCATCATTCGCACACCTGGCACTCAGCTTTTTTCCAATAATGCATCTCGCCACCACGTGAAGTGGAACCAAAAAAAGGTCCTCATGATGACCTTTCTCCATAATTCTCACAAGCAAACACCCACGTTGTGTCCGTACTTCTCCGCGTGCAAGTATTGACCCCGTTCGGCCTCCTGACGCCACTAGATGCCATCTGACGCACCTCCTTACCTCATGTCGTCGGCCCGCGGATAGCTTCCTCGAGAAGTTTTACGCGCTATAAAATCCTCATTATTGTAGGAAAAACATACTGGTACTGGTGATAGTGAAAATCGATGCACTATGTACATGCTGTCCTACCTGTACACATGTGGGCCCCACGTAACCACCTGGCTCTGGAAAATGGGCAATTCCTTATTTGATGCACCATGCATGTGTATGTACATATGCGCAATTCCTTGCTCCAAAAAACTCCTGACATAATTTGCCCATCCCCTAGCCTGCTAGATCATTCATGATCAGCAGCAGCAAAGAGAGATATGAGACTCGCCGCATCACAGGTCTCCTCATCCTTCACCAACATTGCTTGCTCCACAGACAGCTCATCTTGCTCCACCATCATCAATCTAGCATGATACAATTTAAGACGCAATCCATTTACCCTTGACTTATGTAGAACACCATCCAGGTTAGCCAACTGATATGTGCCATTTGGAAAACACTCCACTACCTTGAAAGGGCCTTCCCACTTAATTTGAAACTTCTTTTGGAAGGTGTTGTCCAGCTTACTGTTGTAGCGCAAAACCAAGTCATGTTTCTTGATACCCTTACTTTTGACCTTTTCATTTATCTTTGCCAAAGCCTTATCCTGCATCTGCCCATAATGCTCCAATGCGCTCATCCTATCCAACTGGACCTCTTGTAACTGCAAGAGCCTCTCTTTGAATGCATCACTAGGCGGCCCAAGAAACTTCTCTAACATCTTGACCGCAGGCAACTCTACCTCCACAGGCAATAGTGCTTCCTTTCCATACACCAAATGAAATGGAGTAAACCCTGTACCTGTCTTCACTGAAGTACGGTAAGCCCATAATGCACTAGGCAATTCCAAATCCCAATTCTTTCCTTGGTGCTCTGTCACTTTAGAAAGAATTTGTACCAACTCACCATTGAACCTTTCATTTAAGCCATTACACTGCGGGTAATAAGGAGTGGTATGCTGGTGCCTAATCTTCATCTTTGTGCATCAGAAGTCTAGCAGTTTAGCTCTAAATCCTCGCCCCTTATCTGAAAGTAGCTCTAATGGCACCCCAAACTTGCAACATATTTCATCATACACAAATTTTTCCACATCCTTTGCAGTGATCTATTTTACTGCTATAGCCTCTGCCCATCTAGAGAGATAATCCACTGCCGTCAAGATATAGCTTTTGCCCCTGCTTGTGATAGGTAACGGGCCTATTGCATCAATCCCCCACTTTTCAAACACATCAAATTCCATAATGGTTTTTCATAGCTCTGGCTTCAACACTCTCTTCCCAAATGCTTGACACCTATTGCAAGACCTACACCAATGGTGAACATCTTTGTGCAAACTAGGCCATACATATCCCTCTTGCAAAATCTTATGCAAGGTGATCTTTAGAGCAAAATGGCCACCACATGCGCCTTCATGATTCTCTTCCAAAACTCTGTAAAGCTCCTCCCGCCAAGGTACACGTCTCAACACGAGATCAGCCCCTTTCATGTATAAGACATCACCAATCAATTTGTACCTGTATGCTCTACGCACAAAGCCATACTTCTTAGACTTCTGAATCTCCTTTGGAATGATTCCTGTTAGCAAAAACTCCTCTTCTTGAGCCAAACTTTCCCGGCCATGATAAAGAGGTAAATTGGTCCTCAATACGAATAGCTCCCCAATCATGCCTTGAGCTGCTTCATGTGCCTCTCCATTTAGAGCACGTTCAATGTGTCTGATGCTCCATGCTTCAAAATTTTTTAACAGGCCTTTAACTCTAAAGCACATTTCCTTCAATGAGGTGTTCTTGCTCTTCCACACACCCAACACTTGCTTCACCACTAACAAGGCATCACCTTTTATGCTTAGCCTTCGAACCCCATGCTTCAAACAAATGTGTAATCCTGCTTCCAGAGTAGCATATTCAACCTCATTGTTACTATGAGCATCCAATTTGAACCCTCTCTTGCATACTAGCTTCCCCTCTGGATCATAAAGTGCTATACCCCTTGAAGCTGCATCATGGCTCTTTCTGTATGAACCATCAAAGAACAACACATGTGCATTGCTGATCTGTGGCACTTATGCAACTACCTTTCTCACCACCTCTTCCTTAACAATAAGGGGATTCTCCTTGTAGGTCAACAAATCAGCTAGGGGTAGCCCTTGTACTATCTTCCACTAGAAAAGAGAACTCAAACTCTTGCAGCTCAATTACCCATTTCTTCACCACATTTGACATGTTAGTACCATTAATTAACTGTGGCAAAAATGCATAACTCGTCAAGAAAACAAAAGGCCGTGGTAGCAAGTAATGACGAAATCGTCGACAAGCAAATATTACACTGGCCATCACTAGCTCTACTTCCGAGAACTTTCTCTCCGCTACCAACTTCACTCGGCTTGCACAATACACTGGCCTCATATAATGGCTGCCCTTCCCCTTTTGCAATAGCATGGCTCCAATGGCATCATCCCCTACTAATGGATTTACATAAAACACTTTATTCCAATCAGGAGCTTGCATGGCTGACAACCCCCCTAACACCTCTTTCACCTCTTGAAACACTTCTTCACACTTGTCATCCCATTGCAATGGATCATGCTTTGCCACTTGCTATAATGGATAAAGAATCTGAGAAGACAATGGAATAAACCTTGCCATGTACTTCACTTTGTGTATAAAGGTTGCCAATTGCTTCGTACTCGTAGGTGATGGAAGAAGAATAATAGACTTAACCTTGTCTGGATCAGCCTCAATGCCATTTTCTGACACCATGTGGCCCAATAATTTCACCCTTGGCTGTGCTAGATGACATTTCTTTGGATTTAGTTGTCCTCCATATTCATCATATCGAGCCAATACCATCTGCAGCTTCTCATGGTGTTCAGCCCTACTGCTATAAACACAGAAGTCATCCATAAAAGCTTTAACACAACTACCAATGAATGGTTCCAACACCCAATTTGCTCTCTCTTGATGGAAGGAAGGTCCATTTGACAACCCAAATGGCAATACTGTGTAGCAATAGCAGCCCCATGGCGTAATAAAAGTGGTCTTTGTGCGGTCTTTAAGAGCAATCTTCAATTGAAAATAGCCTGAAAAACCATCACACACACTGTACCTCTCATAACCTGCCACTGAATCCAAGATCTGATCGATGAATGGAAGAGGATATGGGTTCTTCTTAGTGGCTGCGTTTAAGGGTTTAAAATCCACACAAATTCTCCACTTCCCATCCTTCTTTGGACTAACTACAACTAGACTCACCCATTCTGTGGTCTCCACTGGAACTATGAACCCTGGCTTCAATAACTTGTCCACCTCTACCCGCAAGGCTTCCATTTGCTCTTGACCCATCCTTCTTAGCCTTTGCCGCACTGCCTTAGCACCTTCTTTCAGCTCTATATGCATCTCTTCACCCTTGAACCCTCTGATCTCTTCATATGAAGTAATGAACAAATCAGGAAAACTAGCCAGCATATGCAAATATATATCCTTCTCCATAGCTGAGAGGTCTCCACTAATCATTTGCGTCATTAACTCCTACTTCTTTGACAACTCAACCTTGGTTTGCATCAGCCCTTCAATCACTTCATAAGGCCCTTCACTTTCATCTTCAACCTCATTCGCAAATGCAACTAAACCAATCTCCTGGATTTCTTTGTCCATCAAAAGAAATGCAACATCAGCATCCTCATCACTGCTGGTAGTGCTATCACTATCCTCATCTGTCACCATGGAAGAGTCTTCATCACTAGACTCATCCTCATCTTCATAAAGCTCCTCTAATCGTTTCCTTGTGTCCATATTATAAAGCTTCTTGGTACCTGTCTTTCCATAGAGGCTAATCGTACCATGTTGCCAATCTTGAACAGCTCCCACTGCACGTAACCATGGTCTGCCCAGTATAATAGGATATGCTCCCAACCCTGCTGGCATCACATGAAAATCAACCACTGCCTTTGCATCATATGCCTCCACTTCTAAGCTCTTTACAACACCCAAGCATTTTACTTTTTGATGGTTTGCCAATCTGATCTGAAACCCTGACACCCCAGCCACTGTGAGACCCATCTTCTCAACGCATGAGTGTGTTATGACGCATATTTGGGCTCCACCATCCACATAACCTTGTCCCAAATTTTTCCTTTTATGCCACACATCTACTATTGGACAAATGTCTGGTAGCTCGTCCATTGCCAACACCTTTACTGAACCTCTCTCTTGCTCTTTCTCCATTGGGTTAACCATCCTCTTCCACTGTCGCTTTAGCTTAGGCACCATCTCTATAAGCTGCCCAAAAGTAACATCTGCCTTCCTGCTCGTCAGATCCTCCTTCAAGTCATAGCTTAATTGCCCATCCCCTAGTGGAAAATATGAAACATGAAACTTTCGACGAGCTCTCCTTTTCCTCTTGGCCTTGACATCCTTGCCTTCATGGCTCTTTCCTTTCTTCTTACTAGGACCTGGGGCACTTCTTCCTTCCTTTTCCTCTGTGGTCCTCTTCCCAATAGGCATCACTAATGTATCCTCTAGCTTTGATGCCTTCTCCAAGGTGACTACACTTAGCACTTTTGTCTTCCCTTTTTCCTCCTGGGTCAGTCCACTGGTTCCTTCGTCTCCCTTAATTTCGATGCCATAATCATTTGACCTAGTTAGCACCTGTCTTGGCAATGGATACATGTCTCCCCCCATCCTTGGTGGCTTATCACATTGCGGGCTGATGTGACCCAACTCTCCACAATTATAACATGTGGGCGTCTGCCTCCAAAACCTACCATTGATTTGTCCAACACCATTCCTAGGCCTTTCTTCACCTCCTTGCTGATTTGCAAACCTCCCTCGACCTCGATTATTTCCCACTTGACCTAGCATGTTTAGGCTGAGATTCTTCATCAAATCAACCACTTGCCTTAGGCCATCATCTTGCAATGCTGTAGTGACCACTGCTGGCATAACCTGAGCAGTAACAGGAACCACTGGTTCGTGATGAACCCCTGACATGCGCCCTTGTAAAGACTCTATAGGCTGAAATTCAGACCTCATTGGCGAAGACTCCACCCCTAACTGGCTCATTTTCCTCAGCTTCCACTCTTTGTTCCTTGCTACCTCTAGTGCATCCTCATATGTCCTAGGCTTCTTTAGCTCCACTCTCCAACATATATTCTCCCAAAGACCAGCCAAGAACCTGTCCTTCTTCATCATGTCAGACGGGGGTACCTGTGGTGCTAAGGCCTTGCACATTCGCTCCCATGCCAATGAAAACTTACGTATGTACGCATCTACTAGCTCACCTTCCTTTTGCACCAAAGCCTGTACTTCTTGCCACACTTTGTCAGGATCTTCTATCTTCACAAACTCCACTTCCAACCCATGTCGTAGATTGTCCCAACTCAATCTTATAGGTGGATCAGCCATACACAACTCCTCTTCAAATGCTTTAGACCAGACTCGTGCATCACTCTTCAAACAAATTTGGAGAAGGCGTAACATCTGCGCAGGGTCATGAATCTGGTTGCTAATGCAGGCAACCTCCATCTTTTCCAGAAAGTCCTCCACATCTTCATCACTTCTTCCATGAAACTCCGGATAAGAGAAAGCCATGGCTACCCAAATTATGATGCTTTGAGAACCCCTTCGAACACACGTGCAAGAACCCAAAACTTTTCACTACCCAATCCCCAGAAACTTCAATGGAGCTCAGCTTTAGATAAGGACAAACACATGCACATCAAATGAGTTTTCATAGTTGATCATCGGAATTACAACAGGCAAAGGACATTCCAGGATCTCTCTCAATCTTCTTGGCCCAAACATAAAGACTATGAGCTGCTGGAAAAAGATCTTCCTGGACACATGAACATGAATCTGAATTCTTTGAGTTAAATGAAAAGGAGTGAACTGAGGGCCATTTTGATCATCCATTAAAGCCAACCATGAAGCTCCGAAGAAGGCACACCTGACTCAACCTCTGATTTTGCCAAAATTTCAGCAGCATAACAGCATAAATGGCTCAAAATACCAAAAAAACAGCCATCATAACTTGGGAAAATTCCGACAGAGTTTCCCCAGAAGTAGAGCAATAGGAACCCAAAATATAGATTGTCTATGTATGCATAAACTGTCAACAATAGAACCCAAGCATCAAGTAGGACTCACTAGTACATAGCCTATGGCGAGGTCACGAAAAGGGTGCTCCAGCTACTTGTATCACCAAAAGGATCTCCACATTTGAGAATCCCCCAGCTCAATAAAAACCTCACGCTATCGACCCTCACACGAAGCCTAATGCAAATCGCATATAGTCAAGTCTCAGAAATGACTATCTTCCAGACCAAGTCTCAGAAATGGCTGGGACTGCCAAATACAACCAAGTATGGCTCCACAAATGCGTACAATGGCAGTTTCCACAAGTAACGTACAATCCAGCAGACAATGCGCTCAAATAGGCGCCAAGTGATGCATTCCCACAACAACTGCAAGTGACATCACTGCTAGTATATCACTGTACTCCAGCTACCTGTACCTGTGTGAATCACCTATACCTGTGTGAATCACCTGTACCTGTACCTGTCCCTGTAACCTGTAACCTATAACCTGTAATCTACAACCTGTAATCCCGAAGCTCGAAGCAGAAGGTACTCGAAGAAGATCCTCAGTGGGGGCACCAAAAGAATGTGAGCGGGATGAAAACACACACATCGCCTCTATAACGACCCGACACACACTCTTGGAAGGATATACACACACACTATGGGGCACCACTCGGCTTAGACAACACACCTGGCCGAGACAGGGAACACACCTCTGGAGTGAGAGGAGAGAGACTATCCACTTGCCCACTCCACACAGACACACACACACACACACACACACACACAAACTCAGCTCAAAAGAGGATAATTTCTGATTTTTAGATACAAATGAGCTTGGGCCAACACCAATGGGGCAAACAGCTCACAAAATATGGGTAAAAGATACCGGATACAATCACAAGCTGGAGCAGAAACTTCGCTCATAGAAGAAAATTACACAGGAAAACAGCAGAAAAAGAGTGAGGAATTTGGCAAAATGGACAGCGCCATCGCGTCCGGAACGGCCCAAAACCCCAGTCTACAATGTCAAAGTGCTCAAATCCGACCTCGGATGAGCAGTTTAGGGCCAAAACAGGCTCCAAAATGGGCAAAAACACACCTGCGGCTGTTCCTTCTCTCTTCTCCACGTTTTTTCTGGTCTTCTCTCTGTTTTTTCAGTTCCCACACTTAGCTTTTTGACTTGGGCACCCTTGGCCTTTTAGATGACCTCAAACGGACCCCGAACAGACCAAAAACTGACTTCGCAGTGCATAGTTGTCACCTTTTTGCATCATTCGCACACCTGGCACTTAGCTTTTTTCCAATAATGCATCTCGCCACCATGTGAAGTGGACCCAGAAAAAGGTCCTCATGATGACCTTTCTCCATAATTCTCACAAGCAAACGCCCACGTTGTATCCGTACTTCTCCGCGTGCAAGTATTGACCCCGTTCGGCCTCCTGACGCCACTAGATGCCATCTGACGCACCTGCTTACCTCATGTCGTCGGCCCGCGGAAAGCTTCCTCGAGAAGTTTTACGCGCTATAAACTCCTCATTATTGTAGGAAAAACATACTGGTACTGGTGATAGTGAAAATCGATGCACTATGTACATGCTGTCCTACCTGTACACATGTGGGCCCCACGTAACCACCTGGCTCTGGGAAATGGGCAATTCCTTATTTGATGCACCATGCATGTGTATGTACATATGCGCAATTCCTTGCTCCAAAAAACTCCTGACAACGTTACTCTCTCTCTCTCTCTCTTTTAAGTGTTGAAGGTGTTGTTTACATATGCATGAAAATTGAGAGAGATATGCTGCACAAGATTTTGTTACTAGGGTAAAGGCTCACGCGATCGATTCTCGGTAACACATCAATTACACTAGCCGTACCTCTTAATCATTAAAAAAAAAAGAATAAGGGAGTACCCATACTTAGAGCTACACTACCCACTTTTATTGTTCTCTAGCTCTCTCTCTCTCTCTATGAAATTTTGACTCCCCAAGTTGATTGGCACCAAAATTCAGCCTACTCCCACCATTCAGCTACCACAGCATAGTACCAAAATACACGTGTAACAGTTTCAAACTTCCCACATCTTGGACATTTACCATCTCCAATTTGTTTTTTGAGCATTACATCAGCAGTGGGGAGCCCCCCCAATATACCTCTCCACGAGAACACTTTAAGATTGAAAAGCATTTTACAATTCCAAATTTTGATAAACACTTGAGACCACCACTCCTTGTCATTGTTCACATGCCATATTTTATTACATCTGTCCTGTACTATCCCTGGAGGAAGCAAGGCTCTATGGAAGTCCTTGGTTTGGGCAGTCCACTAGTGCTGAACCAGTTCACTAGTCCACTGGTTTGGCCAAATTTTTGAACCTGTCTTGGTCTTCAGTGTTGATAGGAACTTGTAGATTGTTGACAAAGGCACATAGCATATGCCAAGGAATTTTGAAGCCATATTGCAATCCAAATTGTCTTCTAACTGTTACAAAACACTACAAGAGGCTCTTCATATTAGCAACGCTCACACAGCGACGCTCAAAAAAAAAATTTCCCGGCGTCGCTATGAGCGTCGCTATAAGCGTCGCTATGAGCGTCGCAAATTTACAAAGAAATTTGCGACGCTCATAGCGACGCTTATAGCGACGCTCATAGCGACGCCAGCTGGGGTAAAAAAAATAACCGAGCGCGCCCAAAAACTCAAATCTCAGATCTGAGTTTTTCGGCGCCCTCAAGCAAAGAGCAGGTAACGCTCTCCCTCACTCTCTCTCTCTCTCTCTCTCTCTTTTTCTTTTACACACACACACACACACACACACACACGAGGAGAGGAAGGAGAGCCAGGTATGCTCCTTCCCTCTCCTCATTCTCATGTTCCCTTCCCCTCTTTCTCTCTCCCTCTCTCTCTCTCTCACACACACACATACACACACACACATAGTGTTTTTGAGAGAGAGAGAGAGAGAGAGAGAGAGAGAGAGAGAGAGAGAGAGTGCAAAAACGCACACACATACATAAACAAAGAATGCACACACACATTGAGAGAGAAAAAGAGAGAGAGAGAGCATGCATAAACAAAAAACGCACGCATTGAGAGAGGAAAAGAGAGAGAGAACATGCATAAACAAAAAACGCACACATTGAGAGAGGAAAAGAGAAAGAAAACATGCATACGATCCAAAAAAACGCACACACATTGAGAGAGAAAGAAAGAGAAACTAAGGGAGCGTCGTAGGAAACTAATTAAAATTAAAAGACCTAAAGATCTAGCCGACGACGAGTTGAACTGAAGACCTATTATTCAAGAGAGAAATGGCATAATCAATCTATCATACTTGGCATGGGTGATAGAAAGGTTATACCATTTATCTCTTTTTATTGGCACACACATCCACACACGCGCACACACACAGGAAGAAGAGAGTTATAACGTCGTAGGAAACTATCTTAAAAGACGTTAAAGATTAGGTTATATGTAGACTTACATTAAATTAGATTTAGGTTTATTTTTAACTAGATTTACGTTTATTTAAGCTAGATTTAGATTTATGTTATATTAGATTAGATGCGGGTCTCCATAGACTGCGATGCCTGCATGAAGCGGGTGAAGACAGCTCTCAATGGAATATAGGGTATTGCTGCCTTCACTCATGGTGGGCTCCGTCGATCCAAAAGTACTGGTGAAATGTCTTCAGAAGATAGGGAAGAAGGTGGATCTTCAGGGCGGCAAGAGTCACTACATCCCCGACACAATGACCATCTAGACAACCTCTAGTCATTAGACTTACGTTAAATTAGATTTAGCTTTATTTTTAGTTAGATTTACGTTTATTTAGATTTACGCTTATTTACGTTAGATCGAGTCCACGCAAGAATTACTTACGGTTTAGGGTTTAGAGTTAGACGAACAGTGAAAAGATCTACTGTGAAAAGATGTTAAGATGAAGTGAAGTGCTACAGCTAGAGAAGAGGCAAAGGGATTTTGTCCACTACATGCAGTATCATGTAGACGTGGGTGTCTAGATTTCTTGTACCCACAAATATAGGTATTGACCAATAAAGACGAGATTATAACCCGGTGGTTCTGATCTCCGTGCACCTCTAGACCGAGGTGTGCGGGGATTGGACATGACTAGAGAATGTGAGGTAAAGAGAGAGAGAGAGAGAGAGAGAGAGAGAGAGAGAGAGAGAGAGAGAGAGAGAGATAAGACGAAGAATGCCAATAGAATATTAAATTTGTTGTCCAGGTTATAAGTTTTTTATCCTCATTATGAGTAGCGATGAGGATGTGGGACCGTCCAACCGAAACACCTATCTCTCAATGAGGGTCTTATGTCCTTGTAATCAATGCAAGCATGCTGTGCGACGGACAAGACGTGTTTCTTTGCAGCACGTTCGCGAATTTGGCGAGTTCGATCCATCTATTATAGATCGAGTTGTTGCCAATTATAACTCGTCGGACTCTGACGCTGGCCAACAAGCAGCAATCTTGCAACCCAATAGACGTATTCGCAGGCGCTTTGGTCAAGCAGCATATGTGAGGCCACAAGATGTAGCCTCTGACAGCTCGGGGGATGAGTATGCAGAGCACATTCCCAACGAGGCAATGTTTGAGCCCGAGATTGATGAAATGATCGAGACGATCATGGATTCAGAAAGGCTTATCTATGATGATATGAAAAGTGAAGCCGATACATCATTGTATAATGGAGCACGTATGTCTAGATTGAAAGCACTCCTGGTTCTTCTCAACATGCAGGCAAAGTTTGGATGGAGTGACACTAGCGTCACAGCGCTTTTCAGGTGATCTATTACAATTAGTTTACTTTAATAGAACTCTAAATGTATAATGATCTGATAGATTTTTACACGACTGTATCATATTTTTATGTTGTGTAGATTGCTGAAAGAGCACATTCTACCAGCTGACAATGTGATGCCAGATTCCCGAGATGAAGCAAGAAAGATTTTGCGAAACTTGGGGATGGATTACAATTCTATCCACGCTTGTCCTAATGACTGCATTCTTTTCAGAGGGGAATACACAGACATGGAGAAGTGTCCGAAATGTGATTCCGAAAGATATCGAGTAGATCTCCACGGGACAAAAATTCCACAAAAGGTTTTGCGACATTTTCCTTTGCTTCCTCGCATCAAGCATTTCTTCGAATGTAAGTCCATGGCCGCCCTAGCATCATGGCATGAGGAGAATAAATCTTCGGATGGTGTGCTACGAATTCCTGCAGATTGCGCAGCCTGGAAACATATAGATGGAACATGGTCGGATTTTGCCAGGGAAGCTCGAAATTTGCGCTTAGGCCTGGCTATGGATGGCGTAAATCCATTTGGTCAAAGATCAACATCTTACAGTGTATGGCCCGTTGTCATCGTCAACTACAACATTCCCCCGTGGTTGACTACGAAGAAGGGGCACCTATGGCTAAGCTTGATTGTGCCAGGGCGATATAAAGTGGGGAATATGGATGTGTATCTTCGTCCACTATTGGAAGAGCTACAACAATTGTGGATTGGCATAGAGGTGGTGGATATGAGCCGACACACAGGACGACGGAATGCTTTGATCAGAGGTATTCTAATGTGGACCATGCATGACTATCCCGGGCTAACAGAATGCTCAGGTGATCTATTGACACTCCTCTCTCAGACACTGTAAATCTTGTTTTTCCCCATAGTTGATCTATTATCATGTGTATACATGCAGGGCTTCAAACAAGCGGATACACAGCATGTGTCACATGTGGACCTAGACTGAATGCACGTAGGGCACCCTCACTGAAGAAGCAAATCTACGAAGGTCATCAAGCGTATCTTCCGGAGAATCATGTGTTACGCGACGGCTTTTTGGGAAGAGAGCCACCAAGGATGTCTGCACAAGCATGGTTAGAGCAAAAGGAGATGTGCGATGACGGATTGCCTCTAGGGATGAAGAGACTATCTCTATGGTACGAGTTACCATACTGGCCCCGACTCGTGATCAATCACTTGCTCGATCCAATGCACATATTCAAGAATGTGGGTAATCTACTATGGGACCATTTGACCGGCAAGAAAGATACTTTGGGAGCCAGAGTTGACCTTAGAAATGTGGATCGTATGGAGCAATATTGGCCGCAAACAGCGTCTGATGGATCGATAAAACTTCCTAAAGCACCATGGATTTTCACAGGAGCCCAAGAACGAAAAGTAAAAGAGGCCATTCGATCTTTGCGGACCCCCACTGGCGTAATGCACTCGCTCCGAACGTGTTTTACTAAAGAAGGAAAGCTTACCGGTTTGAAGTCACACGATTGGCATAAAATGTGTCAGGTACGTTCATAGTGGACTTTAATATCATTGCATAAAATGTGGACTTTAATATCATTGCTGCACATACTTTACAGTTTATTTTACCGGTTGCCATTGAGGGATGTTTGTCTCTCGACATCCGTAACACAATCTACAAACTTGCAAAGCTGGTGCAATGGATCTCACAAAAGGAGATCGACGTAGACTCCATACCATTCGCCAAACTAAATGCTGCGGAGCTTGTGTGCATGTTTGAGAAACATTTTCCTACTACAATACTAACCATTCAGGTGCATCTTCTTATTCACATAGTTGATGAGGTGGAAATAGCTGGCACAGTTCATTCCAGATGGATGTTCTTCTTAGAGCGTTTCATGAAAACGCTTAAGGGATATGTGCGTCAAAAGGCACGTCCGGAGGGTAGCATGGCAGAAGGTTGGTTGGTATCAGAGTCCCTAGTGTACATTGGAGAGTGGCTAGACGGATTTGATAAATCCCGGGACACGCTATGGCGAACCATAGATGATGAGCGCATATCTGGGATTGTCATGTGCAATCTCGGTGTTGAGAAGAAGATGACGGAAGATCTAGAGGCTAAAATCAACCGATTTTGCATGCTTCACAATCCAGTGATGCAAAAGTGGATTTCACAATATGAGGATGCAAAGCAAGAGCGACAAAGGGCATGAATCGAGTGGAGACGGGGAAGACGACTACCGATGCACTATCCAGCGGTTCTGGAGAGCCTACCAACCTTCATGAGCTTAAGATGGTTGCACAACCAATTGAAAAGCACACAACAATGCGGTGATGAAGTGACTGAAGAAGAGTGGGAGTACTCTCGGGGTTGCGCGACCAAGGTAAGTTTGCAATGTACGACTAGCAAGTGACTTTATTTATAAACGTTTGAACGGCCACTCATAATCTTTGTTCGTTGTAGTATAAGTCATACACAGCAGCATGGTGTAAAGCTCGACATTTTAGGGTGGAGCGAATCGACAAAAAGCGTTTTACTCAAGATTGTGGAATCATGGCAAAATTTGAACAGTCTAGTCGACGACGTTCCTCTGATGCAGATCCCGTGGTGGCGGAACTCACTTACTTCGGCACGCTGCAAGAGATTTTGAGGATCGATTACAGAGGATTTTTTGTCGACTTGTTCGACGTGCAATGGTTCAAGATAATCATGGAGGGTCGAAACGCTACTGTGCGTAGAGGAGAGTCTGGTTTTCTTGAGGTGGATTCTACTAAGAAATGGACTGACCTAAGAGACACTTTCGTACTACCCGAGCATTGTGAACAAGTAAGTATATAAATAGTTAACATCCCCCTTTTACAAGTTATGTGCTTGAAAGCTCTCATGTAAGTTATGTGGCTCTGGCAGGTAGTATTTCATCCTACAAAGTCTACATCAAACTGGTGGTACGTCATAGAGGTAGCCCCTCGTAGTGCAAGGACGTATGAAGGCTACCATGTGCCAATCACAACGACATCAATGGAGGAGATCAGAGAAGATGCTCAATCAGAAGCCGCTGCGGTGGTGCCAGACGAGCATCAAGATGCTACTACTCTATATGGGGTGCATGCAGAGGAGCTACAAAATGAAACAGAGGATATGTGTTTAAACGGAGAGCTCTATATAGATATAGGAAGTTATGCTGAGTTATGCGAGGATGAGAGAGAGATCTCTTAAAGCCACAAATATTGTATTTGAACAATTTTGCTCCGTGCTGTAAAAGCTCTAGCTCTCTAAGTAGCTTCCATGGTGTGTAACGCTCTTTTCTACTCGCGCTCACATCTTTTGATTGAAAATTCTGAGTTTTCGACTTGCCTCTTCTATCACTCGATTCATTGCGTCATTGTATTTATATGCGTCATTACGTCATTGTATTTAATGGTCTTTGCGTCATTGTCTACTCTATTCATTCAATATTAAGTTTAAATATTCGTGTGTTTAATGCAGGTATGGATGATGAGGAGTTTCTTTCTTCTTTGTCACCGCAGCAGAGACAGTGGTACGTGGAGCGTCATCGCTCTGGCGCATCATCGCGCGTTTCTACACCATCCGCATCTCCCTCTCTTTCGGAGCATTCGGCACGCTCCGAAGCTTCGGCGTCGACGAGACGAGCGTCACACTCGTCTAGACACCGGCGCTCTAGTGGTGGCGGTGGCGGTTGTTGTGGGGATTCCACCACCGATGCCTCCACACCGCCTCGTGTTCGACGAGGCTCTTTACCCTCCCCTTCTTTGCCCGCCCCCACACCAGCCACAGCATCGCCGTCTACGCCAGGTTTTGCACGGCTGACTGTTCCTAGAAGCTACACACCTCTACCTACTCCGCCAGGAGCCACCCCACTCGACACTCCTCGCTTCGGCGCCCAGACGCCGATGGAGACACCTGACGTCCGTACCCCCATCGACACGCCGCTAGAGACCCCTGCCGGGACACCCAGGTTCACGCGTCACCGGCCAGAGGGCTTGCCTTACTCCGTCGACATCAGCGGCGGCATCATCATGGATGATGACGGCAAGAAGGTGATCTCGCGCATGCGTGGTCTTTGCTCTCAGCTGTTTAGACACTATATACTAAACAAATGGAGTGAAGTACCAAGTGATTTAAAAAACAGAGTCATCAGCATACTTCATGATGAGTTTCCCGTTCCAACACGGGATCAGCGCTTCAATGAAGACCTGATGAAGATTCGAATGCGCGAATACTGCAAACACAAGCGTTCCGAAGTGCAAAAAGCAATCAAGAATGGGTGGAATAGGCCAGATTGGCTGGCCAAAGAAGATTGGAAGAATGCGAAGAAAGCAGCGCGCGAGAATCCCGACAAGTGGAAGCAACAAAAGGATGCAGCCAGAGCGCGAGTAGAGGCAGGGAGCTCGCACCACTTGGGGAGCGGTGGATGGGCATCATTTGAGGCCGATTTTGTAAGTCTTTTCACATTGCTCTTTATGCATGTTCGATAGTTTAGGGTTTATGAGTTTTTTAGTTCTAACATAATGAAATCTTTGTATGTTTTGACAGTGGTCGATGACAGGACGTGATCCCACACCGTACGAGCGCGAGTACGCAGGCAGGAAGGGCTTAAACGCCATGATGGACATTCTCAGTTCTCGCGGCGGCATGGTTAGTATTAGGGTTTACTCTTTTTTATACTTTGTATTGTTTTATAAATGTCGTTATATGTTTATATTTACTGAAAACTGTCTTATGGTCTTTTTTTGCAGAATCCGACAGATACGCCGCTTGGACGCGATGAGACGTCTGATTAGACGACGTCAGTTTAGCCGTAGCTAGATAGCATTAGTTTAGGGTTTCTCATAGCTTATGTATCATGAGACGGATTTTATACGTCTTTTTGAACCATGTATATTATTACATTTGTCACCGCAATTCCTTTTTCCAATCAATTCTTTATGCCTATGATGTTGTACAACTGTCATTATTACATTTGCCAATCAATTCAGTTTGTCTATGATGTGTACAATTGTCAATTTTGCAAACAATGCGTCTTGTGGGTGACTATTTTGGGTCTATTATTTACCTTTGCACTTTTTTTAAAAAGTGAATCAAGTACAATATGGTTGATGGGTGGCAGGGCATTCAATGCCCTGCCACCAAAAAAATATTCTCTCAGGCGTCGCTATAAGCGTCGCTATTTATGGCTCTGTAGCGTCGCTATATGCGTCGCTATACTCTTCTGTGAGAGCGTCGCTATCTGCGTCGCTATAGGCGTCGCTATGAGCGTCGCTATATAGCGACGCCTATAGCGACGCAGATAGCGACGCTCTCGTAGCGACGCTTTTAGCGACGCCGGGGGTTATAAAAACCCAGTGTATTTTCGTCGCTAAGAGCGTCACAAGAGCACACAACCTCTTGTAGTGAAAGATTTAAAACAGGCCTTAGAGTCCACAGCTTGACTAATGGAGAAGAAGCTTTTCCCCTAAGGCTTTAGCAGGCAACTTTCTGAATACATAACTCCAAAAGACATTTTCAACAGATAAAGAACACCCCGTATATCTCATTCTACCCTAGCAGATCAGCACATCAAACACTTGCTTTCAAGACACAAACAACATATTTGAAATGTCATAACCTATTTTGATAGGTGCAACACTAAAAGGTTTATCCCATTCAGACAATTCCAGCAGCCATGAAAATAGCAGACATAAGCTCTCACCATGGCCCACATATATTTTTCCCAATGTTGATCAGACTCCAGCATATACTTTATGAAGGTTTCCCTCCTGGAAATAGCATGCAAGGTCAGATGTTCTTAGGAAAAGCAAACACCTCCCAAGCCACCCAAATAGATGATGCTTTCTTGCACTTCCACAATAATTTGTTCATGACAGAGTTAAATGACTTCAAATTTCTCTTTGCCCATGGAACACAAGGCATAAAGGTAGTAATAAGGCACCAGTATGGACTGAATAATTCTTAGTCTCACATGGAGAGGCCATTCCTCACAGTGCCATGCAGCAATCTTACAATACACCTTCTTAAGGACCCAATGTTGCAGGTCAGTCTGAGATACATTCACACCAATGGGGTACCCCAAATGTCTAAAGATATGTCCTTTTGATAGCCTCCCCCCCCCCCCCCATATTAGTTCATGCAAATTTGCAGCAGTGACATTTATTAGAGTTGAATTTATTCAATGCAGCCATACACCTTGACACATTCACATTATTGGCCTTTAAAAAAACAAAGGTGTCATCAACAAAACCTTGTCCCAACATTTGATCAGAACCTCTAGATAGACCCTGGAGTACTTGCTGCTGGGCCAAGGAGTCAAGATAACAGAAAAAGGCATGAGTGGACAATGAAAACAACAAGGGACTAAGTGGACAACCTTGTCTAACAAAGTGGCTGATTGCAATTTCCTTGGACATTGTTCCATTTAACAGTAGTCTAGACCATGCATCTCTACCCAACATGAATATGTAGTTTAAACCCCATCTTCTCAAGAATTTTGGCAATGAAGTCCCATTGCACTGTGTCAAAGGCTTTCTCATAGTCAATTTTGTAGTACCATGTATTGCTTTGATCTTTGAGCATGCTCAATGCTTATCTGAATTGATAGAATATTATGAAAAATAGACCTGCCACTAATGAAACCAGTTTGAGCCCTGTGGATGAATTTTCTAAGGAGGGGATTCAATTTGATAGCCACTGCCTTAGCTAGCAGTTTTTAGACAATGCCCATCATTGTTATGGTTCTCCAGTGCCCCAATTGATTTGGGAAGGTTTGTTTAGAAATCAGCTTGATAAGGCCCTGTTTCACACAAGGATCCATGTACTGAGCAGACCAAGAGGAGTTTATCAGACACATGATGATGTCCTTGAGCTCATCCCAAAGGCAACCACAAATTCCTTTGAAATACCACAAATTCCAGGTGTTTTTCCATTTCCCAACTTTGACAGTGCATATCTGATCTCGGAGATATCAAAGAGTAGTTCCAACCTCTTTGCATCAAATTGCTCAGTACATGCATCCACAGTTTGAATCAGATCCTCAATATCAGATTCCCTATCACAAGTGACTTTAGCCATTCCATTAAGTAGTTGAGTATATAATTTCTCACAGAAGAGCATTATCTCTGATTGATTATCCAACACAATACCATCCTGATTTTGATGACAATGCATGACTTCTCTTTTCCTCTTGGATTTTAACTTATTGAAAAACCTCTTTGACACATCATTGGAATCCTTCAGTGCATGGATTCTACATAGAAATCTACACCTTTCAGCTAGCTGCAGGTCAATTTGTCTAATTGCTTCCCTTGCTTCCTGCAATTCTACAAGTTGCCTTTGACACACTACAGAGACTTTGGCCTGTTGAGCCAGATGCTCAATTTTTTGTTGGTCCATCTTGCCCTTTTCCTTCTGTTTGTTAGCAGCCCTTTTGAGCCAGATGCTCAATTTTCTTTCGGGCAATCTTACCCCTTTCCCTCTGTTTGTTAGCAGCCCTTTTGAGACTTCGACCTGTTGAGCCAGCTGCTCAATTTTCTTTTGGGCCATCTTGTCCTTTTCCCTCTGTTTGTTAGCAGCGCTTTTGAGACTTTGGCCTGTTGAGCCAAATGCTCAATTTTCTGTTGGGCCATCTTGCCCGTTTACCTCTGTTTGTTAGCAGCCCTTTTTCCAGATCTTTTGATAATGTGCTGCAGGTGAGAGCATATATGCATCCAGACATGCAATGGATGAGAAAATGCAGTTTGATTTCTTTTAATCATGCTCTTAACCTCTTGCAAAAATTTCTTATTAGCTATCATATTATTGTTAATCATAAGAGGAGGTTTAAGACCTTGATTAAAGGATCCAACAGTAATGTCAGATAAGGTGCATACCATAGGAAAATGATCAGAGAGAAACATTGATACATCAACCACACATTATTTTTTAATAGGTAGCCAATCCTCCTGCAAGAAATACAACTTGTCCAGTTTAGACCAAGAAGATTGGTGAGAGAGGGAATGGAAGGTAAAGCCTGCGTGCTGGTTGCTATCTTCCCATGCATCACTCATCATCCAATTAGCGTTCAGCTGTTCCCAAGAAATAACTTCTCTTGCACAAATTTCAGATGCTATGGATGTGGTATCCTCAACCTTGGTGGCCATCCTTTAGTGTAGAACAATTCTTGGAGAAGTGCCCTAACTTCCTATTGTGGAAGTACGAGCCAACCAAATGTCCCCATTTCAAATACAGTACCACTTTTCCCACATCCTCCATTTCAATTTCTAATGTTGAGGGGAACACTTTATAAGTTTCCCAAAGCACACAGGCTTTGTTCCTATTGGGGCAATCAATGGTAGGGCTAAAGAGAACTTTCCCTAGGGAGGACATGGCCAGAGGTAAGAGGGAAGGTCAACTAGCTCTACCCAGACATGGCATTTGCTCATGAGTTCTTCTTTCATTTTCCTTACTGGTTGCCATTGAAGAACATGCACTACTTGTCCACACAGGATAATGGTAGAAGATGTCAAAAAGGATTTTTGATCATCCTCCTTGAAGAACAGTACATCAAATAAACCAGAACCAAAGTAAAATATTTTATCAACCACAATACGATGAAATCCATGGTCAATGAATCCAGCAACCTACCTAATGCTGGGAAGTTTCCCTGTAAAGTACAACACAACAGCTCTCCTCTGAAACACATAAACATGATTTCATACAGTAGTAGATTTCAGGACCACCTTATGTTACCCTTGGACAGTAGGGTCCACTATCAGGGAATCCTTTAATGCATCAGACATAGACAGAGAATCAAACAGTAAAGATTCAACCCTCAAAATAGAAGATGTGGCTTCAGCATTAGGGTTAAGCTTAAATGCCTCTGGTAGAGACCTGTTGTATTGCACAAGAAGGGACGTGAGATGTAGACGATGTGAGCTCTATCTTCCTAGCAGGTTGCATGTAGGGGCGGGACGTATCACCAATAGCAGGAGCTTGGGTGCAGGAAGAAAGAGAGGCCATTTCTCAGTGCAAGCAGGATGCCTGTCGAGCAGGGCACATCATCTCTCCTACTCTCTCCCCTCTCTCTCTCTCCCTCCCACTCTCTCTCTCCCTCTATCCCTATCTCTCTATCTATCTCTTTGCCTCTATCTTCTCTCTCTCTCTCTCTCTCTCTCTCTCTCTCTCTCTCTCTCTCTCTCTCTCTCTCTCTCTCTCTCTCTCTCTCTCTCTCTCTCTCTCTCTCTCTCTCTCTCTCTCTCTCTCATCACACTAACAGATCCTTGAAGTGGTATGAGAGCCACATCAATGGCATGGTGGCAGCGAGAGCTTGAGACGATAGCTTGCTTGCTCTTGGCGGTGGAGAGATCAAGAAAGCTTAAAATCTTTGTGAGAACAAATTGAGATCTTATGAGCTCATGGAAGAGAGATTTATGCTCTTGTGGAAGCTCAGAAGAGAGTGTGTAGGGGAAGGTGCGCCTAAAATCTATGTGTGCACAATATAACTTTTTGCCAAATTAATTTTCTTCTTGTAGATTGTAGATCTGAAAGTTTTGTCCTCTATTTTTTCCTATTTCAGCATGATCTAAACTTCATAATAGAAATTTTTTGCCAATTCCTCACCGTTTTTCTAATATTCACCTCCAGGTTTTCTATTTCACCTAGTGTGCAAGGATGATGCATTTTTGAAAGAACGATTGGTGCTCAAAGTTGGGTGCATAAATATTGAGATTGAAGATGCAATTTAAGCTTTTGTAAAGGTTAAGGTTTGAAAATTTTTGGTAGATTTGGGTAAAGAATAAGCGGGTATGTTTGTAGATTGTATCATTTTAAACTGTAACATGGACTCTCAAATGGCCAACCCTTATGTATTTCCTTGACATCCCACACATTACGTGGCAAATAGCCAAAATCTACTAGTGTGCTTGCATACACACATATCCTTGTATTTCATCTTTACATTACCAAAAGACAAAGTATGATAGAGGGAAGAAAACTCGATTGCTTTAGCCATTATCCATACCTAATTCCCATGGGAGAGTTTATCCGTGTATTTCATCTTTACATTACCAAGGTCTATTAATTAGAATAGAAGAATACGGGCAATAGTAGATAGGCTCAGTAAACAAGGGAATTTCATACCGGTCAAAAGTTGTATTAAAGCCCAGCATATGGCAACCCTCTTCATATGAAAGATCTTTAAGTATCAGGGCTTACTAACATCCATAGTATTCGAGAACCGATAGAGATCCAAGAATGACCAGTAAGTTTTAAAAACGTCTCTTAAGCTTTGAGAATCTGGATACTAAGTTGAACCTCTCCTCGGCCTATCACCTACAAACCGATAGCCAAAGTGAAATACAAAACTCAACTATTATTGATCTACTCAAAGCCTATGTTATGGAATTAGATCAAAGCGATCAATGGGAAAAATATTTACCCTTAGTGTAGTATGCATAGAATAATACAGTCCATATAATGTACTTCTTTGGGAAAGGATCTCTTAAAACTTCTTAAAGGAAGACCAAAACACTCACTGATAGTCAAAACAGTTGTGGGAAGTTCTTTGATGTTGATGAGTATAGTAGAGACCTTAAAGAATATTTGAACAAGATTAAGGAACATATATCCCTCATAGTACAACAAAAGCAAAGGCTACTACTGATAAAAATAGAAGATCCTTGACCTTCAAAGAGAATGATTCATGGGTATTACTTCAGTTTCCCAAAGCACACGTAAGCTATACAGCATGCAAGGGGAAAGAAGGACTCCCAATAAGTAAGATTTTTTTAAAAGTTAAGCTATCAAAAAGATATTATGGCCCATTTCATGTCCTTAAGACAATTAGTAAATTGGCTTATCAGTTAAAGCTATTTTAGCACTTGGCTCCTTCATAAAGCCTTTCATGGGAGGCTTTAAAACCTTATAGAGACAAGCCATCCAAAGACCAAGTAATTGAAGATTCACCTGAATTTGAAGGTCAAGAAGAAATCTTGCAGCTTGGGAGCATCCTATGACATGCAAAAAGGGTTTAACAAAGTGGTAAGGCTATTTAAAGGCATCTTATGAAATTTCAAACTTATTTTTTTGAAGATGTAAGGTGGATGCGAGGCATCTAGTTAAAGGATATTCTAAACCTTGTAAATGCTTACAATGACTCATGTCAAAGGTAAGAACCAAGTATGAACAACCATGTTTCCTAAAGAAATTTGTCTTGTTTTGACACTATGATTTCTTTCTATGATAAGTTCTCCTCCCCTAAGTTTTTAGTTATGATTGCTCCACGTACCTAGTTTTCCATTGTGAAGGTTTTTGGTGAGTGTGGAAAGGGAACAAAGGAGAAGCCACGTGGGATTTTTTTGTGCATTCTCTCTCATTCTCTCACTCTCTTATATGCCCAATGTGTTCAAGAAAGTATTCCCTCTCTCTCTCTCTCTCTCTCTCTCTCTCACACACACACACACACACACACAAACAAGGGAGCTTAAGATATGGTCTTCTTGCTCAAGCACTTGTCTATCGATGCAAATCCAAGTAAATAGATCCCCATAGCTCTTCTTATTTTTCTTCTTCTCTATTATTATAGATAAATACTAAAATAGAGAAGATGTGATCCTCATGTTGCAAAGGATAAACCCACATCTTTCTAGTGGAATCATCTACGAAAGTCACAAAATAGATAGCTTCTCCTTGTGGATTGGTCAACCTAGGACAAAAAATGTTGCTATAAACAAGTTCCAAAGGCTATCAATGATTCCTATTTAATGGAGACGAGGTACTCTTAATTTCTTTACCATAGATGCAATGCAATGCTCACACATGGAAAAATGGAATAACTAAACACAGGTACGTACCCAAAACACGCTAGTGTTTTCATTCCCTTTTGGCTCACATGGCTTGGATACTTATGCCACGACTGAGTTCGGCTATGGATATACAATCCTCTTTTACACAAAAAATAAAAATCAAGTAAAGCATTCCATGATTTTGACCCTTGAGAATCACAAGATTTCCCTTCCTGGTTGACCATGAACCATTTCCAAAGGTGGTTATGTAACCCAAGTCTTGAATTAGTAGTGAGAATGACCTGGGAAAGCATAGTGGGCATTCAATCGAGCTTCACAGCTTGCTAAAAGGATTCAAGAGCCGGGAGTTAGGACGTTGGAAAGTGGTAAGGTAGAAAAAGGTTTTTAGAAGAAAATTTCTCAACTCCAAGAGAGATTTGCTTGAGGCAACTCCACATGGTATTCTTTTTAAACCCACATGAAGGGTGACTTCCATGATTTTGACTACATATATATAGGGTACTGAGCCCTTCCATTAGGCAGCATGGAGAAAGAGAGATATGGAGCTCACTCCCTTGGTAAAAATGCCGGGTTCCTTGGGGCACTGTGTATAGGGAAAGTGGCCTTGTCGAGTATTATGCGGTGGTTTTATGGTCCGAGGCTAATAAGCATAGAAGATCCTTGCACTTCAAAGAGAATGATTGGGTATTACTTCAATTTCCCAAAGCACACCTAAGCCATGCAACATGCAAGGAGAAACAAGGATTCCCAATGAGTAATCAACAATATTAAGTTAAGCTATCAAAAATATATTATGGCAGCCAATTAGTAAATTGGCTTATGAATTAAAGCTATTTAGCACTTATCTCATTCATAAAGGCTTTCATGGGAGCCTTTAAAACCTTATAAGGACAAGTCACCCTAAGACCGAGATTCACTTGAATTTGAAGGTCAAGAAGAGATCTTGCAGCTTGAGAGCATTCTATGACATGTAAAAAGGGTTTAACAAAGTGGTAAGGTTATCTTATTAAATTTCAATATTATCTTTTTTAAGATAAAAGGTGGAATATGGGAGGCATCTAGCTAAAGGATATTTTAAACTTTGTAAATGCTTACAATGACTCATGTCAAAGGTAAGAACAAAGTACGAACAAGCAATGTGTTCCCTAAAGAATTTCTTCTTGTTTTGACTCTATGATTTCTTTTTAATGTTGATAAGTTTTTTCTAATTGTATGCATACAATTAATCATTTTGGGGCAGACACATTTCTCTCAAGAACCCAATAGACTTTGCCAATCCACTATGGAAGACGATTAGTGGGGCTCAATACATTACATGCTTGCAGTAGCTTAGACTCTTAAGCATCAAGTGGATTTACCCATTCTAGTTTGGAAGATGTAAGGGCTAGGTAAAGACATGCTTGCAACAACTAAGTATTGCAAACACTAAGGAACGACGTTGATGGGTAAGAAGGGATCATCTACCTAAATTAAAAGGACTAGCTATGCCTTTATTTTCCCTACTCTGTAGTCGAGGATGACTATGATTTTAAGAGAGAGGTAATGTCATGAAAAGTAATCTCTAACCTTTAAAAGAAAACAAGTGAAGCTGATGAAAGTGCGTATAGACTCAATTTGTAACATTTAATGGCCTAAAACCTTATTTGTAGCGGAAATTAGCATGAACATAGTGGGCATTTCATTAGAATAGATTCTTAATGAGAATTACAAGAGTTGCTTGGGTGGAGAGAGCAACAAAAAGCATAACACCTAGTTAGATAGCATCGACAATACTTTCAAAAGAGAGAGCAATTAAGCTATTGACAACAGTTGAGGACCGGATTTGCATGGAGCTGGTCCCCCCTCCAAAAGGCTTTGTATTATGGTTTCTCCCATCAAGAGAGACATTGTACAATACAATTCTTTGTGTTCCTTCAAGACTAGCTAGTGCAATGAAGATGGAAGCTTCATACACCAAGCAAAACACTTAATCAAACACAACTTGAATTATCCCCGTTCTCAGACCCAAGACCTCACACACCTTCGAAGATGGTGAGAGCTAGCAGGGTATGAGAGTAGATTGAGAGGAAAAAGAAGTATCTTACGAGAAAGAAGTACATCTCCTCACATAATCACTCATATTAGCATAGCTTAGCTTAGTAATTAGCTTGGTAGAGAAGATGAGCATGCATTGAAGCTTGGCTCTTGGTTGGATTTGCATCCACATGCCAAGAGAGTGTTGATGTAGGCTTCTATCTCACAAGCTTGGAGTAGGTGATGAGCTCTCCATTAAAGCTTGGGAGGAGATAGAGTATTTTCCCTTCACACATGGTCAAGTGTGAGAGTGTGAGAGTGAATGCCAAGCAAAAATCAGCCCCCTCTCTCTCTTGGGCGAGCCCTAGCTGCTAAGTTAGTTTGGCTTTTGCCTCATTGGACCTCCCCAGGTCAAGCCAATAGGGATTAAGCAGCATAAGTGATATCCTTCTGACATGTGTCCCCCTTTCCCCTTTTGTGAGAGCTTTAGATAATTAAATAATTAAACTAAACTCTCATTGGACCCCTTTGCCTCCTGGCCAATAGGGATCAGGCAAGCCATGGGGCTCCTGAATGCTCATTGGACCCCTTGGGAGACTGCCCAATAGTCTTCTAGGACACTTAATTCTTATTGGTTTCTTTTATTAAATGTTTTTAAATTAATTAAACTAGATTTACTCTAGCTTAATTCTCATTGGTCCACTTCAAGGGTCTTCCAATAGGAATTGGACATAGCTTGTGGGCATCTGGCCTAGGGAGCTGACATGTGTCCCTCATTCCCTTTGTGTAAAGGGAGCCTGTGTGTGTGTGTGTGTGGCTTTCTCTCTCATCCCCTAGCTTTGGGGCTCGCCCCCTCCCATGTAGGGATTTAGAAAGACTTTTTGGGCACACACTAAGCATCCAATTTTCCCTAAGGTTGACCTTTGGACACAACCTTTGAATTTTGGAACCTTAGCATTTTGGAAGTCTTAATGGGCTGAACCTTAGGGTCTTTTTAGCCCGTTGTTTCACATGGCTCTTTTGCAGATGGCCCCCCCTTTGGATCCCTATTTTCCCTCCTTTGGATCCCTACTGTGGCCGGTCTGCTAACTTAACCAATATTCTAGCTTTTTCTCCCTTGGCACTTCCCCACATTAAATGATCAGTTTAATATGAGAAAATCATTTAGGAGAATTAGATATTGATTATTATGACATTAATGTAACATTTAATGGCCTAAAATCTTATTTGTAGCGGAAATTAGCATGAACATAGTGGGCATTTCATCAGAATAGATTCTTAATGAGAATTACAAGAGTTGCTTGGGTGGAGAGAGCAACAAAAAGCATAACACCTAGTTAGATAGCATCAACAATACTTTCAAAAGAAAGAGCAATTAAGCTATTGACAACAGTTGAGGACCGGATTTGCATGGAGCTGGTCCCCCCTCCAAAAGGCTTTGTATTATGGTTTCTCCCATCAAGAGAGACATTGTACAATACAATTCTTTGTGTTCCTTCAAGACTAGCTAGTGCAATGAAGATGGAAGCTTCATACACCAAGCAAAACACTTAATCAAACACAACTTGAATTATCCCCGTTCTCAGACCCAAGACCTCACACACCTTCGAAGATGGTGAGAGCTAGCAGGGTATGAGAGTAGATTGAGAGGAAAAAGAAGTATCTTACGAGAAAGAAGTACATCTCCTCACATAATCACTCATATTAGCATAGCTTAGCTTAGTAATTAGCTTGGTAGAGAAGATGAGCATGCATTGAAGCTTGGCTCTTGGTTGGATTTGCATCCACATGCCAAGAGAGTGTTGATGTAGGCTTCTATCTCACAAGCTTGGAGTAGGTGATGAGCTCTCCATTAAAGCTTGGGAGGAGATAGAGTATTTTCCCTTCACACATGGTCAAGTGTGAGAGTGTGAGAGTGAATGCCAAGCAAAAATCAGCCCCCTCTCTCTCTTGGGCGAGCCCTAGCTGCTAAGTTAGTTTGGCTTTTGCCTCATTGGACCTCCCCAGGTCAAGCCAATAGGGATTAAGCAGCATAAGTGATAGCCTTCTGACATGTGTCCCCCTTTCCCCTTTTGTGAGAGCTTTAGATAATTAAATAATTAAACTAAACTCTCATTGGACCCCTTTGCCTCCTGGCCAATAGGAATCAGGCAAGCCATGGGGCTCCTGAATGTTCATTGGACCCCTTGGGAGACTGCCCAATAGTCTTCTAGGACACTTAATTCTTATTGGTTTCTTTTATTAAATGTTTTTAAATTAATTAAACTAGATTTACTCTAGCTTAATTCTCATTGGTCCACTTCAAGGGTCTTCCAATAGGAATTGGACATAGCTTGTGGGCATCTGGCCTAGGGAGCTGACATGTGTCCCTCATTCCCTTTGTGTAAAGGGAGCCTGTGTGTGTGTGTGTGGCTTTCTCTCTCATCCCCTAGCTTTGGGGCTCGCCCCCTCCCATGTAGGGATTTAGAAAGACTTTTTGGGCACACACTAAGCATCCAATTTTCCCTAAGGTTGACCTTTGGACACAACCTTTGAATTTTGGAACCTTAGCATTTTGGAAGTCTTAATGGGCTGAACCTTAGGGTCTTTTTAGCCCGTTGTTTCACATGGATCTTTTGCAGATGGCCCCCCCTTTGGATCCCTATTTTCCCTCCTTTGGATCCCTACTGTGGCCGGTCTGCTAACTTAACCAATATTCTAGCTTTTTCTCCCTTGGCACTTCCCCACATTAAATGATCAGTTTAATATGAGAAAATCATTTAGGAGAATTAGATATTGATTATTATGACACAATTCGCACAAAGGCTTGGGGCCAAATGAAAGAATTCTATGAAAGAGCATAGATCAAGAGCATAGAAATTAACTATGTAAATTTTAAGTGGTCAAATTTACTCATTAGAATCTAAGTATGAAGATTCGAAAGCCTTAGGGTAAAATTAAATCTTACCAAAGTCAGTCTAAATTTAGCAAGTTTTGGGATCAACTTTATTGGACATCCAAAGGATTGTGCTAAGGTTTTTCAACGAGAGGTTAATCTATAAGGTTTGAAAGGCTCCCATGAAAGGTTTTATGAATGAGCCAAGTGCTAAGTAGCTGAAATTGATAATTCAATTCACTAATTGGTGTAAGGACATGAAATGGACCATAATGTCATTTATTTTGATAGCTTAACTTAATATTGTTGATTAATCATTGGGAGTCTAAATGCCCTCGATCAACTTTTTTCACTAGATTGGTTCAAGGGCTACATAAAAATATTTCTGAAAAACAAGCATCCAGTGTACGACACGCAACAACCAACCAAGTTAGAGATAGAGACAAGAGCTATCGCGATGGTAACATGGTAGATGCGGAGTGGGCAATGCAAAAAGAGCTATAAGGCTACAACAGGATCATCCTAGAGACAACAACGCAAAGCTTGGGCCAAACAAACTCCACGCACTATGACTCGGGAGGCAAAGCAGTGATCCGAGCCTATCACAAATTTTTGTTTATCATATTTTGTTGGTTGTCCTTGCTTCTAGAGGTTTACAATAAAAGAAAGAGTGAGAACAAGTGCTATGAAAAAGTTTTCCATTTGAAGAGAAAGGAACTTCCACCACCTCCAGCTCTAGAGGCTTTGGTCAATGCTTATAGCCTCTACTTTGATGGAGCATACAAGAGAACCAAGGATAAGGCAGCTGCAGGCATCGTGGTCTTATCTCCATTGGGAGAGAGGATCCATGGTGAAGGGATCACTCTAGAAGATGTCCACTCCAACAATGAAGCAGAATATCATGCTCTAATTCATGGCCTTTGTTGGTGCCTTGATAATTCAATTAAGAGATTAAACGCTTTTGGTGACTCCATGCTTTTGGTAAGGCAAATGGAAGGTACATGGGCTTGCAAAAATGCCCGTCTCTCTACTAAAATGAGAGAAGCAAAAGCTCTTATGAGGAGATTTAGGGAGGCACAAGTACATCATGTGCCAAGAGACCAGAACAAGGATGCAGACCACCTAGCATCATCAAAGTTAAATGAGTCAATAGTGGGAGCAGTGGCCATCAAACTTCCACTTCAGCAAGGCAAGGAGGACTTGGAAGATATTATGCACATTCTGGAGCAAGGAGAGGCTCCTAAACACTTGAATGCAGGGGAAAGGCGATGGTTAGCTGGGAAGGCTACCAGGTATCGCATAGTAAATGATGACTTGTATTGTCTTGGTAAGGATGGTGTGCTTAGGAGAGTTCCTTTGAAGAGTGAAATTGAAGAGATTTTAAAAGCTTGTCACGATGATATGTGCGGAGGACACTTTGCACACGACGTCACTAGTAGAAAGGTTCTTCAAGCTGGGTTTCCTTGGCCAAGTCTTCATCGTGATGTCAAATATTGGTGTCAAACATGTGATGAATGTCAGAAAGCAGGACCACGACGGCTCATAGCTGAACCTCAAAACCCAATAAAGGTATATGGGCCCTTTGAGAAGTGGGGAATTGATGCCATAGGACCTCTACCACGCACTCAGTCAGGTAAAGAGTACATCATCATGGGAGTAGACTACATGACTAGATGGGTTGAGGCTATGCCGACCAATAGAATTACTGCTAAGGATGTGAGTCAGTTCATCTTTGACCACATATGTTGCCGGTTTGGTACCCCTCTTGAAATACTATCTGATAGAGGACCAGGGTTTAGAGTAGACTTGGTAGGAGAACTCATGAAGAAGCTAAATATTCAGCATCAACATTCTACTCCTTACTACCCTCAGTGCAATGGTTTGGTGGAAAAGGTAAATGGAATCATTTGCAAAATTCTCACCAAACAGGTACATGCTAGGCGCCAAGATTGGGACAAACACCTGAATGGAGCTCTATGGGCCTATAGAACCTCCTTCAAAACCACATTAGGGTACACACCCTTTCATTTGGTTTATGGAAAGGAGGCACTTTTGCCCATTGAAGTGAAGTTAACAAGTCTTCGAATATTGGGTAGCCAGGTAGGCTCTCAAAAGGAGAAAGTACATCAAAGGATCATGGATCTAGAGAGGTTGCAATTGGATCGTGAAGAAGCCATCAACCACTATTCTCAAGAAGCAGAGAAGCGCAGAGAAAAGTTCAACAAAAAGCTAGCATCCAAAGACATCAAAAAGGGATCTCTGGTGCTTCGATATGACAATCGCTTCGACACTCGTAAGGATGGAAAGTTTCTTTTCCGATGGGAAGGCCCGTTCTTGGTCACCAAAAAGTTCAAAAATGGCTCTTACAGACTTCAATACATTGATGGTAAAGTGCACAAGACCAGGACAAATGGATGGCGTCTAAAGCCTTATCACATCAGGATAAGTTCAGCTCAAGATCAAAGAAAGTAGGCTAGAGGCATAAATACCCCTAGCCAGGTTTGGGGGGGCTATGATCCGAGCCTATCACAAATTTTTGTTTATCATATTTTGTTGGTTTTCCTTGCTTCTAGAGGTTTACAATAAAAGAAAGAGTGAGAACAACCTGTTGGAAAAAAATTTTTAAAAAAGATTTTTTCTTGACTAGTTCACCGGAGGTGAAAGGTAGAGGGAGAACCTAGTGGTAAAGGGAAGGGAAAATATGTAAATGTGAAAAGAAAAGATATGATGTGGTTGTGGAGCCATGCACCCATGATTCAAGGGTCATGAGTGGCTCATATCATCATGGCTTTGGAGCCATATGATGATTCAAACAAATGGGACCCAAGTGGAAGACTTGGTAAAGGAAGAAACCAGACACATGATTTTGATGAATTTTTAAAAAATACTTCCACTCCGATCCAAGAAAAGTTGTCTTCATCAAAGTTGTAGCTGATGAGCTGGAGATTCTTGCCATATTTTTTTTATAATTTTTGCATCTACGGTCTAGGAGATATGGCCAAAATGGTGGATGCCAGTTTTTTCAACTGTGGTGGAGACCACCCCCTCTACCTTTACACACACACACCCTTCCTTTTCCACATTGAGACCTTCTCTAAAATCAGCCATTAGTCTTCTCACCCTCCTCTCCTTCCTCCTCTCTCTCAAGCTCAAAAACCCATCAAAGTTCCTCTTCTAATCACCTCTCAAGTCATGCTTAATCTTGTTGTAATTCATAAGTTCTCATTCAACCCCTTTCTATTATTACTAGATATGTATTGATTTTATGTAGATTCTTTACATTTTAAAATAAGGAAGCTCTTGGACTCAAGCTATGGAGGAAGGAGTGAAGACAACACAAGTGATGATGGAGCTAATTGGTCAACAAATCACTTGGAAGGAGCTTCTTCATTGGTTGAATCAAGCTTCATTTGTACAAATTACACTTGGATCTTAACCTCACTCCTAATCACTCTCTTTCCTATATAAAGAGGCCTTCCCCTTTGTAATTTCAAGCCTCCCTCAGCCCCATTGAGCCTTTGTATCACTCACCATGAGCCCATAAGCTCATTCATTCACTCTATTCTTGCACATCCTAGAGTGCAAATTGTTTCATGCTAGTAACCTCTCCTCCTCTTACTTATGTTAATTAAGAGAAATGTTTTATATGCGTGTGAGAGTGCTTGATGTGATCTTTGCTAATCCTTGAGTGATTGTTTGGTAATCTATATGCTATTTGTGTGGGGAGTGTTTGAAGTCATCCATTCCTTGTACACACACTACGGTTAATGCTTCATTCATAGTGATCTCTCTCTCTCTCTCTCTCTCTCTCTCTCTCTCTCTTTGTGTAGCGGTCCTAGTCCACGCTTCCAAGACTAGGTGGTGCCCTCATCTCATTTCCCTTGTGGCGCAATGGAGTTTGTTTTGGTGTAGAGGCCGCCATTCCAAATTTCCTTCGTCACCAGCTTAGAAGGACAATTGTGTAAGATTAGATCACTTACAACATAAATCGGTGAATACAAAGAGTTTAGTTAATGATTTTTTGTTGTTATTGATAACTTAGTAAAATATCACTCCTAGTCGACCAACCAGAGAGATGGTCAAGTTTCGGGAGGGGTATAGAAAGTTTGAAACTTGGATGAAAGGACGAGAGTAATACCGTGTGCTAGTCTCCACCCAACCATGCTATCTTACAACCTCCCCCTAGTGTACACTACTATTTTATCGTGTCAATGGCCTTGCCCCCACATCCCTACATTACCCCCCCCCCCCCCCCCCCCCCCCTGCCCCACATTCCGGAACCTTGAGGAAAACCTTGTCTCCCTCTTGGAAAGTAGCAAGATGGAGATGCTCATCTACAAATTTCTTATATCAATCTTGAGCTTGCTTAACATTTTGTCAAGAAAATGGAAGCATATCAAAATGGTCTTGAAGAAAATCCTTCACTTGTTGTATCTTCTCTCCCTCGCTTGTTGTATCTTCTCCGTAGCCAACCCCACCGTAACGGGGATCTAGGTAGAAAACCATATTAAAGCATAAATAGACAACTATTATAAGAAAACTTCAATATAGGCAAGTAGTCTTCCAATTTGGTTTGCTTATCACTAATGTACGCTCGTAGCATAACCTCTAGCACTTGATTAAACCTCTATAAATAGTGATGCTAGTTCCAGTGCCTTAACCATAGTCTTAGTAGGAATAAATTGACACATCGTTGTTAGAAGGACTATGATTACCCATATGGCATCATGGCCACGATTTGTATTAGGTAGTCCTACTACAAAATCCATAGAGATACTCTCCCACTTACCTTGTGTAATCTCTAATGATGTAAAAGGCCACCTACCTTGAGGTGTTGTGCCTTATTAACTTGGCACTGTTTGCAGTTTAGTACGTAGTCTTGAACATCATAATGTAAGCTTGGCTAATAAAATTTCCGTCAAACTAAGGTATACATCTTATGAATACCTGGATCACCAGCACTTGGACTATCGTGACACTCAAATAATATTTGGCATCTAACGTTTGATCCCTTTGGCACGCATAGTCTACCCTTGTGGAGTAAGTAGCCATCATTAATGGAAAAAACTCTTCCATTGATTAAACTCGTCCTCAGTAGGGGTGGAGCTGTGGGTGTTGGACTTTTTATCTACGTGTGCAAAAATATGTTGATCTCTATGTGCATAGACATGTGAGTGTAAGGGATCCATTCTTAAAATTGCACTCCACACTTTAGCATATGATTGATCTTGTGCACGCTTGCCACGCAATGACTCCAAAAATTCACTCTTTATTTCCGTGAAACCAAGTGAATTAATCCGAGACATCTGACTAAGTGCGTCCGCTACTACATTATATTGCCTTTTTCAATATCATAGCTTACAATCATAACCTTGAAGTATCTTCGCCCATTTAGCTTTGCGACCCTTCAAGTCTGTTTGAGTAGTAAACCATTTTATACTCTCATGGTCAAAAACTACTTCAAACTCGGCACCATATAAATAGTGTCTCCTCTTTTGTAAAGTGTGAACTATGGCATAGAGCTCCCTCTCATAGACATAATCATTTAGTTGAGCTCTATCCAACTTTTTACTTTCAAAGGCTATAGGTCTTCCCTCCTATGGAAGTACCGTAGCAATTTCTTTATCACTAGCATCAATCTCTACCACAAACAGCTTAAGTGGGTCAACGATTGCTAGGAAGGGAGGAGTGGCTATAGATACCTTGATCTGCTCAAAACTATGTTGTTGGGCGTCTTCCCAGAAAAAGGTCTTACCTTTTTCTTTAAGTTGATCCATCATAGGAACGTCAATTTTGATGGCATAGAGCACGCTCTCATATATATAATAATTCTGTTGAGCTCTATCCAAGTTTTTAGTTTCAAAGGCTACAGGTCTTCCCTCCTAGAGAAGTACCACACCAATTGCTTTATCACTACCATGAGTCTCTACCACAAATGACTTAAGTGGCTCAACGTTTGCTAGGATGGGAGCTGTGGCTATAGGTACCTTGATCTGTTCAAAACTGCATTGTTGGGCGTCTTCCCAATAAAAGGTCTTGCCTTTTTCTTTAAGTTAATCCATCATAAGAACATTGATTCTGGCATAATCACAGATATATTGTCCATAAAATCTACCCATGTGTAAGAAGATTTGAAGCTCCTCAACCATGTTGGGATGTGGCCATCGAAGAATGGCAGCAACGTTGTCAGTGCCCATCTTGATCCCAGAATAAGAGATCACATGATTGAGTTAATGTATCTCGTTTTTAAATAAATTGCACTTGTTTGGATTAGCATACATGGTGTGATCTCGTAGCTGTTCGAACACTAATCCCCCATTAGTGTTCTATGTGTTCATCTTTAGTCTTATTGTAAATGACAATGTCATCAACGAAAACCACAACAAATTTTCCAAGATAGGGAGGTAAGATACTATCCATGAGTGTCATGAATGTAGCTGGAGCATTGATTAAAGGAAAATGCATAACCAAAAATTCAAAATGGCCAAACTATGTTCTAAAGGTAGTTTTAGAGATATCTTTGAAAAGGATACGCACGTGGTGGTATCCTGAATGAAGATCTATCTTTGTATAGTATGTGACCCCATGGAGTTGATCAAACTACTCACCGGTTTAGTGCTCGGCAGAACATCTATGCCATTCTACACATCATGTGTAGGGGGAAAACCTGGCAGTAAATCACTTGAGAATACGTCACTATACACTGTGAGTAAGTGAGTCAGCATTTGCCGTGCAAAAGAGGAAAGTAACTATAGTTATTCTAGGATGGAGAATCTTGTAATTCCTTTAATTTTTATTTTACAACAATTGCACGTAGCTCAATATAATTAGAATTGAGAGCCCTTTGCTCTTTAGAATTGTTAGCACTTTGCTTTTAATTAAATTCATTGCACTTTGCACACCATAACTAGAATCCATAGCAATTTCCTGTTGTGAATTCATAAGACTTGGAGAGAATCAGTAACACAAAAAGACTTCATCCATTAAATCTACTTTTGTAAAATAGAATGAAGGGCAGAAGTTGGGCAATCAGTAGTCAGAAGAAAAACAAACCAATCACAATGGGAATTAGCCAGCAAATCAGTCCCAACTCAATAGGGAGGCTAAAGGGAAAAGCAAAGCTAAGGATGAGGGACCAGACGCTGATCAGCAGCATTCCTTACAGCTTACCACCCTTAACATGCGATTGAGACATTAGCAGGCTCTCATAACCAAAAAATATATGGAGGATGATGATCTCCTATCTGATCTGGAACGCCTTCAAAGACTATATGTCGGGGCCACGGAAATGGTGGAGCACTGGAAATCAGTGGATTTTCATGATCAAGAAACTTGTCGTCTACCTGTGCATCCCAGCACAGTCTAGCTGTTGGAAAGGGTCACTGAATGGATAATCACTACTCAACAGAGAGTGACCAACCCACATTTACAAAGACAGTCTACTGCAGATTGTCCCTCTCTCGCTCTTGAATTGGACCTTCTGCTGGGAAAACAAACCAACCAACAAATGTATGAAGGATGTTCGGGAACATTTGAAAGAGGTTTTGGAGCAGATGATAATTTCCAGAGGAGTCTTGGATCGAAGAGTGCGGGCCATTCTTGAAGATCAGACAGCCACTAGTAAAGGACCTCAGACTAGAATGTCAGTTGGAGAACAGGCAACTGCTCTCCGCAAACTATTTCAGCTAGAGAGAATAACTAAAAAACTGATGCAGTAAGAGAACCAGGCTGTTCTCAATTTTTTAGAATTCGTGCCTGATTCTCCAGTTCTCTTGTACGCTTTCCCAGCAAGAGAGATGTAACTGCCAATATTTTTTCCAGCACTTTACCCTCAACATCCAGAGCCACTCGATCGCTTTACATACTTCAAGATTATTGATGAGCTCCGGAATTGGTATGAGTGATTGACTGTGGAATGGAAAACTTGGGAAACACAGTTCAATGATGCTCTCCAACTCAATGATATTCACCAGCTAAAAGAAGAGATGAAGAGGATCTGGATGTGTATGGGTCAGTGGAAGATTCAGATCAGGGGCCTGACCACGAGCTTGAGACGATAGCTTGCTTGCTCTTGGTGGTGGAGAGATCAAGAAGGCTTAAAATCTTTGTGAGAACAAATTGAGAGCTTATGAGCTCATGGAAGAGTGATTTATGCTCTTGTGGAAGCTCAGAAGAGAGAGTGTAGGAGAAAGTGCCCTAAAATCTATGTGTGCACAATATAACTATTTTCCAAATTAATTTTCTTCTTGTAGATTGTAGATCTGAAAATTTTGTCCTCTATTTTTTCCTATTTCAACATGATCCAAACTTCATCATAGAAAATTTTTGCCAATTCCTCACCCTTTTTCTAATATTCACCTCCAGGTTTTCTATTTCACCTAGTGTGCAAGGATGATGCATTTTTGAAAGAACGATTGGTGCTCAAAGTTGGGTGCATAAATATTGAGATTGAAGATGCAATTTAAGCTTTTGCAAAGGTTAAGGTTTGAGAATTTTTGGTAGATTTGGGTAAAGAATAAGCGGGTATGTTTGTAGATTGTATCATTTTAAACTGTAACATGGACTCTCAAATGGCCTAACCTCCGTATTTCCTTGACATCCCACACATTACGTGGCAAATAGCCAAAATCTACTAGTGTGCTTGCATACACACATATCCTTGTATTTCATCTTTACATTACCAAAAGACAAAGTATGATAGAGGGAAGCAAACTCGATTGCTTTAGCCATTATCCATACCTAATTCCCATGGGAGATTATATCCGTGTATTTCATCTTTACATTACCAACGTCTATTAATTAGAATAGAAGAATACGGGCAATAATAGACAGGCTCAGTAAACAAGGGAATTTCATACCGGTCAAAAAATGTATTAAAGCCCAGCATATGGCAACCCTCTTCATATGAAAGATCTTTAAGTATCATGGCTTACTAACATCCATAGTATTTGAGAACCGATAGAGATCCAAGAATGACCAGTAACTTTTAAAAATGCCTCTTAAGCTTTGAGAATCTGGATTCTAAGTTGAACCTCTCCTCGGCCTATTACCTACAAACGGATAGCCAAAGTGAAATACAAAACTCAACTATTATTGATCTACTAAAAGCCTATGTTACGGAATTAGATCAAAGCGATCAATGGGAAAAGTATTTACCCTTAGTGTAGTATGCATACAATAATACAGTCCATATAATGTACTTCTATGGGAAAGGATCTCTTCAAACTTCTTGAAGAAAGACCAAAACTTCCAGTGATAGTCAAGACAATTGTGGGAAGTTCTTTGATGCTGATGAGTATAGTAGAGACCTTAAAGAATATTTTAACAAGATTAAGGAACATATATCCCTCATAGTACAACAAAAGCAAAAGGCTACTACTGATAAAAATAGAAGATCCTTGACCTTCAAAGAGAATGATTCATGGGTATTACTTCAGTTTCCCAAAGCACATGTAAGCCATACAACATGCAAGGGGAAAGAAGGACTCCCAATAAGTAAGAATTTTTTTAAAGTTAAGCTATCAAAAAGATATTAAGGCCCATTTCATGTCCTTAAGACAGTTAGTAAATTGGCTTATCAGTTAAAGCTACTTTATCACTTGGCTCGTTCCTAAAGGCTTTCATGGGAGCCTTTAAAAACTTATAGAGAGAAGACATCCAAAGACCAAGTAATTGAAGATTCACCTGAATTTGAAGGTCAAGAAGAAATCTTGCAGCTTGGGAGCATTATATGACATGCAAAAAGGTTTTAACAAAGTGGTAAGGCTATTTAAAGGCATATTATGAAATTTCAAACTTATTTTCTTGAAGATGTAAGGTGGATGCGAGGCATCTAGTTAAAGGAAATTTTACCCCTTGTAAATGCTTACAATGACTCATGTCAAAGGTAAGAACCAAGTATGAACAACCATGTTTCTTAAAGAAATTTGTCTTGTTTTGACACTATGCTTTCTTTCTATGATAAGTTCTGCTCCCCTCAGTTTTTAGTTATTATTGCTCCACACACCTAGTTATTATTGCTCCACGTACCTAGTCTCTCTCTCTCTCTCACACACACACACACACACACACACACACACAGAGACAAACAAGGGAGCTTAAGAGATGGTTTTCTTGCTCAAGCACTTGTCTATCGATGCAAATCCAAGTAAATAGATCCGCATAGCTCTTCTTCTTTTTCTTCTTCTCTATTATTATAGATATATACTAAGATTTTCTAAAAAAATAGAGAAGATGTGATCCTCATGTTGCAAAGGATAAACCCACATCTTTCTAGTGGAATCATCTACCAAAGTCACAAAATAGATAGCTTCTCCTAGTGAATGGGTCAACCTAGGACAAAAAATGTTGCTATAAACAAGCTCCAAAGGCTATCAATGATTCCTATTTAATGGAGATGAGGTACTCCTAATTTCTTTACCATAGATGCAATGCTCACACATGGAAAAATGGAATAATTAGACACACGTAAGTACCCAAAACACGCTAGTGTTTTCATTCCCTTTTGGCTCACATGGCTTGGATACTTATGCCATGACTGAGTTCGGCTATGGATATACAATCCTCTTTTACACAAAAAATAAAAATCAAGTAAAGCATTCCATGATTTTGACCCTTGAGAATCACAAGATTTCCCTTCCTGGTTGACCATGAACCATTTCCAAAGGTGGTTATGTAACCCAAGTGTTGAATTAGTAGTGAGAATGACCTGGGCAAGCATAGTGGGCTTTCAATCAAGCTTTACACCTTTCTAAAAGGATTCAAGAGCCGAGAGTTAGGACATTGGAAAGTGGTAAGGTAAAAAAAGGTTTTTAGAAGAAAATTTCTCAACTCCAAGAGAGATTTGCTTGATGCAACTCCACATGGTATTCTTTTTAAACCCACATGAATGGTGACTTCCATGATTTTGAATACATATATATAGGGTAATGAGCCCTTCCATTAGGCAGCATGGAGAGAGAGAGAGATGGAGCTCACTCCCTTGGTAAAAATGCCGGGTTCCTTGGGGCACTGTGTATGTGGCAAGTGGCATAGAAGATCCTTGAACTTCAAAGAGAATGATTGGGTATTACTTCAATTTCCCAAAGCACACCTAAGCCATGCAACATGCAAGGGGAAACAAAAGACTCCCAATGAGTAATCAACAATATTAAGTTAAGCTGTCAAAAATATATTATGGCGCCTTTCATGTCAAAGGTAAGAACAAAGTACGAACAAACAATGTGTTCCCTAAAGAATTTCTTCTTGTTTTAACTCTATGATTTATTTTTAATGTTGATAAGTTTTTTCTAATTGTATGCATACAATTAATCATTCTTGGGGCAGACACATTTCTCTCAAGAACCCAATAGACTTTGCCAATCCACTATGGAAGACGATTAGTGGAGCTCGATACATTACATGCTTGTAGTATCTTAGACTCTTAAGCATCAAGTGGATTTACCCATTCTAGTTTGGAAGATGTAAGGGCCAAGTAAAGACATTCTTGAAAAAACTAAGTCTTTCAAACACTCAGGAAGGACGTTGATGGGTAAGAAGGGATCATCTACCTAAATTAAAAGGACTAGCTATGCCTTTATTTTCCCTACTCCATAGTCGAGGATGACTATGACTTTAAGGGAGAGGTAATGTCATGAAAAGTAATCTCTAACCTTTAAAAGAGAACAAGTGAAATTGATTAAAGTGCGTATAGACTCAATTCGCTCAAAGGCTTGGGGCCAAATGAAAGAAGTTTATGAAAGAGTATAGATCAAGAAAGGATAAATCTATCCTGAGAAATCTTGATCAAAGATACAAGTCAAGGGAGTTAATTATAGCAATTATAGGAGTCTAAAGTTGTATCTTCTCTCCTTTGCTTGTCGTATCTTCTCCGTAGCGATCCCCACCGTAACGGGTGATCTAGGTTGAAAACCATATAAAAGCATAAATAGACTAAACCCTGTAGTCACACGCTTTGAACTATTATAAGAAAACTTCCATATAGGCAAGTAGTCTTCCCAATTGGTTTACTTATTACTAATGTACGCTCGTAGCATAACCTCTAGCACTTAATTAACCCTTTTGATTTGACCATCTGTTTTGGGATGATCAGTCATACTTAGATTAAGTGTAGTTTTCAACTTTTGGAATATAGCTCTCCAGAAGTGATTATCAAACTTTTGGTCTTTGTCACTAATGATACTAGCTGGAAGACCATAGAGTCTATATATATACTCTATAAATAGTGATGCTAGTTCCAGTGTCTTAACCATAGTCTTAGTAGGAATAAATTGACACATCGTTGATATAAGGTGTACCATTACCCATATGGCATCATGGCCACGATTTGTATTAGGTAGTCCTACTACAAAATCCATAGAGATACTCTCCCACTTACCTTGTGTAATCTCTAATGATGTAAAAGGCAACCTATCTTGAGGCGTTGTGCCTTATTAACTTGGCACTGTTGGAAGTTTAGTACGTACTCTTGAACATCATAATGTAAGCTTGGCCAATAAAATTGCCGTCAAAATAAGGTATACATCTTATGAATACCTGGATCACCAGCACTTGGACTATCTTGACACTCAAATAGTATTTGGCACCTAGCATTTGATCCCTTTGGCACGCATACTCTACCCTTGTGGAGTAAGTAGCCATCATTAATGGAAAAACTCTTCCATTGATTAAACTCGTCCTGAGTAGGGGTGGAGTTGTGGGTGTTGGAATTTTTATCTGCGCGTGCAGAAATATGTTGATCTTGCTGTGCAGAGACATGTGAGTGTAAGGGTTCCGTTCTTGAAATTGCACTCACACTTTAGTATATGATTGATCTTGTGCACACTTTCCACGCAATGACTCCAAAAATTCACTCTTTATTTCCGTGAAACCAAGTGAATTAATCTGAGACATCTGACTTAGTGAATCGGCTACTACATTATATTGCCCCTTGCAATATCATAGCTTACAATCATAACCTTGAAGGATATTCGCCCATTTAGCTTTGCAACCCTTCAAGTCTGTTTGAGTAGTAAACCATTTTATACTCTTATGGTCAAAAACTACTTCAAACTCGGCACCATATAAATAGTGTCGCCACTTTCGTAAAGCGTGAACTATGGCATAGAGCTCCCTCTCATAGACATAATAATTCTATTGAGATCTATACAACTTTTTACTTTCAAAGGCTATAGGTCTTCCCTCCTAGAGAAGTACCGTAGCAATTGCTTTATCACTAGCATCAATCTCTACCACAAATAGCTTAAGTGGGTCAACGATTGCTAGGAAGGGAGGAGTGGCTATAGATACCTTGATCTGTTCAAAACTATGTTGTTGGGAATCTTCCCACAAAAAGTCCTTACCTTTTGATTTAAGTTGATCCATCATAGGAACATCAATTTTGATGGCATAGAGCTCCCTCTCATAGAAATAATAATTCTGTTGAGCTCTATCCAAGTTTTTAGTTTCAAAGGCTATAGGCCTTCCCTCCTAGAGAAGTACCACACCAATTTCTTTATCACTAGCATGAGTCTCTCCCACAAATGACTTAAGTGGGTCAACGCTTGCTAGGATGGGAGCTGTGGCTATAGCTACCTTGATCTGTTCAAAACTGCATTATTGGGTGTCTTCCCAATAAAAGGTATTACCTTTTGCTTTAAGGTAATCCATCATAGGAACATCGATTCTTGCATAATCACTGATATATTGTCGATAAAATCTAGCCATGTCTAAGAAGATTTGAAGCTGATCAACCATGTTGGGATGTGGCCATCAAAGAATGGCAGCAACGTTGTCAGTGCCCAACTTGATGCCAAAATAAGAGATCACATGATTGAGTTAATGTATCTCATTTTTAAATAAATTGCACTTGCTTGGCTTAGCATACATGGTGTGAGTTCGTAGCTGTTCGAACACTAATTCCCCATTAGTGTTCTATGTGTTCATCTTTAGTCTTATTGTAAATGATAAGGTCATCAAAGAAAACCACAACAAATTTTGCAAGATAGGGACGTAAGATACTATCCATGAGTGTCATGAATGTAGCTGGAGCATTGGTTAAAGGAAAATGCATAACCAGAAATTAAAAATGGCCGAACCATGTTCTAAAGGTAGTTTTAGAGATATCTTTCAAAAGGATACGCACCTGGTGGTATCCTGAATGAAGATATAACTTTGTATAGTATCTTGCCCCATGGAGTTGATCAAACTACTCACCGGTGTAGTGCCTGGCAGGACATCTATGCCATTCTGCACATCATGTGTAAGGGGTAAACCTAGCGGTAAATCACTTGAGAATACATCACTATACACCGTGAGTAAGTGAGTCAGCTTTTTCCGTGAAAAAGGAAAAGTAACTAGAGTTATGCAGGGATGGAGAATTTTGTAATTCCTTTAATCTTTATTCTATAACAATTGCACGTTGCTCAATATAATTAGAATTGAGAGCCCTTTGCTCTTTATAATTGTGAGTAATTTGCTTTTCATTAAATTCATTGCACTTTGCATACCATAACTAGAATCCATAGCAATTTGCTCTTGAGAATTCATAAGACTTGGAGAGAAGCAGCAACACAAAAAGAATTCATCCATTAAATCTACTTTTGTAAAATAGAATGAAGGGCAGGAGTTGGGCAATCAGCAGTCAGAAGAACAACAACCCAGTCACAATGGGAATCAGCCAGCAAATCAGTCCCAACTCAATAGGGAGGCTAAAGGGAAAAGAAAAATTAAGGATGAGGGACCAGCAACTGATCAACAAAAATCCTTACAGCTTATCACCCTTAACAGGCGATTGAGACATTAGTAGGCTCTCATAACCAGACAATATCTGGAGGATGATGATCTGCTATCTGATTTGGAACGCCTTCGAAGACTATATGTCGGGGCCAGGGAAATGGTGGAGCACTGGAAATCAATGGATTTTCATGATCAAGAAACTTGCCATTTACCTGCACATCCCAGCACAGTCCAGCTAATGGAAAGGGTCACTGACACACACACACACACACTCACACAAGCTCATGTGTGAAGAAAGAGAAGACTATCTCTTCCCAAGCTTTAATGGAGAACTCATCACCTACTCCAAGCTTGTGAGATAGAAGCCTACATCAACACTCTCTTGGCATGTGGATGCAAATCCAACCAAGAGCCAAGCTTCAATGCATGCTCATCTCCTCTACCAAGATAATTACTAAGCTAAGCTATGCTAATATGAGTGATTATGTGAGGAGATGCCATCTTTCTCATAAGATACTCCTTCTTCCTCTCAATCTACTCTCATACCCTGCTAGCTCTCACCATCTTCAAAGGTGTGTGAGGTCTTGGGTCTGAGAACGGGGATAATTCAAGTTGTGTTTATTAAGTGTTTTGCTTAGTGCATGAAGTTTCCATCTTCATTGCACTAGCTAGTCTTGAAGGAACACAAAGAATTGTATTGTACAATGTCTCTCTTGATGGGAGAAACCATAATACAAAGCCTTTTAGAGGGGGGACCGGCTCCATGCAGATCCGGTCCTCAACTGTTGTCAATAGCTTAATTTCTCTCTCTTTTGAAAGTATTGTTGATGCTATCTAACTAGGTGTTATGCTTTTTGTTGCTCTCTCCACCCAAGCACTCTTGTAATTCTCATAAGGAATCTATTCTAATGAAACGCCCACTATGTTCATGCTAATTTCTGCTACACATAAGTTATTAGGCCATTAAATGTTACATTGGTATCAGAGCTCAAGGTTTCTCTTTTCTTGCTCAAGAAGGGAGGTCCTCAAGCTAGCTACAAATGGTTGGTATTATTAATTGCCTGTGAGTAAGTAGAATAGGGATTTTTCAGCCTTGCCGTGCGCATGCCTTTGTGCAGTTAACGGGGCAGCACCATCGAGAGCTATGGTCTTAATAGTGGAGTCCTACGGGGCTTGCCTACGGCTTAACCACTATTGAGATATTAGAAGCTTGACAGGAGCCGGTGCTGTTTTGGTGTTGAAAGACCCTCTCTTCTATTCCTTGCAATTAATGGTATTCGAGCCACGGGTACAGTAGCTTGAGTGCTTCTTCTAAAGGGGTAAAGAGGAGTAGCAACTAGGGCTTGAAGTGCGAAATTACACCTAAAAAATGTTAGAATGGCTGACAATAGTAAAGAGAGTGAAATTAATGTTGATAACTTTGATTTTGCTCATGAGCAAGCTACTAATGATGCTTCAATGCTTGTTAACTATCTTGTTTCTAGGCTTCAACAAGCCATGGGCAATCCATCTCTCCAAAGTGAAGTGCAACGGCACCTCCGTGCTCACGGGATTCTCCAAGCTCATCACCATGACGAGAGAATACCTAGGAAGCCTCCTTGTGAGACTCCCAAAAGAGGTCTCTCTCCGATTCGGGAAGAAGAAGAGAATCCATATGAAGGGCTCAAGAATTCACTTCTTGAAGATGCATCTCCTTCCCAAAGGAGAACTCAAGAGCCTCTACTGAAGGAACGAGAAAGAAGCGAGTCTCCCGCCACCTCGGCGGAGATGGCTCCACGAAGACGGCGGGCTAAACGCTCTCCATCACCACCAAAGCGGAGAAGACCATCGTATTCTTCTCCTCACCACAATTCAAAGAGGGATGATAAAAAGCAAGAGAAGAAAAAGGCGAGAAAGAGGACACCCTCTTCTCCATCTTCTTCATCCTCTTCCTCTTATGAAAGCTATGGTGAAGATGACAAAGATCAGGACAAGAAAAAGGCGAGAAAGAGGTCACCCTCTTCTCCACCTTCTTCAAATTCTTCACCTTCTGAAGAAAGTTATGGTGCAGCTTTTGAACCATCAAAAAGAAGAGGCCATAGGAAATCCTATGCCGCATGGAAGAGGTCGTCCAAGCTGAAGAAATTCAAAGAGGGAGGGAAGAGCATCTCTTTCCTTACCTATGATGGTACCTTTGGTGCCACGGACAAAGTCTTGGCCTTTATCCAGCAATTCGATGCGGTGTTTGGAGATGAGGGCTTCACAGAGTCCTCTAAGCTACGCCATGTAGCTATGCACTTTCAAAAATCCGCCAAACAATGGTGGTCTAGCCTACGAGCCAACGGTGAAGCTCCACGAACATGGAAAGCTTTAAGAGCTTCCATTATGAAGCAGTTTTTGGCCACCGATGCCAAAGACAAAGTACTCACCGAATGGTGAAGCTTAAAGATCTCTCTCAATGAATCCATCCACAAATATGTAGACAAGTTTTGGGACCTACAACTCAAAGCCACTATCTTCAAAAAGTTGGATTTTGGAGAGCAAAAGCAACAATTTTGTGCGGGCTTAAAGAACTGGCGGATTATGTCAACTCCCAAAGGCCCCGTACCATATCGGCGGTAATACACCATACTATGGTGGCCTCTCAAATCAATTTCCAAACGAGGGGTAAAAGAAATAATAAGCCCCCGGAAAACAAGGGTTCCAATGAGCCTAAGGGGAAGGACAATGTCCAAAAGTCTCCTAAGGGCAATTCCAACAAAGCTAAAGAGAAGGGAGTTCATAAAGGTAAGAATAAACTCTCTCTTGAAGAGCTTGAGCATTATCGTAAAGATAACCTGTGTTTCAAGTGTGGTGAACAAGGGCATGCGTACCGCGCTTGTCCCCAAAAGAACAACCGCCAAGATCCTCCTAGAGCTTCCTTGGTTGAAATCCAAGAGGAGGAGACTCACCAAACTCACCACAAAGGATCTCCTCTATGCCATGCTTGGGGAAAGGTAAGAGAACATGATGCTTTTATTCTCTTTGACCCTGGTTCTACTCACAATTTTATATCTATGGAGTTGGCCACCAAGCTAGGCATACAATCCTACGAGATGGGAGATGTCCTACCCGCAGACAGTGCCTTCAAGGGGCAAGAAGCTTCAGTCACTCCCTTAATTGGGAAATTGAGGCTTCATGTCCAAGGCTATGTGGACAAAGAGGACTTCTTTATCTCTCCTCTCAAGCATGAGGATGTAATCCTAGGGGCACCATGGTTTGACCGCCTGGCTATCGATGTTAAATTTCCTGAAAGGAGAATCTCTTTTAAGTTCAGGGAAAAAGACATGTATATAGATGCTAAGGAAATGAGTAACACCATCCCCATTGTACATACACCAGCTTTCAACAAGTCAATAAAGAGCTCTATTTCCATGTACATGATTTTTGTTAAAGATTCTCAACATGAACCTAATGCTTTAGCAAAAGAAAATAAAAGAAACCAAAAAGAATTAGATTTATCCAATTTTCTCAAGGGGTTTCAAGATGTTTTTATTGACGACATCCCTTGTGAGCTACCTCCTAAACGAGGTAATGATGACCATGCAATTGAACTTCTTCCAGGAAGTTCACCGCCTAACAAACCTCCTTATAGAGTTTCTCAAGCTCAACAAGAGGAGATTATGCGGCAAGTGCATGAGTTAGTTGAGAAGGGTATGGTTAGGCCAAACTCATCTCCATTTTGCTCACCTGTGCTATTAGTGCAAAATAAAGACGACACATATCGCATGTGTGTCGACTATAGAGCACTAAATAGGATCACTATCAAGAATAGGTTTCCCGTTCCACGGGTAGAAGACCTATTTGATAAGCTACAAGGATCGACCTACTTCAGTAGGATTGACCTAAAAAGTGGCTATCATCAAATAAGGATAGTTGATCAAGACATTGTAAAGACCGCATTTCGCACTACATTTGGTCTTTACGAATACATTGTCATGCCTTTTGGCTTGACCAATGCACCAGCCACATTCAACTGCTTGATGGAGAAGTTGTTCAGGCCTCATCGAACCTTCACTGGAGTGTTCTTTGATGATATTATCATCTACTCTAATTCATTGGAGGAACACAAGCAACACCTCCAGGTAATATTTCAAGTTTTGAGAGAGAATAAACTTTATGTTAATCGAAAGAAAAGTGAATTTTTCTTGCAAGAGATTCAGTATTTAGGTCATATTATCTCTCAAGATGGCATCCAAATGGACCCATCTAAGTTAGAGGTAATAAAAGGATGGCCTAAACCAAGGAATCTTCATAAACTAAGAAGCTTTATAGGTATGTGTGCATACTATAGACACTTCATAGAAAAGTTCTCACAAATTGCGGGACCATTACATGACATAACAATGAAAAGCGTTAGGTATACATGGTCTGCTAAGGAGAACAATGCTTTCGAAAATCTTAAAGAAAAGCTTATCTCTCAACCTGTGCTTACACTACCGGATCTCTCAAAACCATTTGAGGTCCAATGTGATGCTTGTGGTGATTTCCTTGGAGCTCTTTTGCTCCAAGAAGGGCATGCCATAGGCTATGAGAGTCGAAGACTCGACCCTGTTGAGCAAGCTCTAGGCATATATGAAAAGGAACTCCTTGCATTTCTACATGCCTTAGACTCATGGAAGCACTATTTATTGCGGACTCCTTTCATTTTGCGAACGTATCACCAAAGTCTTAAGTACTTCATGACGCAGACCAAGCTCTCCGACAAACAAATGAGGTGGGAAAATTTCCTTTCGCAATTTCAGTTTCATATTGCTCACATTGCTGGCAAGCATAATCAAGTAGCTGATGCACTCTCAAGACGGCCGAGAGTGAATGCGGTTTCCATAGCAACTCACAATGATCTATCTTCAATGATAGATGAGTATGCTATTGATCCCGATTTAAGAGATGTGATTTCAGCCCTTGCATTAGGGAAGAAAGAAGAACCATTTACTTTACAAGATGGTTATCTTCTCTATGGCAATAGACTATGCGTTACTAACTCACTACGTGAGAAAGTAATGTATGAATCTCATGCTCCACCTTATGTGGGGCATAGAGGGATTCAGTCTACCTTAAAGGGAATTGAAACATATTTCTATTGGCCTACCATGAAAGTGAACATACAAGAGTATGTTTCCAAATGTGTGGTATGCCAAAAGACAAAATTTGATAGAGGGAAGCAACTTGGATTGCTTCAACCCTTGCCAATCCCTAATTCACCATGGGAGAGAATATCCATGGATTTTATCTTTGGATTGCCTAAGTCTATCCATGGGAATACGGGAATATGGACGATAGTAGACAGGTTTAGTAAACAAGCTCATTTTATACCTGTCAAGAAGACTATCAAAGCCCATCAAATGGCAACCCTCTTCATTTCAAAAATTTTCAAGTACCATGGCTTGCCAATGTGCATAGTGTCGGATAGAGATCCTAGAATGACCAATAATTTTTGGAAGGGTCTCTTTGAGAACTTATGGACAAGGCTAAACTTCTCTTCGGCCTATCATCCACAAACGGATGGCCAAAGTGAAATAGCTAACCTAACCATTCTCGATCTACTAAAAGCCTATGTAACGGAAGTAGATCAAAGATCCCATTGGGAGAAGTACTTAACCTTAGTGGAGTATGCTTACAATAACACTATACATACTTCCACGGGAAAAGCACCTTTCGAGGTAATAGAGGGAAGATCAAAAAGTCCCTTGCTACTTAAAGTACATGGGAAGATCTTCGCTGCAGATGAGTATAGCCAAGACCTACAAGAATCTTTTCAAAAGATTAAGGATGCTATCTCTATCTCACAGCAAAGGCAAAAGGCTATTGTTGACAAGCACAGAAGAGCCCAATCCTTTAAAGAAAACAATTGGGTCTTGTTAAAGTTTCCCAAGGCTCGATTAAGGCACACGACGGGCAAGAATTCTACGGGCCACCAAAAGTACTATGCTAAACTAGCAAAAAGGTACTATGGTCCCTTCCAGATTCTTAGGCCAATCAATGAGATGGCCTATCAACTCAAGTTGCCCAATCATTGGCTCATACACAATGCTTTCCATGTGAGCCTATTAAAGCCTTACAAAGTAGATCCACCTCAAGAACCAACTATTGAAGACCCACCGGAGATCGAGGACCAAGAGGAGGTGCTGCAGCCCGAGTCCATTCTCCGACATGAAGACAAGGTATTAAGAGGCGGTAAGACTATCCGACGATATCTTATTAAGTTTAAGAATTATCCTTTTGAAGATGCTAGATGGATGCAAGGCATACAATTAAAGGATAACCTAAACCTTGTCAATGCTTACAATGCTTCCCAAGAGTAAGCAAATGTACAAAATGTTAAAAATGAACAAAGTTTTTGTCTTATAAGACTCTCTTTTTCTTTATTTGTGCACAAAAATGAAGTACTATGCATGCTTAGATCAAGTTTGTGGAGACGACGTCTCCCAAACACCAAGTAGAGCTTGTCACTCTACTATGGAAGACTGATAGGACTTATGTGTAGACATGCTTGCGGCAGCCTCAAGCTCTCAAGCGCCAAATGGACTAGTCATCCATTGTGGAATGATGTCATAGGGTAACATAGGGATCCTCTACCCGCTAAGAAAAGGACTCATGAATATGCTTTATCTTCTCTACACCATAGTCGAGGACGACTATGATTTCAAGAGAGAGGTATTGTCATAATAATCAATATCTAATTCTCCTAAATGATTTTCTCATATTAAACTGATCATTTAATGTGGGGAAGTGCCAAGGGAGAAAAAGCTAGAATATTGGTTAAGCTAGCAGACCGGCCACAGTAGGGATCCAAAGGAGGGAAAATAGGGATCCAAAGGGGGGGCCATCTACAAAAGAGCCATGTGCAACAATGGGCTAAAAAGACCCTAAGGTTCAGCCCATTAAGACTTCCAAAATGCTAAGGTTCCAAAATTCAAGGGTTGTGTCCAAAGGTCAACCCTAGGGAAAATTGGATGCTTTGTGTGTGCCCTAAAAGTCTTTGCACATCCCTACATGGGAGGGGGCGAGCCCTAAAGGTAGGGGATGAGAGAGAAAGCCACACACACACACACAGGCTCCCTTTACACAAAGGGAATGAGGGACACATGTCAGCTCCCTAGGCCAGATGCCCACAAGGTGTGCCCAATTTCTAATGGATGACCCTTGAAGTGGACCAATGAGAATTAAGATAGAGTAAATCTAGTTTAATTAATTTAAAAACATTTAATAAAAGAAACCAATGAGAATTAAGTCTCCTAGAAGACTATTGGGCAGTCTCCCAAGGGGTCCAATGAGCATTCAGGAGCCCAATGGCTTGCCTGATTCCTATTGGCCAGGAGGCAAAGGGGTCCAATGAGAGTTTAGTTTAATTATTTAATTACCTAAAGCTCTCACAAAAGGGGAAATGGGGACACATGTCAAAAGGCTATCACTTATGCTGCTTAAATGTGATTGGCTTGACTTGGGGAGAGCCAATGAGGCTTCAGCAAGAGCAAATAGCAAGAGGGCTCCCCCAAGAGAGAGAGGGGGCTGATTTTTGCAAGGCATTATCAAACACACACACTCACACAAGCTCATGTGTGAAGAGAGAGAAGGCTATCTCTTCCCAAGCTTTCACCTACTCATCACCTACTCCAAGCTTGTGAGATAGAAGCCTACATCAACACTCTCTTGGCATGTGGATGCAAATCCAACCAAGAGCTAAGCTTCAATGCATGCTCATCTCCTCTACCAAGATAATTACTAAGCTAAGCTATGCTAATATGACTAATTATGTGAGGAGATGTACATCTTTCTCGTAAGATACTCCTTCCTCTCAATGTACTCTTATACCCTGCTAGCTCTCACCATCTTCAAAGGTGTGTGAGGTCTTGGGTCTGAGAACGGGGATAATTCAAGTTGTGTTTATTAAGTGTTTTGCTTAGTGCATGAAGTTTCCATCTTCATTGCACTAGCTAGTCTTGAAGGAACACAAAGAATTGTATTGTACAATGTCTCTCTTGATGGGAGAAACCATAATACAAAGCCTTTTGGAGGGGGGACCGGCTCCATGCAAATCTGGTCCTCAACTGTTGTCAATAGCTTAATTTCTCTCTCTTTTGAAAGTATTGTTGATGCTATCTAACTAGGTGTTATACTTTTTGTTGCTCTCTCCACCCAAGCACTCTTGTAATTCTCATTAGGAATCTATTCTAATGAAATGCCCACTATGTTCATGCTAATTTCCGCTACACATAAGTTATTAGGCCATTAAATGTTACATATGGAAAGTATTATTGTATGCATACTACACTAAGGGTAAATACTTTTTCCATTGATTGCATTCATCTAATTTTGTAACATAGGCTTGGAGTAGTTCAATATAGTAGTTGAGTCACTTTGCTCCCAACTTTGACCGTCAATATCTCAACCTTCCATTAATGATCCTTCAATTCTTGCTGACTCTATAGAGTGATCTTGTCCTGTAGAATGATGGAAAGGCCCAAAATCCCCAAGATGGCATGCCTACCAAGGTAGTTTATCAAACTGCTACACAACCGGCCCCCATCAAATATTCAATTGGCAATAACTTGCCCATTCGAGCTTCGATTGACAATCTGGAAAGACCAACATGCACCACAAATCGAGCACTTCAGTCCTATCTTCTCACATTACCTTTGAATATCCACCTCCATTTACTTTGTATGTCAGGGATCTGCAAAGCATTCCAGCTTTGAACTCCAATATCTTTCATACCGTAGCTTCATTTGAGGAGCCATTTGGACTGGCTCGTAAGGTACTTTGAATACCACATATCAAAGCACAATCTCAGTATTTTGGAAACCTCAACGTACCAACCTAATTGGCCCTTTATGGAGCCTTCTTGGCCTAGATAACCACCTTAGACATACATTTCCTGGTCTTCTTGCCTGTTGAGGTCCTTCATACCTACTCTAGCACTTTGTCATGCACCCTTAGGCACCCATAGGATTGCTTTGTATTTTTCACAGCACCAACCATCTTTGGATGCACCATGTTCCAAGCACTTCTTAGTGCTCCATTTGCACTTCTTAAGCACTTTGTATGCATAGCTCAAGTAGTTTCTTAGTAATTCCAAAGAAGTAAAAGAAATTTTCTTGCTATTTGAGTAACAAGCTTACCTACAAGGAATAAAATTCTTCTTGAGGCCGAGCCCAGTCAGTGCTGGCACCTCCTCTATAAAGCATTTTGGTGATTTCTTTGACCTCTCTATCCTTGCAATCAACCTTTTGTAGATCAAAATTTTGTGAGTTCTTGAGTATCTCCAACTCCTTGTTTAGTTGCTCCAATGCAGTGTAGAAGCCACTACAAGCAGAGAAAAACCCGTCATTTTTGAACCACAAATGCCTCTTTTCATGCAACTATACTTTCATCTCGGTCAACAGCTTTTGCAGCTCACCTCCTTGACATTTATTCCCCCTATCTCCATGCCCGGTACTAGCAAAATATACATCGACTTCTCTACTACCTTGTGTGGCTACAATATGTGTGCCGACATTGTCGGTATTGATGATAAGAGACCGTCACATATAGATGCTTCTCTATTGGTGAACCCATAATAAACACTAAACTTGATGATCTTCCTCTCCAAACTCCCTTTTGCATCTTGCAATTGTCAAGGAGAGCTCCACCCAACCTTTCCCATGTAATCCGAGGCTCTATCACATCACTCGATGTTGCATGACACATCTCATACACGAATCCCCGTTCAAACTTTGCTAGCAACTCACTATTGGATGCGGTGGCCTAATATACCTTCTTTTAAAAATAGAACCTTGCATTTTAGAAGCTATCATGATCAAGAACTATACTCATCAAGTGGACCCTCGTAAGAATGCTATTGATGATTTGAAAAATTTGACTTCATAAGCTCAAGAAAAAATGAAGAGACCTCGTAGAAAATTTTACATAATTTTCCACAATTGTGCTATAGATAATCGCAACTTCTACGTGCAGAAAAAATTACTTGAGAATATATAAAATAATAAAAATTTCTACGTGTTTGCGATGGCCATCTCAAGCATATCATTGTATACAAAGAAAAATATGTTTTTGATGTATTTGGAAGTTTTAGAAAGTGATACATTGCTTACCCTCTCCATTGAGGACTCAAGCTGGCAAAAAGAAGTAGGACTTAGGCTTTGGTAGGAAAACAAGACACTTTAGTGTCTCAAGACATTTAAACGTCCAAGTACAAGACTAGTGTTAAAGCTATGTAAATGAGTGGGACAATAAAGCCCTTCGTCATTAAAAGACGAGTAGTTATAACTATTTGTGTATCCCCCTCAGTATTTGTGTGTCTCATGTGAACTTCAAGTGGTATGATTGGGTCATCGAAAGATTGCATTTGAGCAAATTCATGAGCTTGAACAACATGGTGAATAACAACTAGTGTTTAGGGAGAATGCAACATGTATTGCATGAGGGCTTCATAGTAGTTATGAGAAGCATAATCGAAAGAGGATGCTTTGTCCTTGAAAGTTTTCCTAGAGCCTACAAATCCATCAGAGTACATAGGATGTTCTCCTTTGTCAGTAGTAGCTCTTGGATTAGAAGAGGTAGAGGGAGTAGAGTAGGGTTTTTATTAAACAAATTCAGGATGAGCAGTTCGAGTGGAAGGGGATTCCCTACCTTGACTTGGAATTCAAGCGTAAGATGGTGTTTGAACAGAAGGAGGTGGACTAAGAGGTTTATCTAGTCTCTGTGCCTTGCCAAAAATCTATTTTTTAGGAACAAGAGTATTCCTTCCCTCTTACTTCCAAGAGAAGAAGGAATCATCCCGGCAGATGATTGAAGAAGAGTCAAAACAGTTTTAGATAAGTGGGCAAGGTGGCCACAGTGATAGAAAGACCCTACGAGGCTGGCCATTTTGAAATATATAACCAGCTTACCCACTCTATCAAACTAAATTTGTAAAGTCTCAAAGAAATTTTTATTGGTTTGGGAGAGGATACAAGTCTTGTTCTTATTGGGACATTGAATCGGGAGAGAGAACAATACTTTGCCTAAGGATTGAGCAAGATATTTAATGCATGGTGAAAGAAAGGCAGGGAGCTCAACAAACTGAACTCACATAGGGTACTTAGTAAAGAGCTTTTCTTTGATCATTTTAATGGGCTCGCATGGATTAACATGCAGCGTGAAAAGCCATACGAGCTTCTTTACACATAAACAAAACCTCAAACCGATCGGAACTCGAGTAAAAAATCTTGTCAATAGCAGGTATCCCAAGCCCACTATCTATATATGAGCTATATCAGGTAAGGCAATACAGAACAACACAAGAGCACGCTCCGCTCCCAAAAGATAGACGAATTAAATGTGACCAAAGTATAACAGAGGAGGCGATTTTAACTTTATGCTCCCCTTTAACAAGGTCGAGCTCAGTAGAAGCCTTAAAAGAAGAGGCTACATCGCTGATACGGAGACTACGATTGCTCCCATGACTGGTGTTCTATCTGATCGCTTTCATGCACAACCACCAAGTCGCCTCATGATTTGTCATCCAGCCAAAACACACACACACACACACACAACCACTAAGTCGCCTCGCAATTTATCGATGCTATGAGGCCTGCACAGATCGTCTGCACACAAATGCACTAACGAGAGAGAGAGAGAGAGAGAGAGAGAGAGAGAGAGAGAGAGAGAGAGAGACATCCTCAAAGCATTCCACACAACCTGGGCATGTACCTTTTTCTCTCCCTTCAACATGTCTCCTCCCGCTTTTTTCACTTCAAAGCTATGAAAGCCATCCCCCAAGATACCCCTTAATCAACCTTGAACGAAAATTGGCACGACCTACTAAGTCCAATATGGTAAGTCTTTAACATCTAATTAAGGTTAGATATATCAATTAAACTAATTGACTTAGCTCTAAACATTAGTACTTAACAATTTACACTTTGACATCTGATTAATTGAGTCACTCTACACATAATCACTACCTTTTTCTTATTAAAAAAACGTCCATATAAGATCACAAACTATAATTAATCACACAAGGACCTATCTTTTAATAATGTCTAGACATACATAATGAAATCAATCCTCTACAGTTTATTCATTGTCTCTACGTCCTTTAAAGAAAGGGAACCAATTTTTTCTATCCTGATGCTAACTATGGCGTCACTTAGTAGCCAAGCTACTAAATACTCTCGCATAGTAGACAAATGTGTGTCACATGATTTTCTACTAAAAATAGAATGGGAACAAAGCCATGTAAGTCGGCTTCACCAAGTGATACACTTCTTCAATTTTCATCACACCAAGGTCTGTTCATCATTTCTGCGTAGCCTATGCACCTACACCATCATTCACAAAAAAAGGACTTTTTTTAAAAAATTACCTCCATCCTCATTAAAAGAACTAGATGTTGAAATTTCAAGATAAAACCAACCTGCATTTCTGTCAAGCTATTAAAATTAGATGCACTGTTGTTTTTTATAGATTTCTAAAAATTTTAAGAAAGAAAATTTCAATATGTATGTTAAGTCACAACAATAAGAAGCATATTGAATGTTGAATAGAGCTACATTTATTTTTTATTCTTCATCATTTTTGATGATTCACTTTTTTCATGTAGAAGCTCAGCAAGATTAGTTGTGGCCTACAACATAGGCCAAATTTAGTAAATATATAAGATCTAGTGAGCATAAAAAGGTTACAATAAAAATACCATTATGCACCATATATAATTGGCTAAAAGCGTACATTGGTGGTACCAAAAAAGGACCGTTTTTATTTCTACCTAGTTTATACTTCTACATATGTCCATGTTGTTTTGGAGGAAACCTTTTTTGTCCTCTAAATTTAATCACTTTAGGAGGGAATGTATTAAAAATTGAAACACCACTCATTTGAAAGAAAATGTGGGTGGGGCAATCACACTATGAAAATCTTTAATTGTTTACCATAGCCTTTTACCGTGTTTTGTAGAGAGAGAGAGTCCAAACTCAACTGAGAAGGGAAGAGAGAGGAGGGTGGGGGGCTTTTTTTCATTTCAAATATTATTGCACTCATTATCGCGACAATTGCCTCTGTTATTGCCTCAAAAATTACCGCATTTATTCTCGAAACCCGCTTTAGCGCCTAAACATTCAAATTTTGGCTTAAAAATTCAAATTTTAGTGTTTCCCTTTGTTTTCATGTTTACCTCCCCCTTAATAAAAGTTAAAGAACATTATAAAACATGTAAAAATTGTTAGCTATGTGGATAAACATGAAACAACAAAGGGCCTTCTCCATCCTAAAGTAATGCATGTGGCTCCATGTAAAGCAAGCATTGTCAAAGATGAGAAGCTAAACATGGACGACATCTTCTTTTGAGGCAAGGGCATGATAGAGTGAAGTGTGTCCACCTTTTATGAGATGGTAGCACCTATGTTAGTCTTTCAAGCCTTATTTTACAACAATGCGCAGACGGTCTACACTTTTTTTACCAATTATATTAATCACTACCACTTGATGAACATAATTTAGCATGCTTCACAAAATTAGGAGAGAAAGAGGGGTGGGAGAGAGATGATTGGATGACATGACAAAAAAAATTCATAATAAAGCATACAAAATGTTTATGATCAAATCATCCAATTCTAAGTCCACGGCTCCTAAATCATTAAAGAGAGAAATAGAATTGTCATTTGTGAATGTGTTGTCTTCATCATCTTTGAATTCATCATCCTCCATCTCATCATCATCATCATCATGGCAATCATCCTCACTAAGACTTGCGACCACCGGACTTGAATCATGGATCTCCCTCTCCTCTGTCTCCCCCTCGGCATATGCACCTTCTCGCCGGCAGAATGAACTACAATGTAAATTAGAGGAAGTAAAAGTGAGAGAAATTCATACATACAAACCATATGTGTCCTAAAAAACAAACAATAGAAAGAATAGAGAGAGGAAGCTACATGAAGCATCTTTTGCCAATCATAGGAGCTCAGCCCATACAATTGAATGCTTCCACCTTTCTTCGCTTTTGTGACAACTCCCTTTAGTGACCTCATGTAACATGTTGGTGTGCAAATAGACGCAATGGAATCCTTCACTTGGTCCAATTCTTCTTTGGCTAGCATCCATGGCGCTCTAGGAAGCACATTCTTCCCACTCGGGACACGATAATGAGTGCTACAATTTTTTTAAATAAAGTGCAATCAGTACTTATACTAAATGGATTAATTTTTTATCGCAAATGGTACAAAAGGAATAAAAAAATCATATAAAAAAACTCTAAAAGTGCTACAGATAAACATATGCTAATTATTTAAGTGCATGTTAGTATAAAATATTCAATACTGTCAATTCAAAAAAAGAAAAGAATTATTAAAAAACAAAAGGCTATGTATGAAATTATGGTGATCTAAGGATAGAGGGGGGTGGTTGGTACCCTCCCCCCCCCCCTGCTACCTCGGATACGTTTGTATCCGTTTGAGATGACACAACACAGTAACACTTATGGTAATTGGCACAAAAATGATCACAGTAATGTCCGCGATAATCACTCATGCCTTAAAAAAGAAAGAAGGGCAGAGTATGCCATATATTTGTTTCATACTCTGCCCTTCTCTTCTTTGCCATTGCACCTGGATCTTTGCTCACCCTCGACTGGTGCTCTATCTGATCGCTTTCATGCACAACCACAAAGTCATGGGAGCAATTGTAGTCTCCGTATCAGCGATTGTTCTGGCTTTTAAGGCTTGTTGACAACAAAGAAATTGAGTAAAACGAACAAAGAAATTGATCAGTCGGCATCTCTCTCTCTCTCTCTCTCTCTCTCTCTCTCTCTCTCTCTAAAGTAATGTAGCCATTTATCGATAGGCCATTAAAATAATTTTCACGATAGGCCTTTAAAATAGTTTTCAGGATTGCCACGTCCAAAAAGGGCAAAAGAGGCCGCTCCCGCTGGCCCCAGGAATCGAGCCACAAGCCTTGCCACTACACTCCCGGGGCGGCCAGTGTCCAGCAACGATGTACTGAGGCTGTTAGATAAAGGCTCAACAGTAGCCACATTCCATGTATGTTGTTTATATGAGCTCTCAGGGCATGGAATTAACCCTATTAGTGAGGACACTATTCATCAGGAATGCCATTATTGTTTTTTGATCATATAATAGACATTTTGTGATTGAGATTTCTTGCGTTCAATTTGATTGCATATTGGTATCATCATTTGCCAGCACAATTTTCTGATGCCTCTAGTTAGCATGGTTGGTGCTACCTTTTCTTACTAAAACATGATTTGGGTATGCACATGGAGGATCATATGATAATAAAAAAAGAGAAAATTGATGATATTTTTGGAGGGGTTGGTGAAGGATTGTATCCATGATAGAATACTAGAATACCTATGGTGCATGTTTTGTAGCATTTATATGATTGATTATCCTTTCTACAAAAAACAAATCTTATATTTTCTCCCCATTTGATGTGGGTGTATGATGATCAACTTTATGTGCCTGTTTGATACCATTGACTATGAATACTCAAGAAAACTCGCGGGCATGGACTATTAGGTTCCATAGATTTTGAACACCCCATTTATTTGTGAGTTTGTAAAAATTCCCATGATGTAGGGTGATAAGCTGAACATGATGCCATGTGATAAAATAATGCATGTGATATAGCATTTTCATGTATCTTCCTTTAGTAAGCACATGCTATGTACATACAAGGGAAGTTGCATAATGTTGAATGGGAGCTAGTGGGCTGTTGCATATGCCCAAAGGTCTGGTGTCTAAGGTGTTTCTTAGGCAGAAGTGAAAATTGAGGTGTATGAATATAGGGAGGTTGATTACTAGAGAATTTTCTAGGTTTAATTCATTTTTCTCCTACTCCTTTCTCTAAATAACACTTTGGGCTCTCGTCTTGCACATCTACATGTTGTGGTGCCAAGAATTAATGGATATTAAGTATGTTCATAGATAATTCTGGATAGCCTTGGAATTTTTTGTTTGAAGCTATGATGGATACGATTTGCTACATTTCTTGCAATGTTCACTCTATGGTAGATTTGGAGTCGTTATGTGTAGAAGGTGTTGTTTACATATGCATGAAAATTGAGAGAGATATGTTGCACAAGATTTTGTTACTAGGGTAAAGGCTCACGTGATCGATTCTCGGTAGCACACCAATTACACTAGCCGTATCTCTTAATCATAATACAAAAAAAGAATAAGGGAGTACCCATACTTAGAGCTACACTACCCACTTTTTTTGTTCTCTAGCTCTCTCTCTCTCTCTCTCTCTATGAAATTGAACATTTCCCTTTACAAGAAGGTAGTTTAGACAAAACTTACACCAAAGAAAGAAATCCCATAAGGTACTCACTTTACAACAACAAAGAACACATTTTGGCACCCAAGTGTAGACATTGTATTATTTATCTCACAAGACTGCGCACCTGGGGAGTTAAACCAAAAACTAGACACAAGATGCACAAACATAGTAGTTGGGGTTGAATTAGATAGTGAGGATGGCCCGTGCCACCCTTTCCATAGCCACCCTTCTTGTGGTGGTTGTTTCCCTTCTTCTTGTAGTGAGCGTGATACCCTTTATTTTAAGGGTAATGAACTTTCTTGGCCAACCAATCCGCCTCCTCACCTATTTGTGCCCCTACCCTAGCCACTAATTATTACCCCAATTCCTTCACCTCAGCATTAGCAATGTTGCTGATGTATGGCACATTACTTTCTTGGAAGCCATGACTATTACTTGACGTTACTCTCTCTCTCTCTCTCTCTCTCTCTCTCTCTCTCTCTCTATCTCTTTTTAGTGAATATGTCTTTTTACTATATATTTACATCTTCTATATAATCCACATACATCTCTTCCTCATATCATCCTGATTAATGTATACTGCCTCATTGAAACACCATAAGTAGAAAGACATAGCATCATCATCAGAGAACACCAAAGCAAAAGTACACATAAACTTAGAGATTTTGACTCCCCAAGTTGATTGGCACCAAAATTCAGCCTACTGCCACCATTCAGCTACCACATCATAGTACCAAAATACACGTGTAACAGTTTCAACTTTCCCACATCTTGGACACTTACCATCTCCAATTTGTTTTTTGAGCATTACATCAACAATGGGGAGCCCCCCCAATATACCTCTCCACCAGAACACTTTAAGTTTGAAAAGCATTTTACAATTCCAAGTTTTGATGAACACTTGAGACCACCACTCCTTGTCATTGTTCACATGCTATATTTTATCACATCTGTCCTGTATTGTTCCTGGAGGAAGCAAGGCTCTATGGAAGTCCTTGGTTTGGGCAGTCCACTAGTTCTTTTGTGAAGCAGTAAAGGCCAAATATTTGAACCTGTCTTGGTCTTCCGTGTTGATAGGAACCTGCAGATTGTTGACAAAGGCACATAGCATATGCCAAGGAATTTTGAAGCCATATTGCAATCCAAATTGTCTTCTAACTGTTACAAAAGATTTAAAACAGGCCTTAGAGTCCACAGCTTGACTAATGGAGAAGATGCTTTTCCCCTAAGGCTTTAGCAGGCAACTTTCTGAATACATAACTCCAAAAGACATTTTCAACAGATAAAGAACACCCCGTATATCTCATTCTACCCGAGCAGATCAGCACATCAAACACTTGCTTTCAAGACACAACCAACATATTTGAAATGTCATAACCTATTTTGATAGGTGCAACACTAAAAGGTTTATCCCATTCAGACAATTCTAGCAGCCATGAAAATAGCAGACAGAAGCTCTCACCATGGCCCACATATATTTTTCCCAATCTTGATAAGACTCCAGCATATACTTTATGAAGGTTGCCCTCCTGGCAATAGCATGCAGGCTCAGATTCGGAATGCCACAGCCCCCCATGTTCTTAGGCAAAGCCAACACCTCCCAAGCCACCCAAATAGATGATGCTTTCTTGCACTTCCACAAGAATTTGTTCATGACAGAGTTAAATGACTCCAAATTTCTCTTTGCCCATGGAACACAAGGCATAAAGGTAGTTATAAGGCACCAGTATGGACTGAATAACTCTTAGTCTGACATGGAGAGGCCATTCCTCACAGTGCCATGCAGCAATCTTACAATACACCTTCTTAAGGAGCCAATGTTGCAGGTCAGTCAGAGATACATTCACACCAATGGGGTACCCCAAATGTCTAAAGATATGTCCTTTTGATAGCGCCCCCCCCCCCCCCCCCCCCTATTAGTTCATGCAAATTTTCAGCAGTGACATCTATTAGAGTTGAATTTATTCAATGCAACCATACACCTTGACACATTCACATTATTGGCCTTTTAAAAAACAAAGGTCATCAGCAAAACCTTGTCCCAGCATCCTCTAGATAGACCCTGCAGTACTTGCTGCTGGGCCAAGGAGTCAAGATAACAGAAAAAGGGATAAGTGGACACTGCAAACAACAAGGGACTAAGTGGACAACCTTGTCTAACAGAGTGGCTGATTGCAATTTCCTTGGACATTGTTCCATTTATCAGTAGTCTAGACCATGCATCTCTACCTAGCATGAATATTTAGTTTAAACCCCATCTTCTCAAGAATTTTGGCAATGAAGTCCCATTGCACTGTGTCAAAGGCTTTCTCATAGTCAATTTTGTAGTACCATGTCTTGCTTTGATCTTTGAGCATGCTCAATGCTTATCTGAATTGATAGAATAATATGAAAAATAGACCTGCCACTAATGAAACCAGTTTGAGCCCTGTGGATGAATTTTCTAAGGAGGGGACTCAATTTGATAGCGACTGCCTTAGCTAGCAGTTTATAGATAATGCCCATCATTGTTATGGGTCTCCAGTGCCCGAATTGATTTGGGAAGGTTTGTTTAGGAATCAGCTTGATAAGGCCGTGTTTCAAACAAGGATCCATGTACTGAGCAGACCAAGAGGAGTTTATCAGACACATGATGATGTCCTTGAGCTCATCCCAAAGGGAACCACAAATTCTAGGTGTTTTTTCATTTCCCAACTTTGACAGTGCATATCTGATCTCAGAGATCTCAAAGGGTAGTTCCAACCTCTTTGCATCAGCTTGCTCAGTACATGTATCCACAGTTTGAAGCAGATCCTCAATATCAAATTCCCTATCACAAGTGACTTTAGCCTATCCATTAAGTAGTTGAGTATATAATTTCTCACAGAAGTGCATCATCTCTGACTGATTATCCAACACAGTACCATCCTCATTTTGCTAACAATGCATGACTTCTCTTTTCCTCTTGGATTTTAACTTATTGAAAAACCCCTTTAACACATCATTGGAATCCTTCAATGCATGGATTCTACATAGAAATCTACACCTTTCAGCTTGCTGCAGGTCAATTTTTCTAATTGCTTCCCTTGCTTCCTGCAATTCTACAAGTTTCCTTTTTCACACTGTAGAGACTTTGGCCTGTTGAGCAAGATGCTCAATTTTTTGTTGGTCCATCTTGCCCTTTTCCTTCTGTTTGTTAGCAGCCCTTTTGAGCCAGATGCTCAATTTTCTTTTGGGCCATCTTGCCCTTTTTCCTGTGTTTGGTAGCAGCCCTTTTGAGACTTTGGCCTGTTGAGCCAGATGCTCAATTTTCTTTTGGTCCATCTTGTCCTTTTCCCTCTGTTTGTTAGCAGCGCTTTTGAGACTTTAGCCTGTTGAGCCAAATGCTCAATTTTTTGTTGGGCCATCTTGCCCTTTTACCTCTGTTTGTTAGCAGCCCTTTTTCGAGATCTTCTGATAATGTGCTGCAGGTCAGAGTATATATGCATCCAGACATGCAGTGGATGAGAAAATGTAGTTTGATTTCTTTCAATCATGCTCTTAACCTCTTGCCGAATTTTCTTATTAGCTAACATATTATTGTTAATCATAAGAGGAGGTTTAAGACCTTGATGAAAGGATCCAACAGTAATGTCAGATAAGGTGCATACCACAGGAAAATGATCAGAGAGAAACATTGATACATCAACCACACATTCTTTTTTAATAGGTAGACAATCCTCCTACAAGACATTCTTTTTTAATAGGTAGACAATCCTCCCCCAAGAAATACAACTTGTCTAGTCTAGACCAAGAAGATTGGTGAGAGAGGGAATGGAAGGTAAAGCCTGCATGCTCGTTGCTATCTTCCCATGCATCAGTCATCATCCAATTAGCGTTAAGCTTTTCCCAAGCAATAACTTCCCTTGCACAAATTACAGATGCTATGGATGTGGTATCCTCAACCTTGGTGACCATATTAAAGTCACCACCCAGAACTCCTGACTTTAGCTGAAGCTCCAAGCACCACAGCCACAACTGAGTTCTTCTATGAGCACAATTAGATGCACACACATTAATTAGATGAAGATTTCCAAAGGAAGAATCAGTCAAGAATATAGAGCATCTCCCAGATGGATGGTCCATCACCCATTGAGGGTTCAACTCTTGCTTAATACAAGTTAAGACTCCAGAATAAACATTTGTCTTCCCTCCATAAAACATGGCATACCCCTTAAAATGGTACATTTCACCAGCTCTCTCATGCATTTTATGCTCCTCAATAAAAGTAACATCCATATTACTCTTCACTAGACAAGAGTTAAAGGTGAGTAATTTATTGGGGTCTTTAATCCCCCTCACATTATAAGAGGATATGAATATGGGGGTGTGTTAACAACTTTCTGGGTATCATCATCCATATCTTGCATGTTTATTTCCAAGTTCATAGTAGGAGGGTCACTCTGTTGCTTCTATTGGTATTCCTTGACCAGTCCTTCTACTACTGCTAGTGTGTCAAGTGAGGGCAAGTCCTGAAGGATGTCATAGACATTGGATCAAGTGTAGCCTGAGGCTAACTTTCTGGGTTGGAAGGTTTTTCTGGAGGGAGGGCCTTGGAATCCCTCTGAATCAATATGTCTTTTCCTTTTCTTCCCCCCTCTTGGAATTTCGGAAGAGGAAGGCTGAGATACAAAAGATCTGGTATTGACTGAAGTGCCCGAGGGGCGAACATACATAGGAGTTTTAGGAGCAGGAGGGAAAGCATTTGATTGAGAGGCAGCCACAACAGCTACAGCAGTTGGGGGGTCACACGGGGTTTTCCAAAGATTTTATTTCTCGGGACCAGATTCTTGCTACCTGGGTAAGATGGTATGAGTTCAACTGAGCCATCCTTTAGTGTAGAACAATTCTTGGAGAAGTGCCCTAACTTCCTACTGTGGAAGCACGAGCCAACCAAATTTCCCCATTTCAAATACAGTACCACTTTGCCCACATCCTCCCTTTCAATTTCCAATGTTGAGGGGAACACTTTATCAGTTTTCCAAAGCACAGAGGCTTTGTTCCTATTGGGGCAATCAATGGTAGGGCTAAAGAGAACTTTCCCTAGGGAGGACAGGGCCAGAGGTAAGAGGGAAGGTCAACTAGCTCTACCCAGACATGGCATTTGCTCATGAGTTCTTCTTTAATTTTCCTTACTAGTTGCCATTGAAGAACATGCACTACTTGTCCACACACGATAACAGTAGAAGATGTCAAAAAGGATTTTTGATCATCCTCTTTGAAGAACAGTACCTCAAATAAACCAGAACCAAAGCAAAATATTTTATCGACCACAATACGATGAAATCTATGGTCAATGAATCCAACAACCTACCTAATGCTGGGAAGTTTCCCTGTAAAGTACAACACAACAACTCTCCTCTGAAACACATAAACATGATTCCATACAGTAGTAGATTTCAGGACCACCTTATGTTGCCCTTGGACAGTAGGGTCCACTGTCGAGGAATCCTTTAATGCATCAGACATAGACAGAGAATCAAACAGTAAAGCTTCAACCGTCAAAATAGACGATGTGGCTTCAACATTAGGGTTAAGCTTAAATTCCTCTGGTAGAGACCTGTTCTATTGCTCAAGAAGGGACGTGAGATGTAGGCGATGTGAGCTCTATCTTCCTAGCAGGTTGCATGTAGGGGCGGGACGTATCACCAACAGCAGGAGCTTGCGTGCAGGGAGAAAGAGAGGCCATTTCTCAGTGCAAGCAGGATGCCTCTCGATCAGGGCACATCATCTCTCCTACTCTCTCCTCTCTCTCTCTCCCTCCCTCTCTCTCTCCCTCTATCCCTCTCTCTCTCTCTCTCTCTTTGCCTCTATCTTCTCTCTCTCTCTCTCTCTCTCTCTCTCTCTCTCTCTCTCTCTCTCTCTCTCTCTCTCTCTCTCTCTCTCTCTCTCTCTCTCTCTCTCTCTCTCTCTCTCTCTCTCTCTCTCTCTCTCTCTCTCTCTCTCTCTCTCTCTCTCTCTCTCTCTCTCTCTCTCTCTCTCTCTCTCTCTCTCTCTCTCTCTCTCTCTCTCTCTCTTATCACACTAACACAGCCTTGAAGTGGTATGAGAGACACATCAATGGCATGGTGGAAGCGAGAGGTTGATACGATAGCTTGCTTGCTCTTGGCGGTGGAGAGATCAAAAAAGATTAAAATCTTTGTGAGAACAAATTGAGAGCTTATGAGCTCATGGAAGAGTGATTTATGCTCTTGTGGAAGCTCAGAAGAGAGTGTGTAGGGGAAGGTGCCCTAAAATCTATGTGTGCACAATATAACTATTTGCCAAATTAATTTTCTTCTTGTAGATTGTAGATCTGAAAATTTTGTCCTCTATTTTTTCCTATTGCAACATCATCTAAACTTCATAATAGAAAATTTTTGCCAATTCCTCACCTTTTTTCTAATATTCACCTCCAGGTTTTCTATTTCACGTAGTGTGCAAGGATGATGCATTTTTGAAAGAACGATTGGTGCTCAAAGTTGGGTGCATAAATATTGAGATTGAAGATGCAATTTAAGCTTTTGCAAAGGTTAATATTTGAGAATTTTTGGTAGATTTGGGTAAAGAAGAAGCGGGTATGTTTGTAGATTGTATCATTTTAAACTGTAACATGGACTCTCAAATGGCCTACCCTCTGTATTTCCTTGACATCCCACACATTACGTGGCAAATAGCCAAAATCTGCTAGTGTGCTTGCATACACACATATCCTTGTATTTCATCTGTATATTACCAAAAGACAAAGTATGATAGAGGGAAGAAAACTCGATTTCTTTAGCCATTATCCATACCTAATTCCCATGGGAGACTTTATCCGTGTATTTCATCTTTACATTACAAAGGTCTATTAATTAGAATAGAAGAATACAGGCAATAGTAGACAGGCTCAGTAAACAAGGGAATTTCATACCGGTCAAAAGTTGTATTAAAGCCCATCATATGGCAACCCTCTTCATATAAAAGATCTTTAAGTATCATGGCTTACTAGCATCCATAGTATTCGGGAACCGATAGAGATCCAAGAATGACCAGTAACTTTTAAAAATGTCTCTTAAGCTTTGAGAATCTGGATACTAAGTTGAACCTCTCCTCGGCCTATCACCTACAAACGGAGAGCCAAAGTGAAATACAAAACTTAACTATTATTGATCTACTCAAAGCCTATGTTATGGAATTAGATCAAAGCGATCAATGGGAAAAGTATTTACCCTTAGTGTAGTATGCATACAATAATACAGTCCATGTAATGTACTTCTATGGGAAAGGATCTCTTCAAACTTATTGAAGGAAGACCAAAACTTCTATTGATAGTCAAGACAGTTGTGGGAAGTTCTTTATTGCTGATGAGTATAGTAGAGACCTTAAAGAATATTTTAACAAGATTAAGGAACATATATCCCGCATAGTACAACAAAAGCAAAGGCTACTACTGATAAAAATAGAAGATGCTTGGCCTTCAAAGAGAATGATTCATGGGTATTACTTCAATTTCCCAAAGCACACGTAATCCATACAACATGCAAGGGGAAAGAAGGACTCCCAATAAGTAAGAATTTTTTTAAAGTTAAGCTATCAAAAAGATATTATGGCCCATTTCATGTCCTTAAGACATATTGCAATCCAAATTGTCTTCTAGCTGTTAAAAAAGATTTAAAACAGGCCTTAGAGTCCACAGCTTGACAAATGGAGCAGATGTCCTTCTTGAAAAGAGAAAGGGACTTTTTCCCTAAGGCTTTAGCAGGCAACTTTCTGAATACATAACTCCAAAAGACATTTTCAAAAGATAAAGAACACCCCGTATATCTCATTCTACCCTAGCAGATCAGCACATCAAACACTTGCTTTGAAGACACAACCAACATATTTGAAATGTCATAACCTATTTTGATAGGTGCTACACTAAAAGGTTTATCCCATTCAGACAATTCCAGCATCCATGAAAATAGCAGACAGAAGCTCTCTGATGGCCCACATATATTTTTCCCAATCTTGATCAGACTCCAGCATATACTTTATGAAGGTTTCCCTCGTGACAAGAGCATGCAGGCTAATATTCGAAATGCCACAACCCCCCATGTTCTTAGCCAAAGACAACACCTCCCAAGCCACCGAAACAGATGATGCTTTCTTGCACTTCCACAAGAATTTTTTCATGACAGAGTTAAATGATTAATTTCTCTTTGCCCATGGAACACAAGGCATAAAAGTAGTAATAAGGCACCAGTATGGACTGAATAATTCTCAGTCTCACATGGAGAGGCCATTCGTCACAGTGCCATGTAGAAATCTTACAGTACACCTTCTTAAGGACCAATGTTGTAGGTCAGTCTGAGATACATTCACACCAATGGGGTACCCAAAATGTCTAAAGATATGTCCTTTTGATAGCCTCCCCCCCCCCCCCCCCCCCTATTAGTGCATGAAAATTTTCAGTAGTGACATCTATTAGAGTTGAATTTATTCAATGCAGCCATACACCTTGACACATTCACATTACTGGCCTTTAGAAAAACAAAGGTGTCATCAGCAAAACCTTGTCCCAGCATTTGACCAGAACCTCTAGATAGACCCTACAGTACTTGATAGAATACTATGAAAAATATACCTGCCACTAATGAAACCAGTTTGAGCCCTGTGGATGAATATTCCAAGGAGGGGATTCAATTTGATAGCCACTACCTTAGCTATCAGTTTATAGACAATGCCCATCATTGTTATAGGTCTCCAGTGTCCCAATTGATTTGGGAAGGTTTGTTTAGGAATGAGCTTTATAAGGCCCTATTTCGAAAAAGGATCCATGTACTAAGCAGACCAAAAGGAGTTTATCAGACACATGATCATGTCCTTGAGCTCATCCCAAAGGCAACCACAAATTCCTTGGAAATACCACAAATTCTAGGTGTTTTTTCATTTCCCTCTAGATACATTCACACCAATGGGGTACCCCAAATGAAGATATGTCCTTTTGATAGCCCCCCCCCCCCCCCCCCCCCCCCCCCCCCCCCCCCCCATATTAGTGCATGCAAATTTTCAGCAGTGACATCTATTAGAGTTAAATTTATTCAATGCAGCCATACACCTTGACACATTCACATTATTGGCCTTTTAAAAAACAATGGTCATCAGCAAAACCTTGTCCCAACATTTGACCAGAACCTCTAGATAACAGAAAAAGGGATGAGTGGACACTGCAAACAACAAGGGACTAAGTGGACAACCTTGTCTAATAGAGTGGTTGATTGCAATTTCCTTGGACATTGTTCCATTTATCAGTAGTCTAGACCATGCATCTCTACCCAGCATGAATATGTAGTTTAAACCCCATCTTCTCAAGAATTTTGGCAATGAAGTCCCATTGCACTATGTCAAAGGCTTTCTCATAGTCAATTTTGTAGTACCATGTCTTGCTTTGATCTTTGAGCATGCTCAATGCTTATCTGAATTGATAGAATATTATGAAAAATAAACCTGCCACTAATGAAACCAGTTTGACCCCCGTGGATGAATTTTCTAAGGAGGGGATTCAATTTGATAGCGACTGCCTTAGCTAGCAGTTTATAGACAATGCCCATCATTGTTATGGGTCTCCAGTGCCCCAATTGATTTGGGAAGGTTTGTTTAGGAATCAGCTTGATAAGGCCGTGTTTCAAACAAGGATCCATGTACTGAGCAGACCAAGAGGAGTTTATCACCCGAAGGCATCGTCTTCTCCCACACACAAGTGCAACTTGCAGGCTGCAAACGATACAGAGAATGTAAAAACTTTTTCTCTGTATAATTGTCTGTCAAAGAGCACAAACCTTACTCTATTTTGAAACACCCGTTATCTACAGTTTCTCACAAAGCGTTTTTTGTAAAGGCATAGCATTACTCTCTCTTAACACATCCTCATTTAACAATTTCTCACAACGAGATACTCAGCTATAGGCACACACATGAAAAAGTACATTATCATAAGCTAAAATTTCTGGTGGTAGAACCGAGACTTGCCTACGAGCGTGAAATACCGTTAAACATAGGCAGGTTATGCGTACATGTACATGCATAGTATAGCACTAGAATGTTTCACTTACAGTTTTGAACAAATATATACAGCCCATATTCATGTAAATGGAACACAATAGGCACAAAATGAATGCATTGATAATGCATACTCGTGTTTTTGCATACTTTGCATATGGCTTGGCATTCATAAGCGCAGTTAAGCAACATTTTGGCATGTAAACCGGTATATAGTATACCTAAAAGGATGTGTAGTCAGACTAATACCTATACACAAAATTATTTGACAAGTGAAGGTAACAGTTGCAAGGAGTGCACTACTTTCAACATCAAAAGGCAAAAGGAGCACTACAAATGTCTACTGCAAGTAACAACCAGGTGAACTGATATTGAAAGCCTTGAGAATAGTTGCTTTTTAGAAAAATAAGAACAAAAGTTTGTTTTTTCCTTATCGGGTTTTCTTTTAAGTACTATCAGGCATAAAGAGGTATCAAGACTTTGCATGAGGGTTTAGGATAACCTCATATAAAGACAATGTCATTGTGTAAAGACGGTTTTTTGGGAAAAAAGAAGAAGGATAGAACAAACAAAATTCTGCCAAAATTTTCATGAAATCGATCATAGTATATGCTTACTTTAATTTAAACCATAGAGAGAAAGGCTGCCCCTAAGGCAACATATAGTATATAAGAAGGGAATTGATACTGAAAGTCTCGGATATAATGTTTGTAAGTAAAACCAAAAGGTTTTAAATCTGCTCTTCTTTATGATTAATACCTAGCAAAAGAATGGATCAATGAGTTAGTGTATAAGACACCTCTTGTGAGGACACATGTCGGTTTTGATTGGAATATGATTTTTTTTGAAAACTAAACGGTTTTACAAATAAAATGCTGCCGAAATTTTCAAAAAATCAGGAAGACTTATAGATTAGAATGCTTACTTATATACCATAACGATAGGGTTGCCCCTATAGCAACACATAGTATAGTCTCTAAAGAATGCTAAACTCATATATATAATCATTGATGACAAACATGGGTACAGGCAGACAACTAGGATGAGTGTCACTCGTGATATATTCAAGCTACAAAGGATTCGGGACAAGATCATCGTAGCACATAAAGAGAAAAATCAAACCAAGCCATTAGCAATTAGAGACGCCATCTCTAAGCCTTCTAAACTTGTAAGAAATTTCACAGACTGTAATCGACCATACTTACATAGACGAGCAAAAGAAAATGTAACATATACCTAGGAGTAGGATTGGGCTTCATGGTGTGACAGCGATAACAAGCAATGGGGATTGCTTGATATACCTATCACCCATTTAGCTAGTGCAAATTAATTCTAATTGATTGTACTTGTGGTTGGTTGGCAGGTAACGATCCCTGCTTTCATCTGATAGGAGTTTCGGCTTAAAGCTCCTATTTTTTATGTATCGAAGTATTTTGTAACAAGTTTTATATCAAGAAGTTCTACTTTTCTTTGTTGAAACCATATGATAAGTGCAAACAGTATTTAAGTTCTCTGAGTGTATGATTCTAAGTGATGGGATTTTTCAATCAAACACACACACACACACACACACACACAAGGGAGCTTAAGAGATGGTCTTCTTGCTCAAGTACTTGTTTATCGATGCAAATCCAAGTACATAGATCCACATAGCTCTTCTTCTTTTTCTTCTTCTCTATTATTATAGATATATACTAAGATTTTCTAGAAAATAGAGAAGATGTGATCCTCATGTTGCAAAGGATAAACCCACATCTTTCTAGTGAAATCATCTACGAAAGTCACAAAATAGATAGCTTCTCCTAGTGAGTGGGTCAACCTAGGACAAAAAATGTTACTATAAACAAGCTCCAAAGGCTATCAATGATTCCTATTTAATGGAGATGAGGTACTCCTAATTACTTTACCGTAGATGCAATGCTCACACATGGAAAAATGGAGTAACTAAACACAGGTATGTACCCAAACCACACTAGTGTTTTCATTCCCTTTTGGCTCACATGGCTTGGATACTTATGCCACGACTCAGTTCGGCTGTGGATATACAATCCTCTTTTACACAAAAAATAAAAATCAAGTAAAGCATTCCATGATTTTGACCCTTCAGAATCACAAGATTTTTTCCTGATTGACCATGAACCATTTCCAAAGGTGGTTATGTAACCCAAGTCTTGAATTAGTAGTGAGAATGACCTGGGCAAGCATAGTGGGCTTTCAATTGAGCTTTACAACTTGCTAAAAGGATTCAAGAGCCGAAAGTTAGGACGTTCGAAAGTGGTAGGTTAAAAAAAGGTTTTTAGAATAACTTTTTTCAACTCCAAGAGAGCTTTGCTTGAGGCAACTCCACATGGTATTCTTTTTAAACCCACATGAAGGGTGACTTCCATGATTTTGACTACATATATATAGGGTAATGACCCCTTCCATTAGGCAGCATGGAGAGAGAGAGAGAGAGATGGATCTCACTCCCTTGGTGACAATGTCAGGTTCCTTGGGGCACTGTGTAGGTGGCAAGTGGCCTTTGTTGAGTGTTATGTGGTGGTTTTGATGGTCGGAGGCTAATAAGCATAAAAGATCCTTGACCTTCAAAGAGAATGATTGGGTATTACTTCAATTTCCCAAAGCACACCTAAGCCGTGCAACATGGAAGGAGAAACAAGGACTCCCAATGAGTAATCAACAATATTAAGTTAAGCTATTAAAAATATATTATGGCGCCTTTCATGTCCTTAAGCCAATTACTAAAGTGGCTTATCAGTTAAAGCTACTTAGCAGTTATCTCATTCATAAATCCTTTCATGGGAGCCTTTAAAACCTTATAAGGACAAGCCACCCTAAGACCGAGATTCACTTGAATTTGAAGTTCAAGAAGAGATCTTGCAGCTTGAGAGCATTCTATGACATGTAAAAAGGGTTTAACAAAGTGGTAAGGTTATCTTATTAAATTTCAATATTATCTTTTTGAAGATAAAAGGTGGAATATGGGAGGCATCCAGCTAAAGGATATTTTAAACTTTGTAAATGCTTACAATGACTCATGTGAAAGGTAAGAACAAAGTACGAACAAGCAATGTGTTTCCTAAAGAATTTTGTCTTGTTTTGAATCTATGATTTCTTTTTAATGTTGATAAGTTTTTTCTAATTGTATGCATACAATTAACCATTCTTGGGGCAGACACATTTCTCTCAAGAACCCAATAGACTTTGCCAATCCACTATGGAAGACGATTAGTGGGGCTCGATACATTACATGCTTGCAGTAGCTTAGGCTCTTAAGCATCAAGTGGATTTACCCATTCTAGTTTGGAAGATGTAAGGGCTAAGTAAAGACATGCTTGCAAAAACTAAGTCTTTCAAACACTAAGGAAGGACGTTGATGGGTAAGAAGGGATCATCTACTGAGGGCAAGCTTTTTGAAATGGGGCCTCTAAACCCAAGCCAATGGGCCTACCCTCACAAAATGTTCGTAAAGAGGTACGCACACTACTTGGAGCACCACCTTCTTTTGGGAGTGGAGAAGGAAACCAATCAAAATAACACTTGCACTCACCCACTCAAGCAACACACTTTGAAAACCCCCTTACTCTATATACACTTTGGACACTTGAACACCATCAACGATTATGCAACCCAATGCCGTGCATCAAAATGAAATATGCAATTTGTGGAATAGCATTCACCTTCTCCCCATAAGAATACCCATAATACATCCAAACTCTTCCTCTCTCAAGCACTCATCAAAAAATCATGCGCACAAGACTTGCCTCTCAAACACACAAGAGAATCACTTACATCAAACTAACACACTTTGCATAGAGAGCTCATCTCCATCTATGCAATGCCGTGACACAAATAACATCACCATGAGAGGTAGCCACATGCATATGTAATGAAGCAAAAGAGAGTTGGAGTGAGAAATTTCTTTAGACCAATTGAATAAGTGTGGAGAAACAAACCAATGGTAAATTGAGAATAGAACACTTACTTGATTTCTCGCACACCTTTTAAGGGGAGGACAGACACTGGCTAACCATCACGAATTGCGACACTTGAAAGTTTTGAAGATGATTTCATGATCATTAACATAACCATGAGAGAGATCATGATGTATTTACAAGTTATTGAGGTGCTACAAATGATTTATTGGGTTGATGGAGTAAGAGATTGTAGAATGGAAAGAGTGGAGAATAGAGTTGCACTTCCTCCAAAGAGGAGGGTTAGGAGGGAGGATGTGAAAGAGGGAGAGTTTGGGTTTTCTCTACTATTGATCAAGAAACAACATGAAGTTGAAAATATATGTGTGTGTCCTTGAGTCTCTCCAAGGGGGCTATTTATAGTTGTGTAGGAGTGGGATTATGCTACACTTAATTAGAGTAAGTGATTAGATCTAATTAAGTGTCCTTTGACCACTCATTGAATATTGGACATAAAAGGGACTATTTATTCACAAAAAATATCATTTTAGATCGTGAAGGCTCCATAGGGGTGCATAATGTAGGTGGGCCCCACCATGAGGCCCTACGGGTGCCTCCTGCGGGGTATCTCAACTTGTCTGTCTTGGCATTTAGAAAGCATCTTTAGGTTGGTCCCATCACATGCAAGTGACCTTGAACACTCATTGCTCTTTTAGAAGATGAGCAGGGAAAAAATAAGATCTCATCCTCTTGATTTACTTGATTTACAGTTCCCTTTTGCTGCGAATCTGACAAATTTACACTATTTTGACCATAACTTTTTACCTATAGCTCGGAATGACATGCTTCAAAAGGCAAAATTGACCTTCTCAACATGTTTGATATGAATTTGGACTATTCTTCACGCCCATGCACCAAGGAATTCGGTTTGGAAGGTCCACACTAGGCTAGGGAACCTTTTGCTTCCAAGTCTTCTTGTATGGGCCCTTTGCTTGTATGCATCCAAGGGGAATCATGCTTTTTCAAAAGGCTATGATGCTTAAACAAATAGAGGAGGGCTCAATATTATTTTGCTTGTGAAAATAATATACAATTGGAGTCTTTTTTGAAAGGAGAGAAACTATATGTATATTCTTAAGAGATATTGGGCCACCTATGTAGGGGGCATAGAAGACTTGTAAAGAGGGACCATAATCTTTGGTAAAGACAAGTGGAGAGTTGATTTCCATGGGAATTTATCTATATGGGGTGGAAGATGGATATAGTATTTTTCTACTACTAATTCACAAGAGGTAAGAAAGTTTGGGGGTATATAGTTGGTTATTGTATGCTTATTCTATTTACAAAGCAAAAAAGAAAAGGGTGGTAATATAAATATATGACTAAGGTGACATTTTTGGGAAGAGTATAATGTATGTGTCTCCACAAAGGTTAAACGAAGAGGGGGAATTTACTCTAGATAACTTAATAGCGTAGAAAAATATATACACGTATGAGGAAGAGGACGTAGGCTGACAAATGTTGCAAAAAGATGGTTACCATTTTATGCCACTCACTACCTAAATTAAAAGGACTAGCTATGCCTTTATTTTCCCTACTCCATAGTCGAGGATAAGTGAACAAGTGAAGTTGATTAAAGTGCGTATAGACTCAATTCGCTCAAAGGCTTGGGGCCAAATGAAAGAAGTCTATGAAAGAGCATAGATCAAGAAAGGATATATCTATCCTGAGCAATCGTGATCAAAGATACAAGTCAAGGGAGTTTATTATAGCAATTATAGGATTCTAAAAATAGAAATTAACTATGTAAATTTTAGGTTGTCAAATTTACTCATTAGAATCTAAGTATGAAGATTCGAAAGCCTTAGGGTAAAAATAAATCTTACCAAAGTGAGTCTAAATTTAGCAAGTTTTGGGATCAATTTTATTGGACATCCAAAGGATTGTGCTAAGGTTTTTCAACGAGAGGTTAATCTATAAGGTTTTAAAGGCTCCCATGAAAGGTTTTATGAATGAGCCAAGTGCTAAGTACCTGTAATTGATAATTCAATTCACTAATTGGTGTAAGGACATGAAATGGACCATAATGTCATTAATTTTGATAGCTTAACTTAATATTGTTGATTAATCATTGGGAGTCTAAATGCCCTCGATCAACTTTTGTCACTACACTGGTTGGAGGGCTACATAAAAATATTTCTGAAAAACAAGCAATCCAGTGCACGATACACAATTACCAACCAGGTTAGAGATCCAGACAAGATCTATCGTGATGGTAACATGGTAGATGCGGAGTGGGAGTGGGCAATGCAAAAAGAGCTATAAGGCTACAACAGGCTCATCCTACAGACAACAACGAGAAGCTTGGGTCAAACAAACTACACGCACTATGGCTCGGGAGGCAAAGCATCTTGGAAGGACAATTGTATAAGATTAGATCAGTTACAACGTAAATCTGTGAATACAAAGAGTTTAGTTAATGATTTTTTTTTGTTATTGCTAACTTAGTAAAATATCACTCTTAGTCGACCAACGAGAGAGATGGTCAAGTTTCGGGAGCGGTATAGAAAGTTTAAAACTTTGATGAAAGAACGAGAGTAATACCGTGTGCTAGTCTCCACCCAACCATGCTATCTTACAGCCTCCCCCTAGTGTACACTACTATTTGATTGTGTCGATGGACTTGCCTCCACATCCCTACATTTCCCCCCGCCCCACATTCTGGAACCTTGAGGAAAACCTTGTCACCCTCTTGGAAAGTAGCAGATGGAGATGCTCATCTACAAACTTCTTATATCAATCTTGAGCTTGCTTAACATTTTGTCAAGGAAATGGAAGCATATCAAAATGTTCTTGAAGAAAATACTTTTCTTGTTGTATCTTCTCTCCCTCGCTTAATGTATCTTCTTCGTAGCCAACCCCACCGTAACGGGTGATCTAGGTTGAAAACCATATAAAAGCATAAATAGACTAAATGCTGTACTCACACGCTTTGAACTATTATAAGAAAACCTCAATATAGGCAAGTAGTCTTCCCAATTGGTTTTCTGATTACTAATGTACGCTCGTAGCATAACCTCTAGCACTTGATTAACCCTTTTGATTTGACCATCTGCTTTGGGATGATCAATCATACTAAGATTAAGTGTAGTTTTCAACTTTTGGAATATAGCTCTCGAGTAGTGATTATCAAACTTTTGGTCTTTGTCACTACTGATACTAGCTGGAAGACCATAGAGTCTATATATATACTCTATAAATAGTGATGCTAGTTCCAGTGTCTTGTACCATAGTCTTAGTAGGAATGAATTGACACATCATTGTTAGAAGGTCTACAATTACCCATATGGCATCATGGCCATGATTTGTATTAGGTAGTTCTACTACAAAATCCATAGAGATACTCTCCCACTTACCTTGTGTAATCTTTAATGATGTAAAACGCCACCTACCTTGAGGGGTTGTGCCGTATTAACTTGGCACTGTTCGCAGTTTAGTACGTACTCTTGAACATCATAATGTAAGCTTGGCCAATAAAATTGCCGTCAAACTAAGGTATACATCTTATGAATACCTGGATCACCAGCAGTTGGACTATCGTGACACTCAAATAATATTTGGCACCTAGCGTTTGAGCCCTTTGGCACGCATACTCTACCCTTGTGGAGTAAGTAGCCATCATTAATGGAAAAACTCTTCCATTGATTAAACTCGTCCTGAGTAGGGGTGGAGCTGTGGGTGTTGAACTTTTTATCTGCGCGTGCAGAAATATGTTGATCTCGCCGTGCAAAGACATGTGAGTGTAAGGGATCCGTTCTTAAAATTGCACTCCACACTTTAGCATATGATTGATCTTGTGCACACTTGCCACGCAATGACTCCAAAAATTCTTTATTTCCATGAAAGCAAGTGAATTAATGTGAGACATCTTACTTAGTGCATCCTCTACTACATTATATTTCCCCTTGCAATATCATAGCTTACAATCATAACCTTGAAGGATCTTCGCCCATTTAGCTTTGTGACCCTTCAAGTCTGTTTGAGTAGTAAACCATTTTATACTCTCATGGTCAAAAACTACTTCAAACTCGGCACCATATAAATAGTGTCGCCACTTTTGTAAAGCGTGAACTATGGCATAGAGCTCCCTCTTATAGACATAATAATTATGTTGAGCTCTATCCAACTGTTTACTTTCAAAGGCTATAGGTCTTCTCTCCTAGAGAAGTACCATAGAAATTGCTTTATCACTACCATCAATCTTTACCACAAACAGCTTAAGTGGGTCAATGATTGCTAGGATGGGAGCAGTGGCTATAGATACCTTGATCTGTTCAAAACTATGTTGTTGGGCGTCTTTCCAGAAAGAGGTCTTACTTTTTTCAAAGGCTATAGGTCTTCTCTCCTAGAGAAGTACCATAGAAATTGCTTTATCACTACCATCAATCTCTACCACAAACAGCTTAAGTGGGTCAATGATTGCTAGGATGGGAGCAGTGGCTATAGATACCTTGATCTGTTCAAAACTATGTTGTTGGGCGTCTTTCCAGAAAGAGGTCTTACTTTTTTCTTTAAGTTGATCCATCATAGGAACATCAATTTTGATGGCATAGAGCTCCCTCTCATAGATATAATAATTCTGTTGAGCTATATCCAAGTTTTTAGTTTCAAAGGGTATAGGTCTTCGCTCCTAGAGACGTACCACACCAATTGCTTTATCACTAGCATGAGTCTCTACCACAAATGACTTAAGTGGGTCAACGTTTTCTAGGATGGGAGCTGTGGCTATAGCTACCTTGATATGTTCAAAACTGCATTGTTGGGTGTCTTCCCAATAAAAGGGCATAATCACAGATATATTGTCGATAAAATCTAGCCATGTCTAAGAAGATTTGAAGCTCCTCAACCATGTTGGGATGTGGCCATCGAAGAATGGCAGCAACCTTGTCAGTGCCCATCTTGATGCAAGAATAAGAGATCACATGATTGAGTTAATGTATCTCGTTTTTAAATAAATTGCACTTGCTTGGCTTAGCATACATGGTGTGAGTTTGTAGGTGTTCGAACACTAATCCCCCATTAGTGTTCTATGTGTTCATATTTAGTCTTATTGTAAATGATAATGTCATCAAAGAAAACCACGACAAATTTTGCAAGATAGGGACGTAAGACACTATCCATGAGTGTCATGAATGTAGCTGGAGCATTGGTTAAAGGAAAATGCATAACCAAAAATTCAAAATGTCTGAACCGTGTTCTAAAGGTCATTTTAGAGATATCTTTCAAAAGGATATGCATGTTACCATATACATGTGGTAGTGATGTGTGTGAACACACTAGGACCGCCGGGGCATTTTTTCCCTCTTTAGGGGGTTTTTTCCCCCGTGCATTGTATATATGCCCATCACTCTAGGGCTATCTATCTTTCCATTGCACACTAAGTAACACACTCTCTATTATGTGCCTTGATCTTCCTTCGTCTTCTCCAAGCTGTGTGTGTTTCTCTGCAACCCTAATTCCAACAATTGGTATCAGAGCAGGTCACGTCGTCCCGGGCTTAGTCGCCAGCTGCTCCGGCACACGCCTGCTCACTTTCTCCGATTTCAGTGAGCTTTGGCAAGCATTCGCAGGTCGACAAATATTTTGGGGCAACTCGAAGAGCTTGGTCTGCTCAGATTTTTGATCTGGGCTCATTTCGGCCTCCGTTTCCACTACAGGCAGTACTTCACAGGCTATTTCGTCATTTTGTGCAAAATTTCTATCAATGTCGTTTTCTGCATAACAGGTGCCTTATAGTCTTCTACGGTTTGTGCTATATAGCACAGGTTGTTCCCGCTCCATTTCTCCTATTTTCGGGCAATTTTCACATTAGGTGCAACATTTACCATGGCTGACAACAACAACACAGATGTGTTCAAGATGTTTTCTGCTGAGGACAGGTTGGATGGGGACAACTACCCTATGTGGGCTTATATGATGCAACATGTTCTTGTGTCAAAAGGTGTCTGGAACATTGTGCAAGGCATTGATGTACGTCCTAGTGAGTCTGAGGATGTAGGCGATGTTGAGGATGTTGCAGGTCTTGCTGCAAGGATTGCAGCTGTTAGAGTTGTTTTGCCTACGGCAGAACAAGCTCGTTGGGATGTTAAGGATGCGCAGGCTCATGCATTGATTGTGTTGTCTGTGAAGCGCACCATTGTTCCTCACATCCGTTCTGCAAAATCTGCAAAACAAGCTTGGGATATTTTAGCAGGTCTTTATGCAAGCCACAATGAGGCTAAAATTTCTTTGCTATGTAAAGAGCTAGAGTCGAAGATTATGCATGAGGAAGATGATATGGACACTTTCCTTGCTAGTGTCAAGGATATCAATGAGTAGCTTATTTCTGCAGGTGAAGTCATTTCAGACAGTTCCCTTGTGCAGACTGTTCTTGATGCCTTACCAGATTCCTACCAGACTTTTGCTAGTACTTGGAGACTGATGACCCAAGGAAATCCTGAAGTTTTCAAGTTTGATGCATTATGCACATTGCTGTTGCAAGAGTTACTTTCCAAAAAAAACAGGACAATTGAACAGGCTTTTATTGCTTCTCAAAGAAAGGGTGGTAACAGTAATGCAGCCACTTCTTATGGTTATGCTGCGAGTGGCAGAAATTCTGTTCCTAATGCTTCTACTGGAAGTACTTCGTCTGGCAATTCTAATGATAAGGGCAAAAAGAAGATGCGTTGCCATTATTGTAAAGCCAATGATCACTTGATCAAATCGTGTCCTAAGTTGAAGGCCAAAGAGGCTAAGAAGAAAGAGGGTGGTTCCACTACAAATGCATCCATTGTTGAGTCTTCTGTGAAAGGAGACCGTGTTGCTGATGTTGATGCAGAATGGGCGTTTAGCACAGAGTGCACTTACAATCCTGTTGTCCATGATGCATGCTTGTCAGTTGCTGTAGATTCACATGTGTGGTATTTTGACAGTGGTGCTACAAAGCACATTACCTCACATCGTGAATTGTTTACCTCTCTCGAGTCTGTCCCTCATGGGAATTCAGTCACTTGTGCCAACAACGCCTCTTATCCAGTTCAGGGAGTTGGAAAGATTGTGCTCACTGCTGCTAATGGCAGTTCCTTCACACTTGTTGATGCACTTTATGTACCTGGGATCAAGAAGAATCTCTTGTCTGTATCCGCACTTGCTAGACTTGGACTTGTAGTCAAATTTGTGGATGACAGATGTACAGTTCATGATCTCAGTTTTGGTGATGAAATTGTTGCATCTGGGCTTTTATGCCGTGGGCTGTATAAGCTCACTTTGTATGACAAGTGTGGACAAAATTTTTCAAATGCTGTTGCAGATTCAAGGGCTATTTCAGATGCAAAACTTTGGCATGCACATTTTGGTCATCTGAATTTTGCCAGTTTGCTGCGTTTGCAAAAATCTGACATGGTTGCTTCTTTGCCACCTCTTGAAGCTGTATATTGGGTAAGATGAAGCGTTCTAAGTTTCCAAAGGATGGTTCAGTTCGGGCCACATGCAGGTTGCAGGTTGTGCATAGTGATGTTTGTGGGCCCATGCAAACTCCGTCCTTGGGCAATTACCTGTACTTCGTGACTTTCATTGATGATTACTCCAGGCATGCATGGGTATTTCCGCTTAAAGAGAAGTCCGAAGTTTTTATGTGCTTCAAACAATTTCTGGCTATGGCTGAAAATGTCTCGAAATGTACTATGGGCACCCTCCGTTCCGATGGAGGGGGGGAGTATATGTCTCATGAATTCAATGCATTTTTGGCTAGTTGTGGGATAAAACACCAATGTACAATGCCTTATACACCTTAGCAAAATGGTGTTGCTGAGAGGAAAAACAGGTCACTAATGGAAATGGCACGATGTATGGTCAAAAGTCAAGCTTTACCGCATTCTTTTTGGCTTGAGGCCATTATGTGTGCCACTTATGTACTTAACAGGTGTCCTACGAAAGCTCTGCAATCTATTACTCCATATGAAGCATGGCATGATAGAAAGCCTTCTATTGTGCACATGCGTGTTTTTGGCTGTTTGGCATATGCTTTGGTGCCACAAGTGCAGCGCAGAAAATTGGATGATAAGGCTGTGAAATGTATTTTTGTTGGTTATAGTGCTGAAAGCAAAGGTTACAGGTTGTATCATCCGCAAACAAAACGTATTCTGGTTTCTCGGGATGTAGTGTTTGTGGAAGATTCTGTTGAGCCCTTGCTGTCATGTACTAGAGACAGTAATGTAAGCTCACAGGACATTTATGACACTTTGTTTCCTCTTTTCAGTGGTGGAAATACGAATGTAAGTTCCAATGAGGCAAATGTACAGCCTATGGGGGTTTCTGAAAATGTTTTAGATCAGCCTATTACTGATGCAGATGTACATGATGTACTTGATGAGGAAAGGGCTGAAAATGAGCAGGCTAGAGGTATGCCAAAATGGCTGGTGCACACTTTGCGTGACAGTAAATTGGATGCACCTTTGACTAGTCGTACTCGTTCGGGCTCTCCCCATGCATCTTATGCATCAGATTGTTATGATTTGGCTGTGTCTAGCTTACATGATGTTGAGGAGCCTCTGACTTTTGATGAAGCACAAAATTCTGAAAATTGGATGGCTGCCATGCAATCAGAATATGATGCACTTATAAAAAGTGACACATGATTTTATGTGATTTGCCTCTTGGAAAAAAGGCCATTGGTACGAAGTGGGTTTACAAGTTGAAACGCAAGCCGGATGGTGAGATCGATCTCCATAAGGCTCAACTTGTTGCAAAGGGTTATGCATAGCAAAAAGGCATATATTATGAAGAGACTTTTGCTCCCACTTGTCGTATTACTACTATGCGTTTTCTATGTGCATTGGCAGCTCATTTTGGTTGGGATGTACATCAATCAGACATTGTTACTGCTTTCTTGAATGGTGACATATTTGAGGAAGTTTATGTAACGCAGCCTCGCGGTTTTGTCATAAAAGGACAAGAGGACAAAGTGTGCAAATGTAACAAGGCTTTGTATGGGTTGAAGAAATCTCCTGGTGCTTGGTATGAGAAAGCTGACACTCATTTGGTCAAAAAGGCTTTCGTAACAGTCCAACAGAAAGCACATTGTATGTAAAGCGTGAGGGTGATGTATTTCTCATCGTGGTTCTTTATGTTGATGATTTGTTGATCACTGGACCAAATATGAGACATATTGCTGAATTTAAGTCTGATTTGAATGCTACTTTCAAGATGAAAGATTTGGGGCTGTTGCATCATTACTTGGGTATACAGTTTAAGCAGTGTGATGGTGGTATTGCCTTGTGTCAGAAAAGTTACATAGAGACATTGCTATGTAAGTTTGGACTTGAGGATTGCAAACCTATTGCCACTCCCATGGAAACAGGTTTGAAGTTGAGTCTACATGATGTTGGTGATCTTGCTGATGTCACTCTTTACCAAACTATTGTTGGCTGCCTCATTTATGTATGCAACACGAGGCCAGATATTCAGTTTGTAGTCTTGCAGGTCAGCAGATTTATGCATAGCCCAGGGTCTAAGCATTGGCAGGCTGTCAAGAGGATTTTCTGCTACCTTAGTAGCACTTTACATCTTGGCTTGTTTTATCCCAAGGGGGGATCATTGCCGCCAGACTTACATGCTTTTTCGGACTCAGATTGGGCTGGTTGTTTTGACACGCGAGTGTCCACAAGTGGTTTTTGTTTCATGCTTGGCAGTTCATGTATATCATGGTTGAGCAAGAAGCAACCTACTGTGGCCACTTTGAGCTGTGAGGCTGAGTACAAGGCAGTCTTCACAGCTATGGTTGAGTGTGTATGGCTCAGACGCCTTATGGCTGATTTGGGTGTTGGACAGGACACTGCCAACATTATCTACACTGATAGTCAGAGCGCATTGGCAGTTGTGAGGAACCCAGTTTTTCATGCTCGCACAAAGCACATTGAGGTGCATTACCACTATGTCAGGGAGAGGCTCTTAGCAGGAGAGATCAACTTGTCTTATGTGCCAACACAAGACAACCTTGCAGATCTTTTCACATAGGCATTGTCTCGTGAGAAGCTTGAAGCTTTCCGCAAAGCTTTGGGATTACTCCCCTTTGTGGACTGATCCTGTCCTCAGGGCATGGCACTTACCTTTACTCATGTGCCAGCTCTCGTTCACCACATCACTCCAGGGGGGATTTGTTACCATATACATGTGGTAGTGATGTGTGTGAACACACTAGGACCGCCGGGGCATTTTTTCCCTCCTTAGGAGGTTTTTTCCCCCGTGCATTGTATATACGCCCATCACTCTAGGGCTATCTATCTTTCCATTGCACACTAAGTAACACACTCTCTATTGTGTGCCTTGAGCTTCCTTCGTCTTCTCCAAGCTGTGTGTGTTTCTCTGCAACCCTAATTCCAACAACGCACCTGGTGGTATCATGAACAAAGATCTATCTTTGTATAGTATCTTGCCCCATGGAGTTGATCAAACTAATCACCGGGCAATTGCTTTATCACTCGCATCAATCTCTACCACAAATAGCTTAAGTGGGTCAACGATTGATATGATGGGAGCAGTGGCTATAGATACCTTGATCTGTTCAAAACTATGTTGTTGCGTGTCTTCCCACAAAAAGGTCTTACCTTTTTATTTAAGTTGATCCATCATAGGAACATCATTTTGATGGCATAGAGCTCCCTCTCATAGATATATTAATTCTGTTGAGCTCTATCCAAGTTTTTAGTTTCAAAGGCTATAGTTCTTCCCTCCTAGAGAAGTACCACACCAATTGCTTTATCACTACCATGAGTCTCTACCACAAATTACTTAAGTGGGTCAACGTTTGCTAGGATGGGAGCTGTGGCTATAGCTACCTTGATGTGTTCAAAACTGCATTGTTGGGTGTCTTCCCAATAAAAGGTCTTACCTTTTTCTTTAAGTTAATCCATCATAGGAACATCGATTCTGGCATAATCATAGATATATTGTCGATAAAATCTAGCCATGTATAAGAAGATTTGAAGCTGCTCAACCATGTTGGGATGTGGCCTTTGAAGAATGGCAGTAACCTTGTCAGTGCCCATCTTGATGCCAGAATAAGAGATCACATGATTGAGTTAATGTATCTCGTTTTTAAATAAATTGCACTTGCTTGGCTTAGCATACATGGTGTGAGTTCGGAGCTGTTCGAACACTAATCGCCCATTAGTGTTCTATGTGTTCATCTTTAGTCTTATTGTAAATGATAATGTCATCAAAGAAAACCACAACAAATTTTGCAAGATAGGGACGTAAGACACTATCCATGAGTGTCATGAATGTAGCTGGAGCATTCATTAAAGGAAAATGTATAAGCAAAAATTCAAAATGGCCGAACCGTGTTCTAAAGGTAGTTTTAGAGATATCTTTCAAAAGGATACGCACCTGGTGGTATCCTGAACGAAGATCTATCTTTGTATAGTATCTTGCCCCATGGAGTTGATCAAACTACTCACCGGTTTAGGACCCGGCAGGACATCTATGCCATTCTACACATCATGTGTAGGGGGTAAACCTGGCGGTAAATCACTTGAGAATACATCACTATACAATGTGAATAAGTGAGTAAGCTTTTGCCATGCAAAAGGAGAAAGTAACTAGAGTTATGATGGGATGGAGAATCTTGTAATTCCTTTAATGTTTATTCTACAACAGGTTGCTCAATATAATTAAAATTGAGAGCCCCTTGCTCTTTATAATTGTGAGTAATTTGCTTTTCATTAAATTCATTGCACTTTGCATACCATAACTAGAATCCATAGCAATTTTCTCTTGGGAATTCATAAGACTTGAAGAGAAGCAGCAACACAAAAAGACTTCATCCATTAAATCTACTTTTGTAAAATAGAATGAAGGGCAGAAGTTGGGCAATCAGCAGTCAGAAGAACAACAACCCAGTCACAATGGGAATCAGCAAGCAAATCAGTCCCAGCTCAATAGGGAGGCTAAAGGGAAAAGCAAAGCTAAGGATGAGGAACCAGCAGCTGATCAGCAGGAATCCTTACAGCTTATCACCCCTAACAGGCGATTGAGACATTAGTAGGCTCTCATAACTAGACAATATCTGGAGGATGATGATCTCCTATCTGATCAGGAATGCCTTCAAAGACTGCATGTCGGGGCCAAGGAAATGGTGGAGCACTGGAAATCAGTGGATTTTCATGATCAAGAAACTTGCCTATTACCTACGCATCCCAGCACAATCCAGCTGCTGGAATGGGTCCCTGAATGGATAATCACTGCTGAAGAGAGTGTGACCAACCCACATTTGCAAAGATAGTCTACTGCAGATTGTCGCACTCTCGCTCTTGAATTAGAACTTCTGCTGGGAAACAAAGCAACCTCCAAATGTATGAAGGATGTTAGGGAACAATTGCAAGAGGTTTTGGAGTAGATGCAAATTGCCAGTGGAGTCTTGGATCAAAGAGTGCGGGCCATTATTGAAGATCAGACAGCCACTAGTAAAGGACCTCAGACTAGAATGTCAGTTGGAGATCAGGCAACTACTCTCCGCAAACTATTTCAGCTAGTGAGAATAACTAGAAAACTGATGAAGCAAGAGAACCAGGCTGTTCTCAATGTTTTAGAATTCGTGCCCGATTCTCCAGTTCTCTTGTATGCTTTCCCAACAAGAGAGACATAATTGCCAAGATTTTTTCCAGCACTTTACCCTAAACATCCAGAACCAGTCGATCGCCTTACATACTTCAAGATTATTGATGAGCTCCAGAATTGGTATGAGCGATAGACTGTGGAATGGGAAACTTGGCAAACACTGTTCAATAATTCTCTCCAACTCAATGATATTCACGAGCTGAAAGAAGAGATGCAAAGGATCTGGATGTGTATGGGTCAGTGAAAGATGCAAATCAAGGGCATGACCAAGATCACCAATCAGTTGCTGCAACTTACTCTTGAGTCCTCTAAAGTGCTTGAAAAGGATATTGCAGCTAAGGCGAGCCTAGCACCATAGTATAGAGAGATGGTTGAGATTCTTTTTGAAGCTCAGGTCAAAACCAATCAGCGTCTTCCAGAAGGATGGATCCATAATGCTTCGCATTGTCACAAGCTGGCCAGAACTAGTGATCCTAAGTGGGAAAGCTCTCTTATGAGGACGGGAAGTGAATCAATCAATAATTACTATGGTAATTACCATGGTAAACCCAAGGCATATAAATAGGGCCCATTACATTGTAATCGGGTTAGCATAATCGTGAGCATAGTCGGGTTAGCATTTTGGCGGCATTTGTACTTGAGTTGTCAATTATCGGCAGTTGTTGTGGGCTGTACTCTATCTTTCTGTTTGTAAGCCACATCATACTCATTGTAATCTTTCATCTGTAATTCCAATCATGGTAGTATATTCCAGTTACACTTACTCTGTATTCAGTACTCTGAATCTGAATATTATTCTCAGTACATAGTCTAGTTCTTATTCCAGTAGATAAATTCCAGTTCAGTTTCTGTTCCTCTCTCCAGTCTACTGTCTGAACTATTACATCACCAGTCGTTGAAATCTTCTAACACTGGAATTAGCTATCTCAAGAGATCAGCTCCAATTCCATCAACCCCTTGAACTACCATGTCCCATACTTCTTTATGATTTCCACACATCTGTTGTACCACATACTTGTGGGAGTAGGGAGTCTGCGTAAGCTTCAATTTCTTGCTTATAGTTAAGGAAGTTATGAGTTGCACCATCATCCACTAAAATACGAACACGTTGTCCATTAATAGTGCCATGCATGCAAATAAACTCATGGGGGCCAAAGGTGGTTGCATATTGATGCAAGCACACAACACTTGTGCTTTCTATCCATATGAAGAACCTCTACAACACAATATTTAGGAGATGAATCTAATGTGAGGCATTGCACCGTGTGCATGGACTTTTCTTTGCCTTCCAAAAGAGGACAATCCTTCTTGCTATGCTAGTTTGAAAGACATTTGAAACACAAATTGTGTTTCTTTGCACGCTCAAAATCGGCAGTGCTAAGAGACCCACGTGGAGAATCTAGTGATTTCTTAGGCTTCATAGCCTCTTGAGGGCGTGGAGAGGTAGATTGTCTCTTGTTCGTCTTAGAACGTGTGGGATATCTACCTCGCCATTGGTTCTTTGCCAAATTGCTCATAGCAAAAGTATTCCTAGAGTAGGGAACATTTCCCTTCCTCTCTTGCTCATCATCATATGTTTGGGCATGAGCGATAACTTATTCCAATGTTTTTGGATGTTGGGTCTTGACATGAAGACGATAGTCTTTGTCAAGGACCCTATTGAAACCCCATATCTTTTGGAATTTATGTAGACCTTCTAGTTTTAATATGATTTCTTGATACTTAGAAAGATACTTAGTGAGAGAGAGGCCAGGCATGCGGCATGCATCCCATGCTAACCAATTCTTATCTTCCTCATTGGTTATTTCATTTGGCCCCAAGCCTTTGAGTGAATTCAGTCTATTCGCACTTTAATCAACTTCACTTGTTCTCTTTTATATTCCCTGCACTTAAGTGGAAAACTTAAGATGGAAACAATTTTAGAAGGTTAGAGATTACTTTTCTTGACATTAGCTCTCGCTTGAAATCATAGTCATCCTCGACTATGGAGTAGGGAAAATAAAGTCATAACTAGTCCTTTTAATTTGGGTAGATGATCCCTTTTTACCCATCAACATCCTTCCTTAGTGCTTGAGAGATGTAGGTGTCGCAAGCTTGTCTTTACTTAGCCCTTACATCTTCCAAACGAGAATGGCTAAGTCCCCTTGATTCTTAAGAGTCTAGGCTACTGCAAGCATGTAATGTATCAAGCCCCACTAATCATCTTCCATAGTGGATTGCAAAATCTATTAAGTTCTTGAGAGAAACGTGTCTGCCCCAAATATTATTAATTGTATGCATACAATTAGAAAAAACTTATCAACATTAAAACTTATCAAAACAAGAAAAAATTCTTTAGGAAACACATTGGTTGTTCTTTAGGAAACCATAAAGCCCTTCGTCATTAAAGGACGAGTAGTTATAACTATCTGTGTATCCCCCTCAGTATTAGCTTGTCTCATGTGAACTTCAAGTGGTATGATTGGGTCATCGAAAGATTGCATTTGAGAAAATTCATGAGCTTGAACAGCATGGTGAATAACAACTAGTGTTTAGGGAGAATGCAACATGTATTGCATGAAGGCTTCATAGTAGTTATGAGAAGCATAATGGAAAGAGGATGCTTTGGCCTTGAAAGTTTTCCTAGAGGCTACAAATCCATCAGAGTACATAGGACGTTCTCCTTTTTCAGTAGTAGCTCTTGGATTAGAAGAGGTAGAGGGAGTAGAGTAGGGGTTTTATTAAACAAATTCAGGACGAGCAGTTCGAGTGGAAGGGGATGCCCTACCTTGACTTGGCATTCTAGCGTAAGATGGTGTTTGAACAGGAGGTGCACTAAGAGGTTAATCTAGTCTCTCTGCCTTGCCAAAAATCGTACCTCAAAAATTATTTAAACAATGGATCCTTCCCTCTTACAAGAGACAAGAAGGAAGTCAAATCATCTCGGCAGTGATTATTGAAGAAGATCAACAAACTTATCTATAATAAGTTTGCCATATTGAAGAAAGACCCTACGCAGGGCTAGCCATTTGAAATATATAACCAGATACCCACTCATCAAACTAAATTTGTTGTCTCTCAGAGAATTTTGATTGGTTTGGGAGAGGATACAAGTTTGTTCTTATTGGGACAGGGAACAGAAGAATCAATACTTTGCCTAAGGATTGAGCAAGATCTTTACTTGAGCAAGTAGGTGCTAGCAAACAAATGTAACTGGCTCAACTAAAGTGATTAACTCAAAAGAGATTTATTAAGTGAAGATCTTTGATGGTTTAATGGGCTCGCATGGATAACATCCAGCACTTGTCCACACAGTATGATGGTAGACGCAGTGTCAAAAGCCATACGAGCTTCTTTACACATAAACAAAACCTCAAAACGACCTTAACTCGAGTAAAAAATCTTGTCAATAGCAGGTATCCCAAGCCCACTATCAATATTATGAGCTATATCACGTAAGGCAGAAAGACGACCAATACAAAACAACACAAGAGCACGCTCCGCTCTCGAAAGATAGACGAATTATATGTGACCAAAGTATAACAGAGGAGGCGATTTTAACCTTATGCTCCCCTTTAACTTCCACCATCAACAATCAAGGTATCCTTAAGCAAGGCAGACATTACAACAAGGTCGAGCTCAGTAGAAGCTTTAAAAGAAGAGGCTGCATACTGAGGGTCAAATTGAAAGGCTAAGGGAATCCCCATAGCATGATTACACATTGAGGGACTTGATTAGAAGCATGTCGACAACAAAGAAATTGAGAAAAATGAAGAAATAAAAACCCTAGCAGTCGGCATTTCTCTCTCTCTCTCTCTCTCTCTCTCTCTCTCTCTCTCTCTCTCTCTCTCTCTCTCTCTCTCTCTCTCTCTCTCTCTCTCTCTCTCTCTCTCTCTCTCTCTCTCTCTCTCTCTCTCTCTCTCTCTAAAGTAATGTAGCTGTGCGGATGTCGAGTCTAGTGGCTGCCCATTCTCCACACTAGGTTGCAAACTTGGACAAAAAAAAATGTACCTTTGACAACAGCCATTTATCTATAGGCCTATAAGAGGTCGCGATGACAGACCTGATATTGTTAATTAACCCTATTAGTGAGGACACTATTCATGAGGGATGCCATTATTGTTTTTTTGATCATATAATAGACATTTTGAGATTGAGATTTCTTGTGTTCAATTTGATTGCATATTGGTATCATCATTTGCTAGCACAATTTTTTGATGCCTCTAGTTAGCATGGTTGGTGCTACCTTTTCTTACTAAAACATGATTTGGGTATGCACATGGAGGATCATATGATGATAAAAAAAGATAAAATTGATGATATTTTTGGAGGGGTTGGTGAAGGATTGTATCCATGATAGAATACTAGAATACCTATGGTGCATGTTTTGTAGCATTTATATGATTGATTATCCTTTCTACAAAAAACAAATCTTATATTTTCTCCCCATTTGATGTGGGTGTATGATGATCAACTTAATGTGCTTGTTTGCTACCATTGACTATGAATACTCAAGAAAACTTGCGGGCATGGACTATTAGGTTCCATAGATTTTGAACACCCCATTTATTTGTGAGTTTGTAAAAATTCCCATGATGTAGGGTGATAAGCTGAACATGATGCCATGTGATAAAATAATGCATGTGATATAGCATTTTCATGTATCTTCCTTTAGTAAGCACATGCTATGTACATACAAGGGAAGTTGCATAATGTTGAATGGGAGCTAGTGGGCTGTTGCATATGCCCAAAGGTCTGGTGTCTAAGGTGTTTCTTAGGCAGAAGTGAAAATTGAGGTGTATGAATATAGGGAGGTTGATTACTAGAGAATTTTCTAGGTTTAATTCATTTTTCTCCTACTCCTTTCTCTAAATAACACTTTGGGCTCTCGTCTTGCACATCTACATGTTGTGGTGCCAAGAATTAATGGATATTAAGCATGTTCATATATAATTCTGGATATCCTTGGAATTTTTTGTTTGACGCTATGATGGATACGATATGCTAAATTTCTTGCAATGTGCACTCTATGGTAGATTTGGAGTCATTATGTGTTGAAGGTGTTGTTTACATATGCATGAAAATTGAGAGAGATATGTTGCACAAGATTTTGTTACTAGGGTAAAGGCTCACGTGATCGATTCTCGGTAACACACCAATTACACTAGCCGTATCTCTTAATCATAATACAAAAAAAGAATAAGGGAGTACCCATACTTAGAGCTACACTACCCACTTTTTTTGTTCTCTAGCTCTCTCTCCTCTTATTATTTATCTCACAAGACTGCGCGCCTGGGGAGTTAAACCAAAAACTAGACACAAGATGCACGAACATAGTAGTTGGGGTTGAATTAGATAGTGAGGATGGCTCGTGCCACCCTTGCCATAGCCACCCTTCTTGTGGTGGTTGTTGCCCTTCTTCTTGTAGTGAGCGTGATACCCTTTATTGTAAGGGTAATGAACTTTCTTGGCTTACCAATCCGCCTCCTCACCTATTTGTGCCCCTACCCTAGCCGCTAATTATTACCCCAATTCCTTCACCTCAGCAATAGCAATGTCGCTCATGTATGGAACTAACATCACCATCACTATCACCAGCATGCACATTACTTTCTTGGAGGCCATGACTACTACTTGATGTTACTCTCTCTCTCTCTCTCTCTTTGTTATGTGAGTATGTCTTTTTATTATATATTTACATCTTCTGTATAGTCCACATACATCTCTTCCTCATATCATCTTGATTAATATAGACTGCCTCATTGAAAGACCATAAGCAGAAAGACCAATACTTAGAGCTACACTACCCACTTTTTGTGTTCTCTAGCTCTCTCTCTCTCTCTCTATGAAATTTTGACTCCCCAAGTTGATTTTGACTCCCCAAGTTGATTGGCACCAAAATTCAGCCTACTGCCACCATTCAGCTACCACAGCATAGTACCAAAATACACGTGTAACAGTTTCTACTTTCCCACATCTTGGACATTTACCATCTCGAATTTGTTTTTTGAGCATTACGTCAGCAGTGGGGAGCCCCCCCAATATACCTCTCCACCAGAACACTTGAGACCACCACTCCTTGTCATTGTTCACATGCCATATTTTATTACATCTGTCCTTTACTATCCATGGAGGAAGCAAGGCTCTATGGAAGTCCTTGGTTTGGGCTGTCCACTAGTTCTTTTGTGATGCAGTAAAGGCCAAATCTTTGAACCTCTCTTGGTCTTCACTGTTGTCCTTGTCATTGTTCACATGCCATATTTTATTACATCTGTCCTTTACTATCCATGGAGGAAGCAAGGCTCTATGGAAGTCCTTGGTTTGGGCTGTCCACTAGTTCTTTTGTGATGCAGTAAAGGCCAAATCTTTGAACCTCTCTTGGTCTTCACTGTTGATAGGAACTTGCAGATTGTTGACAGAGGCACATAGCATATGCCAAGGAATTTTGAACCCATATTGCAATCCAAATTGTCTTCTAGCTGTTAAAAAGGATTTAAAACAGGCCTTAGAGTCCACATGAGCTTGACTAATGGAGCAGATGCCCTTCTTGAAAAGAGAAAGGGCCCTTTTCCCTAAGACTTTAGCATGCAACTTTCTGAATACATAACTCCAAAAGACATTTTAAACAGATAAAGAACACCCCGTATATCTCATTTTACCCTAGCAGATCAGCACATCAAACACTTGCTTTCAAGACACAACCAGCACATTTGAAATTTCATAACCTATTTTAATAGGTGCAACACTAAAAGGTTTATCCCATTCAGACAATTCCAGCAGCCATGAAAATAGCAGATAGAATCTCTCACCATGGCCCACATATATTTTCCCAATCTTGATCAGACTCCAACATATACTTTATGAAGGTTTCCCTCCTAGAAATAGCATGCAGGCCCAGATACAGAATGCCACAGTCCCCCATGTTCTTAGGCAAATCCAACACCTCCCAAACCACCCAAACAGATGATGCTTTCTTGCAATTCCACAGGAATTTGTTCATGACAGAGTTAAATGACTTCAAATTTCTCTTTGCCCATGGAACACAAAGCATAAAGGTAGTAATAAGGCACCAGTATGGACTGAATTATTCTCAGTCTCACATGGAGAGGCCATTCCTCACAGTGCCATGCAGCCATCTTACAGTACACCTTTTTAAGGACCCAATGTTGCAGGTCAGTCTGAGATACATTCACACCAATGGGGTACCCTAAATGTCTAAAGATATGCCCTTTTGATAGCCTCCCTCCCCCCCCCATATTAGTGCATGAAAATTTTTAGCAGTGACATCTATTAGAGTTGAATTTATTCAATGCAACCATACACCTTCACGCGTTCACATTATTGGCCTTTAAAAAAGCAAAGGTGCCATCAACAAAACCTTGTACTAGCATTTGACCAGAACCTCTAGATAGACCCTGCAGTACTTGCTGCTGGGCCAAGGAGTCAAGATAACAGAAAAAGGGATGAGTGGACACTGCAAACAGCAAGGGACTAAGTGGACAACCTTGTCTAACAGAGTGGCTGATTGCAATTTCCTTGGGCATTGCTGCATTTATCAATAGTCTAGACCATGCATCTCTACCCAGCATGAATATGTAGTTTAAACCACATCTTCTCAAGAACTTTGGCAAATGAAGTCCCATTGCACTGTGTCAAAGGCTTTGTCATAGTCAATTTTGTAGTACCATGTCTTGCTTTGATCTTCGAGCATGCTCAATGCTTATCTGAATTGATAGAATATTATGAAAAATAGACCTGCCACTAATGAAACCAGTTTGAGCCCTGTGGATGAATTTTCTAAGGAGCGGATTCAATTTGATAGCCACTTCCTTATCTAGCAGTTTATAGACAATGCCCATCATTGTTATGGGTCTCCAGTGCCCCAATTGATTTGGGAAGTTTTGTTTAGGAATCAGCTTGATAAGGCCTTGTTTCAAACAAGGATCCATGTACCGAGCAGACAGAGAGGAGTCTATCAAACACATGATAATGTCCTTGAGCTCATCCCAAAGGCAACCACAAATTTCTTGGAAATACCACAAATTCCAGGTGTTTTTTCATTTCCCATCTTTGACAGTGCATATCTGATCTCAGAGATATGAAAGGGTAGTTCCAACCTCTTTGCATCAGCTTGCTCAGTACATGCATCCATAGTTTGAAGAACATCCTCAATATCAGATTCCCTATCACAAGTGACTTTAGCCTATCCATTAAGTATTTGAGTATATAATTTCTCACAGAAGTGCATCATGTCTGACTGATTATCCAACACAATACCATCCTCATTTTGTCGACAATGCATGACTTCTCTTTTCCTCTTGGATTTTCACTTATTGAAAAACCCCTTTGACACATCATTGGAATCCTTCAGTGAATGGTTTCTACATAGAAATCTGCACCTTTCAGCTTGTTGCAGGTCAATTTGTCTAATTGCTTCCCTTGCTTCCTGCAATTCTACAAGTTGCCTTTGACACACTGTAGAGACTTTGGCGTGTTGATCTAGATGCTCACTTTTCTATTGGTCCATCTTGCCCTTTTTGTTCTATTTGTTAGCAGCTGTTTGGAGCCAGATGCTCAATTTTCTTTTGAGCCATCTTTCCCTTTTCCCTCTGTTTGTTAGCAGCCCTTTTGAGAATTTGGCCTGTTCAGCCAGATGCTCAATTTTCTTTTGGGCCATCTTGTCCTTTTCCCTCTGTTTGTTAGCAGCCCTTTTGAGACTTTGGCCCGTTGAGCCAAATGCTCAATTTTCTGTTGGGCCATCTTGCCCTTTTACCTCTGTTTGTTAGCAGCCCTTTTTCCAGATCTTCTGATAATGTGCTGCAGGTCATAGTATATATGCATCCAGACATGCAGTGGATGAGAAAATGTAGTTTGATTTCTTTCAATCATGCTCTTAACCTCTTGCATAAGTTTCTTATTAGCTAACATATTATTGTTAATCATAAGAGGAGGTTTAAGACCTTGATGAAAGGATCCAACAGTAATGTCAGATAAGGTGCATACCACAGGAAAATGATCAGAGAGAAACATTGATACATCAACCACACATTCTTTTTTAATAGGTAGACAATCCTCCTGCAAGACAGTCTTCTTTAATAGGTAGACAATCCTCCTGCAAGAAATACAACTTGTCCAGTCTAGACCAAGAAGATTGGTGAGAGAGGGAATGGAAGGTAAAGCCTGCATGCTCATTGCTATCTTCCCATGCATCAGTCATCATCCAATTAGAAATACAGATCGTAGCAAAAGATTGGTGAGAGAAAAGGAAGATCTTTGCTAATTGCTGAATCTTTGTAAGTTTGGTTACAACTATGGAGGGCAAAATTATATGGGCACTCTCCCTTTGTACGAAGCTCGAACCTCCCGACCACCCCCGAGCTTCAGTTCGTTTGCATGCAGCGTCTCACTCGCACTCCACTCGCATCTCTCACTACTCACTCTCACTCGCACTCGCACTCACACTCGCACTCGCAGAAGAAGAGATCGGTGAATGATCCCCAAACGCACCACCTACGTGCTTTTATCCTTCTTTTCCTCGAAAAGCCTGCACGATTTTCGTACCAAGTATACCTGCGAGAATAATATAAGAACGTGATCGCTAAGCGATCCGTAAAGGTTAGATTTCTATCATGACACTTTACACAGATCCTGTTTCAGACATTGATTTCTGCGCATCGCCTACAAAATAGCTAAAAGAACATACTCGTGCAACCAATTCAATATGATAATCAAAGTAAAAAAACATAATTATATACCTTCATAATCTCAATTGCCATACTCTACCATGAAGAAACAATCCACTTCTTGGTTGATAGCAGGGAGAACTGTATGATATTGTATGTCTGTCTGTCCCTGTGTACACTACACTGCTGCTGCCTTCTGTTTGTTTTCATCATAACTTTTACAAACGAACTCAGAACAGATCAATCCAGGTACTCAAAACGACGGGAATAGGTCTGGTCTACAAGGCCACGTGGACAGAATTACGAAAAACGTCTTTGTTTGGCTAAAAACGTAACTTTTAGGTCGCGACTCATAAAACCTCTATTTTTGGATCTCCACTACTTTTACAACTTATTTTAAGCCTACCCATGCATTTTAAGCTAAAACACATAAATATAAAACATTGATATTAATAAAAATCTTAATTTTACTGTTCATAGACAGACTATCTGTTATTCATTAATCTTTATCAAATCCGTCTTTAATGTATTATTTAAAAAAAAGAATATATGTTCTCTCTTAATATTTCAACTCATTCGTATAAGCTCTATTTAATAGACTATTCAACAATCTTTCAGATCGTGCTAACGAAAGATATGCCCTGCTACATTCTTTTCGACTTTAAGAACTTCAAAGACTAGTCCTATTACATTCTCCCCTTATCAAAATTAACTCTGTCCTCAGAGTTGGTTTAAAGAGAGGAAAATTCTCTTTGCAAAACACTAAGATCAACCCATGATGCATCCTCTACTGGATAGTTCTGCCACTTAACCAAAACTTCCACAATGTCTCTATTTCTCAGATGTTTAAAACTTTTATCTAGTACTAAGTCTGGTTCTACAGTCAATGGTCCGTCATCTTTCAACTTAGAGTTGTCCTCTAAAACATGATGCACATTAGGAACATACTTTTTCAATAAACTCACATAGAATACATGATGCACTTTAACATGAGAAGGCAATTCCAATTTGTAAGCTAATGAACCAATGCGCTTCAAAATTTTAAATGGACCAACAAATCGTGGAGACAATCTTCTATCATTTCCAAGAATCAAATGAGACTTCTCAGAATAACCTTTAAAAAACCATATCACCAGTTTCATACTCCACAACACGATGTTTCTTGTCATAATACAGTTTATGTCTCTTTTGAGATTCTCTAATATTCCCCCTGATTTTGGCCAACTCGCTATCCATTTTCTCAAGCATCTCACGTGACAGTTCTACCTTATTCCTCGAATTAAGAAAATGAATAGGTGTAGGATAGTTATAGCCATACATTGCCTCAAACGGAGTCATCCTAATAGATGAATGATATGAATTTTTATATGCAAACTCAACCACCAAAGGCAGATATTCATTCCAATTAGATTGGTTTTCATTGACATACATTTGTAACATATCTTCTAGAATACGATTCACTCTCTCCGTTTTCCCATCTGTTTGAGGATGGAAAGCATTAGACATGCGTAACTGGGTACCTATAGAGTCAAAAGTCGCTCTCCAGAAATGAGAAGTGAACTTAGAATCTCTGTCAGACACTATGCTCTTGGGCATGCCATGCAAACGAAATATCTCTTTCATAAACAAGTATGCAATGGTCAATGCAGTATAAGTTATTTTTACAGGAAAGAAGTGAGCTTCTGTTGTGAGTCTATCTACCACCAGAAAGATCGAATCATACCCTCCACGAATAGTAGGAAGTCTAATGATAAAGTCCATGGATATACACTCCCACTTCTGTAAAGGAATGTCTAAGGGTTGAAGGTCACCAAGTATCCTCTTATGTTCAATCTTAACTTGTTGACATTGAAAGCATTCACGCACATAATTCTTAACATCCAATTTCATACGTAGAAAAAGAATGAACTTTTAATCTTTTCATGTGTCTTATTCAATCCAGGATGACCAGAAAAAGGTGAATTATGACACTTATGCAGAATTTGACTCTTAAAAAGCAGAATTTGCAGGAATAAAAGCGGTCATAATAATACAGATTTTCCTTATACAAGTGATATCTGTTCTCATACCTCTCACCAATATTCTCACGCAAGAATTTCAAAATAGGCATATAAAAAGAATCATTTTCAACTTCAGCATGCATATCATCAATCAAATTGGATCGCACAACAGTCAACAAATTACCCATGGGCATACGACTCAATGCATCTGCAACTTTATTTTCTTTTTCACACAAATACTTCAAAATCAAAGTCATACTCAGCCAGTAATTCAATCCATCTTCTTTGTCTGTTATTTAACAATGGATGAGTGAAAATATACTTCAAGTTTTGATGATCAGTACGCAATTCAAATTTTACACCAAGCAAGAGATGACGCCAATGCTTCAATGCATGAACAACAGCAAGCAATTCTAGATCATGTGTTGCATAGTTCAATTCATGTCGTCTTAATTTCCTAAACTCATATGCAGCCACTCTTCCTTCTTGTGTCAAAACACAACCTAATTGTTAACCACTAGCGTCACAGGACACAACAAATGGTTTGCCCATCTCATGAACTTTTAAAACATAATTTTTCGCTATTTTAGCCTTCAAGGTCTCAAAAGCAGTCTCACAGCTAGAAGTCCACACAAAACCCTTGTCTTTCTTGGTCAATTCGGTCAAAGGACTTGCTATCTTAGAGAAATCTTTAATGTGTGCTCTCTCATATTGTGCTAGACCCATAAAGCTTCTTACATCTCCTACTAACATAGTCTTAAATTTATCAAGATCAATGTGAATCCCCTCTTTAGAAATCACTCTTCCCAAATACACAATCTGATCCTTTGCAAAAGAATACTTACTTGCTTTGGCATACAATTTATGTTCACGCAAAACCTCAAATGTTTTCTTTAAGTGCAATGCACGATCTTCTTCATTCGTAGAATACACAAAAATATTATCCAAGAATACCAGAATGAAGTCATCAAGATACGGGTGAAAAATATTATTCATTAAGCAGATGAAAGTTGTTGGTGCATTACTCAAACCAAAAGCAAGAACTCTAAATTCATAATGTTCATAACGTGTACGAAAAGAAATCTTTAGAATGTCCTCGACCTTAATGCGGATTTGACGGTAGCCAGAATGAAGATCAACCTTTGAAAATATTGTGGAACCACTCAAATGACTAAGCAGTTCATCTATGTGAGGAAGATGATATTTGTTCTTAATGGTCTTTTTGTTTAATCCCCTACAGTCGATGCATAACCTATATATACCATCCTTTTTCTTTTGGAATAACACATGACTACCCCAAGGAGATACACTAGGTTTAATGAAACCCTTTTTCAAAAGATCATCAAGTTGTATCTTGAGCTCTTTAAGCTCATCAATATCGAACCTGTATGGAGATCTGGAATAAGGTGTCGCTCCTGGATATAGATCTATGGCATCGTCCGGAACACATCCTTAACTTCATGTAAGAGATTCTCTATAAATTCTCGATTTGTCTCTTTATGTTTATCCCCAGATTCTCTTTAATCTCATTAGCAAACACAAGCAACGTCTCACACAAGCAAACACAAGCAACGTCTCACACTCTTATCTAAGTCACCTTATTAATTCCATTGCCAAAACTAAATTAAGAAATTCAAATTTTAATCTCAACTTCTACGCATAAATTCGATCTCACAGAAGCTTTCAAAGGGCGTATCAAAGACATAAAACATCACAAAGAAGAGGTAGATGACTTACCTTTATCGTACGCATCGCCAAAAGTCTCCAATTGAGCCATCTTGGTACGTATTGTCTTATCGGTCACCTTGCTCGAGCATTTGAAAGTCTCGTGGTCGTGTTCTCGATATTGAAAGTATAATCCAAACTTTGAGTTCTTCAATCCACGCTTCTAAATCTTCGCATATCTTTCTTATGCCATCAAACTCTTTAAGCTTAGCCTTCGTTAAGAATGATTTGGTTGTCGCTTCTCCCATATCGTCATCGTTTCTTTTGGCGGTACCCCAGCGCCGCCACAATGATTATTGTTTCTAGGTGGATTAGCATGGTTTTCACCTTCATGTTGGCTATCAAGTCTACATAGATATCAAGCTCTCGTGCTGCTTTGCCCCGCAGAGCCTCAACACGCTCCCGATTTGCAATTTTCAGATCTTCTCATAGTCGTCGAATCAGGTCTTCTTGCTCCTTCATCCTCCTCTCGTATCCTTCCATGTCCAGAATCAACCGCTTGCTCTGATACCAATTGTCACGGGAACCGAATAATAGAGATCGATAGCAAAAGATAGAGAAAGAGATCTTTGTATTGATGAATCTTTGTAGAGTTTTGATACAACAAAGGAGCAAAATATATGGGCGCACTCCGTTGTACGGAGCTCGAACCTCCCGACCACCCCCGAGCTTCAGTTCGTTTGCATGCAGCGTCTCACTCGCACTCGCACTCGCACTCGCACTCTCACTCTCACTCTCACTCGCACTCGCACTCGCACTCGCACTCGCAGAAGAAGAGATCGGTGAATGATCCCCAAACGCACCACCTGTCGTGCTTTTATCCTTCTTTTCCTCGAAAAGCCTGCACGATTTTCGTACCAAGTATACCTGCGAGAATAATATAAGAACGTGATCGCTAAGCGATCCGTAAAGGTTAGATTTCTATCATGACACTTTACACAGATCCTATTTCAGACATTGATTTCTGCATCGCCTACAAAATAGCCAAAAGAACATACTCGTGCAACCAATTCAATATGATAATCAAAGTAAAAAAACATAATTATATACCTTCATAATCTCAATTGCCATACTCTACCATGAAGAAACAATCCACTTCTTGGTTGATAGCAGGGAGAACTGTATGATATTGTATGTCTGTCTGTCCCTGTGTACACTACACTGCTGCTGCCTTCTGTTTGTTTTCATCATAACTTTTACAAACGAACTCAGAACAGATCAATCCAGGTACTCAAAACGACGGGAATAGGTCTGGTCTACAAGGCCACGTGGACAGAATTACGAAAAACGTCTTTGTTTGGCTAAAAACGTAACTTTTAGGTCGCGACTCATAAAACCTCTATTTTTGGATCTCCACTACTTTTACAACTTATTTTAAGCCTACCCATGCATTTTAAGCTAAAACACATAAATATAAAACATTGATATTAATAAAAATCTTAATTTTACTGTTCATAGACAGACTATCTGTTATTCATTAATCTTTGTCAAATCCGTCTTTAATGTATTATTTAAAAAAAAGAATATATGTTCTCTCTTAATATTTCAACTCATTCGTATAAGCTCTATTTAATAGACTATTCAACAATCTTTCAGATCGTGCTAACGAAAGATATGCCCTGCTACATTCTTTTCGACTTTAAGAACTTCAAAGACTAGTCCTATTACAATTGAGTTCTTCTATGAGCACAATAAGATGCACACACGTTAATTAGATGAAGAGGTCCAAAGGAAGAATCAATCAAGAATATAGAGCATCTCGCAGATGGATGTTCCATCACCCATTGAGGGTTCAGATCTTGCTTAATGCAAGTTAAGACTCCAGAATAAACATTTGTATTCCCTCCATAAAACATGGCATAGCCCTTAAAATGGTACATTTCACCAGCTCTCTCATGCATTTTTTGCTCCTCAATAAAAGCAACATCCATATTACTCTTCACTAGCCAAGAGTTAAAGGTAAGTAATTTATTGGGGTCTTTAATCCCCCTCACATTATAAGAGGATATGATCATGGGGGTGTGTTAACAACTATCTAGGTATCATCATCCATATCTTGCATGTTTATTTCCAAGTTCACAGTAGGATGGTCCCTCTGTTGCTTCTGTTGATATTCCTTGACCAGTCCTTCTACTGCTGCTAGTGTGTCAAGTGAGGGCAAGTCCTGAAGGATGTCATAGACATTGGATGAGGTGTAGCCTGAGGCTAAATTTCTGGGTTTGAAGATTTTTCTGGAGGGAGGGGCTTGGAATCCCTCTGAATCAAAATGTATTTTCCCTTTCTTCCCCCCTCTTGGATTTTTGGAAGAGGAAGGCTGAGATACAAAAGATCTGGTATTGACTGAAGTGCCCGGGGGGCAAACATACATAGGAGTTTTAGGAGCGGGAGGGGGAGCATTTGGTTGAGAAGCAGCCACAACAGCTACATCAGTTGGGGGGTCACAATGGGTTTTCCAAAGATTTTATTTCTCGGGACCAAATTATTGCTACCTGGGTAAGATGGTATGAGTTCAACTGAGCCATCCTTTAGTGTAGAACAATTCTTGGAGAACTGCCCTAACTTCCTACTGTGGAAGCATGAGACAGCCAAGTTTCCCCATTTTAAATACAGTACCACTTTGCCCACATCCTCCATTTCAATTTCCGATGTTGAGAGGAACACTTTATAAGTTTCCCAAAGCACACGGGCTTTGTTCCTATTGGAGCAATCAATGGTAGGCTAAAGAGAACTTTCCCTAGGGAGGCCACTATTTCAGAAATACAGGGCCAGAGGTAAGAGGGAAGGTCAACTAGCTCTACCCAGACATGGCATTTGCTCATGAGTTCTTCTTTAATTTTCCTTAATGGTTGCCATTGAAGAACATGTACTACTTGTCCACACAGGATAACAGTAGAAGATGTCAAAAAGGATTTTTGATCATCCTCCTTGAAGAACAGTACCTCAAATAAACCAGAACCAAAGTAAAATATTTTATCGACCACAATACGATGAAATCCATGGTCAATGAATCCAGCAACCTACCTAATGCTGGGATTTTTCCCTGTAAAGTACAACACAACAGCTCTCCTTTGAAACACATAAACATGATTCCATACAATAGTAAATTTCAAGACCACCTTATGTTGCCCTTGGACTGTAGGGTCTACTATCAAGGAATCCTTTAATGCATCAGACATAGACACAGAATCAAACAATAAAGCTTCACCCCTCAAAATAGACGATGTGGTTCCCCTTGCTCTTTAGAATTGTTAGCACTTTGCTTTTAATTAAATTCATTGCACTTTGCACACCATAACTAGAATCCATAGCAATTTTCTCTTGAGAATTCATAAGACTTGGAGAGAAGCAGTAACACAAAAAGACTTCATCCATTAAATCTAGTTTTGTAAAATAGAATAAAGGGCAGAAGTTGGGCAATCAGTAGTCAGAAGAACAACAACCCAATCACAATGGGAATCAACCAGCAAATCAGGCCCAGCTCAATAGGGAGGCTAAAGGGAAAAGCAAAGCTAAGGATGAGGGACCAACAGCTGATCAGCAGCATTCCTTACAGCTTATTACCCTTAACAGGCGATTGAGACATTAGCAGACTCTCATAACCAGAAAATATATGGAGGATGATGATCTCCTATCTGATCTAGAATGCCTTCAAAGACTGTATGTCGGGGCCAGGAAAATGGTGGAGCACTGGAAATCAGTGGATTTTCATGATCAAGAAACTGGCCGTTAACTTGCGCATCCCAGCACAGTCCAGCTACTGGAAAGGGTCCCTGAATGGATAATCACTGCTGAAGAGAGAGTGACCAACCCACATTTGCAAAGATAGTCTACTGGAGATTGTCGCTCTCTCGCTCTCGAATTGGAACCTTTGGTGGGAAACAAACCAACCTACAAATGTATGAAGGATGTTAGGGAATAGTTGAAAGAGGTTTTGGAGCAGATACAAATTGCCAGAGGAGTCTTGGATCAAAGAGTGCGGGCCATTCTTGAAGATCAGACAGCCACTAGTAAAGGACCTCAGACTAGAATGTCAGTTGGAGATCAGGCAACTGCTCTCCGCAAACTATTTCAGCTAGTGAGAATAACTAGAAAAATGATGTTGCAAGAGAACAAGGCTGTTCTCAATTTTTCAGAATTCGTGCCTGATTCTCCAGTTCTCTTGTATGATTTTCCAGCAAGAGAGACATACCTGCCAAGATTTTTTCCAACACTTTATCCTCAACATCCAGAGCAAGTCGATCGCCTTACATACTTCAAGATTATTGATGAGCTCCAGAATTGGTATGAGCGATCGACTGTGGAATGGAAAACTTGGCAAACACTGTTCAATGATGCTCTCCAACTCAATGATATTCACGAGCTGAAAGAAGAGATGGAGAGGATCTGGATGTGTATGGGTCAGTGGTAGATTCATATCAGGGGACTGACCAAGATCACCAACCAATTGCTGCAACTTACTGTTGAGTCCTCTAAATTGCAACTAAGGCGGGCCTAGCACCACAGTATAGAGAGATGGCTGAGATTCTTTTTGAAGCTCGGGTCAAAACCAATCAGTCTCTTCCAAAAGGATGGATCCATACTGCTTCGCATTGTCACAAGCTGGCCAGAACTAGTGATCCTAAGTGGGAATGCTCTCTTATGAAGACGGACAGTGAATCAATCAATAATTACTACGGTAATTACCATGGTAAACCCAAGGCATATAAATAGGCCCCATTACATTGTAATCAGGTTAGCATAATCATGAGCATAGTCGGGTTAGCATTTTTGCGGCATTTGTACTTGAGTTGTCAATCATCGGTAGTTGTTGTCGGCTGTACTCTATCTTTCTGTTTGTAAGCCACATCGTACTCATTGTAATCTTTCATCTGTAATTCCAATCACGGTAGTATATTCCAATTACACTTACTCTGTATTCAGTACTCTGAATCTGAATCTGAATATTGATAGCCGTTTTTCGGCTCTCCATAATTGCCATAGTAAGTAACTCCACCATACCAAATTCACCCAAACGCTATGGCTATCCCTACCATTTCACTGTACATAGGCGTGTGTGAGTTAGGGGGCTTTTCCCATATCTTCTTAAAAACCCTCAGCTAGCTAGTCACTGGGCTAGTTGAGCCAAAAAAATAAAAAAATAAAAGTATATTATAGCTTCTTTGTGTGTAAATATTTCATTGTATATATGTCCTAAATATAGGGATTTTTTATAATTATTTTGGTATTTTATTTAAATATTTCTACTTAGGTGTGTGTTTTATTAAACCTATGTACACCTTCTTTCATCCTCTTACACCATAATTATATTTTTTGCCAATATGTACATACTCTAACCTCATATTTTTCCTTTATACAAATCACTCCCACATTTTCACCCTCACCCTCGTGAAAACAAAAAATTGATTTCTACTCATTGGTTACGTTTATTATATTATTTACTTGCATACCTTTTCCTCTTTCACCCAAAATAATTCAAGGAGGGACCATATTATATGATTCCAATATCTTTCCATATCCATAACTCCTCCATATTTTTATTATTATTTTTACTCATTATTCTAACACCATGTGCTCATTGAGCTAAAGTCCATGAATAGTCCATACACTAGTCCCACCATGTATATATTTCTTTATTCACCAATAATCCTCCTCCATGCATGGGTCAAGGGAAACTTGGATGCTTTGTATTATAATATGACAAAGGAGGGGCTCACTCTTGGATGCATTGTACAAATTCAACAAAGGAGGGGGCCACTAAAAGACTTTTGCAGGCATAAAAACAGGCTTTTTGGTGAGAGTTTTGGCACCTATCTCCACTCTGAATTTGGAGCAGTGGTCAAAAGAGAAAATGTAGCCCACGCTCTGAATAATCACCTCAAATTTTTTCATGATTTTTGGAGCTACCAACGGTGAGATATGATTTTTTGAGTGGACCCCAGTCTGCCCACTTTTCTCACAAGTAGCCCTTAGTCTTCTCTCACCCTTCCACACACCTACTCACTCTTACACATCCCTCCCTCTCCTTCCCTCACTTAAACCTGAAATTTCCATGGCTTCTCCCACCCTCTTCACCATTACCCTTCTCTCTCATCCCTATAGTTCTTTTATGAACCTCTACATACATACACCCTCTCCATGTCTCTCTCTATTGCTTCTATGTTACAATTTCATTTACCTCTCCTAAAAATATCTAAAATTCAGCATCTTAACCATGATAACTTCTGCAAATTGAGGATTTTTCATCAACAAATCCTCTTTTCATCGTGGTGGTCAACCGTGGCGGCGGCGTAAAGAAGCGAAGAAGAAGAAGAAGACCAGCGGTCATTTTTTCCACAATCTACACAAGGGTGAGTTCAAGCTTCTTCAAAGCTTCACCATCTCAATGATTCTCTTTTAATTCACCCCTCTTCCTTCATCAAATCAACTCATCCTACCCATTGTAAATGTATCACTAACAATTCTAGTGATTATTACCACTAACAACTAACTTCTCTTGTAAAAATGCACCCACACTATCAACATATGGAGTAGGCAACCGCACAAGTAAACCAAATTCACTCATTCCCATGGAAGTTTCTCTCCTTTCACCACATCAATAATTCTCTTACTTGAGCCCACATCCATGTGACTCAAGAGAAAAGAGAGACCCTATTCTCATTTGAAATTCATAAAAATTCATAATCCTTGATCTTTCCTAATAAAATTGATTAGGCTTAATCCTAATCAAGGCTTCTAAAACCTATAAATAGAACCCATTCCTCCTTGTAAAAGACATCACTATACCATTGCACACTAGATTGAGCGTACCACACGCCAGTTCTATCTTGGATGTAAAGAGAGAGTAAGCTTTTTATACACCGTCACCTTGGTGCATAGAAAATCTTGAGCTAGTTTGAGTGAGTGCGAGTAGAAGATATTCTTCCTACCATTGTTGTATCTACCCCAACATCAATGAATTGGTAGTTTTGGGTGCAATTCATGTCCAAAGGCTCACGCTTCTCCTCCAATTTGGCTTGGCAAACTCATTCAGCTTCATAAGGTGACTTGTTTCATTGAAGGTTGTTGTTTTGTTTCTTGTGATTCATTGGCTATTGTTTGGCTACCATTGTAAGAGGGTGGATGGTGAGAGGGCTCCCATAACCCTAAGACAATGTGCTAGTGATGCTATAACCAAATCTTGTCACTTGATTCCGCAAGCTCTAAGTTCCTTTTTGTGCAAAATATAAAGTTGAAGCTAAGTTGTACACCATCTCTCTCTCTCTCTCTCTCTCTCTCTCTCTCTCTCTCTCTCTCTCTCTCTCTCTCTCTCTCTCGTGTTTTAGTGTGTGAGAGTGTTCCATTGGTGTTAGGGTTAGTGTAAATTCCTTGCTTGTTTGTGGGTTGCTCTAACGATTCTCCTCTTTTGCGTCCTAGTTCGCTCTTAAACTAGGTGGTGCCCCTTGTGTAGTTGGGATTTGGTTATGGGTTTGTTGTTTTGGTTTGTGTTGTGTTGTGTCCCATCCCCATTGAGCAGCACGGGAGCCTTGAAGGGTGTCTAGAGGTTGCTCTTCTTGTTGGCCACCCCGGACCGCCTCAATATTATTCTCAGTACATAGTCTGGTTCTTATTCCAGTAGATAAATTCCAGTTCAGTTTCTGTTCCTCTCTCCAGTCTACTGTCTGAACTAATACATCACCAATAGCTGAAATCTTCTAACACTAGAATTATCTATCTCAAGAGATCAGCTCCAATTCCATCAACCCTTTGAACTGCCATGTCCCATACTTCTTTATCATTTCCACACATCTCTTGTACCAGATACTTGTGGGCGTAGGGAGTCTGCGTCAGCTTCAATTTCTTGCTTATAGTTTAGGAACTTATGAGTTGCACCATCATCCACTAAAATACGAATGTGTTGTCCATTAATAGTGCCATGCATGCGAATAAACTCATGGGGGCCAAAGGTGGCTGCATATTGAAGCAAGCACACAACACTTGTGCTTTTTATCCATATGAAGAACCTCTACAACACAATATTTAGGAGATGAATCTAATGTGAGGCATTGCACCCTGTGCATGGCCTTTTCTTTGCCTTGCGAAAGAGGACAATCCTTCTTGCTATGTTGGTTTGAAAGACATTTGAAACAAAAATTGTGTTTCTTTGCACGCTCAAAATCGGCAGTGCTAAGAGGCCCACGTGGAGAATCTCGTGATTGCTTAGGCTTCATAGCCTCTTGAGGGAGTGGAGAGGTAGATTGTCTCCTGTTCCTCTTGATTTTCTCTTTGCCAAATTGATCTTAGCAAAAGTATTCCTATAGTAGGGAACATTTCCCTTTTGGATGTTGGGTCCTTACATGAAGACAATAGTCTTTGTCAAGGCCCCTATTGAAACCCCATATCTTTTGGAATTTATGTAGACCTTCTAATTTTAATATGATTTCTTGATACTTAGAAAGATACTGAGTAAGAGAGAGGCCAGGCATGCGGCATGCATCCCATGCTAACCAATTCTTATCTTCTTCATTGGTTATTTCATTTGGCCCCAAGCCTTTGAGCCAATTGAGTCTATACGCACTTTAATCAACTTCACTTGTTCTCTTTTATATTCCTTGCACTTAAGTGGAAAACTTAAGATGGAAAAAAATTTAGAAGCTTAGAGATTACTTTTCTTGACATTACCTCTCGCTTGAAATCATAGTAATCCTTCACTATGGAGTAGGGAAAATATAGTCATAGCTATTCCTTTTAATTTGGGTAGATGATCCCTTTTTACCCATCAACATCCGTCCTTAGTGCTTGAGAGATGTGGGTGCCGCAAGCTTGTCTTTACTTAGCCCTTACATCTTCCAAACGAGAATGGCTAAGTCCCCTTGATTCTTAAGAGTCTAGGCTACTGCAAGCATGTAATGTATCAAGCCCCACTAATCATCTTCCATAGTGGATTGGCAAAGTCTATTAGGTTCTTGAGAGAAACGTGTCTGCCCCAAATAGTACTAATTGTATGCATACAATAGAAAAAACTTGTCAACATTAAGAAGAAATCATAGAGTCAAAACAAGGCAAAATTCTTTAGGAAACACATTGCTTGTTCGTACTTGGTTCTTACCTTTGACATGAGTCATTGTAAGCATTTACAAAGTTTAAAATATCCTTTAACTAGATGGCTCACATCCACCTTTTATCTTCAAAAAGATATTATTGAAATTTAATAAGATAACCTTACAACTTTGTACACCCTTTTAACATGTCATAGAATGCTCTCAAGCTGCAAGATCTCTTCTTTACCTTCAAATTTAGGTGAATCTTCAATTACTCGGTCTTTGGGTGGCTTTGTACTTATAAGGTTTAAAGGCTCCCATTTAAGGTTTTTATGAATGAGCCAAGTGCTAAGTAGCTTTAACTGATAAGCAAATTTACTAATTGGCTTTAGGACATGAAATGGTTCATAATATCTTTTTGATAGCTTAACTTGATATTGTTTATTACTCATTGGGAGTCCTTGTTTCCCTTTCCTGTTGCATGACTTCCGGTGTGCTTTGGGAAACTGAAGTATTACCCAATCATTCTCTTTGAAGGTCAAGGATCTTATATGCTTATCAACAGTAGCCTTTTGCTTTTGTTCTACTATGAGGGATATAGCTTCCTTAATATTGTTAAAAGATTCTTTTAATAGGTAGCCAATCCTCCTGCAAGAAATACAACTTGTCCAGTCTAGACCAAGAAGATTTGTGAGATAGGGAATGTAAGGTAAAGCCTGCCTGCTGGTTGCTATCTTCCCATGCATCAGTCATCATCCAATTAGCATTAAGTTGTTCCCAAGCAATAACTTCCCTTGCACAAATTACAGATTCTATGGATGTGGTATCCTCAACCTTGGTGACCATATTAAAGCCACCACCCAGAACTCCTGACTTCAGCTGAAGCTCCAAGCACCACTGCCACAATTGAGTTCTTCTATGAGCACAATTAGATGCACACACATTAATTAGATGAAGAGGTCCAAAGGAAGAATTAATCAAGAATATAGAGAATCTCCCAGATGGATGGTCCATCACCCATTGAGGGTTCATCTCTTGCTTAATGCAAGTTAAGACTCCTTTTCACCTTGAGGTTTTCTATTTCGTGTAGTGTGCAAGGAAGATGCATTTTTGAAAGAACGATTGGTGCTCAAAGTTGGGTGCATAATTATTGAGGTTGAAGATGCAATTTAAGCTTTTGCAAAGGTTAAGGTTTGAGAATTTCTGGTAGATTTGGATAACGAAGAAGCGGGTATGTTTGTAGATTGTATCATTTTAAATTGTAACATCGACACTCAAATGGCCTACCCTCTGTATTTCCTTGACATCCCACACATTACGTGGCAAATAGCCAAAATCTGCTAGTGTGCTTGCATACACACATATCGTTGTATTCCATCTTTACATTACCAAAAGACAAAGTATGATAGAGGGATCGAAGCAAACTCGATTGCTTTATCCATTATCCATACCTAATTCCCATGGGAGAGTATATCCCTATATTTCATCTTTACATTACCAAGGTCTATTAATGAGAATAGAAGAATACGCGTAATAGTAGACCGGCTCAGTCAACAAGGGAGTTTGATACCGGTCAAAAGTTGTATTAAAGCCCAGCATATGGCAACCCTCTTCATATAAAAGATCTTTAAGTATTATGGCTAACTAACATCCATAATATTTCAAAACCGATAGAGATCCAAGAATGACCAGTAATTTTAAAAAATGTCTCATAAGCTTTGAGAATCTGTATCTGGGTTGAACTTCTCCACAGCCTATCACCTACAAATGGATAGCCAAAGTGAAATACAAAACTCAACTATTATTGATGTACTCAAAGCCTATGTTATGGAATTAGATCAAAGTGATCAATGGGAAAAGTATTTACCCTTAGTGTAGTATGCATACAATAATACAGTCCATACTTCTATGGGAAAGGATCTCTTCAAATTTATTGAAGGAAGACCAAAACCCCCACTAATATTCAAGACAGTTGTGGAAAGTTCTTTGATGCTGATGAGTATTTTAGAGACCTTAAAGAATATGTTAACAAGATTAAGGAACATATATCCCTCATAGTACAACAAAAGAAAAAGGCTACTACTGATAAGCATAGAAGATCCTTGACCTTCAACGAGAATGATTCATGGGTATTACTTCAGTTTCCCAAAGCACACATAAGCCATACAACATGTAAGGGGAAAGAAGGACTCCCTAAAAGTAATAAAAAATATTAAGTTAAGATATCAAAAAGATATTATGGCCCTTTCCATGTCCTTAAGACAATGAGTAAATTGGCTTATGAGTTAAAGCTACTTTAGCACGTGGCTCATTCATAAAGCCTTTCATGGGAGCCTTTAAAACCTTATAGAGACAAGCCATCCAAAGACCAAGTAATTGAAGATTCAACTGAATTTGAAGGTCAAGAAAAAATCTTGCAGCTTGGGAGCATCGTGAAAGGTTTAACAAAGTGGTAAGGGTATTTAAAGGCATCTTATGTAAGGTGGATGCAAGGCATCTAGTTAAAGGATATGTTAAATCTTGTAAATGCTTACAATGACTCATGTCAAAGGTAAGAACCAAGTATGAACAACCATGTTTCTTAAATAATGTTTTCTTGTTTTGACACTATGGTTTCTTTTTACGATAAGTTCTGCTCCCCTAAGTTTTCAGTTATGATTGCTCCACGTACCAAGTTTTCCATTTTGAAGATTTTTGGTGAGTGTGGAAAGGGAACGCAGGAGAAGCCTCATGGGATTTTTTTGTGCATTATCTCTCATTCTCTCACTCTCTTATATGCCCAATGTGTTCAACCAAGTATTCTCTCTCTCTCTCTCTCTCTCTCTCTCTCTCTCTCTCTCTCTCTCACACACACACACACACACACACACACACACACACACACACACACAAACAAGGGAGCTTAAGAGATGGTCTTCTTGCTCAAGCACTTGTCTATCGATGCAAATCCAAGTAAATAGATCCACATAGCTCTTCTTCTTTTTATTTTTCTCTATTATTATATATATATACTAACATTTTCTAGAAAATAGAGAAGATGTGATCCTCATGTTGCAAAGGATAAACCCACATCTTTCTAGTGGAATCATCTACGAAAGTCACAAAATAGATAGCTTCTCCTAGTGAATGGGTCAACCTAGGAAAAAAAATGTTGCTATAAACAAGCTCCAAAGGCTATCAATGATTCCTATTTAATGGAGATGAGGTACTCGTAATTTCTTTACCATAGATGCAATGCTGACACATGGAAAAATGGAATAACTAAACACAGATACGTACACAAAACACACTAGTGTTTTCATTCCCTTTTGGCTCACATGGCTTGGATACTTATGTCACGACTCAGTTTGTTGGCTATGGATATGCAATCCTCTTTTACACAAAAAATTAAAATCAAGTAAAGCATTCCATGATTTTGACCCTTGAGAATCACAAGATTTCCCTTCTTGATTGACGATGAACCATTTCCAAAGGTGGTTGTGTAACCCAAGTCTTGAATAAGTAGTGAGAATGACCCGGGCAAGCATAGTGGGCTTTCAATCAAGCTTTACATCTTGCTAAAAGGATTCAAGAGCCGGGAGTTAGGACGTTCAAAAGTGGTAGGGTAAAAAAAGGTTTTGAGAAGAAAGTTTTTCAACTCCAAGAGAGATTTTCTTGAGGCAACTCCACATGGTATTCTTTTTAAACCCACATGAAGGGTGACTTCCATGATTTTGACTACATATATATAGGGTAATGACCCCTTCCATTAGGCAACATGGAGAGAGGGAGATGGAGCTCACTCCCTTGGTGAAAATGCCAGGTTCCTTGGGGCATTGTGTAGGTGGCAAGTGGCCTTTTCGAGTGTTATGCGGTGGTTTTGATGGTCGGAGGCCAATAAGCATAGAATATCCTTGACCTTCAAAGAGAATTATTGGGTATTACTTCAATTTCCCAAAGCACACCTAAGCCATGCAACATGCAAGGGGAAACAAGGACTCCCAATGAGTAATCAACAATATTAAGTTAAGCTATCAACAAGATATTATGGTACTTTTCATGTCCTTAAGCCAATTAGTAAAATGGCTTATGAGTTAAAGCTACTTAGCACTTATGTCATTCATAAAGCCTTTCATGGGAGCCTTTAAAATGTTATAAGGACAAGCCACCCTAAGACCGAGATTCACTTGAATTTGAAGGTCAAGAAGAGATCTTGCAGCTTGAGAGCATTCTATGACATGTAAAAAGGGTTTAACAAAGTGGTAAGGTCATCTTATTAAATTTCAGTATTATCTTTTTGAAGATAAAAGGTGGAATATGGGAGGCATCTAGTTAAAGGATATTTTAAACTTTATAAATGCTTACAATGACTCATGTCAAAGGTGAGAACAAAGTACGAACAAGCAATGTGTTTCCTAAAGAATTTTGTCTTGTTTTCACTCTATTATTTCTTTTTAATAAGTTTTTTCTGATTGTATGCATACAATTAATCATTCTTGTGGCAGACACATTTCTCTCAAGAACCCAATAGACATTGCCAATCCACTGTGGAAGACGATTAGTGGGGTTCGATACATTACATGCTTGCAGTAGCTTACACTCTTAAGCATCAAGTGGATTTATCCATTCTAGTTCAGAAGATGTAAGGGCTAAGTAAAGACATGCTTCCAACAACTAAGTATTTCAAACACTAAGGAAGGATGTTCATGGGTAAAAAGGGATCATCTACCTAAATTAAAAGGACTAGCTATGCCTTTATTTTCCCTACTCCATAGTCGAGGATGACTATGATTTTAAGAGAGAGGTAATGTCATGAAAAGTAATCTCTAACCTTCTAGAATGGTTTCCATCTTAATTTTTCCACTTAAGGGTGGGGAAAATAAAAGACAACAAGTGAAGTTGATTAAAGTGCGTATAGACTCAATTCGTTCAAAGGCTTGGGGCCAAATGAAAGAAGTCTATGAAAGAGCATAGATCAAGAAATGATAAATCTATCCTGAGCAACCTTGATCAAAGGTACAAGTCAAAGGGAGTTAATTATAGCAATTATAGGAGTCTAAAAATAGAAATTAACTATGTAAATTTTAAGTTGTCAAATTTACTCATTAGAATCTAAGTATGAAGATTCAAAATCCTTAGGGTAAAATTAAATCTTACCAAAGTCAATCTAAATTTAGCAAGTTTTGGGATCAACTTTATTGTACATCCAAAGGATTGTGCTAAGGTTTTTCAACGAGAGGTTAATCTATAAGGTTTTAAGGCTCCCATGAAAGGTTTTATGAATGAGCCAAGTGCTAAGTAGTTGTAATTGATAATTCAATTCACTAATTGGTGTAAGGACATGAAATGGACCATAATGTCATTAATTTTGATAGCTTAACTTAATATTGTTGATTACTCATTGGGAGTCTAGATGCCCCCGATCAACTTTTTTCACTGGAGTGGTTGGAGGGCTACATAAAAATATATTTGAAAAAGAAGCAATCTAGTGTACGATGCGCAACGGCCAAACAAGTTAGAGATCCAGACAAGAGCTATCACGATGGTAACATGGTAGATGCGGAGTGGGAGTGGGCAATGCAAAAAGAGCAATTAGGCTACAACAGGCTCATCCTATAGACAACAACGCGAAGCTTGGGCCATACAAACTCCCACGCACTATGGTTGGGGAGACAAAGTAGCTTGGAAGGACAATTATATAAGATTAGATCACTTACAACGTAAATCGGCGAATACAAAGAGCTAAGTTAATGATTTTTTGTTTTTATTGCTAGCTTAGTAAAATATCACTCTTAGTTGACCAACCAGAGAGATGGTCAAGTTTCGGGAGCAGTATAGAAAGTTTGAAACTTGGGAGAAAGGACGAGAGTAATACTATGTGCTAATATCCACCCAACCATGCTATCTTACAGCCTCCCTTTAGTGTATACTACTATTTGATCATGTCGATGGCCTTGCCTGTAGGCCCACGTCCCTACATTACCCCCCCCCCCCCCCCCCCCCCCCCCCCCACCCCACATTCCGGAACCTTCAGGAAAACCTTGTCTCTCTCTTGGAAAGTAGCAAGATGGCATAAACTTCTTATACAAACTTCTTATATCGATCTTGAGCTTGCATAAATTTTTTTCAAGGAACTATAAGCATATCAAAATGGTCTTGAAGAAAATCCTTCGATTGTTGTATCTTCTTTACTTTGCTTGTTGTATCTTCTCTGTAGCCAACCCCACCGTAACGAGTGATCTAGGTTGAAAACCATATAAAAGCATAAATAGACTAAACCCTGTAGTCACACGCTTTGAACTATGATAAGAAAATTCCAATATAGGCAAGTACTCTTCCCAATTGGTTTGCTTATTACTAATGTACACTTGTAGCATACCCTCTAGCACTTGATTAACCCTTTTGATTTGATCATCTGTTTTGGGATGATCAGTCATACTAAGATTAAGTGTAGTTTTCAATTTTTGGAATATAGCTCTCTAGAAGTGATTATCAAACTTTTGATCTTTGTCACTAATGATACTAGCTGGAAGACCATAGAGTCTATATATATGCTCTATAAATAGTGATGCTAATTCAAGTGTCTTAACCGTAGTCTTAGTAGGAATGAATTGATACATTGTTGTTAGAAGGTCTACAATTACCCATATCGCATCATGGCCACGAGTTGTATTAGGTATTCCTACTACCAAATCCATAGAGATACTCTCCCACTTACCTTGTGTAATCATTAATGATGTAAAAGGCCACCTACCTTGAGGCGTTGTGCCTTATTAACTTGGCACTGTTGGCAGTTTAGTACGCACTCTTGAACATCGTGATGTAAGCCTGGCCAATAAACATGCCGTCAAACTAAGGTATACATCTTATGAATACCTGGATGACTAGAACTTGAACTATCGTGACACTCAAATAATATTTGGCACCTAGCGTTTGAGCCCTTTGGCATGCATACTCTAGCCTTGTGGAGTAAGTAGCCATCATTAATGGAAAAACTCTTCCATCGATTAAACTCCTCCTCAGTAGGGGTGGAGCTATGGGTGTTGGACTTTTTATCTGCACGTGCAGAAATATGTTGATCTCACCGTACAGAGGCATGTGAGTGTAAGGGATCCGTTCTTAAAATTGCACTCCACAGTTTAGCATATGTTTGGCCTTGTGCACACTTGCCACGTAATGAATCCAAGAATTCACTCTTTAGTTCTGTGAAAGCAAGTGAATTAATCTGATACATCTAGCTTAGTGCATCCGCTACTACATTATATCGCCCCTTGCAATATCATAGCTTACAATCATAATATTGAAGGATCTCCATCTATTTAGCTTTGCGACCCTTCAAGTCTATTCGAGTATTAAACCATTTTATACTCTCATGGTCAAAAACTACTTAAAACTCGGCACCATATAAATAGTGTCGCCATTTTTGTAAAGCGTGAACTATGGCATAGAGCTCCCTCTCATAGACATAATAATTCTGTTGAGCTCTATCCAACTTTTTACTTTCAAAGGCTATAGGTCTTCCCTCCTAAAGAAGTACCGTACCAATTGCTTTATCACTAGCATTAGTCTCTACCACAAACAACTTAATTAAGTGGGTCAACAATTGCTAGGATGGGAGAAGTGGCTATAGATACCTTGATCTGTTCAAAACTATGTTGTTGGGTGTCTTCCCAGAAAAAGGTCTTACATTTTTCATGGCATAGAGCTCCCTCTCATAGACATAATAATTCTATTGAGCTCTATCCAAGTTTTTAGTTTCAAAGGCTATAGGTCTTCCCTCCTAGAGAATTACCACACCAATTGGTTTATCACTAGCGTGAGTCTCTACCACAAATGAGTTAAGTGGGTCAACATTTGCTAGGATGGGAGCAGTGGCTATAGCTACCTTGATCTGTTCAAAACTGCATTGTTGAGTGTCTTCCCAAAAAAAGGTCTTACCTTTGTCTTTAAGTTAATCCATCATAGGAACATCGATTCTGGCATAATGACGGATATATTGTCGATAAAATCTAGCCATGTCTAAGAAGATTTGAAGGTCCTCAACCATGTTGGGATGGGCCATCGAAGAATGGTAGCAACTTTGTCAGTGCCCATCTTGATGCCAGAATAAGAGATCACATGACTGAGTTAATGTATCTCTTTATTAAATAAATTTCACTTGCTTGGCTTAGCATACATGCTGTGAGTTTGTAGATGTTCGAAGACTAATCGCGCGTTAGTGTTCTATATGCTCATCTTTAGTCTTATTGTAAATGATAATGTCATCAAAGAAAACCACCACAAATTTTGCAAGATAGAGATGTAAGACACTATCCATGAATGTCATGAATGTAGCTGGAGCATTGGTTAAACAAAAATGCATAACCAAAAATTCAAAATGGCCGAACCGTGTTCTAAAGGTAGTTTTAGAGATATCTTTCAAAAGGATACGCACATGGTGGTATCCTGAACGAAGATCTATCTTTGTATAGTATCTTGCCCCATGGAGTTGATCAAACAACTCATCCACTTGAGACAGAGGATACTTGCTCGATCTTGATGGTTATGGTGTTTAATCCGCGATAATCTACGCACATGTGCATAGTACCATCTTTCTTTTTTACCAATAGAATTGGCGATGCGTAAGGCGAAGTGCTGGTTCTAATGAAACCACGGGAGAGGTAGTCAGTCAACTGACGCTCAGTCTCCTTGGCCTCACTTGCACTCATACGATAATGTGGTCTACTCACCGGTTTAGTTATTCCTTTAATGTCTATTTTACAATAGTTGCACGTTGCTCAATATAATTAAAATTGAGAGCCCTTTGCTCTTTAGAATTGTTAGCACTTTGCTTTTCATTAAGTTCATTGCACTTTGCATACCATAACTAGAATCCATAGCAATTTTCTCTTGAGAATTCATAAGACTTGGAGAGAAGCATTAACACAAAAAGATTTCATCCATTAAATCTACTTTTTGTAAAATAGGGATCTTGGCTATACATATAAGAGGTGCATATGCTATGTTTCTCTCTCTCTCTCTCTCTCAAGTAATGTAATGTAGCTGTGTGGATCTCGAATTTAGTGGCTGCCCATTCTCGAACTTCGGCGGCCGATTTACCTTTGACAAAAAAAATCACTTCATGGGAGGGGTAAAATGGAAACCACAACAGCCATTTATCGATAGGCCTTTAAAATAGTTTTCAGGATTGCCGTTGCCGGCGGACGGAGTGCAAGCTCCCTCCATTGCTTGCGGCCGAAAACTAGCTGTTGCTTGAGACTAGCTGTTGGTGGCGATCGGGTTCGTTCATGGCAACGCACATTCCTGCGAGAAGGCTTGAATTCGGAGCATGGCTGGAGGTCCACTTTGCTGCTGCAAGCCCTCGTCTCCCTCTACAGTCTCTCGGCTCGCAAAACCCTCCATGTCTTTTGCAAGCGTTTTTCCCTCTATGAACCCCAAGACATCATCCCTTTGTTTTCACATGTGTAAATGATGATCTGCCCTCCAGCTTCCAATTTTCCATGTATAATTACTATTGCACTGGCATTTATGATGTTAATTAATATCAACCTTCTTAATTTTGATGCCATTGTTAAATGCACAGATTGACCAAGATCGATTGTCGGCTAACTAATAACAACCATCAGATCCTCCAAGTAGTAGCCTCTTGCAATCTTACTAACAAACTAGTACAACGGCACCTCCTTAGGCGGTGATATGTGGATCTACTTAGCTTATATATGTCAACATTATCTACATGCAATGCCTTTGGCCAAACTGGAGAAGCAACCATGAAAGACATGGTTATTACAAACACACACACACACACACACACACAGAGATAGAGACATAGAGAGAGAGAGAGAGAGAGAGAGAGAGAGAGATAGATTGATTTATCGTCCCACTGAGGTCACATATGACCTATGGGACCAAAACAAAAAAACATTACAACGATTCCTCTGTGCATCATGCAAGGTGCGTCTGTAGATAAGGCACTGGTCAACAACCCATGCACGGCAAAAATTAGGGCTCAATAGCAGCCACATTCCATGTCCCTAGCCGAAAACTAGCTGTTGCTTGAGACCTTTCTATAGAGGAATTAGTATCTAAGCCTATAAGAGGTGGTCACCTGATATTGTTTTTTTCATCATATAATAGACATTTTGTGATTGAGACATTATTGGTATCATCATTTGCCGGCAAAGTGTAGGCACATTTACTAAAACATGATTTGATTATGCACATGGAGGATCATATGATGATTAAAATAAAAATAAAAATTGATGATATTTTTGGAGGCGTTGGTGAAGGATTGTATGCATGATAGAATTCTTGATCAATTGTTTCTGGTTCAAAGAATTTAGATAGAACCTATGGTGCATGGTTTGTAGCATTTATATGATTGATTATCTTTTCTTCAAAAAACAAATCTTATATTTTCTCCCCATTTGATGTGGGTGTATTATGATCAACTTTATGTGCCTGTTTTCTACCATTGACTATGAATACTCAAGAAAACTTGCGGGCATGGACTATTAGGTTCCATAGATTTTGAACACCCCAATTATTTGTGATGAGTTTGTAAAAATTCCCATGATGTAGGGTGATAAGCTCAACATGATGCCATGTGATACAATAATGCATGTGGTATAGCATTTTCATTGTGTATCTTCCTTTAGAAAGCACATGCTATGTACATATAAGGGAAGTTGCATAATGTTGAATGTGAGCTAGTGGACTGTTTCATATGCCCAAAGGTGTGGTGTCTAAGGTGTTTCTTAGGTAGACGTGACAATTGAGGTGTATGAATATAGGGAGGTTGATTACTAGAGAATTTTCTAGGTTTAATTCATTTTTCTCCTACTCCTTTCTCTAAATAACACTTTGGGCTCTCGTCTTGCACATCTACATGTTGTGGTGCCAAGAATTAACGGATATTAAGCATGTTCATAGATAATTCTGGATAGCCTCGGAATTTTTTGTTTGAAGCTATCATGGATACTATATGCTAAATTTCTTGCAATGTTCACTCTATGGTAGATTTGGAGTTATGTGTTGAAGGTGTTGTTTACATATGTGTTGAAGGTGTTATTTACATATGCATGAAAATTGAGAGAGATATGTTGCACAAGATTTTGTTACTATGGTAAAGGCTCACGTGATCGATTCTCGGTAACACACCAATTACACTAGCCGTATCTCTTAATCATAATAACAAAAAAGAATAAGGGAGTACCCACACTACAAGAGGTTGTGTGCTCTTGTGACTCTGTTAGCGACGGAAATACATTGGGTTTTTATAACCCTCGACGTCGCTAAGACCGTCGCTAACAACGTCGATACAGGAACGTCGCTATAAGCGTCGCTATAGTTCTTAACCCGGCTAGGCGGATGAATGACTTTTATGCTAGTGTAATGTAACACATATATTTTGATACTAGCATTATTGGCTTAATTACTGCACAAATATCTTAGAATGATAAACTTCTGATGACCTGATGGCTTGGAGTCATCTGATTTAACTTGATATGCTAAACTTAGCATGGAGTTTTATCTGCTGATTAGATCTCCATTTGAACAAATAGGTGCCAAGTGATATTATTTTCTTTTGTAAAATTTGAGACTAATTCTATTTTAAGATGAGGTTATTTGAAGATAAGTTTCAAACTCTGAAAACCTTGGACAAACCTAGCATTTTTGGGCTCAATGGAATTTCATACTATAATTTTGTTGAAGAAGGAATACACTTCCTAGATTCAAAAAGCTGCTTGTTCTATGTCGATAGGTCTGAGATTTCTTACTAAAACATGATTTTTTATCATATGATGATAAAAAAAGAGAAACTTAATGATATTTTTGGAGGGGTTGGTGAAGGATTGTATCCATGATAGAATGCTACTAAGATCAATTATTTCTACTTCAAACAAATTAGATAGAACCTATGGTGAATGCTTGTCGCATTTATATGATTGATTATCCTTTCTACAAAAAACAAATCTTATATGTTCTCCCCATTTGATGTGGGTGTATGATGATCAACTTTATGTGCCTGTTTGCTACCTTTGACTATGAATACTCAAGAAAACTCGCGGGCATGGACTATTAGGTTCCATAGATTTTGAACACCCCATTTATTTGTGAGTTTGTAAAAATTCCTATGATGTAGGGTGATAATCTGAACATGATGCAATGTGATACAATAATGCATGTGCTATAGCATTTTCATTTTGTATCTTCCTCTAGTAAGCACATGCTATGTACATACAAGGGAAGATGCATAATGTTGAATATGAGCTAGTGGACTGTTTCATATGCCAAAAGGTGTGGTGTCTAAGGTGTTTCTTAGGTAGAAGTGACAATTGAGGTGTATGAATATAGGGAGGTTGATTAATAGAGAAATTTCTAGGTTTAACTCATTTTTCTCCTACTCCTTTCTCTAAATAACGCTTTGGGCTCTCGTCTTCAACATCTACATGTTGTGGTGCCAAGAATAAATGGATATTAAGCATGTTCATAGATAATTCTGGATAGCCTTGGAATTTTTTGTTTGAAGCTATGATGGGTACGATATGCTAAATTTCTTGCAATGTTCACTCTATGGTATGTTTAGAGTCGTTATGTGTTGAAGGTGTTGTTTACATATGCATGAAAATTGAGAGAGATATGTTGCACAAGATTTTGTTACTAGGGTAAAGGCTCACGTGATCGATTCTCGGCATCACACCAATTACACTAGCCGTATCTCTCAATCATAATACAAAAAAAGAATAAGGGAGTACCCATACTTAGAGCTGACACTACCAACTTGTTTTGTTCTCTAGCTCTCTCTCTCTTTCTCTCTCTCTCTCTCTCTCTCTCTCTATGAAATTGAACATTTCCCTTTACAAGAAGGTAGTTTAGACAAAAGTTACACCAAAGAAAGAACTCCCATAAGGTACTCACTTTACAACAACAAAGGACACATTTTGGCACCCAAGTGTAGACATTGTATTATTTATCTCACAAGACTGCGCGCTTGGGGAGTTAAACCAAAAATTAGACAAGATGCATGAATAGAGTAGTTGGGGTTGAATTAGATAGTGAAAATGGCTCGGGCCACCCTTGCCATAGCCACCCTTCTTATGGTGGTAGCTGCCCTTCTTCTTGTAGTGAGCGTGATACCCTTTATTGTAAGGGTAATGAACTTTCTTAGCCAACCAATCTGCCTCCTCACCTATTTGTGCCCCTACCCTAGCCGCTAATTATTACCTCGATTCCTTCACCTCAGCATTAGCAATGTTGCTCATGTATGGCACTAGCATCACCATCACTATAACGAGCATGCACATTACTTTCTTGGATGCCATGACTAGTACTTGACGTTACTCTCTCTCTCTCTCTCTCTCTCTCTCTCTCTCTCTCTCTTAAGTGAATATGTCTTTTTGGTATATATTTACATCTTCTATATAATCCACATACATCTTTTCCTCATATCATCGTGATTAATAGAGACTGCCTCATTGAAAGACCATAAGAAAAAAGACATAGCATCATCATGAGAGGACACCAAACCAAAAGTACACATAAAATTAGCTATTTTGACTCCCCAAGTTGATTGCCACCAAAATTCAGCCTACTTCCACCATTTAGCTACCACAACACAATACCAAAATACACGTGTAACAGTTTCAACTTTCCCACATCTTGGACATTTACCATCTCCAATTTGTTTTTTAAGCATTACATCAGTAGTGGGGAGCCCCCCCAATATACCTCTCCACCAGAACACTTTAAGTTTGAAAATAATTTTACAATCTCAAATTCTTATAAACACTTGAGACCACACACCTTGTCATTGTTCACATGCCGTATTTTATTACATCTGTCCTGTGTTGTCCCTGGAGGAAGAAGGCTCTATGGAAGTTCTTGGTTTGGGCAGTCCACTAGTTCTTTTGTGAATCAGCAAAGGCCGAATCTCTGAACCTGTCTTGGTCTTCAGTGTTGATAGGAACTTGCAGATTGTTGACAGAGGCACATAGCATATGCCAAGAAATTCTGAAGGAATATTGCAATCCAAATTGTCTTGTAGTTGTCAAAAAAGATTTAAAACAGGCCTTAGAGTCCACAACGTGACCAATGAAGCAGATGCCCTTCTTGAAAAGAGAGAGGTACTTTTCCCCTAAGGCTTTAGCAAGAAACTTTCTGAATACATAAATCCAAAAGACATTTTCAACAGATAAAGAACACCCCGTATATCTCATTCTACCCTGCCAGATCAGCACAAGAAGCACTTGCTTTCAGGACACAACCAACATATTTGAAATGTCATAACCTGTTTTGATAGGTGCAGTAGTAAAATATTTATCCCAATCAGACAATTCCAGTAGCCATGAAAATAGCAGACAGAAGCTCTCACCATGGCCCACATATATTTTTCCCAATCTTGATCAGGCTGCAGCATATACTTTATGAAGGTTTCCCTACTGGCAATAGCATGCAGGCCCAGATTCAGAATGCCATAGCCCCCCATGTTCTTAGGCAAAGACAACACCTCCCAAGCCACCCAAACAGATGATGCTTTCTTGTAATTCCACAAGAATTTGTTCATGATAGAGTTAAATGACTTCAAATTTCTCTTTGCCCATGGAACACAAGGCTTAAAGGTAGTAATAAGGCACCAGTATGGACTGAATAATTCTCAGTCTCACATGGGGAGGCCATTCCTCACAGTGCCATGCAACAATCTTATAGTACACCTTCTTAAGGACCCACTTTTGCAAGTCAGCCTGAGATGCATTCACACCAATGGGGTACCCCAAATGTCTAAAGATATGCCCTTTTGGTAGCCTCCCCCCACATATTAGTGCATGAAAATTTTCAGCAGTGACATCTATTAGAGTTGAATTTATTCAATGCATACATACACCTTGACACATTCACATTATTGGCCTTAAAAAAAACAAAGGTGTGATCAGCAAAACCTTGCCCCAATATTTGACCAGAACTTGTAGATAGACCCTGGAGTACTTGCTGCTGGGCCAAGGAGTCAAGATAAAAGAAAAAGGGATGAGTGGCCACTGCAAACATCAAGGGACTAAGTGGACAACCTTGTCTAACAGAGTGGCTGATTGGAATTTCCTTGGACATTCTCCATTTATCAGCAGTCTAGACCATGCATCTCTACCCAGCTCTACCCAACATGAATATGTAGTTTATGATTCTTGGCCCAAACCCCATCTTCTCAAGAATTTTGGCAATGAAGTCCCATTGCCTGTGTCAAAGGCTTTCTCATAGTCAACTTGTAGTAGTTCCATGTCTTGCTTTGATCTTTGAGCATGCTCAATGCCTATCTGAACTGATAGAATATTATAAAAAATAGACCTGCCACTAATGAAACCAGTTTGAGCCTGCGGATAAATTTTCTAAGGAGGGGATTCAATTTGGTAGCCACTGCTTTAGCTAGCAGTTTATAGAAAATGCCCATCATTGTTATGGGTCTCCAATGCCTGAATTGATTTGGGAAGGTTTGTTTAGGAATCAGCTCGATAAGGCCCTGTTTCAAACAAGGATCCATGTACTGAGCAGACCAAGAGGAGTTTATGAGACACATGATGATGTCCTTGAGATCATTCCAGAGGCAACCATAAAATCCTTGGAAATACCACAAATTCCACGTATTTTTTCATTTCCCAACTTTGACAGTGCATATCTGATCTCAGAGATCTCAAAGGGTAGCTCCAACCTCTTTGCATTAGCTTGCTTAGGAGATGCATCCACAGTTTGAAGCACATCCCCAATAGAAGATTCCCCATCACAAATGACTTTAGCCTATCCATTAAGCAGTTGAGTATATAATTTCTCAAAAAAGTGCATCATCTCTAATTGCTTCCCTTGCTTCCTGCAATTCTACAAGTTGCCTTTGACACATTGCAGAGACTTTGGCATGTTGAGCCAGATGCTCAATTTGTGTTGAGCCATCTTGCCCTTTTCCCTTTGTTTGTTAGCAGCCCTTTTCCCAGATCTTCTGATAATGTGCTGCAGGTGAGAGCATATATGCATCAAGACATGTAGTGGATGAGACAATGCAGTTTGATTTCTTTTAATCATGCTCTTAACCTCTTGGAAAAAGTTCTTATTAGCTAACGTATTATTGTTAATCATAAGAGGATGTTTAACACCTTGATTAAAGGATCCAGCAATAATGTCAGATAAGGTGCATACCACAGGAAAATGATCAGAGAGAAACATTGATACATCAACCACACATTCTTTTTTAATAGGTAGCCAATCCTCCTGCAATAAATACAACTTGTCCAGCCTAGACCAAGAAGATTGGTGAGAGAGGGAAGGGAAGGTAAAGCGTGCTTGCTAGTTGCTATCTTCCCACGCATCAATCATCATTCAATTATCGTTAAGCTGTTCCCAAGCAATAACTTCCCTTGCCCAAACTACAGATCCTATGGATGTGGAATCCTCAACCTTGGTGACCATATTAAAGTGACCACCCAGAACTCCTGACTTTAGCTGAAGCTCCAAGCACCACTGCCACAACTGAGTTCTTCCTCAATAAAAGCAACATCCATATTACTCTTCACTAGCCAAGAGTTAAAGGTGAGTGATTTATTGGGGTCTTTAATCCCCCTCACGTTCTCACAGGATATGATCATGGGGGTGTGCTAACAACTATCTGGGTATCATCATCCATATCTTGCATGTTTATTTCCAAGTTCATAGTACGAGGGTCTCTCTAATGCTTCTGTTGGTATTCCTTGACCAGTCCTTCTACTGCTACTAGTGTGTCAGGTGAGGGCAAGTCTTGAAGGATGTGATAGACACTGGATAAGGTGTAGCCTGAGGCTAAATTTCTAGGTTTGACTTTTTTTTGGAGGGAGGAGCTTGAAATCCCTCTGAATCTATCTGTCTTTTCTCTTTCTTCCCCCCTCTTGGATTTCTGGAAGAGGAGGGTTGAGATAAAATAAATTTGGTATTGACTGAAGTGCCCGGGGGGCGAGTATACATAGGAGTTTTAGGAGCAATGAGGGGGAGCATTTGGTTCAGAGGCAGCCACAAAAACTACAGCAATTGGGGAGGTTACAATGGGTTTACCAAAGATTTTATTTCTTGGGACTAGATTCTTGCTACCTGGGTAAGATGGTATGAGTTCAACTGAGCCATGCTTTAGTGTAGAACAATTCTTGGAGAAGTGCCCTAACTTCCCACAGTGGAAGCAGGAGCTAGCCAAGTTTTCCCATTTCAAATACAATACCACTTTGACCACATCCTCCATTTCAATTTCCAATGTTGAGGGGAACACTTTATCAGTTACCCAAAGCACACATGCTTTGTTCCTATTGGGGCATTAAATGGTAGGGCTAAAGAGAACTTTCCCTAGGGAGGCCACTATGTCAAAAAGACAGGGCTAGAGGTAAGAGGGAAGGTCAACTAGCTCTACCCAGACAGGGCATTTGCTCATTAGTTCTTCTTTATTTTTCCTTATTGGTTGCCATTGAAGAACATGCACTACTTGTCCACACAGGATAACAGTAGAAGATGTCAAAAAGGATTTTTGATCATCCTCCTTGAAGAACAGTACCTCAAATAAACCAGAACCAGAGTAAAATATTTTATCGACCACAATATGAAGAAATCCATCGTCAATGAACCTAGCAACCTCCCTAATGCTGGGAAGTTTCCCTGTAAAGTACAACACAATAGCTCTCCTCTGAAACATATAAACGTGATTCCATATAATAGTAGATTTCAAGATCACCTTATGTTTCCCTTGGACAGTAGGGTCCATTGTCAAGGAATCCTTTAACGCATCACACATAGACATATAATCCAACAGTATAGCTTCACCCCTCAAAACAGACGATGTGGCTTCATCATTACAGTGAAGCTTAAATGCCTCTTGTAGAGACATGTTCTATTGCTCAAGAAGGGATGTGCGAAGTAGACGATGTGATCTCTATCTTCCTAGCAGGTTGCATGTAGGGGTGTGACGTATCACCAGCAGTAGGAGCTTGGGCACAGGGAGAAAGAGAGGTCATTTCTCTGTGCAAGCAAGATGCCTCTCGAGCAAGGCACGTCATCTCTCTTACTCTCTCCTCTCTCTCCCTCTCTCTTCCTCTCTCTCTCTCTCTCTCCCTCTATCCCTATCTCTCTATCTCTCTCTTTCCCTCTATCTTCTCTTTCTCTCTCTCATCGCACTAACACACCCTTCAAGTGGTATGAGAGCCACATCAATGGCATGGTGGCTGTGAGAGCTTGAGACAATACCTTGCTTACTCTTGGCGGTGGAGAGATCAAGAAAGCTTAAAATCTTTGTGAGAACAAATTGAGAGCTTATGAGCTCATGGAAGAGTGATGCTCTTGTGGAAGCTCAGAAGAGAGTGTGTAGGGGAAGGTGCCTTAAAATCTATGTGTGCACAATATAACTATTCGCCAAATTAATTTTCTTCCTGTAGATTGTAGAAATGAAAATTTTGTCCTGTATTTTTCCCTATTTGAACGTGATGTAAAAATTCACAATAGAAAATTCTTGCCAATTCCTTACCGTTTTCCTAATTTTCACCTCGAGGTTTTCTATTTCGTGTAGTGTGCAAGGAAGACGAACGATTCATTCTTTTTGGTAGATTTGGGTAAAGAAGAAGCGGGTATGTTTGTAGATTGTATCATTTTAAACTGTAACATCGATACTCAAATGGCCTACCCTGTGTATTTCCTTGACATCCCACACATTAGGTGGCAAATAGCCAAAATCTGCTAGTGTGCTTGCATACACACATATCCTTGTATTTCATCTTTACATTACCAAAAGACAAAGTATGATAGAGGGAAGCAAACTCCATTGCTTTATCCATTATCCATACCTAATTCCCATGGGAGAGTATATCCCTGTATTTGATCTTTACATTACCAAGGTCTATTAATGAGAATAGAAGAATACGGGCAATAGTAGACCGGCTCAGTAAACAAGGGAATTTCATACCTGTCAAAAGTTGTATTAAAGCCCAACATATGGCAACCCTCTTCATATAAAAGATCTTTAAGTATCATGGCTTACTAATATCCATAGTATTTAAGTAGAACTGATAGAGATCCAAGAATGACCAGTAATTTTTAAAAATGTCTCATAAGCTTTGAGAATCTGGATATTAAGTTAAACTTCTCCTCCGCCTATCACCTACAAATGGATAGCCAAAGTGAAATACAAAACACAACTATTATTGATGTACTCAAAGCCTATGTTATGGAATTAGATCAAAGTGATCAATGGGAAAAGTATTTACCCTTAGTGTAGTATGCATACAATAATACAGTCCATACTTCTATGGGAAAGGATCAATTCAAATTTATTGAAGGAAGACCAAAACCCCACTGATATTCAAGACAGTTGTGAAAAGTTCTTTGATGCAGATGAGTATTTTAGAGACCTTAAAGAATCTTTTAACAAGATTAAGGAACATATATCCCTCATAGTACAACAAAAGCAAAAGGCTACTACTGATAAGCATATAGAAGATCCTTGACCTTCAACGAGAATGATTCATGGGTATTACTTCAGTTTCCCCAAGCACACCTAAGCCATACAAAATCTAAGGGGAAATAAGGACTCCCAATAAGTAGTAACAAATATTAAGTTAAGCTATCAAAAAGATATTATGGCCCTTTTCATGTCCTTAAGACAATTAGTAAATTGGCTTATGAGTTAAAGCTACTTTAGCACTTGGCTCATTCATAAAGCCTTTCATGGGAGCCTTTAAAACCTTATACAGACAAGCCATCCAAAGACCAAGTAATTGAAGATTTACCTGAAATTGAAGGTCAAGAAAAACTCTTGCAGCTTGGGAGCATCTTGTGACATGTAAAAAAGGATTAACAAAGTGGTGAGCCTATTTAAAGGCATCTTATGAAATTTCAAACTAATTTTTTTGAAGATGTAAGGTGGATGCGAGGCATCTAGTTAAAGGATATGTTAAATCTTGTAAATGCTTACAATGACTCATGTCAAAGGTAAGAACCCAGTATGAACAACCATGTTTCCTAAAGAATTTTGTCTTGTTTTGACACTATGCTTTCTTTTTATGATAAGTTCTGCTCCCCTATGTTTTCAGTTATGATTGCTCCATGTACCTAGTTTTCCATTTTGAAGATTTTTGGTGAGTGTGGAAAGGGAATGCAAGAGAAGCCTCATGGGATTTTTTTGTGCATTCTCTCTCACTCTCTTATATGCCCAATGTGTTCAAGCAAGTATTATGTCTCTCTCTCTCTCTCTCACACACACACACACACACACACACACACACACACACACACACACACACACACACACACACACACAAGGGAGCTTAAGAGATGGTCTTCTTGCTCAAGCACTTGGCTATCGATGCAAATCCAAGTAAACAGATCCACACAGCTCTTCTTCTTTTTCTTCTCCACACAGATCCTCATGTTGTAAAGGATAAACCCACATATTTCTAGTGGAATCATCTATAAAAGTCGCAAAATAGATAGATTTTCCTAGTGAATGGGTCAACCTAGGACAAACAATGTTGCTATAAACAAGCTCCAAAGGCTATCAATGATTCCTATTTAATGGAGATGAGGTACTCGTAATTTCTTTACCATAGATGCAATGCTCACACATGGAAAAATGGAATAACTAAACACAGGTACGAACCAAAAACACACTAGTGTTTTCATTCCCTTTATTGCTCACATGGCTTGGATACTTATGCCACGACTCAATTTGGCTATGGATATACAATCCTCTTTTATACAAAAAAATAAAATCAAGTAAAGCATTCCATGATTTTGACCCTTGAGAATCACAAGATTTCCCTTCCTGATTGACCATGAACCATTTCCAAAGGTAGTTGTGTAACCCAAGTCTTGAATAAGTAGTAAGAATGACCCGGGCAAGCATAGTGGGCTTTCAATCGATCTTTACAACTTGCTAAAAGGATTCAAGAGCCGGGAGTTAGGACGTTGGGGCATTGTGTAGGTGGCAAGTGGCCTTGTTGAGTGTTATGCGGTGGTTTTGATGGTCGGAGGCTAATAATGTAATGGAATTGATATTTTAATGATATAGTTGTGAAATATTTGATATTTTGATGAAGCATTGCAATGTTGATTTGAATTGTGGAATATGATAACTTGTTGGGTGTTGTGTGAGCAGATCAGTGATTGGCACGTGCTGGAAAATAAGGCGATAGCAGTTATTCGGAATAAAACTGCCACCATTGGATTTTCTGTGGCAAGCCTTAGTATTTATGGTTTAGTTATAAGTTGAGATGTAGACAACTATTAATTGTTACATTGAGCTCTTTATGAGCCAGGACTATTTTATGCCCAAGTGTGAATTGGATGTAACTCATTTTTGAGCATGAACCTTTCTATAAATTAAATACGTGCAAGAGGGACATGCTCATTCTTGCACGGGGGGAGATTGCACCCAGTACTCGTGTCTGCTCTTTCTCCTCTTCTCTTATCTCTCGCCGTGCCGGCGTAGCACTCCACTTTAGAAGGTGCGCCTGTAGGCTTCTTTTCTCTCTCTGCCGCTCGATGTCTCTCTATCTGTTCGAGGACAGCGTTGCATATGCGCTATGGGTTTGTACCAGGTATATCGATTCGTGCTTTCATGGATTGCAACATGTTATTTACGTATTTTGCAGGGCAACCAAACCTTCCGTCTGTAGCAGTGGTATCAGAGCGTATATCAACGCTCCTGGTGTACACGAATCATGGCAACAAGAATCTCTATGCACAATTAACATGAAGATAAGTTTTCTCTTTTATGACTATCTCTAATTATATTTCACGAATCTTCTCTGCTTTGGGATAGTAAGAGATCTTTTTTTTTTCTATTATTGAAAGCCTTCATGCAAGTATCGAATGGTTCTTGTATAGAGGTTGAATAGAACCTATGTGTACTATTTGATTTGTCGACATAGGCTATTGTTAGAGTAGAAGATATGGTACTTAGCTGGAAGCACATATGTGTAAGAATCATATAATTTTCAATGTTGCACGAATAATCCCTAGATCTGTATAAATAATTGACTGAGTTTGAAGGAATAGAAGACGGAAGCAGAGAAGAAGAGCCGTTATCAAGGAATTTTAGTGCTCTAGGAACCATCTCACGAGTTGGAGAAGGCGAGTCAATCTGAACAATCTTCTCATTAACATCGCGGGAAACATCCCCCAAAAAAAAAAAAAAAAAGTATTAATAACGGATGTTTTTCTTTTCCAAACCATAAAGCATGCAAGATATGGGCTGTCGAGCAGGACTGCCAACAGCAAAAACAAAAAAAAAAGCCGATTTTTTCTTCTGTTTTATCGCCTCCTCTACCTCTCTGTCTCTATGTTGCGCCAGCCTCACAGTTCGCTAAGAGGTGCCACTCCACCTGCAGAGTAGGCAGCCGGCCCTGCTAGCCGTACACAACGCCGAAAACTACCCGACGTTCGGCCCTTTTAGCCCACAACCACCGCCCCGCAACCAGCCGACGGTTCAGCCTTTTACCCCCAGTTTTGTTGTGCTCTCAACCTCCCCTTTATCTGTGGCGGCTCTGCCTACCCAACAAACGGACGTCGCCGAGCCACTCTTTCTCTACCCCTCTCTCTCTATCTCTCTCCCAATCACCTGTCGATGACGCCGCCTACCAGAGCCGCACCATTCACTGGTTGCATGCCCAACAGTTCGACATGGCCGTTTGCAAACTGCACCAACCACCATGCAAACAATCTTTCGCTTTCTCTCTCTCTCTCTCTCTCACACACACACACACACACACATCCGTCAGCTTTTGACTCTCCAGTTCCAACTCCACCACAGTCGTCAATTGGCGGGGGAGGGTGCATGCATCGCCCACTACCTGCATGCTAGGCAATGAGTTGGTGAGGTTGACGCAATTTGGCGGCTGCAAACCCGTAGGGTCAGTGCGTCACAGTTAATGGGAGGATGAGGTTGGTGCCAGGCCCGCGTGCATGAACTGGACCTTTCTCTCAGCTCATCCGCCCACCATGCAGCACAAGATTTTTTTCGACCTACCTTTGAAAAAATTAATAAAAAAAAACCACAACAGAGAGTCTTTTTTTTTCCTGCACGCTCTCTCGCAGAGAGTTTTTTAACCGTATCTAAGAAAACATCCACACCAATATCATCGCTTCCTCTTTAACATATCAAGCGTACGGACCGCGTCGCGCTACCCAAGCAGACACACTCAGGACATGTCGATCCCTCTTGCAAAATAAGCCGCAAGATAGCTAGCACCATTTTTTCGCGTAGACTGAGCTTGTCGAAGCTATCAGACAAGGTGGTAATTCTCGTCGCCCTTCTTCAATTATATGCCTCCTCTGCTATGTCACATTCACAACCAATGACATGTTGATTGCGCACCGCTACATTATTAGCAACCTACTCGTCTCCATCGTTTCTATGTCAAAAACCTCGCAACTGCTCTGCACCATCGGGAGCTTCGCACTACCTGGCGTTGGGCTTATGAACTCTTTTACTCTATGCAATAGCATGGAATCAGGTTAGTCGAATTTATTCGCCGCAAACCTTCTACCCCGGCTAGGGATTTGCAGCAAATCAACGTAATTACCAACTTTCCCCATCATCATGGAGACAAACGGTGCCAGTGCCCCCTCCGACTGGACCAGTGATTCACCTCTACCGGCACCGACCTTGGAGCAACAAGTACTCTTACTGCAACAGGAATTAGACATTGCGAATCAACGCCTTGCTGAAAATGATCAGAAACGCGCACGCGAGGACGACAACAAAGATGAACGTATGATCAAAATTTTGAAGGCTGCGTTCGAAGCTCAAAAATCCAGCAAAGAGGCAAAGATAAGTCAAAAATCTTTCACGTTTTTCAAGTTTGATGGTCGCAAAATTAGTTAATTCAATTCGACGATTATTTTGCTGGCAAATCTTTCACTGAAAAAGATAAAATTAAATGTGCTACTAATCACCTTTCTGGTCAAGCTTCACTTTGGTGGAGCATGCTTCGCAAAACGGCAGAACGACCATCAACTTGGGATAGTTTTCAACAGCGTGTCAAAGATTCCTTCCTGCCCCCTCAGTTTGGTCTTGATGCTCGTCGTGCTTGGGCCAAATTTTCTTGGATGCAAGAAGACACCATTTCTCGTTACACTGACCGCTTTTGGGAACGTCTTCTACTCCTCCGTATGGTAGAAGAAGTGCCTGCAGAGTCTCTCCAACGCAAATATGAAGACGGTCTTCCCAATGGTATACAATCAAAACTCAATTCCCTTAAACCAACGTCTCTTTATGAAGCTATATCCTTGGCCTACGATGCTGAGAAAGAAATCAACTCTATCGTCCATGAAGTGCGCAACACGCGTAACCCCAATCGTCCTAATTTTCAACCTCCCAATCAGTGGGGTAACAACAATCGCAACCGCAATCGCAACGGTAATAATTTCAACAGGTATACTTCAAACCCTCGCACAAATAATTACACACAAAACCGTCCACCCCCCTTTCCCCGTAGTCACCAAAACACTCATCGCCCACAACACAACTCTGCCACTCCACCCACACACACTGCACCTCAAATTTCAAACACACATCCCAATCCCCCTGCACGCCATAATGGTGTTCGGTGCTTCAAATTCCGCCAATATGGCCATGTTGAAGCCAACTGCACCAACAATCGTCCACCCGGACCACGCCAACCCACAGCTCGCATACACAACATCCAAGATGAATCAGAACCCCGAAACGATGACATGGCTGATTGGACAGCGGGAACACCACCTCACCTACCAGGTAAGCCAATTTCAATTCATGCCTTGCTCCGTCAAACAGGAAAAATTCAAGATTCAAGCGTGTCTATTTTACACGATGATGGTAGTTCACACGATTTTATTTCTGAAAAATTGGTACGAAAATTGAATTTGACCACCACACCGTCTGCATACAAAGTTAAATGTGCTTTTCAAGGAACTAGGTATAATGGCACACGTGAAATTAAATCTCTCACAATTACCATTGGTGATTACACAGAACAGCGTGATTTTTTAATTGCACCATTGCAATCCACTGATCATCTGCCGAGATGATTACTTCTTCTCTTGGAAGTAAGAGGGAAGGAATACTCTTGTTCCTAAAAAATAAATTTTTGGCAAGGCACAGAGACTAGATAAACCTCTTAGTCCACCTCCTTCTGTTCAAACACCATCTTACGCTAGAATGCCAAGTCAAGGTAGGGCATCCCCTTCCACTCGAACTACTCGTCCTGAATTTGTTTATTAAAACCCCTACTCTACTCCCTCTACCTCTTCTAATCCAAGAGCTACTACTGACAAAGGAGAACGTCCTATGTACTCTAATGGATTTGTAGCCTCTAGGAAAACTTTCAAGGCCAAAGCATCCTCTTTCGATTATGCTTCTCATAACTACTATGAAGCCCTCATGCAATACATGTTGCATTCTCCCTAAACACTAGTTGTTATTCACCATGTTGTTCAAGCTCATGAATTTGCTCAAATGCAATCTTTCGATGACCCAATCATACCACTTGAAGTTCACATGAGACACACTAATACTGAGGGGGATACACAGATAGTTATAACTACTCCTCTTTTAATGACGAAGGGCTTTATTGTCCCACTCATTTACATAGCTTTAACACTACTCCTGTACTTGGACACTTAAATGTCTTGAGACACTAAAGTGTCTTGTTTTCCTACCAAAGCCTAAGTCCTACTTCTACTTGCCAGCTTGAGTCCTCAATGGAGAGGGTAAGCAATGTATCACTTTCTAAAACTTACAAATACATCCAAAACATATTTTTCTTTGTATGCAATGATATGCTTGAGATGGCCATCTCAAACACGCAGAAACTTTCATTATTTTATATATTCTCAAGTATTTTTTTTTGCATGTAAAAGTTGCAATTATCTATAGCACAATTGTGGAAAATTATGTCTCTTCATTTTTTCTTGAGCTTATGAAGTCAAATTTTTCAAATCATCAATCGCATTCTTACGGGGGTCCACTTGATGAGTATAGTTCTTGATCATGATAGCTTCTAAAATGCAAGGTTATATTTTTAAAAGAAGGTATATCAGACCACTGCATCCAATAGTGATTTGCTAGCAAAGTTTGAGCTGGGATGTGTGTATGAGAGGTGTCAATATGCTGGGAATTTCTTTGATGCTGATGAGTATAGTAGAGGCCTTAACACTCGAATGGTAACAGGACACGTACTTTTATGTCCTTGGACACTTTTGTGTTCTGTTAAGTGACCATTTTGCTTGAATTATTTGAAGAGTATGAAAATGAATTTCTAGGCACTATATATCCACAAAGTTGCCTTTTTAGCTGAAAAAAACTTGAGTGTGAAAAAACGGGGCCTGTTTTTGGCTTTTTTTTCAATTTTTTGCAACTTTACCACTCTAAATTTCATGTTTGTGAGGTTTAGATTTCTAGAGGATAAGCCTTCATAGTTCTCAACATGTTTTGATGCTTGTAGGGAGAGCTAAATGTTAAAATTGAAAGTTATGACCAACTTACAAGAATTGCATAATCCTGTTTTTTGGTCAAAATTAGCCCTTTTATGAATTTTTTGGTGGCTTTCTTGATGTCAAAATTCAATATTGATTTTGTAAGTGTAATGTATAACATAAAGCTAATCCATATCCTTTTGACATGCTCCATGGATCCTTTTGAATTCAAAGGTCCAAAGGAAACTAAGAAAACATGTATATAGTATCTGTATTGAGCGTGACTATAGAAACTTTGATGATAGGTCCGCAGAATGGCCAAAATGTAACTTTTTTGTACCTATTTTTTCACTACAAGAGGTTGTGTGCTCTTGTGACGTTGTTAGCGACGGAAATACACTGGGTTTTTATAACCCCCGACGTCGCTAAAACCGTCGCTATAAGCATCGCTATATAGAGACGCTCATAGCGACGCTCATAACGACGCTCATAGCGACGTTTACATAGAAGTCTATAGCGACGCTCATAGCGATGCTACAGAGCCATAAATAGCGACGGTTATAGCGACGCCCGAGAGAAATTTTTTTTGGTGACAGGGCATTGAATGCCTTGCCACCCATCAAGCATATTGTACTTGATTCACTTTTTAAAAAAAGTGCAAGGGTAGATAATAGACCCAAAATAGTCACCCACAAGACGCATTGTTTGCAAAATTGACAAGGGTAAAATTGACAATTGTACACATCATAGGCAAAATGAATTGATTGGCAAATGTAATAATGACAATTGTACATCATAGGCATAAAGAATTGATTGGCAAAATGAACTGCGGTGACAAATGTAATAATATACATGGTTCAAAAAGACGTATAAAATCCGTCTCATGATACATAAGCTATGAGAAACCCTAAACTAATGCTATCTAGCTACGGCTAAACTGACGTCATCTAGTCAGACGTCTCATCGCGTCCAAGCGGCGTATCTGTCGGATTCTGTAAAAAAAGACAATAAGACAGCTTTCAGTAAGTATAAACATATAACGACATTTATAAAACAATACAAAAAATAGAAAAGAGTAAACCCTAATACTAACCATGCCGCCGCGAGAACTGAGAATGTCCATCAGGGCATTTAAGCCCTTCCTGCCTGCGTACTCGCGCTCGTACGGTGTGGGATCACGTCCTGTCATCGACCACTGTCAAAACATACAAAGATTTCATTATGTTAGAATTAAAAAACTCATAAACCCTAAACTATCGAACATAAAGAGCAATGCGAAAACACTTACAAAATCGGCCTCAAATAATGCCCATCCACCGCTCCCCAAGTGGTGCGAGCTCCCTGCCTCTACTCGCCCTGTGGCTGCATCCTTTTGTTGCTTCCACTTGTCGGGATTCTCGCGCGCTGCTTTCTTTGCATTCTTCCAATCTTCTTTGGCCAGCCAATCTGGCCTGTTCCACCCATGCTTGATTGCTTTTTGCACTTCGGAACGCTTGTGTTTGCAGTATTCGCGCATTCGAATCTTCATCAGGTCTTCATTGAAGCGCTGATCCCGTGTTGGAACGGGAAACTCATCATGAAGTATGCTGATGACTCTGTTTTTTAAATCACTTGGTACTTCACTCCATTTGTTTAGTATGTAGTGTCTAAACAGCTAAGAGCAAAGACCACGCATGCGCGAGATCACCTTCTTGCCGTCATCATCCATGATGATGCTGCCGCTGAAGTCGACGGAGTAAGGCAAGCCCTCTGGCCGGTGACGTGTGAACCTGGGTGTCCCGACAGGGGTCTCTAGCAGCGTGTCGATGGGGGTACGGATGTCAGGTGTCTCCACCGGCGTCTGGGCCCCGAAGCGAGGAGTGTCGAGTGGGGTGGCTCCTGGCGGAGTAGGTAGAGGTGTGTAGCTGCTAGGAACAGTCAGTCGCGCAAAACCTGGCGTAGATGGCGATGCTGTGGCTGGTGTGGGGGCGGGCAAAGAAGGGGAGGGTAAAGAGCCTCGTCGAACACGAGGCGGTGTGGAGGCATCGGCGGCGGAATCCCCACAACAACCGCCACCGCCACCACTAGAGCGCCGGTGTCTAGACGAGTGTGAATCTCGTCTCGTCGACGCCGAAGCTTCGGAGGGCGCCGAATGCTCCGAAAGAGAGGGAGATGCGGATGGAGTAGGAACGCGCGATGATGCGCCAGAGCGATGACGCTCCACGTACCACTGTCTCTGCTGCGGTGACAAAGAAGAAAGAAACTCCTCATCATCCATACCTGCATTAAACACACGAATATTTAAACTTAATATTGAATGAATAGAGTAGACAATGACGCAAAGACCATTAAATACAATGACGTAATGACGCATATAAATACAATGACGCAATGAATTGAGTGATAGAAGAGGCAAGTCAAAAACTCAGAATTTTCAATCAAAAGATGTGAGCGCGAGTAGAAAAGAGCGTTATACACCATGGAAGGTACTTAGAGAGCCAGAGCTTTTACAACACGGAGCAAAGTTGTTCAAATACAATATTTGTGGCTTTAAGAGATCTCTCTCTCATCCTTGCATAACTCAGCATAACTTCCTATATCTATATAGAGATCTCCGTTTAAACACATATCCTCTGTTTCATTTTGTAGCTCCTCTGCATGCACCCCATATAGAGTAGTAGCATCTTGATGCTCGTCTGGCACCACCGCAGCGGCTTCTGATTGAGCATCTTCTCTGATCTCCTCCATTGATGCCGTTGTGATTGGCACATGGTAGCCTTCATACATCCTTGCACTACGAGGGGCTACCTCTATGACGTACCACCAGTTTGATGTAGACTTTGTAGGATGAAATATTACCTGCCAGAGCCACATAACTTACATGAGAGCTTTCAAGCACATAACTTGTAAAAGGGGGATGTTAACTATTTACATACTTACTTGTTCACAATGCTCGGCTAGTACGAAAGTGTCTCTTAGGTCAGTCCATTTCTTAGTAGAATCCACCTCAAGAAAACCAGACTCTCCTCTACGCACAGTAGAGTTGCGACCCTCCATGATTATCTTGAACCATTGCACGTCGAACAAGTCGACAAAAAATCCTCTGTAATCGATCCTCAAAATCTCTTGTAGCGTGCCGAAGTAAGTGAGTTCCGCCACCACAGGATCTGCATCAGAGGAACGTCGTCGACTAGACTGTTCAAATTTTGCCATGATTCCACAATCTTGAGTAAAACGCTTTTTGTCGATCCGTTCCACCCTAAAATGTCGACCTTTACACCATGCTGCTGTGTATGACTTATACTACAACGAACTAAGATTATGAGTGGCCATTCAAACGTTTAGAAATAAAGTCACTAGCTAGTCGTACATTGCATACTTACCTTGGTCGTGCAACCCCGAGAGTACTCCCACTCTTCCTCAGTCACTTTGTCACCGCATTGTTGTGCGCTTTTCAATTGGTTGTGCAACCATCTTAAGCTCATGAATGTTGGTAGGCTCTCCAAAACCGTCGGATAGTGCATCAGTGGTCGTCTTCCCCGTCTCCACTCGATTTGTACCCTTTGTCGCTCTTGCTTTGCATCCTCATATTGTGAAATCCAGTTTTGCATCACCGGATTGTGAAGCATGCAAAATCGGTTGTTTTTAGCCTCTAGATCTTCCGTCATCTTCTTCTCAACACCGAGATTGCACATGACAATCCCAGATATGCGCTCATCATCTATGGTTCGCCATAGCGTGTCCCGGGCTTTATCAAATCCGTCTAGCCACTCTCCAATGTACACTAGGGACTCTGATACCAACCAACCTTCAGCCATGGTACCCTCCGGACGTGCCTTTTGACGCACATATCCCTTAAGCGTTTTCATGAAACGTTCTAAGAAGAACATCCATTTGGAATGAACTGTGCCAGCTATTTCCACCTCATCAACTATGTGAACAAGAAGATGCACCTGAATGGTTAGCATGGTAGTAGGAAAATGTTTCTCAAACATGCACACAAGCTCCGCAGCATTTAGTTTGGCGAATGGTATGGAGTCTACGTTGATCTCCTTTTGTGAGATCCATTGCACCAGCTTTGCAAGCTTGTAGATTGTGTTACGGATGTCGAGAGACAAACATCCCTCAATGGCAACCGGTAAAATAAACTGTAAAGTATGTGAAGCAATGATATTAAGGTCCACATTTTATGCAATGATATTAAAGTCCACTATGAACGTACTTGACACATTTTATGCCAATCGTGTGACTTCAAACCGGTAAGCTTTCCTTCTTTAGTAAAACACGTTCGGAGCGAGTGCATTACGCCAGTGGGGGTCCGCAAAGATCGAATCGTCTCTTTTACTTTGCGTTCTTGGGCTCCTGTGAAAATCCATGGTGCTTTAGGGAGTTTTATCGATCCATCAGACGCTGTTTGCGGCGAATATTTCTCCATACGATCCACATTTCTAAGGTCAACTCTGGCTCCCAAAGTATCTTTCTTGCCGGTCAGATGGTCCCATAGTAGATTACCCACATTCTTGAATATGTGCATTGGATCAAGCAAGTGATTGATCATGAGTCGGGGCCAGTATGGTAACTCGTACCATAGAGATAGTCTCTTCATCCCTGGAGGCAATCCGTCATCACACATCTCCTTCTGCTCTAACCATGCTTGTGCAGACATCCTTGGTGGCTATCTTCCCAAAAAGCCATCGCATAACACATGATTCTCTGGAAGATACGCTTGATGACCTTCGTAGATTTGCTTCTTCAGTGAGGGCGCCCTACGTGCATTCAGTCTAGGTCTACATGTGACACATGCTCTGTATCCGCTTGTTTGAAGCCCTGCATGTATACACATGATAATAGATCAATTATGGGAAAAAACAAGATTTACAGTGTCTGAGTGAGGAGTGTCAATAGATCACCTGAGCATTCTGTTAGCCCGGGATAGTCATGCATGGTCCACATTAGAATGCCTCTGATCAAAGCATTCCGTCGTCCTGTGTGTCGGCTCATATCCACCACCTCTATGCCAATCCACAATTGTTGTAGCTCTTCCAATAGTGGACGAAGATACACATCCATATTCTCCACTTTATATCGCCCTGGCACAATCAAGCTTAGCCATAGGTGCCCCTTCTTCGTAGTCAACCACGGGGGAATGTTGTAGTTGACGATGACAACAGGCCATACACTGTAAGATGTTGATCTTTGACCAAATGGATTTACACCATCCATAGCCAGGCCTAAGCGCAAATTTCGAGCTTCCCTGGAAAAATCCGACCATGTTCCATCTATATGTTTCCAGGCTGCGCAATCTGCAGGAATTCGTAGCACACCATCCGAAGATTTATTCTCCTCATGCCATGATGCTAGGGCGGCCATGGACTTACATTCGAAGAAATGCTTGATGCGAGGAAGCAGAGGAAAATGTCGCAAAACCTTTTGCGGAATTTTTGTCCCGTGGAGATCTACTTGATATCTTTCGGAATCACATTTCGGACACTTCTCCATGTCTATGTATTCCCCTCTGAAAAGAATGCAGTCATTAGGACAAGCGTGGATAGAATTGTAATCCATCCCCAAGTTTCGTAAAATCTTTCTTGCTTCATCTCGGGAATCTGGCATCACATTGTCAGCTGGTAGTATGTGCTCTTTAAGCAATCTACACAACATAAAAATACGATACAGTCGTGTAAAAATCTATCAGATCATTATACATTTAGAGTTTTATTAAAGTAAACTAATTGTAATAGATCACCTGAAAAGCGCTGTGACGCTAGTGTCACTCCATCCAAACTTTGCTTGCATGTTGAGAAGAACCAGGAGTGCTTTCAATCTAGACATACGTGCTCCATTATACAATGGTGTATCGGCTTCACTTTTCATATCATCATAGATAAGCCTTTCTGAATCCATGATCGTCTCGATCATTTCATCAATCTCGGGCTCAAACATTGCCTCGTTGGGAATGTGCTCTGCATGATCATCCCCCGAGCTGTCAGAGGCTACATCTTGTGGCCTCACATATGCTGCTTGACCAAAGCGCTTGCGAACACGTCTATTGGGTTGCAAGATTGCTGCTTGTTGGCCAGCGTCAGAGTCCGACGAGTTATAATTGGCAACCACTCGATCTATAATAGATGGATCGAGCTCGCCAAATTCGCGAACGTGCTGCAAAGAAACACGTCTTGTCCGTCGCACAGCATGCTTGCATTGATTACAAGGACATAAGACCCTCGTTGAGAGATAGGTGTTTCGGTTGGACGGTCCCACATCCTCGTCACTACTCATAATGAGGATAAAAATCTTATAACCTGGACAACAAATTTAATATTCTATTGGCATTCTTCGTCTTATCTCTCTCTCTCTCTCTCTCTCTCTCTCTCTCTCTCTCTCTCTCTCTACCTCACATTCTCTAGTCATGTCCAATCCCCGCACACCTCGGTCTAGAGGTGCACGGAGATCAGAACCACCGGGTTATAATCTCGTCTTTATTGGTCAATACCTATATTTGTGGGTACAAGAAATCTACAGACCCACGTCTACATGATACTGCATGTAGTGGACAAAACCCCTTTGCCTCTTCTCTAGTTGTAGCACTTCACAGCATCTTAACATCTTTTCACAGTAGATCTTTTCACTGTTCGTCTAACTCTAAACCCTAAACCGTAAGTAATTATTGCGTGGACTCGATCTAACGTAAATAAGCGTAAATCTAACTAAAAATAAACCTTAATCTAATTTAACGTAAGTCTACATCTAACCTAATCTTTAACGTCTTTGGGGATAGTTTCCTACGACGTTAAAACTCTCTTCTTCTTGTGTGTGTGTGTGTGTGTGGGTAAACCTAAATAAACCTAAATAGACCTAAGTTTAATCTAATATAACATACATCTAAATCTAATGTAAATTATGTTATATTAAAAACAAAGAACTAAACTAACAGGGATTATAAGAACCTTAAAACTGATTTAACACATAATTTTTCACATAACTCGGCAAGAGTTGGCATTCTCATCACTAAAGATGTGAGAGTTAACTTCCGGCGGTGACGCTGCCTCATCTCCATTCACATCTGACGACAGCAATTGGCCCTTTGGACTGTTCTTGCTCTTGTTACTAACTTTGAAGTTGCTGTTGAATGACTAGAGGTTGTCTAGATGTTCATTGTCGGGGATGTAGTGACTCTTGCCGCCCTGAAGATCCACCTTCTTCCCTATCTTCTGAAGACATTTCACCAGTACTTTTGGATCGACGGAGCCCACCATGAGTGAAGGTAGCAATACCCTATATTCCATTGAGGGCTTTCTTCACCCGCTTCATGCAGGCATCGCAGTCTATGGAGACCTAAATCTAATCTAATATAACGTAAATCTAAATCTAGCGTAAATAAACGTAAATCTAACTAAAAATAAACCTAAATCTAATCTAATTTAACTTAAATAAACCTAAATCTAATTTAACGTAAGTCTACATCTAACCTAATCTTTAACGTCTTTTAGGATAGTTTCCTACGACGTTATAACTCTCTTCTTCTTGTGTGTGTGCGCGTGTGTGGATATGTGTGCCAATAAAAAGAGATAAATGGTATAACCTTTCTATCACCCATGCCAAGTATGATAGATTGGTTATGCCATTTCCCTCTTGAATAATAGGTCTTGAGTTCAACTCCTCGTCGGCTAGATCTTTAGGTCTTTTAATTTTAATTAGTTTCCTACGACGTTAAATTAGTTTCTCTCTCTTTCTCTCTCAATGTGTGTGCGTTTTTTTTGTTTATACATGTTTTCTCTCTCTTTTCCTCTCTCAATGTGTGCGTTTTTTGTTTATGCATGTTCTCTCTCTCTTTTCCTCTCTCAATGTGTGCGTTTTTTGTTTATGCATGCTCTCTCTCTCTTTTCCTCTCTCAATGTGTGTGTGCATTCTTTGTTTATGTATGTGTGTGTGCGTTTTTGTTTATGTTTGTACTCTTTCTCTCTCTCTCTCTCTCTCTCTCTCTCTCTCTCTCTCTCTCTCAAAAACACTATGTGTGTGTGTGTGTGTGAGAGAGAGAGAGAGGGAGAGAGAAAGAGGGGAAGGGAACATGAGAGTGAGGAGAGGGAAGGAGCATACCTGGCTCTCCTTCCTCTCCTCCTGTGTGTGTGTGTGGAGAAGAAAGAGAGAGAGAGAGAGAGAGAGAGAGAGAGGAAGAGCGTTACCTGCTCCTTGCTTGAGGGCGCCGAAAAACTCAGATCTGAGATCTGAGTTTTTGGGCGCTCTCTGTTATTTTTTTAGCCCAGCCGGCGTCGCTATGAGCGATGCTATGAGCGTCGCAAATTTACTTGTAAATTTGCGACGCCCATAGCGACGCTCATAGAGACGCCAGGAATTTCTTTTTTTAGCGTCGCTAATATGAATAGCCTCTTGTAGTTTTTTTTCCCAAAAAAAAAATACTGAGGTAAAACCAACCATATGTTTTGATCACCAACCCATTGAAGTTAACGGGGCATTTTATCTCATGTCCTACAAAAATCTCCACTCTTATTTATATGCAATCAACCGTAAGAAATTGTTGTTTTGGGCAAAATGCATTGGTCCATCAACTTGGAGGCTTGTAGTGACCAAGGGATGAGAAATCTTATAAGTTTCTCAATTTTTCCATATGTAGTAGTCCTTGAACTATAAGCTCATGAAAGAATTTTTCAAAATGAGTGGATCAACTATGGTTTTGGAATTTTTTTCCAAAACCTTGAAAGGACACTTTTATGTCCTGTTAGGTTACCATTCTAGTGTTAAAGAATCTTTTAACAAGAATAAGGAAGCTATATCCCTCATAGTAGAACAAAAGCAAAAGGCTACTGTTGATAAGCATATAAGATCCTTGACATTCAAAGAGATAGAATGATTGGGTATTACTTCAGTTTCCCAAAGCACACCTAAGCCATGCAACAGGAAAGGGGAACCAAGGACTCCCAATGAGTAATAAACAATATCAAGTTAAGCTATCAAAAAGATATTATGGACCATTTCATGTCCTTAAGCCAATTACTAAATTCGCTTATCAGTTAAAGCTACTTAGCACTTGGCTCATTCATAAAAACCTTTCATGGGAGCCTTTAAAACCTTATAAGTACAAAGACACCCAAAGACCGAGTAATTGAAGATTCACCTAAATTTGAAGGTCAAGAAGAGATCTTGCAGCTTGAGAGCATTTTATGACATGTAAATAGGGTGTAACAAAGTTGTAAGGTTATCTTATTAAATTTCAATAATATCTTTTTGAAGAGAAAAGGTGGATCTAGTTAAAGGATATTTTAAACTTTGTAAATGCTTACAATGACTCATGTCAAAGGTAAGAACCAAGTACGAACAAGCAATGTGTTTCCTAAAGAATTTTGTCTTGTTTTGACTCTATGATTTCTTTTTAATGTTGATAAGTTTTTTCTAATTGTATGCATACAATTAATAATATTTGGGGCAGACACGTTTCTCTCAAAAACCTAATAGACTTTGCCAATGCACTATGGAAGATGATTAGTGGGGCTTGATTCATTACATGCTTGCAGTAGCTTAGACGCTTAAGAATCAAGGGGATTTAGCCATTCTCGTTTGGAAGATGTAAGGGCTAAGTAAAGACAAGATTGCGACACCTACATCTCTCAAACACTAAGGAAGGATGTTGATGGGTAAAAAGGGATCATCTACCCAAATTAAAAGGACTAGCTATGTCTTTATTTTCCCTACTCCATAGTCGAGGATGACTATGATTTCAAGCGACAGGTAATGTCAAGAAAAGTAATCTCTAACCTTCTAAAATTGTTTCCATCTTAAGTTTTCCACTTAAGTGCAGGGGATATAAAAGAGAACAAGTGAAGTTGATTAAAGTGCGTATAGACTCAATTCGCTTAAAGGCTTGGGGCCAAATGAAATAACCAATGAAGAAGATAAGAATTGGTTAGCATGGGATGCATGCTGCATGCCTGGCCTCTCTCTCACTCAGTATCTTTCTAAGTATCAAGAAATCATATTAAAACTAGAAGGTCTACATAAATTCCAAAAGATATGGCTTTCAATAGGGGCCTTGACAAAGACTGTTGTCTTCATGTCAAGACACAACATCGAAAAACTTTGAAAGAAGTTATCGCTCATGCCCAAACATATGATGATGACCAAGAGAGGAAGGAAAATGTTCCCTACTCTAGGAATAATTTTGCTAAGAGCAATTTGGCAAAGAGCCAATGGCAAGGTAGATATCCCACACGTTACAAGAGGAACAAGAGACAATCTACCTCTCCACGCCCTCAAGAGGCTATGAAGCCTAAGAAATCACGAGATTCTCCACGTGGGTCTCTTAGCACTACCAATTTTGAGCGTGCAAAGAAACACAATTTGTGTTTCAAATATCTTTCAAACCAGCATAGCAAGAAGGATTGTCCTCTTTTGCAAGACAAAGAAAAGGCCATGCACACGGTGCAATGCCTCACATTAGATTCATCTCCTAAACATTGTGTTTGTAGAGGTTCTTCATATGGATAAAAAGCACAAGTGTTGTGTGCCTATTTCAATATGCAGCCATCTTGGCCCCCATGAGTTTATTCACATGCATGGGACTATTAATGGACAACGTGTTCGTATTTTAGTGGATGATGGTGCAACTCATAACTTCCTGAACTATAAGCAAGAAATTGAAGCTTACACAGACTCCATACTCCCACAAGTATGTGGTACAAGAGATGTGTGGAAATGATAAAGAAGTATGGGACATGGTAGTTCAAGGGGTTTATGGAATTGGAGTTGATCTCTTGAGATAGCTGATTCCAGTGTTAGAAGATTTCAGCTACTGGTGATGTATTAGTTCAGAGAGTAGAGTGGACAGAGGAACAGAAACTGAACTGGAATTTATATACTGGAATAAGAACCAGACTATGTACTGAGAATAATATTGAGATTCAGATTCAAAGTACTGAATACAGAGTAAGTGTAACTGGAATATACTACTATGATTGGAATTATAGATGAAAGATTACAATGAGTATGATGTGGCTTACAAACAGAAAGATAGAGTACAACCGACAACAACTGCCAATGATTGACAACTCAAGTACAAATGCCGCCAAAATGCTAACCCGACTATGCTCACGATTATGCTAACCCGATTACAATGTAATGGGCCGTCTTCATAAGAGAGCGTTCCCACTTAGGATCACTAGTTCTGGCCAGCTTGTGACAATGCGAAGCAGTATGGATCCATCCTTCTGGAAGAGGCTGATTGGTTTTGAGCTTTAAAAAGAATCTCAACCATCTCTCTATACTGTGGTGCTAGGCCCGCCTTAGCTACAATATCCTTTTTAGGAACTTTAGAGGACTCAACAGTAAGTTGCAGCAACTGATTGGTGATCTTGGTCAGGCCCGTGATCTGAATCTTCCACTGACTCATACACATCCAGATCCTTTGCATCTCTTCTTTGAACAGTGTTTGCCAAGTTTTCCATTTCACAGTCGACCGCTCATACCAATTATGGAGCTCATCAATAATCTTGAAGTATGTAAGGCGATCGACTGGTTCTGGATGTTGAGGGTAAAGTGTTGAAAAAAATCTTGGTAGTTATGTCTCTTGCTGGGAAAGCATACAAGAGAACTGGAGAATCAGGCACGAATTCTAAAAAATTGAGAACAACCTGGTTCTCTTGCTGCATCATTTTTCTAGCTTTCCTCACTAGCTGATATAGTTTGCGGAGAGCAGTTGCGTATTCTCCAACTGACATTCTAGTCTGAGGTCCTTTAATAGTGGCTTTCTGATGTTCAAGAATGGCCCGCACTCTTTGATCCAAGACTCCTCTGGCAATTTTCATCTGCTCCAAAACCTCTTTGAACTGTTCCCTAACATCCTTCATACATTTGTAGGTTGGTTTGTTTCCCAGCAGCAGTTCCAATTCAAGAGCGAGAGAGCGGCAATCTGCAGTAGACTGTCTTTGCAAATGTGGGTTGCTCACACTCTCTTCAGCAGTGATTATCCATTCAGGGACCCATTCCAGTAGCTCGACTGTCCTGGGATGCGTAGGTAAACGGCAAGTTTCTTGATTATGAAAATCCACTGATTTCCAGTGCTCCACCATTTCCCTGGACCCGACATACATTCTTCGAAGGCCTTCCAGATCAGATATGAGATCATCATCCTCCAGATATTGTCTAGTTATGAGAGCCTACTAATGTCTCAATCGTCTGCTAAGGGTGATAAACTATAAGGAATGTTGCTGATCAGCTGCTGGTCCCTCATCCTTAGCTTTTCTTTTCCCTTTAGCCTCCTTATTGAGCTGGGACTGATTTGCTGGCTGATTCCCATTGTGACTGGGTTGTGGTTCTTCTGACTACTGATTGCCCAAATTCTGCCCTTCATTCTATTTTACAAAATTAGATTTAATGGATGAATTCTTTTTGTGTTACTGCTTCTCTCCAAGTCTTATAAATTCTAGCCCTTTGCTATGGATTCTAGCCCTTTGCTAACAATTATAAAGAGAAAAGGGCTCTCAATTCTAATTATATTGAGCAACGTGCAACTGTTGCAGAATAAATATTAAAGGAATTACAAGATTATCCATCCCAGCATAACTCTAGTTACTTTCTCCTTTTGCACGGCCAAATCTGACTCACTTACTCATGGTGTATAGTGATGTATTCTCAAGTGATTTACCGCTAGGTTTACCCCCTACACATGATATGCAGAATGGCATAGATGTCCTGCCGGGCACTACACCGGTGAGTAGTTTGATCAACTCCATGGGGCAAGATACTAGACAAAGATAGATCTTCATTCAGGATACCACCAAGTGTATATCCTTTTGAAAGATATCTCTAAAACTACCTTTAGCTAGAACACGGTTCGGCCATTTTGAATTTTTGGTTATGCATTTTCCTTTAACCAATTCTCCAGCTACATTCATGACACTCGTGAATAGTGTCTTATGTCCCTATCTTGCAAAATTTGTTGTGGTTTTCTTTGATGACATTATCATTTAAAATAATACTAAAGATGAACACATAGAACACTAATGGGGGACACTAATCACTAGGTTCCCATCCTAGCAATCGTTGACCCACTTAAGCTGGTTGTGGTAGAGATTGGTGCTAGTGATAAAGCAATTGCTACGGTACTTCTCTAGGAGGGAAGACCTATAGCCTTTGAAAGTAAAAAGTTGGATAGAGCTCAAAAGAATTATTATCTCTATGAGAGGGAGCTCTATGCCATAGTTCATGCTTTACAAAAGTGGTGACACTATTTATATGGTGCCAAGTTTGAAGTAGTTTTTGACCATGAGAGTATAAAATGGTTTACTACTCGAACAGACTTGAAGGGTCGCAAACCTAAATGGGCGAAGATTCTTCAAGGTTATCATTGTAAGCTATGATATTGCAAGGGGCAATATAATGTAGTAGCGGATGCACTAAGTCAGATGTCTCAAATTAATTCACTTGCTTTCACGGAAATAAAGAGTGAATTTTTGGAGTCATTGCGTGGCAAGTGTGCACAAGATCAATCATGTGCTAAAGTGCGGATCCCTTACACTCACATGTTTCTGCACGGCGAGATAAAAAGTCCAACACCCACAACTCCACCCCTACTCAGGACGATTTTAATCAATGGAAGAGTTTTTCCATTAATGATGGCTACTTACTCCACAAGGGTAGAGTATGCGTGCCAAAGGGCTCAAACGCTAGGTGCCAAATATTATTTGAGTGTCACGATAGTCCAAGTGCTGGTGATCCAGGTATTCATAAGATGTATACCGTAGTTTGACGGCAATTTTATTGGCCAAGCTTACATTATGATGTTCAAGAGTACGTACTAAACTGCCAACAGTGCAAGTTAATAAGTCACAACACCTCAAGGTAGGTGGCCTTTTACATCATTAGAGATTACACAAGGTAAGTGGGTGAGTATCTCGATGGATTTTGTAGTAGGACTACCTAATACAAATCGTGGCCATGATGCCATATGTGTAATTGTAGACCTTCTAACAACGATGTGTCAATTCATTCCTACTAAGACTATGGTTAAGACACTGGAACTAGCATCACTATTTATAGAGTATATATATAGACTCTATGGTCTTCCAGCTAGTATCATTAGTGACAAAGAACAAAAGTTTGATAATCACTTCTGGAGAGCTATATTCCATTAGTTGAAAACTACACTTAATCTTAGTATGAGTGATCATCCCAAAACAGATGGTCAAATCAAAAGGGTTAATCAAGTGCTAGAGGTTATGCTACGAGCGTACATTAGTAATAAGAAACCAATTGGAAAGACTACTTGCCTATATTGAAGTTTGCTTATAATAGTTCAAAGTGTGTGACTACAGGGGTTAGTCTATTTATGCTTTTATATGGTTTTCAACCTAGATCACCCGTTACGGTGGGGTTGGCTACGGAGAAGATACAACAAGCAAAGGAGAGAAGATACAACAAGCGAAGGATTTTCTTCAAGACCATTTTGATATGCTTCCATTTCCTTGACAAAATGTTAAGAAAGCTCAAGATTGATATAAGAAGTTTGTAGATGACCATCTCCATCTTACTACTTTCCAAGAGGGAGACAAGGTTTTCCTCAAGGTTCCGGAATGTGGGGCTGGGGGGGTAATGTAGGGGTGTGGGGGCAAGGCCATTGGCACACGGTATTACTCTCGTCCTTTCATCCAAGTTTCAAACTTTCTATACCGCTCTCGAAACTTGACCATCTCTCTCTGGTTGGTCGACTAAGAGTGATATTTTACTAAGTTAGCAATAACAACAAAAAATCATTAACTAAACTCTTTATTTTCACCGATTTATGTCGTAAGTGATCTAATCTGATACAATTATCCTTCTAAGCTGCTTTGCCTCCCGAGCTATAGTGCGTGGAGTTTGTTTGGCCCAAGCTTCGCGTTGTTGTCTGTAGGATGAGCCTGTTGTAGTCTTATAGCTCTTTTTGCATTGCCCACTCCGCATCTACCATGTTACCATCGCGATAGCTCTTGTCTCGATCTCTAACTTGGTTGGCCGTTGCGTGTCGTACATTGGATTTCTTGTTTTTCAAAAATAATTTTATGTAGCCCTCCAACCAGTCTAGTGAAAAAAGTTGATCGAGGGCATTTAGACTCCCAGTGATTAATCAACAATATTAAGTTAAGCTATCAAAATTAATGACATTATGGTCCATTTCATGTCCTTACACCAATTAGTGAATTGAATTATCAATTACACTTACTTAGCACTTGGCTCATTCATAAACCCTTTCAAGGGAGCCTTTAAAACCTTATAGATTAACCTCTCGTTGAAAAACCTTAGCACAATCCTTTGGATGTCCAATAAAATTGATCCCAAAACTTGCTAAATTTAGACTCACTTTGGTAAGATTTATTTTTACCCTAAGGCTTTCGAATCTTCATACTTAGATTCTAATGAGTAAATTTGACAACCTAAAATTTACATAGTTAATTTCTATTTTTAGAATCCTATAATTGCTATAATAAACTCCCTTGACTTGTATCTTTGATCACGATTGCTCAGGATAGATATATCCTTTCTTGATCTATGCTCTTTCATAGACTTCTTTCATTTGGCCCCAAGCCTTTGAGCGAATTGAGTCTATACGCACTTTAATCAACTTCACTTGTTCTCTTTTAAAGGTTAGAGATTACTTTTCATGACATTACCTCTCTCTTAAAGTCATAGTCATCCTCGACTATGGAGTAGGGAAAATAAAGGCATAGCTAGTCCTTTTTATTTAGGTAGATGATCCCTTCTTACCCATCAACGTCCTTCCTTAGTGTTTGAAAGACTTAGTTGTTGCAAGCATGTCTTTACTTAGCCCTTACATCTTCCAAACTAGAATGGGTAAATCCACTTGATGCTTAAGAGTCTAAGCTACTGCAAGCATGTAATGTATCGAGCCCCACTAATCGTCTTCCATAGTGGATTGGCAAAGTCTATTGGGTTCTTGAGAGAAATGTGTCTGCCCCAAGAATGATTAATTGTATGCATACAATTAGAAAAAACTTATCAACATTAAAAAGAAATCATAGAGTCAAAACAAGAAAAAATTCTTTAGGGAACACATTGCTTGTTCCTACTTTGTTCTTACGTTTGACATGAGTCATTGTAATCATTTACAAAGTTTAAAATATCCTTTAGCTGGATGCCTCCCGTATTCCACCTTTTATCTTCAAAAAGATAATATTGAAATTTAATAAGATAACCTTACCACTTTGTTAAACCCTTTTTACATGTCATAGAATGCTCTCAAGCTGCAAGATCTCTTCTTGACCTTCAAATTAAAGTGAATCTCGGTCTTAGGGTGGCTTGTCCTTATAAGGTTTTAAAGGCTCCCATGAAAGGCTTTATGAATGCGATAAGTGCTAAGTAGCTTTAACTGATAAGCCAATTTACCAATTGCGCCATAATATATTTTTGATAGCTTAACTAAATATTGTTGATTACTCATTGGGAGTCCTTGTTTCCCCTTGCATGTTGCATGGCTTAGGTGTGCTTTGGTAAATTGAAGTAATACCCAATCATTCTCTTTGAAGGTCAAGGATCTTCTATGCTTATTAGCCTCCGACCATCAAAACCATCGCATAATACTCGACAAGGCCACTTGCCACATACACAGTGCCCCAAGGAACCCGGCATTTTTACCAAGGGAGTGAGCTCCATCTCTCTCTCTCTCCATGCTGCCTAATGGAAGGGCTCATTACCCTTTATATATGTAGTCAAATCATGGAAGTCACCCTTCATGTTGGTTTAAAAAGAATACCATGTGGAGTTGCCTCAAGCAAAGCTCTCTTGGAGTTGAAAAGTTTTCTTCTAAAAACCTTTTTTTACCTTACCACTTTCCAACGTCCTAACTCCCGGCTCTTGAATCCTTTTAGCAAGCTATAAAGCTCGATTGAAATCCCACTATGCTTGCGAAGGTCATTCTCACTACTAATTCAAGACTTGGGTTACATAACCACCTTTGTAAATGGTTCATGGTCAATCAGGAAGGGAAATCTTGTGATTCTCAAGGGTCAAAATCATGGAATGCTTTACTTGATTTTTATTTTTTGTGTAAAAGAGGATTGTATATTCATAGCCGAACTGAATTGTGGCATAAGTAACCAAGGCATGTGAGCCAAAATGGAATGAAAACACTAGCATGTTTTGAGTATGTACCTGTGTTTAGTTATTCCATTTTTCCATGTGTGAGCATTGCATCTATGGTAAAGAAATTAGGAGTACCTCATCTCCATTAAATAGGAATCATTGATAGCCTTTGGAGCTTGTTTATAGCAACATTTTTTGTCCTAGGTTGACCCATTCACTAGGAGAAGCTATCTACTTTGTGACTTTGGTAGATGATTCCACTAGAAAGATGTGGGGTTATCCTTTGCAACATGAGGATCACATCTTCTCTATTTTCTAGAAAATCTTAGTATATATCTATAATAATAGAGAGGAAGAAATAGAGGAAGAGCTGTGCGGATCTATTTCATTCGATTTGCATCGATAGACAAGTGCTTGAGCAAGAAGACCATCTCTTAAGCTCCCTTGTTTGTGTGTGTGTGTGTGTGTGTGTGTGTGTGTGTGTGTGTGAGAGAGAGAGAGAGAGAGAGAGAGAATACTTGCTTGAAAACATTGGGCATATAAAAGAGTCAGAGAATGAGAGAGAATGCACAAAAAAATCCCACTTTTGCTTCTCCTTCGTTCCCTTTCCACACTCACCAAAAATCTTCACAATGGAAAACTAGGTACGTGGAGCAATCATAACTAAAAACTTAGGGCCGCAAAACTTATCATAGAAAGAAAGCATAGTGTCAAAACAAGAAAAATTTCTTTAGGAAACATGGTTGTTCATACTTGGTTCTTACCTTTGACATCAGTCATTGTAAGCATTTACAAGGTTTAGAATATCCTTTAACTAGATGCCTCCCATCCACCTTACATCTTTAAAAAAATAAGTTTGAAATTTTATAAGATGCCTTTAAATAGCCTTACCACTTTGTTAAACCGTTTTTGCATGTCATAGGATGCTCCCAAGCTGCAAGATTTCTTCTTGACATTCAAATTCAGGTGAACCTTCAATTACTTGGTCTTTGGATGGCTTGTCTCTATAAGGTTTTAACTGCTCCCATGCAAGGCTTTATGAATTAGCCAAGTGCTAAAGTAGCTTTAACTGATAAGCCAATTTACTAATTGTCTTAAGGACATGAAATGGGCCATAATTTTTGATAGCTTAACTTTAAAAACAATCTTACTTAATTGGAGTCCTTCTTTCCCCGTGCATGTTGTATGGCTTACGTGTGCTTTAGGAAACTGAAGTAATACCCATGAATCATTCTCTTTGAAGGTCAAGGATCTTATATTCTTATCAGTAGTAGCCTTTTGCTTTTGTTGTACTATGAGGGATATATGTTCCTTAATCTTGTTAAAATATTCATTAAGGTCTCTACTATACTCATCAGCCTCAAAGAACTTCCCACAACTGTCTTGACTATCAGTGGAAGTTTTGGTCTTCCTTCAATAAGTTTGAAGAGATCCTTTCCCATAGAAGTACATTATATGGACTGTATTATTGTCTGCATACTACACTAAGGGTAAATAATTTGCCCATTGATCGCTTTGATCTAATTCCATAACATAGGCTTTGAGTAGATCAATAATAGGTGAGTTTTGTATTTCACTTTGGCTATCCGTTTGTAGGTGATAGGCCGAGGAGAGGTTCAACTTAGTATCCAGATTCTCAAAGCTTAAGATACATTTTTAAAAGTTACTGGTCATTCTTGGATCTCTATCGGTTCTCGAATACTATGGATGTTAGTAAGCCATGATACTTAAAGATCTTTTATATGAAGAGGGGAAGTGTCCTCCCTAGGGAAAGTTCTCTTTAGCCCTACCATTGATTGGCCCAGTACGAACAAAGCCTGTGTGATTTGGGAAACTGATAAAGTGTTCCCCTCAACATTGGAAATTGAAATGGAGGATGTGGGCAAAGTGGTATTGTATTTGAAATGGGGAAACTTGGCTGGCTCCTGCTTCCACAGTAGGAAGTTAGGGCACTTCTCAAGAATTGTTCTACACTAAAGGATGGCTCAGTTGAACTCATACCATCTTACCCAGGTAGCAAGAATCTGGTCCCGAGAAATAAAATCTTTGGAAAACCCCTTGTGACCCCCCAACTGCTGTAGCTGTTGTGGTTGCCTCTCAACCAAATGCTCCCCCTCCTGCTCCTAAAACTCCTATGTATGTTCGCCCCCCTGGGCACTTCAGTCAATACCAGATCGTTTGTATCTCAGCCTTCCTCTTCCAAACTTCCAAGAGAGGGGAAGAAAAGGAAAAGACATATTGATTCAGAGGGATTACAAGCCCCTCCCTCCAGAAAAACCTTCCAACCCAGAAATTTAGCCTCAGGCTACACCTCATCCAATGTCTATGACATCCTTCAGGACTTTCCCTCACTTGACACACTAGCAGCAGTAGAAGGACTGGTCAAGGAATACCAACAGAAGCAACAGAGGGACCCTCCTACTGTGAACTTGGAAATAAACATGCAAGATATGGATGATGATACCCAGATAGTTGTTAACACACCCCCATAATCATATCCTCTTATAATGTGAGGGGGATTAAAGACCCCAATAAATTACTCACCTTTAACTCTTGGCTAGTGAAGAGTAATATGGATGTTGCTTTTATTGAGAAGCATAAAATGCATGAGAGATCTGGTGAAATGTACCATTTTAAGGGGTATGCCATGTTTTATGGAGGGAAGAAAAATGTTTATTCTGGAGTCTTAACTTGCATTAAGCAAGAGCTGAACCGTCAATGGGTGATGGACCATCCATCTGGGAGATGCTCTATATTCTTGATTGATTATTCCTTTGGACCTCTTCATTTAAATAATGTGTGTGCAGCTAATTGTGCTCATAGAAGAACTCAGTTGTGGCAGTGGTGCTTGGAGCTTCAGCTGAAGTCAGGAGTTCTGGGTGGTGACTTTAATATGGTCACCAAGGTTGAGGATACCACATCCATAGCATCTATAATTTGTGCAAGGGAAGTTATTGCTTGGGAACAGCTTAACGCTAATTGGATGATGACTGATGCATGGGAAGATAGCAACCAGCACACAGGCGTTACCTTCCATTCCCTCTCTCACCAATCTTCTTGATCTAGAATGGACAAGTTGTATTTCTTGCAGGAGGATTTGCTACCTATTAAAAAAGAATGTGTGGTTGATGTATCAATGTTTCTCTCTGATCATTTTCCTGTGGTATGCACCTTATCTGACTTCACTCTTGGATCCTTTAATCAAGGTCTTACACCTCCTCTTATGATTAACAATAATATGTTAGCTAATAAGAAATTTTTGCAAGAGGTTAAGAGCATGATTAAAAGAAATCAAACTGCATTTTCTCATCCACTGCATGTCTGGATGCATATATGCTCTGACCTACAGCACATTATCACAAGATCTGGAAAAAGGGCTGCTAACAAACAGAGGTAAAAGGACAAGATGGCCCAACAGAAAATTGAGCATTTGGCTCAACAGGCGAAAGTCTCAAAAGGGCTGCTAACAAACAGAGGGAGAAGGACAAGATGGCCCTAAAGAAAATTGAGCATCTGGCTCAACAGGCCAAAGTATCAAAAGGGCTGCTAACAAACAGAGGGAAAAGGGCAAGATGGCCCAAAAGAAAATTGAGCATCTGGCTCAAAAGGGCTGCTAACAAACAGAAGGAAAAGGGAAATATGGACCAACAGAAAATTGAGCATCTTGCTCAACAGGCCAAAGTCTCTACAGTGTGTCAAAGGAAACTTGTAGAATTGTAGGAAGCAATTAGAAAAATTGACCTACAGCAAGCTGAAAGGTGTAGATTTCTATGTAGAATCTATGCATTGAAGGATTCCAATGATGTGTCAAAGGGGTTTTTCAATAAGTTAAAATCCAAGAGGAAAAGAGAAGTCATGCATTGTCAGCAAAATGAGGATGGTATTGTGTTGGATGATCAATCAGAGATGATGCACTTCTGTGAGAAATTATATACTCAACTACTTAATGGATAAGCTAAAGTCACTTGTGATAGGGAATTTGATATTGAGGATCTACTTCAAACTATGGATGCATGTACTGAGCAAGCTGATGCAAAGAGGTTGGAACTACCCTTTGAGATCTCTGAGATCAGATATGCACTGTCAAAGTTGGGAAATGAAAAAACACCTGGAATTTGTGGTATTTCCAAGGAATTTGTGGTTGCCTTTGGGATGAGCTCAATTGCAAGGACATCATCATGTGTCTGATAAACTCCTCTTGGTCTGCTCAGTACATGGATCCTTGTTTGAAACCGGGCCTTATCAAGCTGATTCCTAAACAAACCTTCCCAAATCAATTGGGGCACTGGAGACCCATAACAATGATGGGCATTGACTATAAACTGCTAGCTAAAGTAGTGGCCATCAAATTGAATCCCCTCCTTAGAAAATTCATCCACAGGGCTCAAACTGGTTTCATTAGTGGCAGGTCTATTTTTCATAATATTCTATCAATTCAGATAAGCATTGAGCATGCTCAAAGATCAAATCAAGACATGGTACTACTACAAAATTGACTACGAGAGAGCCTTTGACACAGTGCAATGGGACTTCATTGCCAAAATTCTTGAGAAGATGGGGTTGAAACTACATATTCATGCTGGGTAGAGATGCATGGTCTAGACTGCTGATAAATGGAACAATGTCCAAGGAAATTGCAATCAGCTACTCTATTAGACAAGGTTATCCACTTAGTCCCTTGCTGTTTGCAGTTTCCTATCATCCCTTTTTCTGTTATCTTGACTCCTTGGCCCAACAGCAAGTACTGCAGGGTCTATCTAGAGGTTCTAGTCAAATGTTGGGACAAGGTTTTGCTGATGACACCTTTGTTTTTTTAAAGGCCAATAATGTGAATCTGTCAATGTGTATTGCAGGATCTATCTAGAGGTTCTAATCAAATGTTGGGACAAGGTTTTGTTGATGACACCTTTGTTTTTTTAAAGGCCAATAATGTGAATGTGTCAATGTGTATGGCTGCATTGAATAAATTCAACTCTAATAGATGTCACTCTTGAAAATTTTCATGCACTAATATGGGGGGGGGGGGAGGCTATCAAAAGGGCATATCCTTAGACATTTGGGGTACCCCATTGGTGTGAATGTATCTCAGACTAACCTGCAACATTGGGTCCTTAAGAAGGTGTACTGTAACATTGTTGCATGGCACTGTGAGGAATGGCCTCTCCATGTGAGACTGAGAATTATTCAGTCCATACTGGTGCCTTATACTACCTTTATGCCTTGTGTTCCATGGGAAAAGAGAAATTTGAAGTCATTTAACTCTGTCATGAATAAATTCGTGTGGAATTGCAAGAAAGCATCATCTGTTTGGGTGGCTTGGGAGGTGTTGGCTTTGCCTAAGAACATGGGGGGCTGTGGCATTCTGAATCTGGGCCTGCATGCTATTCCAGGAGGGAAACCATCATAAAGTATGTGCTCGAGTCTGATCAAGATTGGGAAAAATATATGTGGGCCATGGTGAGAATTTCTGTCTGCTATTTTCATGGCTGCTGGAATTGTCTGAATGGGATAAACCTTTTAGTGTTGCACCTATCAAAACAGGTTATGACATTTCAAATATGTTTGCTGTATCTTGAAAGCAAGTGTTTGATGTGGTGATCTGCCAAGGTAGAATGAGATACACGGTCTTTTGGAGTTATGTATTTAGAAAGTTGCATGTTAAAGCCTTAGGGAAAAAGGCCCTTTCTCTTTTCAAAAAGGGCATCTGCTCCATTAGTCAAGCTGTGGACTCTAAGGCCTGTTTTAAATCTTTTTTAACAGCTAGAAGACAATTTGGATTGCAATATGGCTTCAAAATTCCTTGGCATATGCTATGTGCCTCTGTCAACAATCTGCAAGTTCCTATCAACACTGAAGACCTTTACTGCTTCACAAAAGAACTAGTGGATTGCCCAAACCAAGGACTTCCATAGAGCCTTGCTTCCTCCACGGACAGTACAGGACAGATGTGATCAAATATGGCATGTGAACAATGACAAGAAGTGGTGGTCTCAAGTGTTTATCAAAACTTGGAATTGTAAAATGCTTTTCAAACTTAAAGTGTTCTGGTGGAGAGGTATATTGGGGGGGCTCCCCACTGTTGATGTAATGCTCAAAAAACAAATTGGAGATGGTAAATATATGTCCAAGATGTGGGAAAGTTGAAACTGTTACACGTGTATTTTGGTACTATGCTATGGTAGCTGAATGGTGGCAGTAGGCTGAATATTGGTGCGAATCAACTTGGGGAGTCAAAATCTCTACGTTTATGTGTACTTTTGCTTTGGTGTCCTCTGATGATGATGCTATGTCTTTCTGCTTATGGTCTTTCAATGAGGCAGTCTATATTAATCAGGATGATATGAGGAAGAGATGTATGTGGATTATACAGAAGATGTAAATATATAATAAAAAGACATATTCACTTAAAAGAGAGAGAGAGAGAGAGAGGGAGAGAGAGAGAGAGTAACGTCAAGTACTAGTCATGGCTTCCAAGAAAGTAATGTGCATGCTGGTGATAGTGATGGTGATGTTAGTGCCATACATGAGCAACATTGCTAATGCTGAGGTGAAGGAATTGGGGTAATAATTAGCGGCTAGGGTAGGGGCACAAATAGGTGAGGAGGCGGATTGGTTGGCCGAGAAATTTCATTACCCTTACAATAAAGGGTATCACGCTCACTACAAGAAGAAGGGCAGCAACCACCACAAGAAGGGTGGCTATGGCAAGGGTGGCACGGGCCATCCTCACTATCTAATTCAACCCCAACTACTATGTTTGTGCATCTTGTGTCTAGTTTTTGGTTTAACTCCCCAGGCGCGTAGTCTTGTGAGATAAAAAATACAATGTCTACACTTGGGTGCCAAAATGTGTTCTTTGTTGTTGTAAAGTGAGTACCTTATGGGAGTTCTTTCTTTGGTGTAAGTTTTGTCTAAACTACCTTCTTGTAAAGGGAAATGTTCAATTTCATAGAGAGAGAGAGAGAGAGAGGGAGAGAGAGCTAGAGAACAAAAAAAGTGGGTAGTGTAGCTCTAAGTATGGGTACTCCCTTATTCTTTTTTTGTATTATGATGAAGAGATACGGCTAGTGTAATTGGTGTGTTACCAATAATTGATCACGTGAGCCTTTACCCTAGTAAAAAAATCTTGTGCAACAGATCTCTCTCAATTTTCATGCATATGTAAACAACACCTTCTACACATAACGACTCCAAATCTACCATAGAGTGAACATTTCAAGAAATTTAGCATATCGTATCCATCATAGCTTCAAACAAAAAATTCCAAGGCTATCCAGAATTATCTATGAACATGCTTAATATCCATTAATTCTTGGCACCACAACATGTAGATGTGCAAGACGAGAGCCCAAAGTGCTATTTAGAGAAAGGAGTAGGAGAAAAATGAATTAAACCTAGAAAATTCTCTAGTAATCAACCTCCCTATATTCAAACACCTCAATTGTCACTTCTGCCTAAGAAACACCTTAGACACCACACCTTTGGGCATATACAACAGTCCACTAGCTCCCATTCAACATTATGAAAATTCCCTTGTATGTGCATAGCATGTCCTTACTAAAGTAAGATACACAATGAAAATGCTATATCACATGCATTATTTTATCACATGGCATCATGTTCAGCTTATCACCCTACATCATGGGAATTTTTACAAACTCACAAATAAATGGGGTGTTCAAAATCTATGGAACCTAATGGGGTGTTCAAAATCTATGGAAGCTAACTTCCCTTGTCTGTGCATAGCATGTCCTTACTAAAGTAAGATACACAACTTCCCTTGTATGTGCATAGCATGTCCTTACTAAAGTAAGATACACAATGTCATGCATATGTAAACAACACCTTCTGCAACACTTAAAAGAGAGAGAGAGTAACATCAAGTACTAGTCATGGCTTCCAAGAAAGTAATGTGCATGCTGGTGATAGTGATGGTGATGTTAGTGCCATACATGAGCAACATTGCTAATGCTAAGGTGAAGGAATTGGGGTAATAATTAGTGGCTAGGGTAGGGGCACAAATAGGTGAGGAGGCGGATTGGTTGGCCAAGAAAGTTTATTACCCTTACAATAAAGCGTATCACGCTCACTACAAGAAGAAGGGCAGCAACCACCACAAGAAGGGTGGCTATGGCAAGGGTGGCTATGGCAAGGGTGGCACGGGCCATCCTCACTATCTAATTCAACCCCAACTACTATGTTTGTGCATCTTGTGTCTAGTTTTTGGTTTAACTCCCCAGGCGCGCAGTCTTGTGAGATAAATAATACAATGGCTACACTTGGGTGCCAAAATGTGTTCTTTGTTGTTGTAAAGTGAGTACCTTATGGGAGTTCTTTCTTTGGTGTAAGTTTTGTCTAAACTACCTTCTTGTAAAGGGAAATGTTCAATTTCATAGAGAGAGGGAGAGAGAGAAAGAGAGAGAGAGAGAGAGAGAGAGAGAGAGAGAGCTAGAGAACAAAAAAAGTGGGTAGTGTAGCTCTAATTATGGGTACTCCCTTATTCTTTTTTTGTATCATGATTAAGAGATACGGCTAGTGTAATTGGTGTGTTACCGAGAATTGATCACGTGAGCCTTTACCCTAGTAACAAAATCTTGTGCAACATATCTCTCTCAATTTTCATGCATATGTAAACAACACCTTCTACACATAACGACTCCAAATCTACCATAGAGTGAACATTTCAAGAAATTTAGCATATCGTATCCATCATAGCTTCAAACAAAAAATTCCAAGGCTATCCAGAATTATCTATGAACATGCTTAATATCCATTAATTCTTGGCACCACAACATGTAGATGTGCAAGACGAGAGCCCAAAGTGTTATTTAGAGAAAGGAGTAGGAGAAAAATGAATTAAACCTAGAAAATTCTCTAGTAATCAACCTCCCTATATTCATACACCTCAATTGTCAGTTCTGCCTAAGACACACCTTAGACACCACACCTTTGGGCATATGCAACAGTCTACTAGCTCCCATTCAACTTTATGCAACTTCCCTTGTATGTACATAGCATGTGCTTACTAAAGGAAGATACACAATGAAAATGCTATATCACATGCATTATTTTATCACATGGCATCATGTTCAGCTTATCACCCTACATCATGGGAATTTTTACAAACTCACAAATAAATGGGGTGTTCAAAATCTATGGAACCTAATGGTCCATGCCCGCGAGTTTTCTTGAGTATTCATAGTCAATGGTAGCAAACAGGCACATAAAGTTGATCATCATACACCCACATCAAATGGGGAGAAAATATAAGATTTGTTTTTTGTATAAAGGATAATCAATCATATAAATGCTACAAAACATGCACCATAGGTATTCTAGTATTCTATCATGGATACAATCCTTCACCAACCCCTCCAAAAATATCATAAATTTTCTCTTTTTTTATCATCATATGATCCTCCATGTGCATACCAAATCATGTTTTAGTAAGAAAAGGCAGCATCAAAAAATTGTGCTGGCAAATGATGATACCAATATGCAATCAAGTTGAACGCAAGAAATCTCAATCACAAAATGTCTACTATATGGTTAATTAACAATATCAGGTCTGTCATTGCGACCATGCTGCCTGATCGAGCACAGGGAACAGCTAGGGACACGGAATGTGGCTGCTGTTGAGCCCTAATTTTTGTCGTGCATGGACACGGAATGTGGCTGCCTTTATCTACAGACGCAACTATCAAGGCCGGGGGTGTAGTGGCAAGGCTTGTGGCTGGATCGCCCCGGATGGTGGGCTAGAATCCTGGCGCCATGCTGCGAGGGAGGGTCTGGGGCCGCTTTTGCCCTTTTTGGACGTGGCTGCCGCAAGCAATGGAGGGAGCTCGCAATCCTGACAACTATTTTAAAGGCCTATCGATAAATGGCTGTTGTCAAAGGTACAATTTTTTTTGTCCAAGTTTGCAACCTAGTGTGGAGAATGGGCAGCCACTAGATTCGAGATCCACATGCTTTATTACTTTAGAGAGAGAGAGAGAGAGAGAGAGAGAGAGAGAGAGAGAGAGAGAGAGAGATGCCGACTGCTAGGGTTTTTCTTTCTTCGTTTTGCTCAATTTCTTTGTTGTCGACATGCTTCTAATCAAGTCCCTTAATGTGTAATCACGCTATGGGGCTTCCCTGAGCCTTTCAACTTGACCCTCGGGATGTAGCCTCTTCTTTTAAGGCTTCTACTGAGCTCGACCTTGTTGTAATGTCTGCCTTGCTTAAGGATACCTTGATTGTTGATCGTGGAAGTGAAAGGGCAGCATAAGGTTAAAATCGCCTCCTCTGTTATACTTTGGTCACATTTAATTCGTCTATCTTTCGGGAGTGGAGCGTGCTCTTGTGTTGTTCTGTATTGGTCGTCTTTCTGCCTTACCTGATATAGCTCATAATATTGATAGTGGGCTTGGGATACCTGCTATTGACAAGATTTTTTACTCGAGTTCCGGTCGGTTTGAGGTTTTGTTTATGTGTAAAGAAGCTCGTATGGCTTTTCACACTGCGTCTACCATCATACTATGTGGACAAGTGCTGCATGTTAATCCATGCGAGCACATTAAAATGATCAAAGAAGAGCTCTTTACTAAGTACCCTATGTGAGTTCAGTTTGTTGAGCTCCCTGCCTTTCTTTCACCATGCATTAAAGATCTTGCTCAATCCTTAGGCAAAGTATTGTTCTCTCTCCCGATTCAATGTCCCAATAAGAACAAGACTTGTATCCTCTCCCAAACCAATCAAAAATTCTTTGAGACTTTACAAATTTAGTTTGATAGAGTGGGTAAGCTGGTTATATATTTCAAAATGGCCAACCTCGTAGGGTCTTTCTATCATTGTGGCCACCTTGGCCACTTATCTAAAACTGTTTTGACTCTTCTTCAATCATCTGCCGAGATGATTACTTCTTCTCTTGGAAGTAAGAGGGAAGGAATACTTTTGTTCCTAAAAAATAAATTTTTGGCAAGGCACAGAGACTAGATAAACCTCTTAGTCCACCTCCTTCTGTTCAAACACCATCTTACGCTAGAATGCCAAGTCAAGGTAGGGCATCCCCTTCCACTCGAACTACTCGTCCTGAATTTGTTTATTAAAAACCCTACTCTACTCCCTCTACCTCTTCTAATCCAAGAGCTACTACTGACAAAGGAGAACGTCCTATGTACTCTAATGGATTTGTAGCCTCTAGGAAAACTTTCAAGGCCAAAGCATCCTCTTTCGATTATGCTTCTCATAACTACTATGAAGCCCTAATGCAATACATGTTGCATTCTCCCTAAACACTAGTTGTTATTCACCATGTTGTTCAAGCTCATGAATTTGCTCAAATGCAATCTTTCGATGACCCAATCATACCACTTGAAGTTCACATGAGACACACTAATACTGAGGGGGATACACAGATAGTTATAACTACTCCTCTTTTAATGACGAAGGGCTTTATTGTCCCACTCATTTACATAGCTTTAACACTACTCCTGTACTTGGACACTTAAATGTCTTGAGACACTAAAGTGTCTTGTTTTCCTACCAAAGCCTAAGTCCTACTTCTACTTGCCAGCTTGAGTCCTCAATGGAGAGGGTAAGCAATGTATCACTTTCTAAAACTTACAAATACATCCAAAACATATTTTTCTTTGTATACAATGATATGCTTGAGATGGCCATCTCAAACACGTAGAAATTTTCATTATTTTATATATTCTCAAGTTTTTTTTTTTGCACGTAAAAGTTGCAATTATCTATAGCACAATTGTGGAAAATTATGTAAAATTTTCTACGAGGTCTCTTCATTTTTTCTCGAGCTTATGAAGTCAAATTTTTCAAATCATCAGTCGCATTCTTACGGGGGTCCACTTAATGAGTATAGTTCTTGATCATGATAGCTTCTAAAATGCAAGGTTATATTTTTAAAAGAAGGTATACTAGACCACCGCAGCCAATAGTGAGTTGCTAGCAAAGTTTGCACGGGGATTCGTGTATGAGAGGTGTCAAGCAACATCGAGTGATCTGATAGAGCATCGAATTACATGGGAAAGGTTGGGTGGAGCTCTCTTCGACAATTGTAGGATGCAAAAGGGAGTTTGGAGAGGAAGATCATCAAGTTTAGTGTTTATTATGGGTTAATCAATAGAGAAGCATCTATATGTGACGGTGCCTTATCATCAATACCGACAATGTCGGCACACATATTGTAGCCACACAAGGTAGTAGAGAAGTCGATGTACATTTTGCTTGTACCGAGCATGGAGATAGGGGGAATAAATGTCAAGGAGGATGAGCTGCAAAAGCTGTTGACTGAGATGAAAGTATAGTTGCATGAAAAGAGGGATTTGTGGTTCAAAAATGACGGGTTTTTCTCTGCTTGTAGTGGCTTCTACACTGCATTGGCGCAACTAAACAAGGAGTTGGAGATACTCAAGAAATCACCAAATTTTGATCTACAAGAGGTTGATTGCAAGGAGAGAGAGGTCAAAGAAATCACCAAAATGCTTTATAGAGGAGGTGCCAACACTGACTGGGCTCGGCCTCAAGAAGAATTGGATTCCTTGTAGGTAAGCTTGTTACTCAAATAGCAAGAAAATTGCTCTTACTTCTTAGGAATTACTAAGAAAGTACTTGAGCTATGCATACAAAGTGCTTAAAAAGTGCAGATGGAGCACTAAGAAGTGCTTGGAACATGGTGCAGCCAAAGATGGTTGGTGCTGTGAAAAATACAAAGCAATGCTATGGGTGCCTAAGGGTGCATGACAAAGTGCTAGAGTAGGTATGAAGGACCTCAACAGGCAAGAAGATCAGGAAATGTATGTCTAAGGTGGTTATCTAGGCCAAGAAGGCTCCAAAAAGGGCCAATTAGGTTGGTAGGTTGAGGTTTCCAAAATACGGAGAAGAAGGCTCCAAAAAGGGCCAATTAGGTTGGTAGGTTGAGGTTTCCAAAATACGGAGATTGTGCTTTGATATGTGGTATTCAAAGTACCTTACGAGCCAGTCTAAACGGCTCCTTAAATGAAGCTACAGTATGAAAGATATTCGAGTTCAAAGCTGGAATGCTTTGTAGATACCTGACATACAAAGTAAATGGAGGTGGATATTCAAAGGTAATGTGAGAAGATAGGACTGAAGTGCTCGACTTGTGGTGCATGCTGGTCTTTCCAGATTGTCAATCAAAGCTCGGATGGGCAAGTTATTGCCAATTGAATATTTAATGGGGGCCAATTGTGTGGCAGTTTGATAAACTACCTTTGTAGGCATGCCATCTTGGGGATTTTGGGCCTTTCCATCGTTCTCTAGGACAAGATCACTTTGTAGAGTCAGCAAGAATTGACGGATCATTAATTGAATATGGGAAGATTGAGATATTGACGGTCAAAGTTGAGAGCAAAGTGAAATACAAAACTCAACTACTATTGATCTACTCCAAGCCTATGTTACAGAATTAGATCAATGCGATCAATGGAAAAAGTATTTACCCTTAGTGTAGTATGCATACAATAATACTTTCCATACTTCTATGGGAATGGATCTCTTCAAATTTATTGAAGGAAACCCAAAACCCCCACTGATATATAGTCAAGATGCTGGGAAGTTCTTTGATGCTGATAAGTATAGTAGAGACCTTAATTAAAAAATCTTTTTACAAGATTAAGGAAGCTCTGTCCCTCATAGTAGAACAAAAGAAAAAGGATACTGTTGATAACCATATAAGATCCTTGACCTTCAAAGAGATAGAATGATTGGGTATTACTTCAGTTTCCCAAAGCACACCTAAGCCATGCAACAGGAAAGGGGAAACAAGGACTCCCAATGAGTAATAAACAATATCAAGTTAAGCTATCAAAAAGATATTATGGACCATTTCATGTCCTTAAGACAATTAGTAAGTTCGCTTATTAGTTAAAGCTACTTAGCACTTGGCTCATTCATAAAAACATTTCATGGGAGCCTTTAAAACCTTATAAGTACAAAGCCACCCAAAGACCGAGTAATTGAATATTCACCTAAATTTGAAGGTCAAGAAGAGATCTTGGAGCTTGAAAGCATTTTATGACATGTAAAAAGGGTGTAACAAAGTTGTAAGGTTATCTTATTAAATTTCAATAATATCTTTTTGAAGATGAAAGGTGGATGTGAGCCATCTAGTTAAAGGATATTTTAAACTTTGTAAATGCTTACAATGACTCATGTCAAAGGTAAGAACCAAGTACGAACAAGCAATGTGTTTCCTAAAGAATTTTGTCTTGTTTTGACTCTATGATTTCTTTTTAATGTTGATAAGTTTTTTCTAATTGTATGCATACAATTAATAATATTTGGGGAAGACACGTTTCTCTCAAGAACCTAATAGACTTTGCCAATCCACTATGGAAGATGATTAGTGGGGCTTGATACATTACATGCTTGCAGTAGCTTAGACTCTTAAGAATTAAGGGGACTTAGCCATTCTCGTTTGGAAGATGTAAGGGCTAAGTAAAGACAAGCTTGCGACACCTACATCTCTCAAGCACTAAGGAAGGATGTTGATGGGTAAAAAGGGATCATCTACCCAAACTAAAAGGACTAGCTATGACTTTATTTTCCCTACTCCATAGTCTAGGATGACTATGATTTCAAGCGAGAGGTAATGTCAAGAAAAGTAATCTCTAACCTTCTAAAATTGTTTCCATCTTAAGTTTTCCACTTAAGTGCGGGGGATATAAAAGAGAACAAGTGAAGTTGATTAAAGTGCGTATAGGCTCAATTCGCTCAAAGGCTTGGGGCCAAATGAAATAACCAATCAAGAAGATAAGAATTGGTTAGCATGGGATGCATGCTGCATGCCTGGCCTCTCTCTCACTCAGTATATTTCTAAGTATCAAGAAATCATATTAAAACTAGAAGGTCTACATACATTCCAAAAGATATGGGGTTTCAATAGGGGCCTTGACAAAGACTATCTTCTTCATGTCAAGACCCAACATACAAAAACTTTGGAAGAAGTTATCGCTCATGCCCAAACATGTGATGATGACCAAGAGAGGAAGGGAAATGTTCCCTACTCTAGGAATACTTTTGCTAAGAGCAATTTGGCAAAGACCCAATGGCGAGGTAGATATCCCACACGTTCCAAGAGAAACACGAGACAATCTACCTCTCCATGCCCTCAATAGGCTATGAAGCCCTAGCAATCACGAGATTCTCCACGTGGGTCTCTTAGCACTACCGATTTTGAGCGTGCAAAGAAACACAATTTGTGGTTCAAATGTCTTTCAAACCAGCATAGCAAGAAGGATTGTCCTCTTTTTCAAGGAAAAGAAAAGTCCATGCACACGGTGCAATGCCTCACATTAGATTCATCTCCTAAATATTGTGTTTGTAGAGGTTCTTCATATGGATAAAAAGCAAAAGTGTTGTGTGCCTGCTTCAATATGCAGCCACCTTTGACCCCCATGACTTTATTCGCATGCATGGGACTATTAATGGACAACGTGTTCGTATTTTAGTGGATGATGGTGCAATTCATAACTTCCTGAACTATAAGCAAGAAATTGAAGCTTACACAGACTCCCTACTCCCACAAGTATGTGGTACAACAGATGTGTGGAAATGAGAAAGAAGTATGGGACATGGTAGTTCAAGGGGTTGATGGAATTGGAGCTGATCTCTTGAGATAGCTAATTCCAGTGTTAGAAGATTTCAGCTACTAGTGATGTATTAGTTCAGACAGTAGACTGGACAGAGGAACAGAAACTAAACTGAAGCTGAACTGGAATTTATCTACTAGAATAAGAACGAGACTATGTACTGAGAATAATATTCAGATTCAGATTCAGAGTACTGAATACAGAGTAAGTGTAATTGGAATATACTACCGTGATTGGAATTACAGATGAAAGATTACGATGAGTATGATGTGGGTTACAAATAGAAAGATAGAGTACAACCGACAACAACTGTCAATGATTGACAACTTAAGTACAAATGCCGCCAAAATGCTAACCCGACTATGCTCACGATTATGCTAACCCGATTACAATGTAATGGGCCCTATTTAGATGACTTGGGTTTACCATGGTAATTACCATAGTAATTATTGACTGATTCACTGCCCGTCTTGATAAGAGAGCGTTCCCACTTAGGATCACTAGTTCTGGAGAGCTTGGGACAATGCGAAGCACTATGGATCCATCCTTCTGGAAGAGGCTCATTGGTTTTGATCCGAGCTTCAAAAAGAATCTCAACCATCTCTCTATACTGTGGTGCTAGGCCCGCCTTAGCTGCAATATCCTTTTCAGGAACTTTAGAGGACTCAATAGTAAGTTGCAGCAACTGATTGGTGAGCTTGGTCAGGCCCCTGATCTGAATCTTCCACTGACTCATACACATCGAGATCCTTTGCATCTCTTCTTTCAGCTTGTGAATATCATTGAGTTGGAGAGCATCATTAAACAGTGTTTTCCAAGTTTTCCATTCCACAGTCGATCGCTCATACCAATTCTAGAGCTCATCAATAATCTTGAAGTATGTAAGGCGATCGACTGGTTCTGGATGTTGAGGGTAAAGTGCTGGAAAAGATCTTGGCATTTATGTCTTTCTTGCTGGGAAAGCATACAAGAGAACTGGAGAATCAGACACGAATTCTAAAAAATTGAGAACAGCCTGGTTCTCTTGCTGCATCATTTTTCTAGTTATCCTCACTAGCTGATATAGTTTGCGGAGAGCAGTTGCCTGTTCTCCAATTGAAATTGTAGTCTGAGGTCCTTTAATAGTGGCTGTCTGATCTTCAAGAATTGCCCGCACTCTTTGATCCAAGACTCCTCTGGCAATTTGCATCTGCTCCAAAACCTCTTTCAACTATTCCCTAACATCCTTCATACATTTGTAGGTTGGTTTGTTTCCCGCGAGAAATTCCAATTCATGAGCGAGAGAGCGGCAATCTACTGTAGATTGTCTTTGCAAATGTGGGTTGGTCACACTCTCTTCAGTAGTGTATCCATTCAGGGACCCATTCCAGCAGCTGGACTGTGTTGGGATGCGCAGGTAAACGGCAAGTTTCTTGATCATGAAAATCCACTAATTTCCAGTGCTCCACCATTTCCCTGGCCCCGACATATAGTCTTTGAAGGCGTTCCAGATTAGATAGGAGATCATCATCCTCCAGATATTGTCTGGCTATGAGAGCCTACTAATGTCTCAATCGCCTGTTAAGGGTGATAAGCTGTAAGAAATGCTGCTGATCAGCTGTTGGTCCCTCATCCTTAGCTTTCCTTTTCCCTTTAGCCTCCCTATTGAGCTGGGATTGATTTTCTGGCTGATTCCCATTGTGACTGGGTTGTTGTTCTTCTCACTGCTGATTGCCCAACTTCTGCCCTTCATTCTATTTTACAAAAGTAGATTTAATGGATGAAGTCTTTTTGTGTTACTGCTTCTCTCCAAGTCTTATGAATTCTCAAAAGAAAATTGCTATGGATTCTAGGGCTTTGCTAACAATTATAAAGAGCAAAGGGCTCTCAATTCTAATTATATTGAGCAACGTGCAACTGTTGTAGAATAAATATTAAAGGAATTACAAGATTCTCCATCCGATCATAACTCTAGTTACTTTCTCGTTTTGCACGGCAAAAGCTGACTCACTTACTCACTGTGTATAGTGATGTATTCTCAAGTGATTTACCGCTAGGTTTACCCCCTACACATGACGTGCACAATGGCATAGATGTCCTACCAGGCACTACACTGGTGAGTAGTTTGATCAACTCCATGGGGCAAGATACTATACAAAGATAGATCTTCGTTCAGGATATCACTTGCTTTCACGGAAATAAAGAGTGAATTTTTGGAGTCATTGCGTGGCAAGTGTCCACAAGATCAATCATATGCTAAAGTGCGGAGTGCAATTTTAAGAATGGATCCCTTACACTCACATGTCTCTACACGGCGAGATAAAAAGTCCAACACCCACAGCTCGACCCCTACTCAGGACGAGTTTAATCAATGGAAGAGCTTTTCCATTAATGATGGCTTCTTACTCCACAAGGGTAGAGTATGCGTGCCAAAGGGCTCAAACGCTAGGTGCCAAATATTATTTGAGTGTCACGATAGTCCAAGTGCTGGTGATACAGGTATTCATAAGATGTATACCTTAGTTTGACGGCAATTTTATTGGCCAAGCTTACATTATGATGTTCAAGAGTACGTACTAAACTGCCAACAGTGCAAGTTAATAAGGCACAACGCCTCAAGGTAGGTGTCCTTTTACATCATTAGAGATTACACAAGGTAAGTGGGTGAGTATCTCTATGGATTTTGTAGTAGGACTACCTAATTCAAATCGTGGCCATGATGCCATATGGGTAATTGTAGACCTTCTAACAACGATGTGTCAATTCATTCCTACTAAGACTATGGTTAAGACACTGGACCAAAAGTTTGATAATCACTTCTGGAGAGCTATATTCCAAAAGTTGAAAACTACACTTAATCTTTGTATGACTGATCATCCCAAAACAGATGGTCAAATCAAAAGGGTTAATCAAGTGCTAGAGGTTATGCTACTAGCGTAAATTAGTAATAAGCAAACCAATTGGGAAGACTACTTGCCTATATTGAAGTTTGCTTATAATAGTTCAAAGCGCGTGACTACAGGGTTTAGTCCATTTATGCTTTTATTTGGTTTTCAACCTAGATCACCCGTTACGGTGGGGTTGGCTACGGAGAAGATACAACAAGCAAAGGAGAGAAGATACAACAAGCGAAGGATTTTCTTCAAGACCATTTTGATATGCTTCCATTTCCTTGACAAAATGTTAAGCAAGCTCAAGATTGATATCAGAAGTTTGTAGATGAGCATCTCCATCTTGCTACTTTCCAAGAGGGAGACAAGGTTTTACTCAAGGTTCCGGAATGTGGGGCAGGGGGGGGTAATGGAGGGATGTGGGGGCAAGGCCATCGAAACGATCAAATAGTAGTGTACACCTGCGTGAGGTTGTAAGATAGCATGGTTGGGTGGAGACTAGCACAAGGTATTACTCTCGTCCTTTCATCCAAGTTTCACACTTTCTATACCACTCCCGAAACTTGACCATCTTTCTGGTTGGTCGACCAAGAGTGATATTTTACTAAGTTAGCAATAACAACAAAAAATCATTAACTAAACTCTTTGTATTCACCGATTTACGTTGTAAGTGATCTAATCTTATACAATTGTCCTTCGAAGCTGCTTTGCCTCCCGAGCCATAGTGCGTGGAGTTTGTTTGGCCCAAGCTTCGCATTGTTGTCTGTAGGATGAGCCTGTTGTAGTCTTATAGCTCTTTTTTCATTGCCCACTCCGCATCTACCATGTTACCATCGCGATAGCTCTTGTCTCGATCTCTAACTTGGTTGGCCGTTGCGTGTCGTACATTGGATTTCTTGTTTTTCAAAAATAATTTTATGTAGCCCTCCAACCAGTCTAGTGAAAAAAGTTGATCGAGGGCATTTAGACTCCCAGTGATTAATCAACAATATTAAGTTAAGCTATCAAAATTAATGACATTATGGTCCATTTCATGTCCTTACACCAATTAGTGAATTGAATTATCAATTACACTTACTTAGCACTTGGCTCATTCATAAACCCTTTCAAGGGAGCCTTTAAAACCTTATAGATTAACCTCTCGTTGAAAAACCTTAGCACAATCCTTTGGATGTCCAATAAAATTGATCCCAAAACTTGCTAAATTTAGACTCACTTTGGTAAGATTTATTTTTACCCTAAGGCTTTCGAATCTTCATACTTAGATTCTAATGAGTAAATTTGACAACCTAAAATTTACATAGTTAATTTCTATTTTTAGAATCCTATAATTGCTATAATAAACTCCCTTGACTTGTATCTTTGATCACGATTGCTCAGGATAGATATATCCTTTCTTGATCTATGCTCTTTCATAGACTTCTTTCATTTGGCCCCAAGCCTTTGAGCGAATTGAGTCTATACGCACTTTAATCAACTTCACTTGTTCTCTTTTAAAGGTTAGAGATTACTTTTCATGACATTACCTCTCTGTTAAAGTCATAGTCATCCTAAAAAAATAGATTTTTGTTTAGGAATACTCTTGTTCCTAAAAAATAGATTTTTGGCAAGGCACAGAGACTAGAAAAACCTCTTATTCCACCTCCTTCTGTTCAAACACCATCTTACGCTAGAATGCCAAGTCAAGGTAGGGCATCCCCTTCCACTCGAACTGCTAATCCTGAATTTGTTTATTAAAAACCCTACTCTGCTCCCTCTACCTCTTCTAATCCAAGATCTACTATTGACAAAGGAGAACGTCCTATGTACTATGATGGATTTGTAGCCTCTAGGAAAACTTTAAAGGCCAAAGCATCCTCTTTCGATTATTCTTCTCATAACTACTATGAAGCCTTGATGCAATACATGTTGCATTCTCCCTAAACACTAGTTGTTATTCACCATGTTGTTCAAGGTCATGAATTTGCTCAAATGCAATCTTTTGATGACCCAATCATACCACTTGAAGTTCACATGAGACACACTAATACTGAGGGGGATACACAGATAGTTATAGCTACGCCTCTTTTAATGATGAAGGGCTTTATTGTCGCACTCATTTACATAGCTTTAACACTAGTCCTGTACTTGGACACTTAAATTTCTTGAGACACTAAAGTGTCCTGTTTTCCTACCAAAGCCTAAGTCCTAGTTCTACTTGCCACCTTGAGTCGTCAATGGTTAGGGTAAGCAATGTATCACTTTCTAAAACTTACAAATAAATCCAAAACATATTTTTCTTTGTATAAAATGATATGCTTGAGATGGCCATCTCAAACACGTAGAAATTTTCATTATTTTATATATTCTCAAGTAATTTTTTTTGAACGTAAAAGTTGCAATTATCTATAGCACAATTGTGGAAAATTATGTAAAATTTTCTGCGAGGTCTCTTCATTTTTTCTTGAGCTTATGAAGTCAAATTTTTCAAATCATCAATTGCATCTTACGGGGGTCCACTTGATGAGTATAGTTCTTGATCATGATAGCTTCTAAAATGCAAGGTTATATTTTTAAAAGAAGGTTTATCAGGCCACCGCATCCAATAGTGAGTTGCTAGCAAAGTTTGCACGGGGATTCGTGTATGAGAGGTGTCAAGCAACATCGAGTGATCTGATAGAGCATCGAATTACATGGGAAAGGTTGGGTGGAGCTCTCCTTGACAATTGCAGGATTCAAAAGGGAGTTTGGAGAGGAAGATCATCAAGTTTAGTGTTTATTATGGGTTAATCAATAGAGAAGCATCTATATGTGACGGTGCCTTATCATCAATACCGACAATGTCGGCACACATATTGTAGCCACACAAGGTAGTAGAGAAGTCGATATATATTTTGCTGGTACTGGGCATGGAGATAGGGGGAATAAATGTCAAGGAGGATGAGCTGCAAAAGTTGTTGACTGAGATGAAAGTAAAGTTGCATGAAAAGAGGGATTTGTGGTTCAAAAATGACGGGTTTTTCTCTGCTTGTAGTGGCTTCTACACTGCATTGGAGCAACTAAACAAGGAGTTGGAGATACTCAAGAACTCACCAAATTTTGATCTACAAGAGGTTGATTGCAAGGAGAGAGAGGTCAAAGAAATCACCAAAATGCTTTATAGAGGAGGTGCCAACACTGACTGGGCTCGGCCTCAAGAAGAATTGGATTCCTTGTAGGTAAGCTTGTTACTCAAATAGCAAGAAAATTTCTTTTACTTCTTTGTAATTACTAAGAAAATACTTGAGCTATGCATACGAAGTGCTTAAAAAGTGCAGATGGAGCACTAAGAAGTGCTTCGAACGTGGTGCAGCCAAAGAAGGTTGGTGCTGTGAAAAATACAAAGCAATGCTATGGGTGCCTAAGGGTGCATGACAAAGTGCTAGAGTAGGTATGAAGGACCTCAACAGGCAAGAAGATCAGGAAATGTATGTCTAAGGTGGTTATCTAGGTGAAGAAGGCTCCCAAAAGGGCCAATTAGGTTGGTGGGTTGAGGTTTCCAAAATACTAAGATTGTGCTTTGATATGTGGTATTCAAAGTATCTTACAAGCCAGTCCTTACGGCTCCTCAAATGAAGCTACGGTATCAAAGATATTGGAGTTCAAAGTTGGAATGCTTTGTAGATCCCTGAAATACAAAGTAAATGGAGGTGGATATTCAAAGGTAATGTGAGAAGATAGGACTGAAGTTCTCGATTTGTGGTGCATGGTGGTCTTTCCAGATTGTCAATCGAAGCTCGAATGGGCAAGTTATTGCCAATTGAATATTTGATGGGGGTCAGTTGTGTGGCAGTTTGATAAACTACCTCGGTAGGCATGCCATCTTGGGGATTTTGGGCCTTTCCATCATTCTCCAGGACAAGATCACTTTGTAGAGTTAGCAAAAATTGACGGATCATTAATTGAATATGGGAAGATTGAGATATTGACGGTCAAAGTTGGGAGCAAAGTGAAATACAAAACTCAACTACTATTGATCTACTCCAAGCCTATGTTACAAAATTAGATCAATGCGATCAATGGAACAAGTATTTAACCTTAGTGTAGTATGCATACAATAATACTTTCCATACTTCTATGGGAATGGATCTCTTCAAATTTATTGAAGGAAACCCAAAACCCCCACTGATATATATTCAATATGCTGGGAAGTTCTTTGATGCTGATGAGTATAGTAGAGACCTTAACACTAGAATGGTAACAGGACACTTTTATGTCCTTGGACACTTTTGTGTCCTATTAAGTAACCATTTTGCTTGAATTATTTGAAGAGTATGAAAATGAATTTCTAGGTACTATATATCCACAAAGTTGCCTTATGAGCTGAAAAAAACTTGACTTTTTTTTGGAGTATCTATTTTATAATTAATCTACCTCTTGCACAACATTTTTGAACCTAAACTGTGTGAAAAAACGGGTCTTGTTTTTGTTTTTTTTTCAGTTTTTTGCAGCTTTACCACTCTAAACTTCATGTTTGTGAGGTTTAGATTTCTAGAGGATAAGACTTCATAGTTCTCAACATGTTTTGATGCTTGTAGGGAGAGCTAAATGTTAAAATTGAAAGTTGTGACCAACTTACAAGAATTGCATAATCCTGTTTTTTGGTCAAAATTAGCCCTTTTATTATTTTTTTGGTGGCTTTCTTTATGTAAAAATTCAATATTGATTGTGTATAACATAAAGCTAATCTTCCTTGAGTTTTGGGGGATCTAATACGCTATATAGCATAGTATATGATGATGGTTGAGTTTTTTTATTGCTGAAGAATACGAGACGTTTTAGAGTAGCAATTATAACTTTCTCAATATTGCTAGTTTCTTAGGCCAATTGTGTGTATTTTGTAGGTAGTAACCATATCTAGTCATAAACTACAAACTTCGCTAGATATTGAGTAGTTTCTATGGGTTTCTAGAGGTCATAATGCTAAACCCAGTTTTTTCATGTTTGCTGTATTTAGCACTTTATAATTTCCCCCAAGGTTCCACTTAGTAAGAGATCCATATCCTTTTGACATGCTGCATGGCTCCTTTTGAATTCAAAGGTCCAAAGGAAACTAAGAAAACATGTATATAGTATCTGTATTGAGCATGACTATAGAAACTTTGATGATAGGTCCGCAAAATGGCAAAAATGCAACTTTTTTGTACCTTTTTTTTCCCCAAAAAAAAATTAGTGAGGTAAAAGCAACCATATGTTTTGATCACCAACCGATTGAAGTTAACGGGGCATTTTATCTCATGTCCTACAAAAATCTCCACTCTTATTTATATGCAATCAACCGTAAGAAATTGTTGTTTTGGGCAAAATGCACTGGTCCATCAACTTGGAGGCTTGTAGTGACCAAGGGATGAGAAATCTTACAAGTTTCTCAATTTTTCCATATGTAGTAGTCCTTGAACTATAAGCTCATGAAATAATTTTTCAAAATGAGTGGATCTACTATGGTTTTGGATTTTGTTTCCAAAACCCTGAAAGGACACTTTTATGTCCCGTTAGGTTACCATTCTAGTGTTAAAGAATCTTTTAACAAGATTAAGGAAGCTATATCCCTCATAGTAGAACAAAAGCAAAAGGCTACTGTTGATAAGCATATAAGATCCTTGACCTTCAAAGAGATAGAATGATTGGGTATTACTTCAGTTTCCCAAAGCACACCTAAGCCATGCAACAGGAAAGGGGAAACAAGGACTCCCAATGAGTAATAAACAATATCAACTTAAGCTATCAAAAAGATATTATGGACCATTTCATGTCCTTAAGCCAATTAGTAAATTCACTTATCAGTTAAAGCTACTTAGCACTTGGCTCATTCATAAAAACCTTTCATGGGAGCCTCTAAAACCTTATAAGTACAAAGCCACCCAAAGACTAAGTAATTGAAGATTCACCTAAATTTGAAGGTCAAGAAGAGGTCTTGCAGCTTGAGAGCATTTTATGACATGTAAAAAGAGTGTAACAAAGTTGTAAGGTTATCTTATTAAATTTCAATACTATCTTTTTCAAGATAAAAGGTGGATGTGAGCCATCTAGTTAAAGGATATTTTAAACTTTGTAAATGCTTACAATGACTCATGTCAAAGGTAAGAACCAAGTACGAACAAGCAATGTGTTTCCTAAAGAATTTTGTCTTGTTTTGACTCTATGATTTCTTTTTAATTTTGATAAGTTTTTTCTAATTGTATGCATACAATTAATAATATTTGGGGCAGACACGTTTCTCTCAAGAACCTAATAGACTTTGCCAATCCACTATGTAAGATGATTAGTGGGGCTTGATACATTACATGCTTGCAGTAGCTTAGACTCTTAAGAATTAAGGGGACTTAGCCATACTCGTTTGGAAGATGTAAGGGCTAAGTAAAGACAAGCTTGCGACACCTACATCTCTCAAGCACTAAGGAAGGATGTTGATGGGTAAAAAGGGATCATCTACCCAAATGAAAAGGACTAGCTATGACTTTATTTTCCCTACTCCATAGTCGAGGGTGAATATGATTTCAAGTGAGAGGTAATGTCAAGAAAAGTAATCTCTAACCTTCTAAAATTGTTTCCATCTTAAGTTTTCACTTAAGTGCAGGGGATATAAAAGAGAACAAGTGAAGTTGATTTAAGTGCGTATAGACTCAATTCTCTCAAACACTTGGGGCCAAATGAAATAACCAATGAAGAAGATAAGAATTGGTTAGCATGGGATGCAATCCGGATGCCTCGCCTCTCTCTCACTCAGTATCTTTCTAAGTATCAAGAAATCATTTTAAAACTAGAAGGTCTACATAAATTCCAAACGATATGGGGTTTCAATAGGGGCCTTGACAAAGACTATCGTCTTCATGTCAAGACCCAACATCCAAAAAATTTGGAAGAAGTTATCGCTCATGCCCAAACATATGATGATGACCATGAGAGGAAGGGAAATGTTCCCTACTCTAGGAATACTTTTGTTAAGAGCAATTTAGCAAAGAGCCAATGGAGAGGTAGATATCCCACACTTTCCTAGAGGAACAAGAGACAATCTACCTCTCCACGCCCTCAAGAGGCTATGAAACCTAAGCAATCACGAGATTCTCCACGTGGGTCTCTTAGCACTACCGATTTTTAGCGTGCAAAGAAACACAATTTGTGTTTCAAATGTCTTTCAAACCAGCATAGCAAGAAGGATTGTCCTCTTTTTCAAGGCAAAGAAAAGGCCATGCACACGGTGCAATGCCTCACATTAGATTCATCTCCTAAATATTGTGTTTGCAGAGGTTCTTCATATGGATAAAAAGCACAAGTGTTGTGTGTCTGCTTCAATATGCAGCCACGTTTGGCCCCCATGACTTTATTCGCATGCATGGGACAATTAATGGACAACATGTTCGTATTTTAGTGGATGATGGTGCAACTCATAACTTCCTGAACTATAAGCAAGAAATTGAAGCTTACGTAGACTCCCTACTCCCACAAGTATGTGGTACAACAGATGTGTGGAAATGATAAAGAAGTATGGGACATGGTAGTTCAAGGGGTTGATGGAATTGGAGTTGATCTCTTGAGATAGCTAATTCGAGTGTTAGAAGATTTCAGCTACTGGTGATGTATTAGTTCAGACAGTAGACTGGACAAAGGAACAGAAAGTGAACTGAAGTTGAACTGGAATTTATCTACTGGAATAAGAACTAGACTATGTACTGAGAATAATATTCAGATTCAGATTCAGAGTATTGAATACAGAGTAAGTGTAACTGGAATATACTACCATGATTAGAATTACAGATGAAAGATTAAAATGAGTATGATGTGGCTTACAAACAGAAAGATAGAGTACAGCCGACAACAACAGCCAATGATTGATAACTCAAGTACAAATGCCGCCAAAATGCTAACCCGACTATGCTCACGATTATGCTAACCCGATTACAATGTAATGGGCTCTATTTATATGCCTTGGGTTTACCATGGTAATTATCGTAGTAATTATTGATTGGTTCACTGCCCGTCTTCATAAGAGAGCGTTCCCACTTAGGATCACTAGTTCTGGCCAGCTTGTGACAATGCGAAGCAGTATGGATCCATCCTTCTGGAAGAGGCTGATTGGTTTTGAGCCGAGATTTAAAAAGAATCTCAACCATCTCTCTATACTGTGGTGCTAGGCCCGTCTTAGCTGCAATATCCTTTTCAGGCACGAATTCTAAAAAATTGAGAACAGCCTAGTTCTCTTGCTTCATCATTTTTCTAGTTATCCTCACTAGCTGATTTAGTTTGAGGAGAGCAGTTGCCTGTTCTCCAACTGACATTCTAGTCTGAGGTCCTTTCATAGTGGCTGTCTGACCTTCAAGAACGGCCCGCACTTTTGATACAAGACTCCTCTAGCAATTTGCATCTGCTCCAAAACCTCTTTCAATTGTTTCACCTGTTCCCAAGAGAATTTCCAATTCAAGAGCGAGAGAGCGGCAATCTACAGTAGATTGTCTTTGCAAATGTGGGTTGGTCACACTCTCTTCAACAGTGATTCTCCATCTAGGGACCCATTCCAACAGTTGGACTATGTTGGGATGCGCTGGTAAACGGCAAGCTTCTTGATCATGAAAATCCACCTATTTCGAGTGCTCCACCATTTCCCTGGCCCCGACATACAGTCTTTGAATGCGTTCCAGATCAGATAGGAGATCATCATCCTCCAGATATTGTTTGGTTATCAGAGCCTACTAATGTCTCAATCGCATGTTAAGGGTGATAAGCTGTAAGGAATGCAGCTAATCAGTTGTTGGTCTCTCATCCTTAGCTTTGATTTTCCCTTTAGCCTCCCTATTGAGCTGGGACTAATTTGCTGGATGATTCCCATTGTGACTAGGTTGTTGTTCTTCTGACTGCTGATTGCCCATCTTCTACCCTTCATTCTATTTTACAAAAGTAGATTTAATGGATGAAGTCTTTTTGTGTTACTGCTTCTCTCCAAGTCTTATGAATTCTCAAGAGAAAATTGCTATGGATTCTACCCTTTGCTAACAATTATAAAGAGCAAAGGGCTCTCAGTTCTAATTATATTAAGCAACGTGCAACTGTTGTAGAACAAATATTAAAGGAATTACAAGATTATCCATCCCAACATAACTCTAGTTACTTTCTCCTTTTGCACGGAAAAAGCTGACTCACTTAGTCACGGTGTATAGTGATCTATTCTCAAGTGATTTACCGCTAGGTTTACCCCCTACACATGACATGCAGAATGGCATAGATGTCCTGCTGTGCACTACACCGGTGAGTAGTTTGATCAACTCCATGGGGCAAGATACTATAGAAAGATAGATCTTCGTTTAGGATACGACCAGGTGTGTATCCTTTTGAAAGATATCTCTAAAACTACCTTTAGAACACGGTTCGGCCATTTTGAATTTTTGGTTATGCATTTTCCTTTAACCAATGCTCCAGCTACATTAATGACACTCATGAATAGTGTCTTATGTTCCTATCTTGCAAAATTTGTTGTGGTTTTCTTTGATGACATTATCATTTACAATAAGACTAAAGATGAACACATAGAACACTAATGGAGGATTAGTGTTCGAACAGCTACGAACTCACACCATGTATGCTAAGCCAAGCAAGTGCAATTTATTTAAAAACGAGATACATTAACTCAATCATGTGATCTCTTATTCTGGCATCAAGATGGACACTGACAAGGTTGCTGCCGTTCTTCGATATCCACATCCCAACATGGTTGAGGAGCTTCAAACGTTCACCCACTTAAGTCATTTGTGGTAGAGACTCATGCTAGTGATAAAGCAATTGGTGTGGTACTTCTCTAGGAGGGAAGACTTGTAGCCTTTGAAACTAAAAACTTGGATAGAGATCAATAGAATTATTATATCTATGAGAGGGAGCTCTATGCCATCAAGATTGATGTTCCTATGATGGATCAACTTAAAGAAAAAGGTAAGAGCTTTTTGTGGGAAGACTCGCAACAACATAGTTTTGAACATATCAAGGTATCTATAGCCACTGCTCCCATCCTAGCAATCGTTGACCCACTTAAGCTGGTTGTGGTAGAGATTGGTGCTAGTGATAAAGCAATTGCTACGGTACTTCTCTAGGAGGGAAGACCTATAGCCTTTGAAAGTAAAAAGTTGGATAGAGCTCAAAAGAATTATTATCTCTATGAGAGGGAGCTCTATGCCATAGTTCACGCTTTACAAAAGTGGTGACACTATTTATATGGTGCCAAGTTTGAAGTAGTGTTTGACCATGAGAGTATAAAATGGTTTACTACTCGAACAGACTTGAAGGGTCGCAAACCTAAATGGGCGAAGATTCTTCAAGGTTATCATTGTAAGCTATGATATTGCAAGGGGCAATATAATGTAGTAGCGGATGCACTAAGTCAGATGTCTCAAATTAATTCACTTGCTTTCACGGAAATAAAGAGTGAATTTTTGGAGTCATTGCGTGGCAAGTGTGCACAAGATCAATCATATGCTAAAGTGCGGAGTGCATTTTTAAGAACGGATCCCTTACACTCACATGTCTCTACATGGTGAGATAAAAAGTCCAACACCCACAACTCCACCCCTACTCAGGACGAGTTTAGTCAATGGAAGAGTTTTTCTATTAATGATGGCTACTTACTCCACAAGGGTAGAGTATGTGTGCCAAAGGGCTCAAACGCTAGGTGCCAAATATTATTTGAGTGTCACGATAGTCCAAGTGTTGGTGATCCAGGTATTCATAAGATGTATACCTTAGTTTGACGGAAATTTTATTGGCCAAGCTTACATTATGATGTTCAAGAGTATGTACTAAGATTACAAAAGGTAAGTGGGTGAGTATCTCTATGCATTTTGTAGTAGGACTACCTAATACAAATCGTGGCCATGATGCCATATGGGTAATTGTAGAGCTTCTAACAACGATGTGTCAATTCATTCCTACTAAGACTATGGTTAAGACACTGGAACTAGCATCACTATTTATAGAGTATATATATAGACTCTATGGTCTTCCAGCTAGTATCATTAGTGACAAAGACCAAAAGTTTGATACTCACTTCTGGAGAGCTATATTCCAAAAGTTGAAAACTACACTTAATCTTAGTATGAGTGATCATCCCAAAACAGATGGTCAAATCAAAAGGGTTAATCAAGTGCTAGAGGTTATGCTACGAGCGTACATTAGTAATAAGTAAACCAATTGGGAAGACTACTTGCCTATATTGAAGTTTGCTTATAATAGTTCAAAGCGTGTGACTACAGGGTTTAGTCTATTTATGTTTTTATATTGTTTTCAACCTAGATCACCCGTTACGGTGGGGTTGTCTACAGAGAAGATACAACAAGCAAAGGAGAGAAGATACAACAAGCGAAGGATTTTCTTCAAGACCATTTTGATATGCTTTCATTTCCTTGACAAAATGTTAAGCAGGCTCAAGACTGATATAACAAGTTTGTAGATGAGCATCTCCATCTTGCTACTTTCCTCAAGGTTCCGGAATGTGGGACGGGGGGGGGGGTAATGTAGGGATGTGGGGGCAAGGCCATCGACACGATCAAATAGTAGTGTACACCTACATGACGTTGTAAGATAGCATGGTTGGGTGGAGACTAGCACAAGGTATTACTCTCGTCCTTTCATCCAAGTTTCACACTTTCTATACCGCTCCCGAAACTTGACCATCTTTTTGGTTGGTCGACTAAGAGTGATATTTTACTAAGTTAGCAATAACAACAAAAAATCATTAACTAAACTCTTTGTATTCACCGATTTACGTTGTAAGTGATCTAATCTTATACAATTGTCCTTCGAAGCTGCTTTGCCTCCCGAGCCATAGTGCGTGGAGTTTGTTTGGCCCAAGCTTCGCGTTGTTGTCTGTAGGATGAGTCTGTTGTAGTCTTATAGCTCTTTTTTCATTGCCCACTCCGCATCTACCATGTTACCATCGCGATAGCTCTTGTCTCGATCTCTAACTTGGTTGGCCGTTGCGTGTCGTACATTGGATTTCTTGTTTTTCAAAAATAATTTTATGTAGCCCTCCAACCAGTCTAGTGAAAAAAGTTGATCGAGGGCATTTAGACTCCCAATGATTAATCAAAAATATTAAGTTAAGCTATCAAAATTAATGACATTATGGTCCATTTCATGTCCTTACACCAATTAGTGAATTGAATTATCAATTACAACTACTTAGCACTTGGCTCATTCATAAACCCTTTCAAGGGAGCCTTTAAAACCTTATAGATTAACCTCTCGTTGAAAAACCTTAGCACAATCCTTTGGATGTCCAATAAAATTGATCCCAAAACTTGCTAAATTTAGACTCACTTTGGTAAGATTTAATTTTACCCTAAGGCTTTCGAATCTTCATACTTAGATTCTAATGAGTAAATTTGACAACTTAAAATTTACATAGTTAATTTCTATTTTTAGAATCCTATAATTGCTATAATAAACTCCCTTGACTTGTATCTTTGATCAAGATTCCTCAGGATATTTTTATTCTTTCTTGATCTATGCTTAAAGAAATCATAGAGTCAAAACAAGACAAAATTCTTTAGCGAACACATTGCTTGTTTGTACTTTGTTCTTACCTATGACATGAGTCATTGTAAGCATTTACAAGGTTTAAAATATCCTTTAGCTGGATGCCTCCCATATTCCACCTTTTATCTTCAAATAGATAATATTGAAATTTATTAAGATAACCTTACCACTTTGTTAAACCCTTAAATTTACATGTCATAGAATGATCTCAAGCTGCAAGATCTCTTCTTGACCTTAAAATTCAAGTGAATCTCGGTCTTAGGGTGGCTTGTCCTTATAAGGTTTTAAAGGCTCCCATGAAAGGCTTTATGAATGAGATAAGTGCTAAGCAACTTCAACTCATAAGCCAATTTACTAATTGGCTTAAGGACATGAAAGGCGCCATAATATATTTTTGATAGCTTAACTTAATATTGTTGATTACTCATTGGGAGTCCATGTTTCCCCTTGCATGTTGCATGGCTTAGGTGTGCTTTGGGAAATTGAAGTAATACCCAATCATTCGCTTTGAAGGTCAAGGATCTTCTATGATTATTAGCCTCCGACCATCAAAACCACCGCATAATACTCGACAAGGCCACTTGCCACATACACAGTGCCCGAGGGAACCCGACATTTTTACCAAGGGAGTGAGCTCCATCTATCTCTCTCTCCATGCTGGCTAATGGAAGGGCTCATTACCCTTTATATATGTAGTCAAAATCATGGAAGTCACCCTTCATGTGGGTTTAAAAAGAATACCATGTGGAGTTGCCTCAAGCAAAGCTCTCTTGGAGTTGAGAAATTTTCTTCTAAAAACCTTTTTTTACCTTACCACTTTCCAACGTCCTAACTCCCGGCTCTTGAATCCTTTTAGCAAGCTATAAAGGTCGATTGAAAGCCCACTATGCTTGCCCAGGTCATTCTCACTACCAATTCAAGACTTGGGTTACATAACCACCTTTGGAAATGGTTCATGGTTAATCAGGAAGGGAAATCTTGTGATTCTCAAGGGTCAAAATCATGGAATGCTTTACTTGATTTTTTTTTGTGTAAAAGAGGATTGTATATCCATAGCCGAACTGAGTCATGGCATAAGAATCCAAGCCATGTGAGCCAAAAGGGAATGAAAACACTAGCGTGTTTTGGGTACGTACCTGTGTTTAGTTATTCCATTTTTCCATGTGTGAGCATTGCATATATGGTAAAGAAATTAGGAGTACCTCATCTCCATTAAATAGGAATCATTGATAGCCTTTGGAGCTTGTTTATAGCAACATTTTTTGTCCTAGGTTGACCCATTCACTAGGAGAAGCTATCTATTTTGTGACTTTGGTAGATGATTCCACTAGAAAGATGTGGGGTTATCCTTTGCAACATGAGGATCACATCTTCTCTATTTTCTAGAAAATCTTAGTATATATCTATAGTAATAGAGAGGAAGAAAAAGAAGAAGAGCTATGCGGATCTATTTACTTGGATTTGCATCGATCGACAAGTGCTTGAGTGAGAAGACCATCTCTTAAGCTCCCTTGTCTGTTTGTGTGTGTGTGTGTGTGTGTGTGTGTGTGAGAGAGAGAGAGAGAGAGAATACTTGCTTGAACACATTGGGCATATAAGAGAGTGAGAGAATGCACAAAAAAATCCCACGAGGCTTCTCCTTCGTTCCCTTTCCACACTCACCAAAAATCCTCACAATGGAAAACTAGGTACATGGAGCAATGATAACTAAAAACTTAGGGGAGCAGAACTTATCATAGAAAGAAAGCATAGTGTCAAAACAAGACAAATTTCTTTGAGAAACATGGTTGTTCATACTTGGTTCTTACCTTTGACATCAGTCATTGTAAGCATTTACAAGGTTTAGAATATCCTTTAACTAGATGCCTCGCATCCACCTTACATCTTCAAAAAAGTAAGTTTGAAATTTTATAAGATGCCTTTAAATAGCCTTACCACTTTGTTAAATGCTTTTTGCATGTCATAGGATGCTCCCAAGCTGCAAGATTTCTTCTTGACCTTCAAATTCAGGTGAACCTTCAATTACTTGGTCTTTGGATGGCTTGTCTCTATAAGGTTTTAACTGCTCCCATGAAAGGCTTTATGAATGAGCCAAGTGCTAAAGTAGCTTTAACTGATAAGCCAATTTACTAATTGTCTTAAGGACATGAAATGGGCCATAATATCTTTTTGATAGCTTAACTTTAAAAAAATTCTTACTTATTGGGAATCCTTCTTTCCCCTTGCATGTTGTATGGCTTACGTGTGCTTTGGGAAACTGAAGTAATACCCATGAATCATTCTCTTTGAAGGTCAAGGATCTTATATTTTTATCAGTAGTAGCCGTTTGCTTTTGTTGTACTATGAGGGATATATGTTCCTTAATCTATTTAAAATATTCTTTAAGGTCTCTACTATACTCATCAGCATCAAAGAACTTCCCACAACTGTCTTGACTATCGGTGGAAGTTTTTGTCTTCCTTCAATAAGTTTGAAGAGATCCTTTCCCATAAAAGTACATTATATGGACTGTATTATTGTCTGCATACTACAGTAAGGGTAAATACTTTTCCCATTGATCGCTTTGATCTAATTCCATAACATAGGCTTTGAGTAGATCAATAATAGTTGAGTTTTGTATTTCACTTTGGCTATCCGTTTGTAGGTGATAGGCCGAGGAGAGCTTCAACTTAGTATCCAGATTCTCAAAGCTTAAGAGACATTTTTAAAAGTTACTGGTCAGTCTTGGATCTCTATCGGTTCTCGAATACTATGGATGTTAGTAAGCCATGTTACTTAAATATCTTTTATATAAAGAGGGTTTCCATATGGTGGGCTTTAATACAACTTTTGACCGGTATGAAATTCCCTTGTTTACTGAGCCTGTCTACTATTGCCCGTATTCTTCTATTCTGATTAATAGACCTTGGTATTGTAAAGATGAAATACACGGATATACTCTCCCATGGGAATTAGGTATGGATAATGGCTAAAGAAATAGAGTTTGCTTCCCTCTATCATACTTTGTCTTTTGGTAATGTAAAGATGAAATACAAGGATATGTGTGTATGTAAGCACACTAGTAGATTTTGGCTATTTGCCACGTAATGTGTGGGATGTCAAGGAACTACAGAGGGTAGGCCATTTGAGAGTCCATGTTAAAGTTTCAAATGATACAATCTACAAACATACCCGCTTCTTCTTTACCCAAATCTACCAAAAATTCTCAAACCTTAACCTTTGCAAAAGCTTAAATTGCATCTTCAATCTCAATATTTATGCACCCAACTTTGAGCACCAATCGTTCTTCCAAAAATGCATCATCCTTGCACACTACGTGAAATAGAAAACCTGGAGGTGAATATTAGAAAAACGGTGAAGAATTGGCAAAAATTTTCTATTATGAAGTTTAGATCATGTTGAAATAGGAAAAAAAAGAGCACAAAATTTTCAGATCTACAATCTACAAGAAGAAAATTAATTTGGCAAATAGTTATATTGTGCACACATAGATTTTTGGGCACCTTCCTCTACACAGTCTCTTCTGAGCTTCCACAAGAGCATAAATCACTCTTCCATGAGCAAGGAGAGAGATAGCGAGATAGGGATAGAGGGAGAGAGAGAGGGACAGAGAGAGGGAGAGTGAGAGAGTAGGAGAGATGACGTGCCCTTCTCGAGAGGCATCTCTTTCTCCCTCCACCCAAGCTCCTGCTGCTGGTGATACGTCCCGCCCCTACATGAAACCTGCTAGGAAGATAGAGCTCACATTGTCTACATCTCACGTCCCTTCTTGAGCAATAGAACATGTCTCTACCAGAGGCATTTAAGCTTAACCCTAATGTTGATGCCACATCGTCTATTTTTAGGGGTGAAGCTTTACTATTTGATTCTCTCTCTATGTCTGATGCATTAAAGGATTCCTTGACAGTGGACCCTACTGTCCAAGGGCAACATAAGGTGGTCTTGAAATCTACTACTGTATGCAATCATGTTTATGTGTTTCAGAGGAGAGCTGTTGTGTTGTACTATACAGGGAAACTTCCCAGCATTAGGTAGGTTGCTGGATTCATTGACTATGGATTTCATCGTATTGTGGTCGATAAAATATTTTACTTTGGTTCTGGTTTATTTGAGGTACTGCTCTTCAAGGAGGATGATCAAAAATCCTTTTTGACATCTTCTACTGTTATCCTGTGTGGACCAATAGTGCATGTTCTTCAATGGCAAGCAGTAAGGAAAATTAAAGAAGAACTCATGATCAAATGCCACGTCTGGGTAAAACTAGTTGACCTTCCCTCTTACCTCTGGCCCTGTATTTCTGAAATAGTGTTCTCCCTAGGGAAAGTTCTCTTTAGCCCTACCATTGATTGCCCCAATAGGAACAAAGCCTATGTGCTTTGGGAAACTGATAAAGTATTCCGCTCAACATTGGAAATTGAAATGGAGGATGTGGGCAAAGTGGTATTGTATTTGAAATGGGGAAACTTGGCTGGCTCCTGCTTCCACAGTAGGAAGTTAGGTTTATTTGAGGTACTGCTCTTCAAGGAGGATGATCAAAAATCCTTTTTGACATCTTCTACTGTTATCCTGTGTGGACCAGTAGTGCATGTTCTTCAATGGCAAGCAGTAAGGAAAATTAAAGAAGAACTCATGATCAAATGCCACGTCTGGGTAAAACTAGTTGACCTTCCCTCTTACCTCTGGCCCTGTATTTCTGAAATAGTGTTCTCCCTAGGGAAAGTTCTCTTTAGCCCTACCATTGATTGCCCCAATAGGAACAAAGCCTATGTGCTTTGGGAAACTGATAAAGTATTCCGCTCAACATTGGAAATTGAAATGGAGGATGTGGGCAAAGTGGTATTGTATTTGAAATGGGGAAACTTGGCTGGCTCCTGCTTCCACAGTAGGAAGTTAGGGCACTTCTCAAGAATTGTTCTACACTAAAGGATGGCTCAGTTGAACTCATACCATCTTACCCAGGTAGCAAGAATCTGGTCCTGAGGAAAAAAATCTTTGGAAAACCCCTTGTGACCCCCCAACTGCTGTAGCTGTTGTGGCTGCCTCTCAACCAAATGCTCCCCCTCCTGCTCCTAAAACTCCTATGTATGTTCGCCCCCCGGGCACTTCAGTCAATACCGGATCTTTTGTATCTCAGCCTTCCTCTTCCAGAAATCCAAGAGGGGGGAAGAAAAGGAAAAGACATATTGATTCAGAGGGATTCCAAGCCCCTTCCTCCAGAAAAACCTTCCAACCCAGAAATTTAGCCTCAGGCTACACCTCATCCAATGTCTATGACATCCTTCAGGACTTTCCCTCACTTGACACACTAGCAGCAGTAGAAGGACTGGTCAAGGAATACCAACAGAAGCAACAGAGGGACCCTCCTACTGTGAACTTGGAAATAAACATGCAAGATATGGATGATGATACCCAGATAGTTGTTAACACACCCCCATATTCATATCCTCTTATAATGTGAGGGGGATTAAAGACCCCAATAAATTACTCACCTTTAACTCTTGGCTAGTGGAGAGTAATATGGATGTTTCTTTTATTGAGGAGCATAAAATGCATGAGAGAGCTGGTGAAATGTACCATTTTAAGGGGTATGCCATGTTTTATGGAGGGAAGACAAATGTTTATTCTGGAGTCTTAACTTGCATTAAGCATGAGCTGAACCCTCAATGGGTGATGGACCATCCATCTGGGAGATGCTCTATATTCTTGATTGATTATTCCTTTGGACCTCTTCATCTAATTAATGTGTGTGCATCTAATTGTGCTCATAGAAGAACTCAGTTGTGGAAGTGGTGCTTGGAGCTTCAGCTGAAGTCAGGAGTTCTGGGTGGTGACTTTAATATGGTCACCAAGGTTGAGGATACCACATCCTTAGCATCTATAATTTGTGCAAGGGAAGTTATTGCTTGGGAACAGCTTAACGCTAATTGGATGATGACTGATGCATGGGAAGATAGCAACCAACACGCAAGCTTTACCTTCCATTCCCTCTCTCACCAATCTTCTTGGTCTAGACTGGACAAGTTGTATTTCTTACAGAAGGATTGGCTACCTATTAAAAAAGAATGTGTGGTTGATCTATCAATGTTTCTCTCTGATCATTTTCCTGTGGTATGCACCTTATCTGACATTACTATTGGATCCTTTAATCAAGGTCTTAAACCTCCTCTTATGATTAACAATAATATGTTAGCTAATAAGAAATTTTTGCAAGAGGTTAAGTGCATGATTAAAAGAAATCAAACTGCATTTTCTCATCCACTACATGTCTGGATGCATATATGCTCTGACCTGCAGCACATTATCACAAGATTTGGAAAAAGGGCTGCTAACAAACAGAGGTAAAAGGGCAAGATGGCCCAACAAAAAATTGAGCATTTGGCTCAACGGGCCAAAGTCTCAAAAGGGCTGCTAATAAATAGAGGGAGAAGGACAAGATGGCCAAAAAGAAAATTGAGCATCTGGCTCAACAGGCCAAAGTCTCAAAAGGGCTGCTAACAAACAGAGGGAAAAGGGCAAGATGGCCCAAAAGAAAATTGAGCATCTGGCTTAACATGCCAAAGTCTCTACAGTGTGTCAAAGAAAACTTGTAGAATTGCAGGAAGCAAGGGAAGCAATTAGACAAATTGACCTGCATCAAGCTGAAAGGTGTAGATTTCTATGTAGAATCCATGCACTGAAGGATTCCAATGATGTGTCAAAGGGGTTTTTCAATAAGTTAAAATCCAAGAGGAAAAGAGAAGTCATGTATTGTCAGCAAAATGAGGATGGTATTGTGTTGGATAATCAATCAGAGATGATGCACTTCTGTGAGAAATTATATACTCAACTACTTAATGGATAGGCTAAAGTCACTTGTGATAGGGAATCTTATATTGAGGATCTGCTTCAAACATTGGATTCATGTATTGAGCAAGCTGATGCAAAAAGGTTGGTACTACCCTTTGAGATCTCTGAGATCAGATATGCACTGTCAAAGTTGGGAAATGAAAAAACACCTAGATTTTTTGGTATTTCCAAGGAATTTGTGGTTGCCTTTGGGATGAGATCATCATGTGTCTGATAAACTCCTCTTGGTCTGCTCAATACATGGATCCTTGTTTGAAACAGGGCCTTATCAAGCTGATTCCTAAACAAACCTTCCCAAATCAATTGGGGCACTGGAGACCCATAACAATGATGGGCATTGTCTATAAACTTCTAGCTAAGGAAGTGGCCATCAAATTGAATCCCCTCCTTAGAAAATTCATCCACAGGGCTCAATCTGTTTTCATTAGTGGCAGGTCTATTTTTCATAATATTCTATCAATTCAGATAAGCATTGAGCATGCTCAAAGATCAAAGCAAGACATGGTACTACAAAATTGACTATGAGAAAGCCTTTGACACGGTGCAATGGGACTTCATTGCCAAAATTCTTGAGAAGATGGGGTTTAAACTATATATTCATGCTCGGTAGAGATGCATATTCTAGACTGCTGATAAATGGAACAATGTCCAAGGAAATTGCAATCAGCCACTCTGTTAGACAAGGTTGTCCACTTAGTCCCTTGCCGTTTGCAGTGTCGAATCATCCCTTTTTCTGTTATCTTGACTCCTTGGGCCAGTAGAAAGTACTGCAGGGTCATTACCCTTACAATAAAGGGTATCACGCTCACTACAAGAAGAAGGGTAGCAACCACCACAAGAAGGGTGGATATGGCAAGGGTGGCATGCTCAAAGATCAAAGCAAGACATGGTACTACTACAAAATTAACTATGAGAAAGCCTTTGACACGGTGCAATGGGACTTCATTGCCAAAATTCTTGAGAAGATGGGGTTTAAACTACATATTCATGCTAGGTACAGATACATGGTCTAGACTGCTAATAAATGGAACAATGTCCAAGGAAATTGCAATCAGCCACTCTATTAGACAAGGTTGTCCACTTAGTCCCTTGCTGTTTGCAGTGTCCTATCCCCGAGGAGGCCACCTAATAAAAATGTAAACCATCACGTGAGTTCAACAGAAGGGTATTTAAAGTTCTTGAAACTTACAGAAATATATATACATAAAGATATTATTTTTTCAAATTTGAAAAAACTTACAGATTTTAAAAGAAAAGGGTACATTATATTCTTAACAAAATTCACAGCTGAAGGGTTTTACAAACATGTTTTGAACGCACGTGATATGGTAGTTTTACACATAGTGAACCCCCCGAGGTCCTATCATCCCTTTTTCTATTATGTTGACTCCTTAGCCCAACAGCAAGTATTGCAGGGTCTATCTGGAGGTTCTGGTCAAATGTTGGGACAAGGTTTTGCTGATGACACCTTTGTTTTTTTAAAGGCCAATAATGTGAATGTGTAAATTTGTATGGCTGCATTGAATAAATTCAACTCTAATAGATGTCACTACTGAAAATTTTCATGCACTAATATGGGGGGGGGGAGGCTATCAAAAGGGCATGTCCTTAGACATTTGGGGTACCCCATTGGTGTGAATGTATCTCGGACTGACCTGCAACATTGGGTCCTTAAGAAGGTGTACTATAAGATTGTTGCATGGCACTATGAGGAATGGCCTCTCCATGTGAGACTGCGAAATATTCAGTCCATACTAGTGGCTTATACTACCTTTATGCCTTGTGTTCCATGGGCAAAGAGAAATTTGAAGTCATTTAACTCTGTCATGAACAAATTCCTGTGGAATTGCAAGAAAGCATCATCTGTTTGGGTGGCTTGGGAGGTGTTGGCTTTGCCTAAGAACATGGGGGGCTGTGGCATTTTGAATCTGGGCCTACATGCTATTCCCAGGAGGGAAACATACATAAAGTATATGCTGGAGTCTGATCAAGATTGGGGAAAATATATGTGGGCCATGTGAGAGCTTCTGTCTGCTATTTTCATGGCTGCTCGAATTGTCTGAATGGGATAAACCTTTTAGTGTTGCACCTATCAAAACAGGTTATGACATTTCAAATATGTTGGTTGTATCTTGAAAGCAAGTGTTTGATGTGTTGATCTACCAAGGTAGAATGAGATATATGGGGTGTTATTTATGTGTTGAAAATGTATTTTGGAGTTATGTATTCAGAAAGTTGCCTGCTAAAGCCTTAGGGAAAAAGGCCCTTTCTCTTTTCAAGAAGGGCATCTGCTCCATTAGTCAAGCTGTGGACTCTAAGGCCTATTTTAAATCTTTTTTAACAGCTAGAAGACAATTTGGATTGCAATATGGCTTCAAAATTCCTTGGCATATGCTATGTGCCTTTGTCAACAATCTGCAAGTTCCTCTCAACACTGAAGACCAAGACAGGTTCAAAGATCTGGCCTTTACTGCTTCACAAAAGAACTAGTGGACTGCCCAAACCAAGGACTTCCATAGAGCCTTGCTTCCTCCAGGGACAATACAGGATAGATGTGATAAAATATGTCATGTGAACAATGACAAGGAGTGGTGGTCTCAAGTGTTTATCAAAACTTGGAATTGTAAAATGCTTTTTAAACTTAAAGTGTTTCGGTGGAGAGGTATATTGGGGGGGCTCCCCACTGCTGATGTAATGCTCAAAAACCAAATTGGAGATGGTAGCTGAATGGTGGTAGTAGGCTGAATTTTGGTGCCAATCAACTTGGGGAGTCTGCTTATGGTCTTTCAATGAGGCAATCTATATTAATCAGGATGATATGAGGAAGAGATGTATGTGGATTATACAGAAGATGTAACGTGTCATGGCTTCCAAGAAAGTAATGTGCATGCTGGTGATAGTGATGGTGATGTTAGTGCCATACATGAGAAACATTGCTAATGCTGAGGTGAAGGAATTGGGGTAATAATTAGCGGCTAGGGTAGGGGCACAAATAGGTGAGGAGACAGATTGGTTGGCCAAGAAAGTTCATTACCCTTACAATAAAGGGTATCACGCTCACTACAAGAAGAAGGGCAGCAACCACCACAAGAAGGGTGGCTATGGCAAGGGTGGCACGGGCCATCCTCACTATCTAATTCAACCCCAACTACTATGTTCGTGCATCTTGTGTCTAGTTTTTGGTTTAACTCCCCAGGCACGCAGTCTTGTGAGATAAATAATACAATGTCTACACTTGGGTGCCAAAATGTGTTCTTTTTGTTGTAAAGTGAGTTCCGGTCGGTTTGAGATTTTGTTTATGTGTAAAGAAGCTCGTATGGATTTTCAGACTGCCTCTACCATCATACTGTGTGGACAAGTGCTGCATGTTAATCCATGCAAGCCCATTAAAATGATCAAAGAAGCTCTTTACTAAGTACCCTATGTGAGTTCAGTTTGTTGAGCTCCTTGCCTTTCTTTCACCATGCATTAAAGGTCTTGCTTAATCCTTAGGCAAAGTATTGTTCTCTCTCCCGATTCAATGTCCCAATAAGAACAAGACTTGTATCCTCTCCCAAACCAATCAAAAATTCTTTGAGACTTTACAAATTTAGTTTGATAGAGTGGGTAAGCTGGTTATATATTTCAAAATGGCCAGCCTCGTAGGGTCTTTCTATCATTGTGGCCACTTTGGCCATTTATCTAAAATTGTTTTGACTCTTCTTCAATCATCTGCCGAGATGATTCCTTCTTCTCTTGGAAGTAAGAGGGAAGGAATACTCTTGTTCCTAAAAAATAGATTTTTGGCAAGGCACAGAGACTAGATAAACCTCTTAGTCCACCTCCTTCTGTTCAAACACCATCTTACGCTAGAATGCCAAGTCAAGGTAGGGCATCCCCTTCCAGTCGAAATGCTCGTCCTAATTTTTTTTATTAAAAACCCTACTCTACTCCCTCTACCTCTTCTAATCCAAGAGCTACTACTGACAAAGGAGAACGTCCTATGTACTATGATGGATTTGTAGCCTCTAGGAAAACATTCAAGGCCAAAGTATCCTCTTTCAATTATGCTTCTGATAGCTACTATGAAGCCCTCATGCAATACATGTTGCATTCTCCCTAGACACTAGTTGTTATTCACCATGTTGTTCAAGCTCATGAATTTGCTCAAATGCAATCTTTCGATGACCCAATCATACCACTTGAAGTTCACATGAGACACACTAATACTGAGGGGCATACACAGATAGCTATAACTACTCCTCTTTTAATGACGAAGGGCTTTATTGTCCCACTCATTTACATAGCTTTAACACTACTCCTGTACTTGGACACTTAAATGTCTTGAGACACTAAAGTGTCCTGTTTTCCTACCAAATCCTAAGTCCTACTTCTACTTGCTACCTTGAGTCCTTAATGGAGAGGGTAAGCAATGTATCACTTTCTAAAACTTACAAATACATCCAAAACATATTTTTCTTTGTATACAATGATATGCTTGAGATGGCCATCTCAAACACGTAGAAATTTTCATTATTTTATATATTCTCAAGTAATTTTTTTTGCACGTAAAAGTTGCAATTATCTATAGCACAATTGTGGAAAATTATGTAAAATTTTCTATGAGGTCTCTTCATTTTTTCTTGAGCTTATGAAGTCAAATTTTTCAAATCATCAATTGCATTCTTACGGGGGTCCACTTGAAGAGTATAGTTCTTGATCATGATAGCTTCGAAAATGCAAGGTTATATTTTTAAAAGAAGGTTTATCAGGCCACCGCATCCAATAGTGAGTTTCTAGCAAAGTTTGCACGGGGATTCGTGTATGAGAGGTGTCAAGCAACATCGAGTGATCTGATAGAGCATCGGATTACATGGGAAAGGTTGGGTGGAGCTCTCCTTGACAATTGCAGGATGAAAAAGGGAGTTTGGAGAGGAAGATCATCAAGTTCAGTGTTTTTTATGGGTTCACCAATAGAGAAGCATCTACATGTGACGGTGCCTTATAATCAATACCGACAGTGTCGGCACACATATTGTAGCCACACAAGGTAGTAGAGAAGTCAATGTATATTTTGCTTGTACCGGGCATGGAGATAGGGGGAATAAATGTCAAGGAGGATGAGCTGCAAAATCTATTGATTGAGATGAAAGTAGAGTTGCATGAAAAGAGGGATTTTTGGTTCAAAAATGATGGGTTTTTCTCTGCTTGTAGTGGCTTCTACACTGCATTGGAGCAACTAAACAAGGATTTGGAGATACTGAAGAACTCACCAAATTTTGATCTACAAGAGGTTGATTGCAAGGAGAGAGAGGTCAAAGAAATCACCAAAATGCTTGATAGAGGAGGTGCCAACACTGACTGGGCTCGGCCTCAAGAATAATTGGATTCCTTGTAGGTAATCTTGTTACTCAAATAGCAAAAAAATTGCTTTTACTTCTTTGGAATTACTAAGAAAGTACTTGAGCTATGCATACAAAGTGCTTAAAAAGTGCAGATGGAGCACTAAGAAGTGCCTGGAACGTGGTGCAGGGAAAGATGGTTGGTGCTGTGAAAAATACAAAGCAATGCTATGGGTGCCTAAGGGTGCATGACAAAGTGCTAGAGTAAGTATGAAGGACCTCAACATGCACGAAGATTAGGAAATGTATGTCTAAGGTGGTTATCTAGGCCAAGACGGCTCCAAAAAGGGCCAATTAGGTTTGTAGGTTGAGGTTTCCAAAATACTGAGATTGTGCTTTGATATGTGGTATTTAAAGTACCTTACGAGCCAGTCCAAACGGCTCCTCAAATGAAGCTACGGTATGAAAGATATTGGAATTCAAAGCTGGAATGCTTTGCAGATCCCTGACATACAAAGTAAATGGAGGTGGATATTCAAAGGTAATGTGAGAAGATAGGACTGAAGTGCTCGATTTGTGGTGCATGCTGGTCTTTCTAGACTGTCAATCGAAGCTCGGATGGGCAAGTTATTGCCAATTGAATATTTGATGGGGGCCCGTTGTGTGGCAGTTTGATAAACTACCTCGGTAGGCATGCCATCTAGGGATTTTGGGCCTTTCCATCGTTCTCGAGGACAAGATCACTTTGTAGAGTCAGCAAGAATTGACGGATCATTAATTGAATATGGGAAGATTGAGATATTGACGGTCAAAGTTGGGAGCAAAGTGAAATACAAAACTCAACTACTATTGATCTACTCCAAGCCTATGTTACAAAATTAGATCAATGCGATCAATGGAAAAAGTATTTACCCTTAGTGTAGTATACATACAATAATACTTTCCATACTTCTATGGGAATGGATCTCTTCAAATTTATTGAAGGAAACCCAAAACCCCCACTGATATATAGTCAAGATGTTGGGAAGTTCTTTGATGCTGATGAGTATAGTAGAGACCTTAACACTAGGATGGTAACAGGAAACTTTTATGTCCTTGGACACTTTTGTGTCCTGTTGCGTGACCATTTTGCTTGAATTATTTGAAGAGTATGAAAATGAATTTCTAGGTACTATATATCCACAAAGTTGCCTTATGAGCTGAAAAAAACTTGACATTTTTTTTGGAGTATCGATTTTATAATTAATCTATCTCTTGCACAACATTTTTGAACCTAAACTGTGTGAAAAAATGGGTCCTGTTTTTGGTTTTTTTTTAATTTTTTGCAACTTTACCACTCTAAACTTCATGTTTGTGAGGTTTAGATTTCTAGAGGATAAGCCTTCATAATTCTCAACATGTTTTGATGCTTGTAGGGAGAACTAAATGTTCAAATTGAAAGTTGTGACCAACTTACAAGAATTGCATAATCCTGTTTTTTGGTCAAAATTAGCCCTTTTATTAATTTTTTGGTGGCTTTCTTGATGTCAAAATTCAATATTGATTGTGTATAACATAAAGCTCATCTTCCTTGAGTTTTGGGGGATCTAATACGCTATATAGCATAGTATATGATGATGGTTGAGTTTTTTTATTGCTGAAGAATACGAGACGTTTTAGAGTAGCGATTAAAACTTTCTCAATATTGCTAGTTTCTTAGGCCAATTGTGTGTATTTTGTAGGTAGTAACCATATCTAGTCATAAACTACAAACTTGGCTAGATATTGATTAGTTTCTATGGGTTTCTAGAGGTCATAATGCTAAACCCAGTTTTTTCATGTTTGCTGTATTTAGCACTTTATCATTTCCCCCAAGGTTCCACTTAGTAAGAGATCCATATCCTGTTGACATGCTCCATGTCTCCTTTTGAATTCAAAGGTCCAAGGGAAACTAAGAAAACATGTATATAGTATTTGTATTGAGTGTGACTATAGAAACTTTGATGATAGGTCCGTAGAATGGCAAAAATGCAACTTTTTTGTACCTTTTTTTTCCCAAAAAAAAATTAGTGAGGTAAAAGCAACCATATGTTTTGATCACCAACCGATTGAAGTTAACGGGGCATTTTATCTCATGTCCTACAAAAATCTCCACTCTTATTTATATGCAATCAACCGTAAGAAATTGTTGTTTTGGGCAAAATGCACTGGTCCATCAACTTGGAGGCTTGTAGCGACCAAGGGATGAGAAATCTTACAAGTTTCTCAATTTTTCCATATGTAGTAGTCCTTGAACTATAAGCTCATGATAGAATTTTTCAAAATGAGTGGATCTACTATGGTTTTGGATTTTTTTTCCAAAACCCTGAAAGGACACTTTTATGTCCCGTTAGGTTACCATTCTAGTGTTAAAGAATCTTTTAACAAGATTAAGGAAGCTATATCCCTCATAGTAGAACAAAAGCAAAAGGCTACTGCTGATAAGCATATAAGATCCTTGAACTTCAAAGAGATAGAATGATTGGGTATTACTTCAGTTTCCTAAATCACACCTAAGCCATGCAACAGGAAAGGGGAAACAAGGACTCCCAATGAGTAATAAACAATATCAAGTTAAGCTATCAAAAAGATATTATGGACCATTTCATGTCCTTAAGCCAATTAGTAAATTCGCTTATCAGTTAAAGCTACTTAGCACTTGGCTCATTCATAAAAACCTTTCATGGGAGCCTCTAAAACCTTATAAGTACAAAGCCACCCAAAGACCGAGTAATTGAAGATTCACCTAAATTTGAAGGTCAAGAAGACATCTTGCAGCTTGAGAGCTTTTTATGACATGTAAAAAGGGCGTAACAAAGTTGTAAGGTTATCTTATTAAATTTCAATAATATCTTTTTCAAGATAAAAGGTGGATGTGAGCCATCTAGTTAAAGGATATTTTAAACTTTGTAAATGCTTACAATGACTCATGTCAAAGGTAGGAACCAAGTACGAACAAGCAATGTGTTTCCTAAAGAATTTTGTCTTGTTTTGACTCTATGATTTCTTTTTAATGTTGATAAGTTTTTTCTAATTGTATGCATACAATTAATAATATTTGGGGCAGACACGTTTCTCTCAAGAACCTAATAGACTTTGCCAATCCACTATGGCAGATGATTAGTGGGGCTTGATACATTACATGCTTGCAATAGCTTAGACTCTTAAGAATCACGGGGACTTAGCCATACTCGTTTGGAAGATGTAAGGGCTAGGTAAAGACAAGCTTGCGACACCTACATCTCTCAGCACTAAGGAAGGATGTTGATGGGTAGAAAGGGATCATCTACCCAAAGTAAAAGGACTAGCTATGACTTTATTTTCCCTACTCCATAGTCGAGGATGACTATGATTTCAACTGAGAGGTAATGTCAAGAAAAGTAATCTCTAACCTTCTAAAATTGTTTCCATCTTAGGTTTTCCACTTAAGTGCAGGGGATATAAAAGAGAACAAGTGAAGTTGATTAAAGTGCGTATAGGCTCAATTCGCTCAAAGGCTTGGGGCCAAATGAAATAACCAATCAAGAAGATAAAAATTGGTTAGCATGGGATGCATGCCGCATGCCTCGCCTCTCTCTCACTCAGTATCTTTCTAAGTATCAAGAAATCATATTAAAACTAGAAGGTCTACATAAATTCCAAAAGATATGGGGTTTCAATAGGGGCCTTGACAAAGACTATCGTCTTCATGTCAAGACCCAACATCCAAAAACTTTGGAAGAAGCTATCGCTCATGCCCAAACATATGATGATGACCAAGAGAGGAAGGGAAATGTTCCCTACTCTAGGAATACTTTTGCTAAGAGCAATTTAGCAAAGAGCCAATGAAGAGGTAGATATCCCACACTTTCCAAGAGGAACAAGAGACAATCTACCTCTCCACGCCCTCAAGAGGCTATGAAACCTAAGCAATCACGAGATTCTCCACGTGGGTCTCTTAGCACTACCAATGTTTAGCGTGCAAAGAAACACAATTTGTGTTTCAAATGTCTTTCAAACCAACATAGCAAGAAGGATTGTCCTCATTTTCAAGGCAAAGAAAAGGCCATGCACACGGTGCAATGCCTCACATTAGATTCATCTCCTAAATATTGTGTTTGTAGAGGTTCTTCATATGGATAAAAAGCACAAGTGTTGTGTGCCTGCTTCAATATGTAGCCACCTTTGGCCCCCATGACTTTATTCGCATGCATGGGACTATTAATGGACAACGTGTTCTTATTTTAGTGGATGATGGTGCAACTCATAACTTCCTGAACTATAAGCAAGAAATTGAAGCTTACGCAGACTCCCTACTCCCACAAGTATGTGGTACAACAGATGTGTGGAAATGATAAAGAAGTATGGGATAGCTGATCTCTTGGGATAGCTAATTCCAGTAAAGGAGCTGATCTCTTGAGATAGCTAATTCCAGTGTTAGAAGATTTTAGCTACTAGTGATGTATTAGTTCAGACAATAGACTGGACAGAGGAGCAGAAATTGAACTGAAACTGAACTGGAATTTATCTACTGGAATAAGAACCAGACTATGTACTGAGAATAATATTCAAATTCAGATTCAGAGTATTGAATACAGCGTAAGTGCAACTGGAATATACTACCGTGATTGGAATTATAGATGAAAGATTACAATGAGTATGATGTGGCTTACAAACAGAAAGATAGAGTACAATCGACAACAATTGCCAATGATTGACAACTCAAGTACAAATGCCGCCAACCTGCTAACTCGACTATGCTCACGATTATGCTAACCCGATTACAATGTAATGGGCCCTATTTATATGCCTTGGGTTTACCATGGTAATTACCGTAGTAATTATTGACCGATTCACTGCCCGTCTTCATAAGAGAGCGTTCCCACTTAGGATCACTAGTTCTGGCCAGCTTGTGACAATGCGAAGCAGTATGGATCCATCCTTCTGGAAGAGGATGATTGGTTTTGACCCGAGCTTCAAAAATAATCTCAACCATCTCTCTATACTGTGGTGCTAGTCCCGCCTTAGCTACAATATCCTTTTCAGGAACTTTAGAGGACTCAATAGTAAGTTGCAGCAACTGATTGGTGATCTTGGTCAGGCCCCTGATCTGAATCTTCCACTAACTCATACACATCCAGATCCTTTGCATCTCTTCTTTCAGCTCGTGAATATCATTGAGTTGGAGAGCTTCATTGAACAGTGTTTGCAAAATTTTCCATTCCACAGTCGATCGCTCATACCAATTCTGGAGCTCATCAATAATCTTGAGGTATGTAAGGCGATCGACTGGTTCTGGATGTTGAGGATAAAGTGTTGGAAAAAATCTTGGCAGTTATGTCTCTCTTGCTAGGAAAGCATACAGGAGAACTAGAGAATCAGACACGAATTCTAAAAAATTGAGAACATCCTGGTTCTCTTGCTGCATCATTTTTCTAGTTATCCTCACTATCTGATATAGTTTGCGGAGATCAGTTGCCTGTTCTCCAACTGACATTCTAGTCTGAGGTCCTTGAATAGTGGCTGTCTTATCTTCAAGAATGGCCCGCACTCTTTGATCCAAGACTCCTCTAGCAATTTGCATCTGCTCCAAAACCTCTTTCAATTGTTCCCTAACATCCTTCATACATTTGTAGGTTGGTTTGTCTCCTAGCAAAAGTTCCAATTCAAGAGCGAGACAGCGGCAATCTGCAGTAGACTGTCTTTGCAAACGTGGGTTGGTCACACTCTCTTCAACAGTGATTATCCATTCAGGGACCCATTCCAGTAGCTAGACTGTGTTGGGATGCACACGTAAACGGCAAGTTTCTTGATCATGAAAATCCACTGATTTCTAGTGCTCCACCATTTCCCTGGCCCCGACATACAATCTTCGAAGGCGTTCCAGATCAGATAGGAGATCATCATCCTCCAGATATTGTCTAGTTATGAGAGCCTACTAATGTCTCAATCACCTGTTAAGGGTGATAAGCTGTAAGGAATGTTGCTGATCAGCTGCTGGTCCCTCATCCTTAGCTTTGCTTTATCCTTTAGCCTCCCTATTGAGCTGGGACTTGCTGGCTGATTCCCATTGTGACTGGGTTGTTGTTCTTCTGACTACTGATTGCCCAGCTTCTGCCCTTCATTCTATTTTACAAAAGTACATTTAATGGATGAAGTCTTTTTGTGTTACTGCTTCTCTCCAAGTCTTATGAATTCTCAAGAGAAAATTGGTATGGATTCTAGCCCTTTGCTAACAATTATAAAGAGCAAAGGGCTCTCAATTCTAATTATATTGAGCAACGTGCAACTGTTGGAAGAAATATTAAAGGAATTACAAGATTCTCCATCCCAGCATAACTCTAGTTACTTTCTCCTTTTGCACGGCAAAAGCTGACTCACTTACTCACAGTGTATAGTGATGTATTCTCAAGTGATTTACCACTAGGTTTACCCCCTACACATGACATGCAGAATGGAATAGATGTCCTTCCGGGCACTACACCGGTGAGTAGTCTAATCAACTCCATGCGGCAAGATACTATACAAAGATAGATCTTCGTTCAGGATACCACCAGGTGTGTATCCTTTTGAAAGATATCTCTAAAACTACCTTTAGAACACGGTTCGGCCATTTTGAATTTTTCGTTATGCATTTTCCTTTAACCAATGCTCCAGCTACATTCATGACACTCATGAATAGTGTCTTACGTCCCTATCTTGCAAAATTTGTTGTGGTTTTCTTTGATGACATTATCATTTACAATAAGACTAAAGATGAACACATAGAACACTAATGGGGGATAAGTGTTTGAACAGCTACGAACTCACACCATGTATGCTAAGCCAAGCAAGTGAAATTTATTTAAAAACGAGATACATTAACTCAATCATGTGATCTCTTATTCTGGCATCAAGATGGGCACTGACAAGGTTGATGCCGTTCTTCGATGGCCACATCTCGACATGGTTGAGGAGCCTCAAATCTTCTTAGACATGGCTAGATTTTATCAAAAATATATCTGTGATTATGTCATAATCGATGTTCGTATGATGGATTAACTTAAAGAAAAAGGTAAGACCTTTTATTGGGAAGACACCCAACAATGCAGTTTTGAACAGATCAAGGTAGCTATAGCCACAACTCCCATCCTAGCAAACGTTCACCCACTTAAGTCATTTGTGGTAGAGACTCATGCTAGTGATAAAGCAATTGGTGTGGTACTTCTCTAGGAGGGAATACATGTAGTCTTTGAAACTAAAAACTTGGATAGAGCTCAACAGAATTATTATATCTATGAGAGGGAGCTCTATGCCATCAAGATTGATGTTCCTATGATGGATCAAATTAAAGAAAAAGGTAAGACCTTTTTGTGGGAAGACGCGCAACAACATAGTTTTGAATATATCAAGGTATCTATAGCCACTGCTCCCATCCTAGCAATCGTTGACCCACTTAAGCTGTTTGTGGTAGAGATTGATGCTAGTGATACAGCAATTGCTATGGTACTTATCTAGGGGGGAAGACCTATAGCGTTTGAAAGTAAAAAGTTGGATAGAGCTCAAAAGAATTATTATCTCTATGAGAGGGAGTTGTATGCCATGGTTCACGCTTTACAAAAGTGGCGACACTATTTATATGGTGCCAAGTTTGAAGTAGTTTTTGACCATGAGAGTATAAAATGGTTTACTACTCAAACAAACTTGAAGGGTTGCAAAGCTAAATGGGTGAAGATCCTTCAAGGATATGATTGAAAGCTATGATAATGCAAGGGGCAATATAATGTAGTAGCGGATGCACTAAGTCAGATGTCTCAGATTAATTCACTCGCTTTCACGGAAATAAAGAGTGAATTTTTGGAGTCATTGTGTGGCAAGTGTGCACAAGATCAATCATATGCTAGAGTGTGGAGTGCAATTTTAATAACGGACCGCTTACACTCACATGTCTCTGTACGGCGAGATCAACATATTTCTTCACGCGTAGATAAAATGTCCAACACCCACAGCTCCACCCCTACCCAGGACGATTTTAATCAATGGAAGAGTTTTTCCATTAATGATGGCTACTTACTCCACAAGGGTAGAGTATGCGTTCCAAAGGGCTCAAACGCTAGTTGCCAAATATTATTTGAGTGTCACGATAGTCCAAGTGCTGGTGATCCAGGTATTCATAAGATGTATACCTTAGTTTGACAGCAATTTTATTGGCCAAGCTTACATTATGATGTTCAAGAGTACGTACTAAACTGCCAATAGTGCAAGTTAATAAGGCACAATGCCTCAAGGTAGGTGGCCTTTTACATCATTAGAGATTACACAAGGTAAGTGGGTGAGTATCTCTATGGATTTTGTAGTAGGACTCCCTAATACAAATCGTGGCCATGATGCCATATGGGTAATTGTAGACCTTCTAACAACGATGTGTCAATTTATTCCTACTAAGACTATGGTTCAGCCACTGGAACTAGCATCACTATTTATAGAGTATATATATAGACTCTATGGTCTTCCAGCTAGTATCATTAGTGACAAAGATCAAAAGTTTGATAATCACGTATGGAGAGCTATATTCCAAAAGTTGAAAACTACACTTAATCTTAGTATGACTGATCATCCCAAAATAGATGGTCAAATTAAAAGGGTAAATCAAGTGCTAGAGGTTATGCTACGAGCGTAAATTACTAATAAGCAAACCAATTGGGAAGACTACCTTCCTATATTGAAGTTTGCTTATAATAGTTCAAAGTGTGTGACTACAGGGTTTAGTCCATTTATGCTTTTATTTGGTTCTCAACCTAGATCACCCGTTACGGTGGGGTTGGCTACGGAGAAGATACAACAAGCGAAGAATTTTCTTCAAGACCATTTTGATATGCTTCCATTTCCTCGACAAAATGTTCAGCAAGCTCAAGATTGATATAAGAAGTTTGTAGATGAGCATCTCCATCTTGCTACTTTCCAAGAGGGAGAAAAGGTTTTCCTCCAGCTTCCGGAATGTGGGGCAGGGGGGGGGGGGGGTAATGTAGGGATGTGGAGGCAAGGCGATCGACACGATCAAATAGTAGTGTACACCTGCGTGAGGTTGTAAGATAGCATGGTTGGGTGGAGACTAGCACACGGTATTACTCTCCTCCTTTTATCCAAGTTTCAAACTAAGAGTGATATTTTACTAAGTTAGCAATAACAACAAAAAATCATTAACTAAACTCTTTGTATTCACCGATTTACATTGTAACTGATCTAATCTTATACAATTGTCCTTCCAACCTGGTTTGCCTCCCGAGCCATAGTGCGTGGAGTTTGTTTGGCCCAAGCTTCGCGTTGTTGTCTATAGGATGATCCTGTTGTAGTCTTATAGCTCTTTTTGGATTTCCCACTCCGCATCTACCATGTTACCATCGCAATAGCTCTTGTAACGATCTATAACTTGGTTGTCCATTGCGTGTTGTACACTGGATTGCTTGTTTTTCCAAAATATTATTATGTAGCCCTCCAACCAGTCTAGTGAAAAAAGTTGATCGAGGGCATTTAGACTCCCAATGATTAATCAACAATATTAAGTTAAGCTATCAAAATTAATGACATTATGGTCCATTTCATGTCCTTACACCAATTAGTGAATTGAATTATCAATTACATCTACTTAGCACTTGGCTCATTGATAAACCCTTTCATGGGAGCCTTTAAAACCTTATAGATTAACCTCTAGTTGAAAAACCTTAGCACAATCCTTTGGATGTCCAATAAAATTGATCCCAAAACTTGTTAAATTTAGACTGACTTTGGTAAGATTTAATTTTACCCTAAGGCTTTTGAATCTTCATATACTTCGATTCTAATGAGTAAATTTTATGACTTAAAATTTACATACTTAATTTCTATTTTTAGAATCCTATAATTGCTATAATAAACTCCCTTGACTTGTATCTTTGATCAAGATTGCTCAGGATAGATTTATCCTTTCTTGATATATGCTCTTTCATAGACTTCTTTCATTTGGCCCCAAGTCTTTGAGCGAATTGAGTCTATACGCACTTTAATCAACTTCACTTCTTCTCTTTTAAAGGTTAGAGATTACTTTTCATGACATTACCTCTCTCTTAAAGTCATAGTCATCCTCGACTATGGAGTAGGGAAAATAAAGGCATAGCTATTCCTTTTAATTTAGGTAGATGATCCCTTCTTACCCATCAACGTCCTTCCTTAGTGTTTGAAAGACTTAGTTGTTGCAAGCATGTCTTTACTTAGCCCTTACATCTTCCAAACTAGAATGGGTAAATCCACTTGATGCTTAAGAGTCTAAGCTATTGTAAGCATGTAATGTATCGAGCCCCACTAATCGTCTTCCATAGTGGATTGGAAAAGTCTATTGGGTTCTTGAGAGAAATGTGTCTGTCCCAAGAATGATTAATTGTATGCATACAATTAGAAAAAACTTATCAACATTAAAAAGAAATCATAGAGTTAAAACAAGAAAAAATTCTTTAGGGAACACATTGCTTGTTCGTACTTTGTTTTTACCTTTGACATGAGTCATTGTAAGCATTTACAAAGTTTAAAATATCCTTTAGCTGGATGCCTCCCATATTCCACCTTTTATCTTCAAAAAGATAATATTGAAATTTAATACGATAACCTTACCACTTTGTTAAACCCTTTTTACATGTCATAGAATTCTCTGAAGCTGCAAGATCTCTTCTTGACCTTCAAATTCAAGTGAATCTCGGTCTTAGGGTGGCTTGTCCTTATAAGGTTTGAAAGGCTCCCATGAAAGGATTGATGAATGAGATAAGTGCTAAGTAGCCTTAACTGATAAGCCAATTTACTAATTGGCCTAAGGACATGAAAGGCGCCATCATATATTTTTGATAGCTTAACTGAATATTGTTAATTACTCATTGGGAGTCCTTGTTTCCCCTTGCATGTTGCATGGCTTAGGTGTGCTTTGGGAAATTGAAGTAATACGCAATCATTCTCTTTGAAGGTCAAGGATCTTCTATGCTTATTAGCCTCCGACAATCAAAACCACCGCATAATACTCGACAAGGCCACTTGCCACATACATAGTTCCCTGAGGAACCCGGCATTTTTACCAAGGGAGTGAGCTCCATCTCTCTCTCTCTCTCCATGCTGCCTAATGGAAGGGATTATTACCCTTTATATATGTAGACAAAATCATGGAATTCACCCTTCATGTGGGTTTAAAAAGAATACCATGTGGAGTTTCCTCAAGAAAAGCTCTCTTGGAGTTGATAAATTTTCTTCTAAAAACCTTTTTTTACCTTACCACTTTCCAACGTCCTAACTCCTGGCTCTTGAATCCTTTTAGCAAGCTATACAGCTCGATTGAAAGCCCACTATGCTTGCCCAGGTCATTCTCACTACTAATTCAAGACTTGGGTTACATAACCACCTTTGGAAATGGTTCATGGTCAATCAGGAAGGGAAATCTTGTGATTCTCAAGGGTCAAAATCATGGAATTCTTTACTTGATTTTTTTTTTGTGTAAAAGCGGATTGTATATCCATAGCCGAACTGAGTCGTGGCATAAGTATCCAAGCCATGTGAGCCAAAAGGGAATGAAAACACTAGCGTGTTTTGGGTACGTACCTGTGTTTAGTTATTCCATTTTTCCATGTGTGAGCATTGCATTTATGGTAAAGAAATTAGGAGTACCTCATCTCCATTAAATAGGAATCATTGATAGCCTTTGGAGCTTGTTTATAGCAACATTTTTTGTCCTAGGTTGACCCATTCACTAGGAGAAGCTATCTATTTTGTGACTTTGGTAGATGATTCCACTAGAAAGATGTGGGGTTATCCTTTGCAACATGAGGATCACATCTTCTCTATTTTCTAGAAAATCTTAGTATATATCTATAATAATAGAGAGGAAGAAAAAGAAGAAGAGCTATGCGGATCTATTTACTTGGATTTGCATCGATAGACAAGTGCTTGAGTGAGAAGACCATCTCTTAAGCTCCCTTGTCTGTTTGTGTGTGTGTGTGTGTGTGCGTGTGTGTGTGTGTGTGTGTGTGTGTGTGTGTGTGTGTGTGAGAGAGAGAGAGAGAGAGAGAGAGAGAGAGAATACTTGCTTGAACACATTGGGCATATAAGAGAGTGAGAGAATGCACAAAAAAATCCCACGAGGCTTCTCCTTCGTTCCCTTTCCACACTCACCAAAAATCTTCACAATGGAAAACTAGGTACATGGAGCAATGATAACTAAAAACTTAGGGGAGCAGAACTTATCATAGAAAGAAAGCATAGTGTCAAAACAAGACAAATTTCTTTAGGAAACATGGTTGTTCATACTTGGTTCTTACCTTTGACATCAGTCATTGTAAGCATTTACAAGGTTTAGAATATCCTTTAACTAGATGCCTCGCATCCACCTTACATCTTCAAAAAAGTAAGTTTGAAATTTTATAAGATGCCTTTAAATAGCCTTACCACTTTGTTAAACCCTTTTTGCATGTCATAGGATTCTCCCAAGATGCAAGATTTCTTCTTGACCTTCAAATTCAGGTGAACCTTCAATTACTTGGTCTTTGGATGGCTTGTCTCTATAAGGTTTTAACTGCTCCCATGAAAGGCTTTATGAATGAACCAAGTGCTAAAGTAGCTTTAACTGATAAGCCAATTTACTAATTGTCTTAAGGACATGAAATGGGCCATAATATCTTTTTGATAGCTTAACTTTAAAAAATTTCTTACTTATTGGGAATCCTTCTTTCCCCTTGCATGTTGTATGGCTTACGTGTGCTTTGGGAAACTGAAGTAATACCCATGAATCATTCTCTTTGAAGGTCAAGGATCTTATATTTTTATCAGTAGTAGCCGTTTGCTTTTGTTGTACTATGAGGGATATATGTTCCTTAATCTTGTTAAAATATTATTTAAGGTCTCTACTATACTCATCAGCATCAAAGAACTTCCCACAACTGTCTTGACTATCGGTGGAAGTTTTGGTCTTGCTTCAATAAGTTTGAAGAGATCCTTTCCCATAAAAGTACATTATATGGACTGTATTATTGTCTGCATACTACACTAAGGGTAAATACTTTTCCCATTGATCGCTTTGATCTAATTCCATAACATAGGCTTTGAGTAGATCAATAATAGTTGAGTTTTGTATTTCACTTTGGCTATCCGTTTGTAGGTGATAGGCCGAGGAGAGGTTCAACTTAGTATTCAGATTCTCAAAGCTTAAGAGACATTTTTAAAAGTTACTGGTCAGTCTTGGATCTCTATCGATTCTCGAATACTATGGATGTTAGTAAGCCATGATACTTAAAGATCTTTTATATAAAGAGGGTTGCCATATGCTGGGATTTAATACAACTTTTGACCGGTATGAAATTCCCTTGTTTACTGAGCCTATCTACTATTGCCCGTATTCTTCTATTCTGATTAATAGACCTTGGTATTGTAAAGATGAAATACACGGATATACTCTCCCATGGGAATTAGGTATGGATAATGGCTAAAGCAATAGAGTTTGCTTCCCTCTATCATACTTTGTCTTTTGGTAATGTAAAGATGAAATACAAGGATATGTGTGTATGCAAGCACACTAGTAGATTTTGGCTATTTGCCACGTAATGTGTGGGATGTCAAGGAAATACAAAGGGTAGGCCATTTGAGAGTCCATGTTACAGTTTCAAATGATACAATCTACAAACATACGCGCTTCTTCTTTACCCAAATCTACCAAAAATTCTCAAACCTTAACCTTTGCTAAAGCTTAAATTGCATCTTCAATCTCAATATTTATGCACACAACTTTGAGCACCAATTGTTCTTTCAAAAATGCATCATCCTTGCACACTACGTGAAATAGAAAACCTGGAGGTGAATATTAGAAAAACGGTGAAGAATTGGTAAAAATTTTCTATTATGAAGTTTAGATCATGTTGAAATAGGAAAAAATAGAGGACAAAATTTTCAGATCTACAATCTACAAGAAGAAAATTAATTCGGCAAATAGTTATATTGTGCACACATAGATTTTTGGGCACCTTCCCCTCCACACTCTCTTCTGAGCTTCCACAAGAGCATAAATCACTCTTCCATGAGCTCATAAGCTCTCAATTTGTTCTCACAAAGATTTTTAGCTTTCTTGATCTCTCCACCGCCAAGAGCAATCAAGTTATCGTCTCAAGCTCTCACTGCCACCATGCCATTGATGTGGCTCTCATACCACTTCAAGGGTGTGTTAGTGTGATGAGAGAGAGAGAGAGACAGAGAGAAGATAGAGGCAAAGAGAGAGATAGCGAGATATGGATAGAGGGGGAGAGAGAGAGAGAGAGAGAGAGAGAGAGAGAGAGAGAGAGAGAGAGAGAGAGAGGGAGAGAGAGAGAGAGAGAGGAGAGAGTAGGAGAGATAACGTGCCCTGCTCGAGAGGCATCGTGCTTGCACTGAGAAATGGCCTCTCTTTCTCCCTGTACCCAAGCTCCTGCTGTTGGTGATACGTCCCGCCCCTACATGCAAACCTGCTAGGAAGATAGATCTCATATCGTCTACATCTCACGTCCCTTCTTGAGCAATAGAGCATGTCTCTACCAGAGGCATTTAAGATTAACCCTAATGCTGAAGCCACATCGTCTATTTTGAGGGGTGAAGCTTTGCTGTTTGATTCTCTCTCTATGTCTGATGCATTAAAGGATTCCTTGACAATGGACCCTACTGTCCAAGGGCAACATAAGGTGGTTTGGAAATCTACTACTGTATGGAATCATGTTTATGTGTTTCAGAGGAGAGCTATTGTGTTGTACTATAAAGGGAAACTTCCCAGCATTAGGTAGGTTGCTTGATTCATTGACCATGTATTTCATCGTATTGTGGTCGATAAAATATTTTACTTTGGTTCTAGTTTATTTGAGGTACTGTTCTTCAAGGAGAATGATCAAAAATCCTTTTTGACATCTTCTACTGTTATCCTGTGTGGACAAGTAGTGCATGTTATTCAATGGCAAGCAGTAAGGAAAATTAAAGAAGAACTCATGAGCAAATGCCATGTCTGGGTAGAGCTAGTTGACCTTCCCTCTTACCTCTAGTCCTGTATTTCTGAAATGGTGTCCTCCTTAGGGAAAGTTCTCTTTAGCCCTACCATTGATTGCCCCAATAGGAACAAAGCCTGTGTGCTTTGGGAAACTGATAAAGTGTTCCCCTCAACATTGGAAATTGAAATGGAGGATGTGGGCAAAGTGGTATTGTATTTGAAATGGGGAAACTTGGCTGGCTCCTGCTTCCACAGTAGGAAGTTAGGGCACTTCTCCAAGAATTGTTCTACACTAAAGGATGGCTCAGTTGAACTCATACCATCTTACCCAGGTAGCAAGAATCTGGTCCCAAGTATTAAAATCTTTGGAAAACCCCTTGTGACCCCCCAACTGCTGTAGCTGTTGTGGCTGCCTCTCAACCAAATGCTCCCCCTCCTGCTCCTAAATCTCCTATGTATAATCGCCCCCGGGCACTTCAGTCAATACCAGATCTTCTGTATCTCAGCCTTCCTCTTCCAAAAATCCAAGAGGGGGGAAGAAAGGGAAAAGACATATTGATTCAGAGGGATTCCAAGCCCCTCCCTCCAGAAAAACCTTCCAACCCAGAAATATAGCCTCAGGCTACACCTCATCCAATGTCTATGACATCCTTCAGGACTTGACCTCACTTGACACACTAGCAGCAGTAGAAGGATTGGTCAAGGAATACCAACAGAAGCAACAGAGGGACCCTCCTACTGTGAACTTGGAAATAAACATGCAAGATATGGATGATGATACCTAGATAGTTGTTAACACACGCCCATAATCATATCCTCTTATAATGTGAGGGGGATTAAAGACCCCAATAAATTACTCACCTTTAACTCTTGGCTAGTGAAGAGTAATATGGATGTTGCTTTTATTGAGGATCATCAAATGCATGAGAGAGCTCTTGAAATGTACCATTTTGAGGGGTATGCCATGTTTTATTGAGGGAAGACAAATGTTTATTATGGAGTCTTCACTTGCATTAAGCAAGAGTTGAACCCTTAATGGGTGATGGACCATCCATCTGGGAGATGCTCTATATTCTTGATTGATTCTTCCTTTGGACCTCTTCATCTAATTAATTTGTGTGCATCTAATTGTGCTCATAGAAGAACTTAGTTGTGGAAGTGGTGCTTGGAGCTTCAGCTGAAGTCAGGAGTTCTGGGTGGTGAATTTAATATGGTCACCAAGGTTGAGGATACCACATCCATAGCATCTATAATTTGTGCAAGGGAAATTATTGCTTGGGAACAGCTTAACGCTAGTTGGATGATGACTGATGCATGGGAAGATAGCAACCAGCACGCAGGCTTTACCTTCCATTCCCTCTCTCACCAATCTTCTTGGTCTAGAGTGGACAAGTTGTATTTCTTACAGGAGGATTGACTACCTATTAAAAAAGAATGTGTGGTTGATGTATCAATGTTTCTCTCTGATCATTTTCCTTTGGTATGCACCTTATCTGGCAGTACTATTGGATCCTTTAATCAAGGTCTTAAACCTTCTCTTATGATTAACAACAATATGTTATCTAATGAGAATTTTTTGCAAGAGGTTAAGAGCATGATTAAAAGAAATCAAACAGCATTTTCTCATCCACTGCATGTCTGGATGCATATATGCTCTGACCTACAGCACATTATCACAAGATCTGGAAAAAGGGCTGCTAACAAATCGAGGTAAAAGGGCAAGATGGCCCAACAAAAAATTGAGCATTTGGCTCAACAGGCCAAAGTCTCAAAAGAGCTGCTAACAAACAGAGGGAGAAGGACAAGATGTCCCAAAAGAAAATTGAGCATCTGGCTCAACAGGCCAAAGTCTCAAAAGGGTTGCTAACAAACAGAGGGAAAAGGGCAAGATGGCCCAAAAGAAAATTGAGCATCTGGCTCAAAAGGGCTGCTAACAAACAGAAGGAAAAGGGCAATATGGACCAATAGAAAATTGAGCATCTGGCTCAACACGCTAAAGTCTCTACAGTGTGTCAAAGGAAACTGGTAGAATTGCAAGAAGCAATTAGACAAATTGACCTGCAGCAAGCTGAAAGGTGTAGATTTCTATGTAGAATCCATGCACTGAAGGATTCCAATGATGTGTCAAAGGGGTTTTTCAATAAGTTAAAATCCAAGAGGAAAAGAGAAGTCATGCATTGCTAGCAAAATGAGGATGGTATTGTGTTGGATAATCAGTCAGAGATGATGCACTTCTGTGAGAAATTATATACTCAACTAATTAATGGATAGGCTAAAGTCACTTGTGATAGGGAATCTAATATTGAGGATCTGCTTCAAATTGTGGATGCATATACTGAGCAAGATGATGCAAAGAGGTTGGAACTACCCTTTGAGATCTCTGAGATCAGATATGCAATGTCAAAGTTGGGAAATGAAAAAACACATGGAATTTGTGGTATTTCCAAGGAATTTGTGGTTGCCTTTGGGATGAGCTCAAGGACATCATTATGTGTCTGATAAAATCCTCTTGGTCTGCTCAATACATGGATCCTTGTTTCAAACAGGGCCTTATCAAGATGATTCCTAAACAAACCTTCCCAAATCAATTGGGGCACTGGAGACCCATAACAATGATGGGCATTGTCTATAAACTTCTAGCTAAGGCAGTGGCCATCAAATTGAATCCCCTCCTTAGAAAATTCATCCACAGGGCTCAATCTGGTTTCATTAGTGGCCGGTCTATTTTTCATAATATTCTATCAATTCAGATAAGCATTGAGCATGCTCAAAGATCAAAGCAAGACATGGTACTACAAAATTGACTATGAGAAAGCCTTTGACACGGTGCAATGGGACTTCATTGCCAAAATTCTTGAGAAGATGGGGTTCAAACTACATATTCATGCTGGGTAGAGATGCATATTCTAGACTACTGATAAATGGAACAATGTCCAGGGAAATTGCAATCAGCCACTCTGTTAGACAAGGTTGTCCCCAGGCACGCAGTCTTGTGAGATAAATAATACAATGTCTACACTTGGGTGCCAAAATGTGTTCTTTGTTGTTGTAAAGTGAGTACCTTATGGGAGTTCTTTCTTTGGTGTAAGTTTTGTCTAAACTACCTTCTTGTAAAGGGAAATGTTCAATTTCATAGAGAGAGAGAGAGAGAGAGAGAGAACAAAAAAACCGGGTAGTGTAGCTCTAAGTATGGGTACTCCCTTATTCTTTTTTTGTATTATGATTAAGAGATATCGCTAGTGTAATTGGTGTGTTATCGAGAATCGATCACGTGAGCCTTTACCCTAGTAACAAAATCTTGTGCAACATATCTCTCTCGATTTTCATGCATATGTAAACAACACCTTCTACACATAACGACTCCAAATCTACCATAGAGTGAAAATTGCAAGAAATTTAGCATATCGTATCCATCATAGCTTCAAACAAAAAATTCCAAGGCTATCCAGAATTATCTATGAACATGCTTAATATCCATTAATTCTTGGCATCACAACATGTAGATGTGCAAGACGAGAGCCCAAAGAGTTATTTAGAGAAAGGAGTAGGACAAAAATGAATTAAACCTAGAAAATTCTCTAGTAATCAACCTCCCTATATTCATACACCTCAATTGTCACTTCTGCCTAAGAAACACCTTAGACACCACACCTTTGGGCATATGTAACAGTCCACTAGCTCCCATTCAACATTATGCAACTTCCCTTGTATGTACATAGCATGTGCTTACTAAAGGAAGATACACAATGAAAATGCTATTTCACATGCATTATTTTATCACATGGCATCATGTTCAGCTTATCACCCTACATCATGGGAATTTTTACAAACTCACAAATAAATGGGGTGTTCAAAATCTATGGAACCTAATAGTCCATGCCCGCGAGTTTTCTTGAGTATTCATAGTCAATGGTATCAAAGAGGCACATAAAGTTGATCATCATACACCCACATCAAATGGGGAGAAAATATAAGATTTGTTTTTTGTAGAAAGGATAATCAATCATATAAATGCTACAAAACATGCACCATAGGTATTCTAGTATTCTATCATGGATACAATCCTACACCAACCCCTACAAAAATATCATCAATTTTCTCTTTTTTTATCATCATATGATCCTCCATGTGCATACCCAAATCATGTTTTAGTAAGAAAAGGTAGCACCAACCATGCTAACTAGAGGCATCAAAAAATTGTGCTGGCAAATGATGATACCAATGTCTATTATATGATCAAAAAAACAATAATGGCATCCCTCATGAATAGTGTCCTCACGAATAGGGTTAATTAACAATATCAGGTATGTCCTCTTATAGGCTTAGATACTAATTCCATGCCCTGAGAGCTCATATAAACAACAGACTGGAGCACCTCTATAGACTCAAGCTAGTGTTCTTTGTTGTTGTAAAGTGAGTTCCGGTCGGTTTGAGGTTTTGTTTATGTGTAAATAAGCTCGTATTGCTTTTCACACTACGTCTACCATCATACTGTGTGGAAAAGTGCTGCATGTTAATCCAGGCGAGTCCATTAAAATGATCAAAGAAGATCTCTTTACTAAGTACCCTATGTGAGTTCAGTTTGTTGAGCTCCCTGCCTTTCTTTCACCATGCATTAAAGATCTTGCTCAATCCTTAGGCAAAGTATTTTTCTCTCTCCCGATTCAATGTCCCAATAAGAACAAGACTTGTATCCTCTCCCAAACCAATCAAAAATTCTTTGAGACTTTACAAATTTAGTTTGATAGAGTGGGTAAGCTGGCTATATATTTCAAAATGGGCAGCCTCGTAGGGTCTTTCTATCATTGTGGCCACCTTGGCCACTTATGTAAAACTGTTTTGACTCTTCTTCAATCATCTGCCGACATGATTCCTTCTTCTCTTGGAAGTAAGAGGGAAGGAATACTCTTGTTCCTAAAAAATAGATTTTTGGCAAGAAACAGAGACTAGATAAATCTCTTAGTCCACCTCCTTCTGTTCAAACACCATCTTACGCCAGAATGCCAAGTAAGGGTAGGGCATCCCCTTCCACTCGAACTGATCGTCATGAATTTGTTTAATAAAAACCCTACTCTACTCCCTCTACCTCTTCTAATACTACTGACAAAGGAGAAGGTCCTATGTACTCTGATGGATTTGTAGCCTCTAGGAAAACTTTCAAGGCCAAAGCATCCTCTTTCAATTATGCTTCTCATAACTACTATGAAGCCCTCATCCAATACATGTTGCATTCTCCCTAAACACTAGTTGTTATTCACCATGTTGTTCAAGCTCATGAATTTGCTCAAATGCAATCTTTCGATGACCCAATCATACCACTTGAAGTTCACATGAGACAAACTTATACTAAGGGGGATACACAGATAGTTATAACTACTCCTCTTTCAATGATGAAGGGCTTTATGTTCCCACTCATTTACATAGCTTTAACACTAGTCCTGTACTTGGACACTTAAATGTCTTGAGACACTAAAGTGTCTTGTTTTTCTACCAAAGCCTAATTCCTACTTCTACTTGCCACCTTGAGTCCTCAATGGAGAGGGTAAGCAATGTATCACTTTCTAAAACTTACAAATACATCCAAAACATATTTTTCTTTGTATACAATGATATGCTTGAGATGGCCATCTCAAACACATAGAAATTTTCATTATTTTATATATTCTCAAGTAATTGTTTTTGCACATAAAACTTGCAATTATCTATAGCACAATTGTGAAAAATTATATAAAATTTTCTACGAGGTCTCTTCATTTTTTCTTAAGCTTATGAAGTCAAATTTTTCAAATCATCAATAGTATTCTTATGGGGGTCCACTTGATGAGTATAGTTCTTGATCATGATAGCTTCTAAAATGCAAGGTTATATTTTAAAAAAAAGGTATATCAGGCCACGACATCCAATAGTGAGTTGCTAGCAAAGTTTGCACGGGGATTCGTGTATGAGAGGTGTCAAGCAACATCGAGTGATCTGATAGAGCATCGGATTACATGGGAAAGGTTGGGTGGAGCTGTCCTTGACAATTGTAGGATGCAGAAGGGAGTTTGGAGAGGAAGATCATCAAGTTTAGTGTTTATTATGGGTTCACCAACAGAGAAGCATCTATATGTGACTGTGCCTTATCATCAATACCGACAATGTCGGCACACATATTGTAGCCACACAAGGTAGTAGGAAAGTCGATGTATATTTTGCTGGTACAGGGCATGGAGATAGGGGGAATAAATGTAAGGGAGGATGAGCTGCAAAAGTGGTTGACTGAGATGAAAGTATAGTTGCATGAAAAGAGGTATTTTTGGTTCAAAAATGACAGGTTTTTCTCTGCTTGTAGTGGCTTCTACACTACATTGGAGCAACTAAACAAGGAGTTGGAGATACTCAAGAACTCACCAAATTTTGATCTACAAGAGGTTGATTGCAAGGAGAGAGAGGTCAAAGAAATCACCAAAATGCTTTATAGAGGAGGTGCCAACACTGAATGGGCTTGGCCTCAAGAAGAATTGTAATTCTTGTAGGTAAGCTTGTTACTCAAATAGTAAGAAAATTGCTTTTACTTCTTTGGAATTACTAAGAAACTACTTGAGCTATGCATACAAAGTGCTTAAGAAGTGCAAATGGAGCACTAAGAAGTGCTTGGAACATGGTGCATCCAAAGATGGTTGGTGCTGTGAAAAATACAAAGAAATGCTATGGGTGCCTAAGGGTGCATGACAAAGTGCTAGAGTAGGTATGAAGGACTTCAACAGGCAAGAAGATCAGGAAATGTAAGTCTAAGGTGGTTATCTAGGCCAAGAAGGCTCCAGAAAGGGACAATTAGGTTGGTAGGTTGAGGTTTCCAAAATATTGAGATTGTGCTTTCATATGTGGTATTTAAAGTACCTTACGAGCCAGTCCAAACGGCTCGTCAAATGAAGCTACGGTATGAAAGATATTGGAGTTCAAAGCCGGAATGCTTTGCAGATCCCTGACATACAAAGTAAATGGAGGTGGATATTCAAAGGTAATGTGAGAAGATAGGACTGAAGTGCTCGATTTGTGGTGCATGTTGGTCTTTCCAGATTGTCAATCGAAGCTCGGATGGGAAAGTTATTGCGAATTGAATATTTGATGGGCGCCAGTTGTGTGGCAGTTTGATAAACTACCTCGGTAGGCATGCCATCTTGGGGATTTTGGGCCTTTCCATCGTTCTACAGGACGAGATCACTCTGTAGAGTCAACAAGAATTAATGGATCATTAATTGAATATGGGAAGGTTGAGATATTGACGATCAAAGTTGGGAGCAAAGTGAAATACAAAACTCAACTACTATTGATCTACTCCAAACCTATGTTACAAAATTAGATCAATGCGATCAATGGAAAAAGTATTTACCCTTAGTGTCGTATGCATACAATAATATTTTCCATACTTCTATGGGAATGGATCTATTCAAGGAAACCCAAAACCCCCACTGATATATAGTCAAGATGCTGGGAAATTCTTTGATGCTGATGAGTATAGTAGAGACCTTAAAGAATCTTTTAACAAGATTAAGGAAGCTATATCCCTCATAGTAGAACAAAAGAAAAAGGCTACTGTTTATAAGCATATAAGATCCTTGACCTTCAAAGAGATTGATTGGGTATTACTTTAGTTTCCCAAAGCACACCTAAGCCATGCAAGAGGAAAGGGGAAACAAGGGCTCCCAACGAGTAATAAACAATATCAAGTTAAGCTATCAAAAAAATATTATGGACCATTTCATGTCCTTAAGACAATTAGTCAATTCGCTTATCAGTTAAAGCTACTTAGCACTTGGATCATTCATAAAAACCTTTCATGGGAGCCTTTAAAACCTTATAAGTACAAAGCCACCCAAAGACCGAGTAATTGAAGATTCACCTAAAAATGAAGGTCAAGAAGAGATCTTGCAGCTTGAGAGCATTCTATGACATGTAAAAAATGTGTAACAAATTTGTAAGGTTATCTTATTAAATTTCAATAATATCTTTTTGAAGATAAAAGGTGGATGTGAGCCATCTAGTTAAAGGATATTTTAAACTTTGTAAATGCTTACAATGACTCATGTCAAAGGTAATAACCAAGTACGAACAAGCAATGTGTTTCCTAAAGAATTTTGTCTTGTTTTGACTCTATGATTTCCTTTTAATGTTGATAAGTTTTTTCTAATTGTATGCATACAATTAATAATATTTGGGGCAGACACATTTCTCTCAAGAACCTAATAGACTTTGCCAATCCACTATGGAAGATGATTAGTGGGGCTTGATACATTACATGCTTGCAGTAGCTTGGAATCTTAAGAATCAGGGGGACTTAGCCATTCTTGTTGGGAAGATGTAAGGGCTAAGTAAAGACAAGCTTGCGACACCTACATCTCTCAAGCACTAAGGAAGGATGTTGATGGGTAAAAAGGGATCATGTACCCAAATTAAAAGGTCTAGCTATGACTTTATTTTCCCTACTCCATAGTCGAGGATGACTATGATTTCAAGCGAGAGATAATGTCAAGAAAAGTTATCTCTAACCTTCTAAAATTGTTTTCATCTTAAGTTTTCCACTTAAGTGCAGGGAATATAAAAGAGAACAAGTGAAGTTGATTAAAGTGCGTACAGACTCAATTCGCTCAAAGGCTTGGGGCCAAATGAAATAACGAATGAAGAAGAGAAGAATTGGTTAGCATGGGATGCATGCCGCATGCCTCGCCTCTCTCTCACTCAGTATCTTTCTAAGTATCAAGAAATCATATTAAAACTAGAAGGTCTACATAAATTCCAAAAGATATGGGGTTTCAATAGGGGCCTTGACAAAGACTATCGTCTTCATATCAAGACCCAACATCCAAAAACTTTGGAAGAAGTTATCGCTCATGCCCAAACATATGATGATGACCAAGAGAGGAAGGGAAATGTTCCCTACTCTAGGAATACTTCTGCTAAGAGCAATTTGGCAAAGAGCCAATGGCGAGGTAGATATCACACACGTTCCAACAGCAACAAGAGACAATCTACCTCTCCACGCCCTCAAGAGGCTATGAAGCCAAAGCAATCACGAGATTCTCCACGTGGGTCTCTTAGCAGTGCCGATTTTGAACGTGCAAAGAAACACAATTTGTGTTTCAAATGTCTTTCAAACCAACATAGCAAGAAGGATTGTCCTCTTTTGCAAGGCAAAGAAAAGGCCATGCACACGGTGCAATGCCTCACATTAGATTCATCTCCTAAATATTGTGTTTGTAGAGGTTCTTCATATGGATAAAAAGCACAAGTGTTGTGTGCCTGCTTCAATATGTAGCCACCTTTGGCCCCCATGACTTTATTCGCATGCATGGGACTATTAATGGACAACGTGTTCATATTTTAGTGGATGATGGTGCAATTCATAACTTCCTGAACTATAAGCAAGAAATTGAAGCTTACGCAGACTCCCTACTCTCACAAGTATGTGGTACAACAGATGTGTGGAAATGATAAAGAAGTATGGGACATGGTAGTTCAAGGGGTTCATGGAATTGGAGCTGATCTCTTGAGATAGCTAATTCCAGTGTTAGAAGATTTCAGCTACTGGTGATGTATTAGTTCAGACAGTAGACTGGACAGAGGAGCAGAAACTGAACTGGAATTTATCTACTGGAATAAGAACCAGACTATGTACTGAGAATAATATTCAGATTTAGATTCAGAGTACTGAATACAGAGTAAGTGAATATACTACCGTGATTGGAATTACAGATGAAAGATTACAATGAGTATGATGTGGCTAACAAACAGAAAGATAGAGTACAACCGACAACAACTGCCAATGATTGAATCTCAAGTACAAATGCCGCCAAAATTCTAACCCGACTATGCTCACGCTTATGCTAACCCGATTACAATGTAATGGGCCCTATTTATATGCCTTGGGTTTACCATGGTAATTACCATAGTAATTATTGACTGATTCACTGCCCGTTTTCATAAGAGAGCGTTCCCACTTAGGATCACTAGTTCTGGCTAGCTTGTGACAATGCGAAGCAGTATGGATCCATACTTCTCGAAGAGGCTCATTGGTTTTGACCCGAGCTTCAAAAATAATCTCATTCATCTCTCTATACTGTGGTGCTTGTTGAGCTCTATATATAGCACGAGCTCCATATATAGCAATTGGGTCCCCTCTATATGTACATCATCTGTGTGAGTATTCTACACACTTTGGGGCTTGTACATGCTCGTGTCATCTCTCTCTCCTCTCGTCTACATGTGCTCTCTCCCTCCGGTTCAACATGGTATCAGACCGCACTTGACGATATTCAAGAAAATGTCCACAACAATGACCATAGTAATGACGGCATGACGATGACGATGTTCGAGATGATATTCATAACAATGGGCACAACAATGATGGCATGACGATGACGATGTCCGAGACAATATTCATAACAATGGCCATTACAATGATGGCATGACGATTGATAATGTCCGTGAGGGTATTCATAATAGTGACCATAGTAATTATGACATGAGGATGATGATGTCAGAGATTCAAGACAATGGCCATAACAATGATGGCGTGACGATCAGATAGCTCATATGTATAACAAAATAAGAATGTATGTGTGCACATAAATAAATGACACACGATGATGTCCGAGAAGATATTCATAACAATCACCATAGTAATGATGGCATGCCAATGACGATGTTCATATCAATGGGCACAACAATGATGGCATGACGATGACGATGTTCGAAATGATATTCATAAGTATTTCCATGAAAATAAGTTTTCAAGTGGCAAGATGACGCATTCAACTCTATAGAATGATCATCAAGGCACAAAATCGAGTAAATTACTCCATCAAACTCTCCAATATTGGTCATGTCACTACATGAGCATCATAAATTGAAGTTAAAATATTCAACACAATGTCTAGCAATTCATGATATGAAGCACTAATATTAAAATCCATGGGCATTCCATGGGATCAAAGTCAATTGGTATAAAATTCGTCTCTGTTGAATGAATTCAGTAATTAAATATGACATGAAGTCTACTTAAAAACATAAGCCTCACGTACGTCATAAGAGCTCTAAGAACATAACCCGGCCCAACAATTTTGTCCACATGAGGCCTATTCAGTCAATCTAATTCTACAATGTCAATCAAAGATATAATGAAAGAAAATCTATGGTTTACAAATTCATAAAGTCCAGCTAGAAACATAAGCCTCACATATGACACAAGAGCTTTAAGAACGTAACCCCCACAATTTTCTGTCTACATGATTTTCAAGGGCCTGTTCAATCAAATCTCAGTCTATAATCTCAATCAAAATATAATGAAAGAAACTATATGATTTGCAAACTGCAACCTCTTCTCACAAACTTGAGCCTACAGTCAGCACCAAGACCAACTTACTCATGAATAAACCAAATATGACATTCCTCATCACCATTGAAGTCAAAGCCATGGAAGCTAGACGTTACTCTCGTGAGAGTAGAGACCAACTTACTCGATAAACCATGGGCTGACATCACCTAAACAGACACTGACATCGTACAAACATGCTCTTTGATTATCCATACACACAATGATACCACCATAGAGCATGCATCACATCACTCAAAGACCACATTAATCATTGCAATCTACATCTTAGTCCCCATCAAGACCTTAGACATAAACTATCCGCAATGATGTCTTCAGCCATCACATCCAAGCTGCGACCTAATGAGTCAAGAACCTTACATAAAATAGTGTATACTTGAGTGTGTCTGCATGTAAATACTGCAGCACAAATTGAAACTCATAAAACAAAGCAGATTTCTAGGACCCCGTCCATAAGACACAACTCTACAATCCATACCTCAGCAAGGTCCTTCGTGGTTTTTGTTTTTCTGGTGCCTGCAGGCCCTTGAGGTGCACCTCCAAGGTTCAAATGAATTGCACCCATCTATGTTCTATAACACCTATTTGTCAAGGGAGCGATGACCAATCTGCTCGAGTTTCCCAAGTACTCCTAGCCATATGGATTGCTTTAGGCACCGTTTAGAGTACTTTGATGAGCAGACATCTTCAAAACATCCACATGCTTATGAAATGTGGAAAAACACTATCAAGGTAGAAGCCTAAGACCTAGGAGAAAACTTATGTCTCAAAGGGCGCTATTTAAATATACATAAGGTCCTATTTTGTTATACATGCATATGGGCCATCTCATCGTCATGGCATCATTGTTATGGCCATTTTCTTGAATATTGTATGGACATCATTTCATGTCATGTATTTATGTACTATCCATTGTTATGTTATCAAAAGGACAACATTGCAAACAGTCTCTTATGACATTTTGATTGTGATTATTTTCATTGACATTGCTAAGATTTTCTCGATTGTATTTCTTGAGTTTATGATATTTGCAGGTATGACCAAAAGTTAAAGTTTATAAAAACATTTTTTGGTGAAGAGATTATGGCAGAATAGAGAAGTTTATGAAGACATTTTTGGTGAGCAGATGTTGGCATTCTACACAAAGATATCTCTCTCTTGAGCCTTTAAAGGCCATTGTTGTACTTGGTACGAGTGATGTAGCTCCTCATAAGCATTCTTTGTAAATTCAATGATATTTTTAATATAACGGTGGGTGTATATAGAGCTGTGGGTTTTTCCCTTGAGTCCCCCAAGGGTTTTTTCATCCACAGTTAGGGACCCTTATTTGAGTGGGGGTGTTGAGCTCTATATATAGCACGAGCTCCATATATAGCAATTGGGTCCCCTCTATATATACATCATCTGTGTGAGTATTCTACACACTTTGGGGCTTGTACATGCTGGTGTCATCTCTCTCTCCTCTCATCTACATGTGCTCTCTCCCTCCGGTTCAACAGTGCTAGGCCCACCTTAGGTGCAATATCCTTTTCAGGCAATTTAGAGGACTCGACAGTAAGCTGCAGCAACTGATTGGTGATCTTGGTCAGCCCCTGATTTGAATCTTCCACTGACCCATACACATCCAGATCCTCTGCATCTCTTCTTTCAGCTCGTGAATATCATTGAGTTGAAGAGAATCATTGAACAGGGTTTGCCAAGTTTTACATTCCACAATCGATCGCTCATACCAATTCTGGAGCTCATCAATAATCTTGAGGTATGTAAGGCGATCGACCGGTTCTGGATGTTGAGGATGAAGTGTTGGAAAAAATCTTGGCAGTTATGTCTCTCTTGCTGGGAAAGCATACAAGAGAACTGGAGAATCAAGCACGAACTCTAAAAAATTGAGAACAGCCTGGTTCTCTTGCTGCATCAGTTTTCTAGTTATTCTCACTAGTTGAAATAGTTTGCGGAGAGCAGTTGCCTGTTCTCCAACTGACGTTCTAGTCTGTGGTCCTTTAATAGTGGCTGTCTGATCTTCAAGAATGGCCTGCAATCTTTGATCCAAGACTCCTCTGGAAATTTGCATCTGCTCCAAAACCTATTTCAACTGTTCCCTAACATCCTTCATACATTTGTAGGTTGGTTTGTACAACCTTCAAGAGCGAGAGAGCGACAATCTACAGTAGACTGTCTTTGCAAATGTGGGTTGGTCACTCTCTCTTCAGCAGTGATTATCCATTCAGGGAACCTTTCCAGTAGTTGGACTGTGCTCGGATGCGCAGGTAAACGACAAGTTTCTTGATCATGAAAATCCACTGATTTCCAGTGCTCCACCATTTCCCTGGCCAGACATACAGTCTTTGAAGGCGTTCCAGATCAGATAGGAGATCATCATCCTCCAGATATTTTCTGGTTATGAGAGCCTACTAATGTCTCAATCGCCTGTTAAGGGTGATAAGTTGTAAGGAATGGTGCTGATCAGCTGCTAGTCCCTCATCCTTAGCTTTGCTTTTCCCTTTAGCCTCCATACTGAGCTGGGACTAATTTGCTGGTTCATTCCCATTGTGACTGGGTTGTTGTTCTTCTGACTGCTGATTGCCCAACTTCTGCCCTTCATTCTATTTTACAAAAGTACATTTAATGGATGAAGTCTTTTTGTGTTACTGCTTCTCTCCAAGTCTTAGGAATTCTCAAGAGCAAATTGCTATGGATTCTAGTTATGGTATGCAAAGTGCAATGAATTTAATGAAAAGCAAAGTGCTAACAATTATAAAGAGCAAAGGGCTCTCAATTCTAATTATATTGAGCAACATGCAACTGTTGCAGAATAAACATTAAAGGAATTACAAGATTCTCCATCCCAGCATAACTCTAGTTACTTTCTCCTTTTGCACGGAGAAAGCTGACTCACTTACTCACGGTGTATAGTGATGTATTCTCAAGTGATTTACCGCCAGGTTTACCCCCTACACATGATGTGCAGAATAGCATAGATGTCCTGCCGGGCACTCACACCATGTATGCTAAGCCAAGCAAGTGCTATTTATTTAAAAACGAGATACATTAACTCAATCATGTGATCTCTTATTCTAGCATCAAGATGGGCACTGACAAGGTTGATGCCGTTCTTCGATGGCCACATCCCGACATGGTTGAGGAGCCTCAAATCTTCTTAGACATGGCTAGATTTTATCGACAATATATTTGTGATTATGCCAGAATCGATGTTCCTATGACACCCAACAATGTAGTTTTGAACAGATCAAGGTAGCTATAGCCACAGCTCCCATCCTAGCAAACGTGGATCCACTTAAGTCATTTGTGGTAGAGACTCATGCTAGTGATAAAGCAATTGGTGTGGGACTTCTCTAGGAGGGAAGACTTGTAGCCTTTGAAACTAAAAACTTGGATAGAGCTCAACAGAATTATTATATCTATGAGAGGGAGCTCTATGCCATCAAAATTGATGTTCCTATGATGGATCAACTTAAAGAAAAAGGTCTTACCTTTTTCTGGGAGGACGCCCAAGAACATAGTTTTGAACAGATCAAGGTATCTATAGCCACTGCTCCCATCCTAGCAATCGTTGACCCACTTAAGTTGTTTGTGGTAGAGATTGGTGCTAGTGATAAAGCAATTGCTACAGTACTCCTCTAGGAGGGAAGACCTATAGCCTTTGAAAGTAAAAAGCTGGATAGAGCTCAATAGAATTATTATGTCTATGAGAGGGAGCTCTATACCATAGTTCACGGTTTACAAAAGTGGCGACACTATTTATATGGTGCCGAGTTTGAAGTAGTTTTTGGCCATGAGAGTATAAAATGGTTTACTACTCAAACAGACTTGAAGGGAAGATCCTTCAAGGTTATGATTGTAAGATATGATATTGCAAGGGACAATATATGTAGTAGTGGATGCACTAAGTCAGATGTCTCAGATTAATTCACTTGCTTTCACGGAAATAAAGAGTGAATTTTTGGAGTCATTGCGTGGCAAGTGTGCACAAGATCAATCATATGCTAAAGTGTGGAGTGCAATTTTAAGAACGGATCCCTTACACTCACATGTCTCTGCACGGCGAGATCAACATATTTCTTCACGCGTACATAAAAAGTCCAACACCCACAGCTCCACCCCTACTCAGGACGATTTTAATCAATGGAAGAGTTTTTCCATTAATGATGGCTACTTACTCTACAAGGGTAGAGTATGCATGCCAAAGAGCTCAAACGCTAGGTGCCAAATATTATTTGAGTGTGAAGATATTCCAAGTGCTGGTGATCCAGGTATTCATAAGATGTATACCTTAGTTTGACGGCAATTTTAGTGGCCAAGCTTACATTATGATGTTCAAGAGTACGTACTAAACAGCCAACAGTGCCAAGTTAATAAGGCACAATGCCTCAAGGTAGGTGGCCTTTTACATCATTAGAGATTACACAAGGTAAGTGGGAGAGTATCTCTATAGATTTTGTAGTAGGACTATCTAATACAAATCGTGGCTATGATGCCATATGGGTAATTGTAGACCTTCTAACAACGATGTGTCAATTTATTACTACTAAGACTATGGTTAAGACATTGGAAGTAGCATCATTATTTATAGATCGAGTATATATATAGACTCTATGGTCTTCCAGCTAGTATCATTAGTGAAAAAGACCAAAACTTTGATAATCACTTCTGGAGAGCTATATTCCAAAAGTTGAAAACTACACTTAATCTTAGTATGACTGATCATCCCAAAACAGATGGTCAAATCAAAAGGGTTAATCAAGTGCTAGAGGTTATGCTACGAGCGTACATTAGTAATAAGAAAACCAATTGGGAAGACTACTTGCCTATATTGAAGTTTGCTTATAATAGTTCAAAGCATGTGACTACAGGGTTTAGTCTATTTATGCTTTTATATGGTTTTCAACCTAGATCACCCATTATGCTGGGGTTGGCTACGGAGAAGATACAACAAGAGAGGGAGAGAAGATACAACAAGCGAAGGATTTTCTTCAAGACCATTTTGATATGCTTCCATTTCCTTGACAAAATGTTAAGCAAGCTCAAGATTGATATAAGAAGTTTGTAGATGAGCATCTCCATCTTGCTACTTTCCAAGAGGGAGACAAGGTTTTCCTCAAGGTTCCGGAATGTGGGGTGGGGGGGGTAATGTAGGGATCTGGGGGCAAGCCCATCGTCACGATCAAATAGTAGCGTATACTAGGAGGAGGCTGTAAGATAGCAATGGTTGGGTGGAGACTAGCACACGGTATTACTCGCATTCTTTCATCCAAGTTTCAAACTTTCTATACTGCTCCCGAAACTTGACCATCTCTCTGGTTGGTCGACTAAGAGTGATATTTTACTAAGTTAGCAATAACAACAAAAAATCATTAACTAAACTCTTTGTATTCACAGATTTACATTGTAAGTGATCTAATCTTATACAATTGTCCTTCCAAGCTGCTTGCCTCCTGAGCCATAGTGCGTGTAGTTTGTTTGGCCCAAGCTTTGCATTGTTTTCTGTAGGATGAGCCTGTTGTAGCATTATATCTCTTTTTGCATTGCCCACTCCCACTCCACATCTACCATGTTACCATCGCGATAGCTCTTGTCTGGATCTCTAACTTGGTTGGCCGTTGCGTATCGTACACTGGATTGCTTGTTTTTCAGAAATATTTTTATGTAGCCCTCCAACCAGTCTAGTGAAAAAAGTTGATCGAGGGCATTTAGACTCCCAATGATTAATCAACAATATTAAGTTAAGCTATCAAAATTAATGACATTATGATCCATTTCATGTCCTTACACCAATTAGTGAATTGAATTATCAATTACAGCTACATAGCACTTGGCTCATTCATAAAACCTTTCATGGGAGCCTTTAAAACCTTATAGATTAACCTCTTGTTGAAAAAACTTAGCACAATCCTTTGGATGTCCAATAAAGTTGATCCCAAAACTTGCTAAATTTAGACTGACTTTGGTAAGATTTAATTTTACCCTAAGGATTTCGAATCTTCATACTTAGATTCTAATGAGTAAATTTGACAACTTAAAATTTACATAGTTAATTTGTATTTTTAGACTCCTATAATTGCTATAATTAACTCCCTCTTACTTGTATCTTTGATCAAGATTGCTCAGGATAGATTTATCCTTTCTTGATCTATGCTCTTTCATAGATTTCTTTCATTTGGCCCCAAGCCTTTGAACCAATTGAGTCTATACTCACTTTAATCAACTTCACTTGTTCTCTTTTAAAGGTTAGAGATTACTTTTCATGACATTACCTCTCTCTTAAAATCATAGTCATCCTCGACTACGAAGTAGGGAAAATAAAGGCACAGCTAGTCCTTTTAATTTAGGTAGATGATCCCTTCTTACCCATCAACATCCTTCCTTAGTGTTTGAAAGACTTAGTTGTTGCAAGCATGTCTTTACTTAGCCCTTACATCTTCCAAACTAGAATGGGTAAATCCACTTGATGCTTCAGAGTCTAAGCTACTGTAAGCATGTAATGTATCGAGCCCCACTAATGATCTTCCATAGTGGATTGGCAAAGTCTATTGGGTTCTTGAGAGAAATGTGTGTGCCCCAAGAATGATTAATTGTATGCATACAATTAGAAAAAACTTATCAACATTAAAAAGAAATCATAGAGTCAAAAAAAGACAAAATTCTTTAGGAAACACATTGCTTGTTCGTACTTTGTTCTTACCTTTGACATGCGGCATTGTAAGCATTTAAAAAGTTTAAAATATCCTTTAGTTGGATGCCTCGCATATTCCACCTTTTATCTTCAAAAAGATAATATTGAAATTTAATAAGATAACCTTACCACTTTGTTAAAACCATTTTACATGTCATAGAATGCTCTCAAGCTGCAAGATCTCTTCTTGACCTTCAAATTCAAGTGAATCTCGGTCTTAGGGTGGCTTGTCCTTATAAGGTTTTAAAGGCTCCCATGAAAGGCTTTATGAATGAGATAACTGCTAAGTAGCTTTAACTCATAAGCCAATTTACTAATTGGCTTAAGGACATGAAAGGCGCCATAATATATATTTGATAGCTTAACTTAATATTTTTGATTACTCATTGGGAGTCCTTTTTTCCCCTTGCATGTTTCATGGCTTAGGTGTGCTTTGGGAAATTGAAGTAATACTCAATCATTCTCTTTGAAGGTCAAGGATCTTTTATGCTTATTAGCCTCCGACCATCAAAACCACCGCATAATACTCGACAAGGCCACTTGCCGACTACACAGTGCCCCAAGGAACCCGGCATTTTTACCAAGGGAGTGAGCTCCATCTCTCTCTCTCTCCATGGTACCTAATGGAAGGGCTCATTACCCTATATATATGTAGTCAAAATCATGGAAGTCACCCTTCATGTGGGTTTAAAAAGAATACCATGTGGAGTTGCCTCAAGCAAAGCTCTTTTGGAGTTGAAAAAAATTTCTTTTAAAAACCTTTTTTTAACCTACTACTTTCGAACATCCTAACTTTCGGCTCTTGAATCCTTTTAGCAAGCTGTAAAGCTCAATTGAAAGCCTACTATGCTTGCCCAGGTCATTCTCACTACTAATTCAAGACTTGGGTTACACAAATACCTTAAGAAATGGTTCATTGTCAATCAGGAAAAAATCTTGTGATTCTCAAGGGTCAAAATCATGGAATGCTTTACTTGATTTTTATTTTTTGTGTAAAAGAGGATTGTATATCCATAGCCGAACTGAGTCGTGGCATAAGTATCCAAGCCATGCGAGCCAAAAGGGAATGAAAACACTAGCGTGTTTTGGGTACATACCTCTGTTTAGTTATTCCATTTTTCCATGTGTGAGCATTGCATCTACGGTAAAGTAATTAGGAGTACCTCATCTCCATAAAATAGGAATCATGATAGCCTTTGGAGGTTGTTTATAGTAACATTTTTTGTCCTAGGTTGACCCATTCACTTGGAGAAGCTATCTATTTTGTGACTTTCGTAGATGATTCCACTAGAAAGATGTGGGTTTATCCTTTGAAACATGAGGATCACATCTTCTCTATTTTCTAGAAAATCTTAGTATATATCTATAATAATAGAGAAGAAGAAAAATAAGAAGAGGTATGTGGATCTATTTACTTGGATTTGCATCGATAGACAAGTGCTTGAGCAAGAAGACCGTCTCTTAAGATCCGTTGTGTGTGTGTGTGTGTGTGTGTGTGTGCGCGCGCGCGTGTGTGTGTATGTGTTTGATTCAAAAATCCCATCACTTAGAATCATATACTGAGATAACTTAAATACTGTTTGCACTTATCATATGGTTTCAACAAAGAAAAGTAGAACTTTTTGATATAAAACTTGTTACAGAATACTTCGATACATAAAAAATAGGAGCTTTAAGCCGGAACTCCTATCAGATGAAAGCAGGGATCTTTACCTGCCAACCAACCACAAGTACAATCAATTAGAATTAATTTGCACTAAATGGGTGACAGGTATATCAAGCAATCCCCATTGCTTGTTATCGTTGTCACACCCTGAAGCCCAACCCTACTCCTAGGTATATGTTACATTTTCTTTTGCTCGTCTATGTAAGTATGGTCGAGTACGGTCTGTGAAATTTCTTACAAGTTTACAAGGCTTAGAGATGGGGTCTCTAATTGCTAATGGCTTGGTTTGATTTTTCCCTTTATGTTCTACCATGAGCTTGTCCCGAATCCTTTGTAGCTTGAATATATCATGAGTGACGCTCATCCTAGTTGTCTCCCTATACCCCTGTTTGTCATCAATGATTATATATATGAGTTAAGCATTCTTTAGACACTATACTATGTGTTGCTATAGGGGAAACCCTATCGTTATGGTATATAAGTAAGCATTCTAATCTATAAGTCTTCCTGATTTTTTGAAAATTTCGGCAGCATTTTATTTGTAAAACCGTTTAGTTTTTAAAAAAATCTTATTCCAATCAAAACCGACATGTGTCCTCAAAAGAGGTGTCTTATAGACTAACTCATTGATCCATTCTTTTGCTAGGTATTAATCATAAAGAAGAGCAGATTTAAAACCTTTTTTTTTTACTTACAAACATTATATCCGAGGTTTTTAGTATCAATTCCCTTCTTATATACTATATGTTGCCTTAGGGGCAGCCTCTCTCTCTCTATGGTTTAAAAGTAAGCATATACTATGATCGATTTCGTGAAAATTTTGGCAGAATTTTGTTTGTTCTATCCTTCTTTTTTCCCCAAAAGAATCGTCTTTACACAATGACATTGTCTTTATATGAGGTTATCCTAAACCCTCATGCAAAGTCTTGATACCTCTTTATGCCTGATAGTACTTAAAATGAAAACCGATAAGGAAAAAACAGACTTTTGCTCTTGTTTTTCTAAAAGGAAACTATACTCAAGGCTTTCAGTATGAGTTCACCTGGTTGTTACTTGCTGTAGACATTTGTAGTGCTCCTTTTGCCTTTTGATGTTCAAAGTAGTGCACTCCTTGCAACCGTTACCTTCAATTGTCAAATAATTTTGTGTATAGGTATTAGTCCAACTACACATCCTTTTAGGTATACTATATACCAGTTTACATGCCAAAATGTTTCTTAACTACGCTTATGAATGCCAAGCCATATGCACAAGTATGCAAAAACACGAGTATGGATTATCAATGCATTCATTTTGTGCCTATTGTGTGCCATTTACATGAATATGGGGTGTATATATTTGTTCAAAACTGTATGTGAAACATTCTATTGCTATACTATGCATGTACATGTACGCATAACCTGCCTATGTTTAACCGGATTTCACGCTCGTAGGCAAGTCTCGGTTCTACCGCCAGAAATTTTAGCTTATGATAATGTACTTTTTCATGTGTGTGCCTATAGCTGAGTACCTCCTTTGTGAGAAATTGTTAAAGGAGGATGTGTTAAGAGAGAGTAATGCTATGCCTTTACAAAAAACGCTTTGTGAGAAACTGTAGATAACGGGTGTTTCAAAATAGAGTAAGGTTTATGCCCTTTGACAAACAATTATTCAGAGAAAAAGTTTTTACATTCTCTGTATCGTTTGCAGCCTGCAAGTTGCCCTTGTGTGTGGGAGAAGACGATGCCTTCGGGCGGCTTGATGGTGTAGCAATTCCGCAACCCAAGCCTCTGTGCTGTGACTTGCCGGTGTGATTGCGTATGGAAATTTTGTTGCAGTGTGTGAGGCGCTCTGTGAGGAGTATTTGTGCATACGTGATGTTGCTCTATCACGCCTTGCGATGCACTTGCTTTATAGGGAGCCCCCGTGCGGTGCCTTAAAGGCGGACTTTTTCTACGCTATTTGCAGCGAAATTGTGCCAGACCTGGCATACGACGTTTCCATTAAGCCACTTGCTACTTTTAGCAAGTGTGCCGCTTGCAAGTTGTTAAGCTTTAGAAAAAACACTTTTTTATGTATAATGTCCAGTTACCTTGCTGACCCTACATTAGGTAAGCAGTTTTTTTTGTTACATAGTACTTGTTAAATTATTAAGTGCTCCGGTTGTAAAAAAAGGGAGGGGAAAAACCTTGTGATGCGGACGCCATAACGCCAGTGAGACCTTGATACACGCATGCCTTATTTTCCATAGGGTGCACATTTACAAAACTTTAATAAATTCAAGGATACTAACATGCATCTGGAGAACAGTTACAAGGTTTCTAGATTGTTTATGCCAGAACAAAACAAAAAATAGGAGGGGTTCTTGCTTGAATAATCCATCATCCTGCTCGTGTTGTATGTCTTCGTCTTTCTATCACTCCTCCACCAATGATGTTGTTGTCTGTGTCATTTTTATGAAAAATCTGTTAGTATAAACTTACGTCTTGTTAATATGTTAGCATGTGTGTGTTATGTGGTTGTATGTCCTTAATATTATCAAGTGTTGGACGTCATGCATCCTTGTGTTCCATGTATTGTGCGCTTTTGTGTGTGTGTGTCCATCTCGAACAATGTGTTTATAACTTAAATCTGCAAGCATTGAGTTGAGTATGACAAACATCGAGCCAATCTAAAAAATTTGGGCATAAGATGTCAAACATATACCAAGGGGTTGACCATGTAGGCCTAGGTGTGTGATATGCCAGTGCGTGTCCCATAGATTGTGTGTGTGTGTGTGTGTGTGTGTGTGTGTGTGGCCCTCCCCCAACCCTGAGGAAAAGGTACACTTGGTGGAGGATAGGCCACCAAGTGGACCTATCCTCTACCAACTCGTTGTTTTAATGTACTGATGGTAAACCTAATGCCTGGAAACTGATTTCTCGCAATGAAATTGGTAATACATGTAATTATTTTCTCTTTTTTGAAACCATTCTCTACAAACATAGAGACTAATTTATTTAAATCCTTTACCGCATATGATTCTTGGGATGCATTATATAATATGGGAAGAACTTGTGATATGCACACATTATATGCCATCTTTTTTGGTCGATTACTGGCTGCATGAATAAATGAAACATTAGGGCATGGTAATTTGTCGTTTTTCCATGCGGTGCACTTTACATACTCTCCTTCCATTGATTCGCACAATTGGATGTGTGTGTTCAAATATGTGGTTTGATTCGTCTTGTGTGTGGCTTTAATCCCAATGTCCAAAGGGTAAATTGTAAAGGGGTCCTCTTGGGACAGGGGTTTTTTGTGATTTAGAAACTGTGAAATAAATGGATTATTAGCAAACAGCAAATCATCCATATACCGCCATGAATATAAAAATGCTTTCATCATATCAAATCTGGTAAGCCGGGATAATTTCTTTATGTATTCAATTTCATACCAGCCCAAATACAAATTACACCATAATGGTGAACAACTATATCCCATTGGTATACCTTTTTCTTGGCGATAAATATGTTTACCTAATTTTGTAAAGCAGTTATCAAGAACAAACTCATTGATGTTATGTAAATACTCAAATGTCCAGAATACTTCCCTTTTCTTTTTTGTGAGCACAATCCGCTTGCCGGTTCTACTTAAACCCAAGATATTTCATACTTTTGATGAGTCTAATAATGTAGTCTAGTACCTCAAGTAATCCATGCTTGCCTTTGTGAGGGATAGCTTCATAAAAGGATGTTATATCAAAGGAATGAATGCTTGTAATATGTTTTGGTAGATTAATCAAAAAACCGTATTGATTATTAATCATCCAATACCCATTGGTTTGTGTCCTAGAGATCATTTGTAGCTTTTTATGTGTGATTTCAGTGTATTCTTCAAATCCTTGTATTACGCTTTTGAGTATTTTGGTGATTATAGCCGTGGTAGGAGTAAGTACACAACTATGTGCATTAGTGATCCATTTGAAATCCATTTTATGGATTTTAAAATTTCCCATAAGATACGCATTGTCTATAAACTGATAGCTAAGGTAGTGGCTATCAAATTGAATCCCCTCCTTAGAAAATTCATCCACAGGGCTCAAACTAGTTTCATTAGTGGCAGGTCTATTTTTCATAATATTCTATCAGTTCAGATAATCATTGAGCATGCTCAAAGATCAAAGCAAGACATGGTACTACTACAAGTATGAGAAAGCCTTTGACACAGTGCAATGGGACTTCATTGTCAAAATTCTTGAGAAGATGGGGTTTGGGCCAAGAATCATAAACTATATATTCATGCTGGATAGAGATGCATGGTCTAGACTGCTGATAAATGGGAGAATGTCCAAGGAAATTCCAATCAGCCACTCTATTAGACAAGGTTGTCCACTTAGTCCCTTGTCGTTTCCAGTGGCCACTTATCCCTTTTTTTGTTCTCTTGACTCCTTGGCCCAACAAAAAGTATTGCAGGGTCTATGTACAGGTTTTGGTCAAATGCTAGGGCAAGGTTTTGCTGATGACACCTTTGTTTTTTTAAAGGACAATAATGTGAATGTGTCAAGGTGTATGGCTGCATTTAATAAATTCAACTCTAATAGATGTCACTCCTGAAAATTTTCATGCACTAATATGGGGGGGGGGGGAGGCTACCAAAAGGGCATATCTTTAGACTTTTGGGGTACCCCATTTGTGTGAATGTATCTCAGAATGACCTTCAACAGTGGGTCCTTAAGAAGGTGTACTGTAAGATTGCTCCATGGCACTGTGAGGAATGGCCTCTCCATGTGAGACTGAAAATTATTCAGTCCATACTGGTGCCTTATTACTAACTTTATGCCTTGTGCTCCATGGGCAAAGAGAAATTTGAACTCATTTAACTTTGTCATGAACAAATTCCTATGGAAATGCAAGAAAGATCATCTGTTTGGGTGGCTTGGGAGGTGTTGGCTTTGCCTATGAACATAGGGGGCAGTGGAATTCTGAATCTGGGCCTGCATGCTATTTCCAAGAGGGCAACCTTCATAAAGTATATTTTGCAGCCTGATCAAGATTGGGAAAAATATATGTGGGCCGTTGTGAGAGATTCTGTCTGCTATTTTCATGGCTGCTGGAATTCTCTGATTGGGATAAACTTTTTACTACTGCACCTATCAAAACAGGTTATGAAATTTGAAATATGTTGGTTGTGTCTTGAAAGCAAGTGTTTGTTGTGTTGATCTGGCAGGGTAGAATGAGATATACAGGGTGTTCTTTATCTGCTGAAAATGTCTTTTGGAGCTATGTATTCAGAAAGTTGCCTGCTAAAGCCTTAGGGAAAAAGGCCCTTTATCTTTTGAAGAAGGGCATCTACTCCATTGGTCAAGTTTTGGATTCTAAGGCCTCTTAACCAGCGCCTTTATCTACAGATGCACCTTGCATGACGTACAGACGTGCATCATTATCAAGGATAAAAGCCTCAGTTGGACACTGGCCGCCTTGGGTTTGTGGCTGGAATGCCCCAGGTGGTGGCCTCAAATCTTGGCACCATGCTGCGAGGGAGGGTCTGGGGCCAGCGGGAGCTACCGCTTTTGCCCTTTTTGGATGTGGCTGCCGCAAAATGTGGAGGGAGCTTGCACTCCGTCCAACAATGGAAATCCTGAAAACTATTTTAAAGGCCTATCGATAAATGGGTGTTATGGTTTCCATTTTACCCCTCCCATGAAGTGATTTTTTCTGTCAAAAGTACTTTTTTTTTTGTCAAAGGTGAATCGGCCGCCGAAGTCTGCAACCTAGTTTGGAGAATGGGCAGCCACTAGATTTGAGATCCACATAGCTACATTACTTAAGAGAGAGAGAGAGAGAGAGATGAATTTTCTAGGGTTTTTCTCTCTTTGTTTTGCTCAATTTCTTTGTTGAATATCTATAAATGGGTGTTGTGGTTTCCATTTTACCCCTCCCATGGAGTGATTTTTTTTGTCAAAAGTACATTTTTTTTTGTCAAAGGTGAATCGGCCGCCAAAGTCTGCAACCTAGTTTGGAGAATGGGCAGCCACTAGATTCGAGATCCACACAGCTACATTACTTGAGAGAGAGAGAGAGAGAGAGAGAGAGAGAGAGAGAGAGATGTCGACTCTGCTAGGGTTTTTCTCTCTTCGTTCTGCTGAATTTCTTTGTTGTCGACATGCTTATAATCAAGTCCCTTAATGTGTAATCACGCTATGGGGCTTCCTTGAGCCTTTCAACTTGACCCTCGGGATGTACCTCTTCTTTTAAGGCTTCTACTGAGCTCGACCTTGATGTAATGTCTGCCTTGCTTAAGGATACCTTGATTGTTGATCATGGAAGTTTATGGGGAGCATAAGGTTAAAATCGCCTCCTCTGTTATACTTTGGTCACATTTAATTTTTCTATCTTTTGGGAGTGGAGCGTGCTCTTGTGTTGTTTCTGTATTGGTCGTCTTTCTGCCTTACCTGATACAGCTCATAATATTGATAGTGGGCTTGGGTTACCTGCTATTGATAAGATTTTTTACTCGAGTTTCGGTTGGTTTGAGGTTTTGTTTATGTGTAAAAAAGCTCATATGGCTTTTCACACTGCGTCTACCATCATATTGTGTGGACAAGTGCTGCATGTTAATCCATGTGAGCCCACTAAAATGATCAAAGAAGAGCTCTTTACTAAGTACCTATGTGAGTTCAGTTTGTTGAGCTCCTTGCCTTTCTTTCACCATGCATTAAAGATCTTGCTCAATCCTTAGGCAAAGTATTGTTCTCTTTCCCGATTCAATGTCCCAATAAGAACAAGACTTGTATCCTCTCCCAAACCAATCAAAAATTCTTTGAGACTTTACAAATTTAGTTTGATAGAGTGGCTAAGTTGGTTATATATTTCAAAATGGCTAGCCTCGTAGGGTCTTTCTCTCATTGTGGCCACCTTGGCCACTTATCTAAAACTGTTTTGACTCTTCTTCAATAATCTGCCGAGATGATTCCTTCTTCTCTTGGAAGTAGGAGGGACGGAATACTCTTGTTCCTAAAGAATAGATTTTTGGCAAGGCACAGAGACTAGATAAACCTCTTATTCCACCTCCTTCTTTCCAAACACCATCTTATGCTAGAATGCCAAGTCATGGTAGAGCATCCCCTTCCACTTGAATTGGTCGTCCTTAATTTGTTTAATAAAAACCCTACTCTACTCCCTCTACCTCTTCTAATTTAAGAGCTTCTACTGACAAAGGAGAACGTCCTATGTACTCTGATGGATTTGTAGCCTCTAGGAAAACTTTCAAGGCCAAAGCATCCTCTTTCAATTATGCTTCTCATAACTACTATGAAGCCCTCATGCAGTACATACATTCTCCCTAAACACTAGTTGTTATTGACCATGTTGTTCAAGCTCATGAATTTGCTCAAATGCAATCTTTTGATGACCCAATCATACCACTTGAAGTTCACATGAGACACGCTAATACTGAGGGGGATATACAGATAGTTATAAATACTCCTCTGTGAAGTTTACTTCTTTTAATGAAAAAGGGCTTAATTGTCCCACACATTTACATAGCTTTGACACCAGTCCTGTACTTGGACACTTAAATGTCGTGAGACACTAAAATGTCATATTTTCCTACCAAATCTTGAGTCCTACTTCTACTTTCCACCTTGAGTCCCCAATGGAAAGGGTAAGCAATATATCACTTTCTAAAACTCACAAATACATCCAAAACATATTTTTCTTTGTATACAATGATATGATTGAGATGGCCATCTCAAACACGTAGAAATTTTCATTATTTTATATACACTCAAGTAATTTTTTTTGTTGGTACCAGGCATGGAGATAGGGGGAATAAATGTCAAGAAGGATGAGCTGCAAAAGCTGTTGACTGAGATGCAAGTATAGCTGCATGAAAAGAGGGATCTTTGGTTCAAAAATGATGGGTTTTTCTCTGCTTGTACTGGCTTCTACACTGCATTGGAGCAACTAAACAAGGAGTTGGATATACTCAAGAACTCACCAAATTTTGATCTACAGGAGGTTGATTGCAAGGAGAGAGAGGTCAAAGAAATCACCAAAATGCTATATAGAGCAGGTGCCAACACTGACTCGGCCCGGCTTCAAGAAGAATTGGACTCCTTGTAGGTAAGCTTGTTACTCAAAGTGCAAAAAATTTGCATTTACTTGTCTAGAAATACTAAGAAACTACTTGAGCTATGCATGAGTGGTTATCATGCCTACAATGTGCTTTAAAAGTGCAGATGGAGCACTAAGAAGTGCTTGAAACATGGTGTAGCCAAAGATGGTTCGTGTTGTGAAAAATAAAAACCAATGCTATGGTGCCTACGGGTGCATGACAAAGTACTAGACTAGGTATGAAGGACCTCGGCTGGCAAGAAGATCGGGAAATGTATGTCTAAGGTGGTTATCTAGGCCAAGAAGGCTCCAAAAAGGGCCAATTAGGTTGGTAGTTTGAGGTTTCCAAAATACTGAGATTGTGCTTCGATATGTGGTATTCAAAGTACCTTACGAGCCAATCCAAACGGCTCCTCAAATGAAGCTACGGTATGAAAGATTTTGGAGTTCAAAGTTGGAATGCTTTGCAGATCCCAGAAATACAAGGTAAATGGAGGTGGGAGCATTTGCAAATAGGGTAGTCGGATGGTTTTCCCTGGTGTTTGGGTGTGCTATTTGAGGCTATGGCAAGGTCAGAATGAAAAGAGGGCCTTGAAGTTAAGCAAGGGCACTGCCCTCCCCAAATGTGCTAAAATCGGATGCCCAGCGGACCAATGGGAATGTAGCTAGCAAAAATGAGTGGAGCCTCCTTTTAAAGGGCAATATTTGTATCATTTTAAATCTTTTTGGCTAGGGCCTTTGAGCTCTTTGTGTGTGCAGAGAGACAGTCTTTTGGGCAAAGGTGTGTGCCTATCAAGCCCAAGCAGAGTTAATTTGAGAGGGCTTTTTGCCAGGGTTTTTGCCTGCCGTTTGGAGGGAGCCAAGAGTGTGCTTCTTGTGAGGATTCTTTGTCCAAAGGTTTGTGCCTGCAAACTTTGACAACATTATCATCTACGCCAAGTTTATTGAGCAACATAAGGAGCATCTTTAGATAATATTTCAAGTTTTGAGAGATAATAGGCTTGATTTTAATCAAAACAAGAAAGGATTTTTTTAAAAAGAGATTCAACATCTAGGACATATTATCTACCAAGAACAAGTCCAAATGGACCCTTAGAAGTTGGATGTAATACAAGGATGTCCCATACCAATGAATCTACAGGAATTAAGGAGATTTATAGGAATGTGTGCATACTATAAAAGCTTCATAGAAAAATTCCCACTCATAGTAAGTCCATTGCAGTATTTAACTTAAACTAATGTGAACATTATATGGATTGGAAAAAAATGAGTCTTTTGAAAACGTAGAAAGTCTTATCTCTCAACCCATATTTATATTATTGGACTTTGTAAAACATTTTGAAGTCCAATGTGATGCTTGTGGACATCCGGTTGACATTTCCTTGGGGCTGTGTTTCTTCAAAAAGTGTATTTCATAGCATATGAAATTAGGAGATTTCATGAATGAGAAAAGAATATAGGCTAAATGAAAAAGAACTACTAGCTAACAAAAATTCCTTACATGCAAAGAAACATTGCCTCTTATGATCTATCTATCCTCTATGATAGATGAATATGCTCTAGATCCAGAATTTAAAGATGTAACTTTGCCAGCAATTACACTAGGGAAGGAAGAGGAACCATACAATGTGTAAGATGTATATCTTCTCTATGGATAGGTTATGCCTCACACATAGTTTGCATGAAAACATTTTATATGAATCTTATGCTCCCCCTTGCATAGGACATAGAGGGATTCAAGTTATTTTCAAGGAAGTAGACATTTACTTTTATTGGCCAACAATGAAGGGAAAAATACGTGACTATGTTGCCAAATGCATTATACATGAAAAGACAAATTATGATAGAAGGAATCAAACTCGATTGCTTTAGCCATTACCCATACCTAATTCCCGTAGGAGAGTATATCAAAATGATTCATCTTTACATTACCAAGGTCTATTCATGAGAATACAAGAATATGGAAAATAGTAGACCGGTTCAGTAAACAAGGGCATTTCATACCGGTCAAAAGGTGTATTAAATCCCACCATATGGAAACCCTCTTTATATCACAAATCTTTAAGTATCATGGTTTACCAACATCCATAGTGTTTGACAAAAAATAGAGATCCAAGAATGACCATTAATTTTCAGAAAGGTCTCTTTGAGAATTTGGATACTGAGTTGAATTTCTCCTCGACCTATCACCTACAAACAGAAAGGCAAAGTGAAATACAAAAGTCAACTACTATTGATCTACTCCAAGCCTATGTTACAAACTTAGATCAATGCGATCAATGGAAAAAGTATTTACCCTTAGTGTAGTATGCATACAATAATACTTTCCATACTTCTATGGGAATGGATCTCTTCAAATTTATTCAAGGAAACCCAAAACCCCCACTAATATATACTCAAGATGCTGGGAAGTTCTTTGATGCTGATGAGTATAGTAGAGACCTTAAAGAATCTTTTAACAAGATTAAGGAAGCTATATCCCTCATAGTAGAACAAAAGCAAAAGGCTACTGTTTATAAGCATATAAGATCCTTGACCTTCAAAGAGAATGATTCGATATTACTTTAGTTTCCCAAAGCACATCTAAGCCATGAAACAGGCAAGCGGAAACAAGGACTCCCAATGAGTAATCAACAATATCAAGTTAAGCTATCAAAAAGATAGTATGGACCATTTCATGTCCTTAAGACAATTAGTGGATTGGCTTATCAATTAAAGCTACTTAGCACTTGGCTCATTCATAAAAACCTTTCATGGGAGCCTTTAAAACCTTATAAGTACTAAGCCACCCAAAGACCGAGTAATTGAAGATTCACCTAAATTTGAAGGTCAAGAAGACATCTTGCAGCTTGAGAGCATTCTATGACATGTACAAAGGGTTTAACAAAGTTGTAAGGTTATCTTATTAAATTTCAATAATATCTTTTTGAAGATGAAAGGTGGATGTGAGCCATCTAGTTAAAGGATATTTTAAACTTTGTAAATGCTTACACTGACTCATGTCAAAGGTAAGAACCAAGTACGAACAAGCAATGTGTTTCCTAAATAATTTTGTCTTGTTTTGACTCTATGATTTCTTTTTAATGTTGATAAGTTTTTTCTAATTGTATGCATACAATTAATAATATTTGGGGCAGACACGTTTCTCTCAAGAACCTAATAGACTTTGCCAATCCACTATGGAAGATGATTAGTGGGGCTTGATACATTACATGCTTGCAGTAGCTTAGAATCTTAAGCATCAAGGGGACTTAGCCATTCTCGTTTGAAAGATGTAAGGGCTAAGTAAAGACAAGCTTGTGCGAGCTACATCTTTCAAGCAGTAAGGAAGGATGTTGATGGGTAAAAAGGGATCATCTACCCAAATTAAAAGGACTAGCTATAAATTTATTTTCCCTACTCCGTAGTCGAGGATGACTATGATTTCAAGCCAGAGGTAATGTCAAGAAAAGTAATCTCTAACCTTCTAAAATGGTTTCCATCTTAATTTTTCCACTTAAGTGCAAGGAAAATAAAAGAGAAGAAGTGAAGTTGATTAAAGTGCGTATAGAGTCAATTCGCTCAAAGGCTTGGGGCCAATGGCGAGGTAGATCTCCCACCTGTTCCAAGAGGAACAAGAGACAATCTACCCCTCCACGCCCTCAAGAGGCTATGAAGCCTAAGCAATCATGAGATTCTCCACTTGGATCTCTCAGCACTGCCGATTTTGAGTGTGCAAAGAAACACAATTTTTGTTTCAAATGTCTTTCAAACCAACATAGCAAGAAGGATTGTCCTCTTTTGCAAGGCAAAGAAAAGGCCATGCACACAGTGCAATGCCTCACATGTGCAATGCCTCACATTATATTCATCTCCTAAATATTGTGTTGTAGAGGTTCTTCATATGGAAAAAAAGCACAAGTGTTATGTGCGTGCTTCAATATGATAGCCCACCTTTGGCCCCCATGAGTTTATTCGCATGCATGACACTATTAATGGACAATGTGTTCGTATTTTAGTGTATGATGTTGCAACTCATAACTTCCTGAACTATAAGCAAGAAATTGAAACTTACACAGACTTCCTACTCCCACAAGTATGTGGTACAACAGATGTCTGGAAATGATAAATAAGTATGGGACAAGGGTTTAGTTTATTGTTCAAGATCATACGATGACCCTAGACTTTCAAGCTATGAACATGGAATGGCCGCATGGTTTAGAAAACACATTGAAAACTAGTTATGAACACAACTCCTTATCCTTTATGTCCAATGGTAAATATGTGATTTTGCTTGGTGAGAAAAATATACCATATGCACCTTTTACATGTACAGCCGAGCTTTCTATTTTACAAAAAAGTAAATTTAACCTGATGAAATCTTTTTGTGTTACTACTAGTCTCCAAGTCTTATGAATTCTCAAGAGCAAAGGGTTGTGGATTCTAGTTATGGTATGCAAAGTGCAATAAATTTTAATGAAAAGCAAAGTGCTCACAAATCTAAAGAGCAAAGTGCTCTCAATTCTAATTATATTGAGCAACGTGCAACTGTTGTTAAAAAGAACATAAAAGGAATTACAAGATTCTCCATCGCAGCATAACTCTAGTTACTTTCTCCTTTTCGACGGAAAAATATGACTCACTTACTCAGGGAGTATAGTGATGTATTCTCAAGTGATTTACCGCCAGGTTTACCCCCTACACATGATGTGCAACATCGCATAGACATCCTGCTAGCACTAAACAGGTGAGTAAACCACCTTATGATATGAGTGCAAGTGAGGCCAAGGAGGTTGAGCATGAGTTGCCTGACTACCTCGCCCGTGGTTCCATTAGAACTAGCATTTCACCTTAGGCATCACCAATTCTATTGGTAAAAAAGAAAGATGGTACTATGCACATGTGTGTAGATTATTGCGGATTAACCATCAAGAGCAGGTATCCCCTGTCTTGAGTGGATGAGTTGTTTGATCAACTCCATGGGGCAAGATACTATACAAAGATAGATCTTCGTTCAGGATACCACCAGGTGCGTATGTTTTCGAAAGATATCTGTAAAACTACCCTTAGAACACGGTTCGGCCATTTTGAATTTTTGGTTATGCATTTTGGTTTAACCAATGCTCCATCTACATTCAGGACACTCATGGATAGTGTCTTACGGCCCTATCTTGGAAAATTTGTTGTGGTTTTCCTTGATGACATTCTCATTTATAGTAAGACTAAAGATGAACACATAGAACACTAATGGGTGATTAGTGTTTGAACAGCTACAAACTCACACCATGTATGCTAAGCCAAGCAAGTGCAATTTCTTTAAAAGAGAGATACATTACCTCGGTCATGTGATCTCTTATTCTGGCATCAAGATGGGCACTGACAAGGTTGCTTCCATTCTTCGATGGCCACATCCCAACGTGGTTGAGGAGCTTCGAGTCTTCTTAGACATGGCTAGATTTTATCAACATTATATTGGTGATTATGCCAAAATTGATGTTCCTATGATGGATCAACTTAAAGAAAAAGGTAAGACCTTTTTTTGAGAAGACGCCCAACAACGCAGTTTTGAACAGATCAAGGTAGCTATAGCCACTGCTCCCATCCTAGCAAATGTTGACCCACTTAAGTCATTTGTGGTAGAGACTGATGCTAGTGATAAAGCAATTGGTGCGGTACTTCTCTTGGAAGGAATACTTATAGCCTTTGAAAGTAAAAAGTTGGATAGATTCAACAAAATTATTATGTCTATGAGAGGGAGCTCTATGCCATCAAAATTGATGTTCCTATGATGGACCAACTTAAAGAAAAAGGTAAGACCCTTTTTGGGAAGACTCTAAACACCATAGTTTTGAACAGATCAAGGTAGCTATAGCCACTGCTCCCAGCCTAGCAATCATTGACCCACTTAAGCTGTTTGTGGTAGAGACTGATGCTAGTGATAAAGAAATTGGTATGGTACTTCTCAAGGAGGGAAGACCTATAGTCTTTGAAAGTAAAAATTTGCATAGTGGTCAAAAAAATTATTATGTCTATGAGAGGGAGCTCTATGCCATAGTTCACGCTTTACAAAAGTGGCGACACTATTTATATGGTGCCGAGTTTTGAAGTAGTTTTTGACCATTAGAGTATAAAATGGTTTATTAGTCAAACAGACTTGAAAGGTGGCAAAGCTAAATGGGTGGAGATCCTTCAAGATTAATATTGTAAGCTACAATATGGAAAGGGGCAATATAATGTAGTAGAAAATGCACTAATCCGGATGTCTTAGATTAATCCACTTGATTTCACGAAAATAAAGAGCAAATTTTTGGAGTCATTACATGGAAAGTGTGCACAAGATCAATCATATGCTAAAGTGTGGAGTGCAATTTTAATAACGAATCCCTTACATTCACATGTCTGTACACGGTGAGATCAACATACATGTTTCTACACGTGCAGATAAAAAGTCCAACACCCAGAGCTCCACCCCTACTCAAGACGAGTTTAATCGATGGAAGACTTTTTCCATTAATGATGGCTACTTACTCCACAAGGGTAGAGTATGTGTGCCGAAGGACTCAGACGCTAGGTGCCAAATATTATTTGAGTGTCATGATAGTCCAAGTGTTGGTCATCCAAGTATTCGTAAGACATATACCTTAGTTTGATAGCAATTTTATTGGCCAGGCTTACATCATGATGTTCAAGAGTACGTACTAAACTGCCAACAATTCCAAGTTAATAAGGCACAACGCCTCAAGGTAGGTGGCCTTTTACATCCTTTAGAGATTCCACAAGGTAAGTGGGAGAGTATCTCTATGGATTTTGTAGTAGGACAACGTAATACCAATTGTGGCCATGATGCCATATGGGTAATTGTAGACCGTCTAACACGATGTGTCGATTCATTCTCACTAAGACTACGGTTAAGACACTGGAATTAGCATCACTATTTATAGAGCATATATATAGACTCTATGGTCTTCCAGATAGTATCAGTAGTGAGAAAGATTGAAAGTTTGATAATCACTTCTGGAGAGCTATATTCCAAAAGTTGAAAACTACACTTAATCTTAGTACGACTGATCATCCCAAAACAAATGGTCAAACCAAAAGGGTTAATGAAGTGCTAGAGGTTATGCTACGAGCGTACATAAGTAATAAGCAAACCAATTGGGAAGACTACTTGCCTATATTGGAATTTTCTTATAAGAGTTCAAGCCATGTGACTACAGGGTTTGGTCTATTTATTCTTTTATATGGTTTTCAACCTAGATCACCCGTTACGGTGGGGTTGGCTATGGGGAAGATACAACAAGCGAAGGATTTTCTTCAAGACCATTTTGATATGCTTCGAGTTCCTCGACAAAATGTTAAGCAATGTTAAGCAAGCTCAAGATTGATATAAGAAGTTTGTAGATGAGCATCACCGTCTTGCTACTTTCCAAGAGAGAGAGACAAGGTTTTCCTCAAGGTTTCGGAGTTTGGGGGGGGGGGGGGGGGGGGGGGGGGGGGGTTAATGTAGGGACACGGGTCCTATGGGCAAGGCCATCGACATTATTGAATAATAGTGCACACTAGGGAGAGGCTATAAGATAGCATGGTTGGGTGGAGACTAGCACACGGCATTACTCTCGTCCATCCAAGTTTCAAACTTTCTATACCGCTCCCGAAACTTGACCATCTCTCTGGTTGGTCGACTAAGAGTGATATTTTTCTTAGTTAGTACTAACAAAAACAAATCAATTACTAAACTTTTTATATTCACTGAGATAGGTTGTAAGTGATCTAATCTTATATAATTGTCCTTCCAAGCTGCTTTGCCTCCCGAGCCATAGTGCGTGGGAGATTGTATGGCCCAAGTTTCGCGTTGTTGTCTGTAGGATGAGCTTGTTGTAGCCTAATCGCTCTTTTTGTATTGCCCACTCCCACTCTACATTTTCCATGTTACCATCGCAATAGCTTCTGTCTGGATCTCTAACTTGGGTGGCCACTGCGCGTCATACACTGGATTGCTTGTTTTTCAAAAATATTTTTATGTAGGGGGCATTTAGACTCCCAATGAGAATTCAAAAATATTAATTTAATCTATCAAAATTAAAGTTATTATGGTCCATGCCATTTCATGTCCTTACGCCAATTAGTGAATTGAATTATCAATTAAATCTACTTAGCACTTGGCTCATTCATAAAACCTTTCATGGGAGCCTTTAAAACCTAATAGATTCATCTCTCATGAAAAACCTTCGCACAATCCTTTGGGTATACAATAAAGCTGGTCCCAAAACTTGCTAAATTTAGAGTGACTTTGGTAAGATTTCATTTTACCCTAAGGCTTTCCAATCTTCATAATTAGAGTCTAATGAGAAAATTTGACAACTTATTACATAATTAATTTATATTTTTAAACTCCTATAATTACTATAATTAACCCCCTTGTCTTGTACCTTTGATCAAGGTTGCTCAGGATAGATTTATCCGTTCTTGATCATGTTGATTGATAGACTTCTTTCATTTGGCCCCAAGCCTTTGAGCAAATTGAGTCTATACACACTTTAATCAACTTCACTTGTTCTCTTTTATTTTCCCCACATGCACTTAAGTAGAAAACTTAAGATGGAAACCATTTTAGAAGGTTAGAGATTACTTTTCATGACATTACCTCTCTCTTAAAATCATAGTCATCCTCGACTATGGAGTAGGGAAAATAAAGGCATAGCTAGTCCTTTTAATTTGGGTAGATGATCCCTTTTTACCCATCAACATCCTTCCTTAGTGCTTGAAAGACTTAGTTGTTGCAAGCATGTCTTTACTTAGCCCTTACATCTTCCAAACTAGAATGGCTAAGTCCACTTGATGCTTAAGAGTCTAAGCTACTGCAAGCATGTAATGTATCGAGCCCCACTAATCGTTGCTAGGAGTTTTCTGGAGCAAGGGATTGCGCATATGTATAAACACATGCATGGTGCATAAAATAAATAATTGCCCATTTTCCAGAGCCAGGTGGTTACGTGGGGCCCACATGTGTACGGGTAGGACAGCATGTACATAGTGCATCGTTTTTCATTATCACCAGTACCAATGTGTTTTTTCTATAATAATGAGGAGTTGATAGCACGTAAAACTTCTCAAGGAAGCTATATATGGGCCGACAACATGAGGAAAGCAGGTGTGTCAGATGGCATCTAGTGGCGTCAGGAGGTCGAATGGGGTCAATATTTCCACGTGGATAAGTACGGACACAACGTGGGTGTTTTCTTGTGATAATTATGCAAAAAGGTCATCATGAGAATTGGATTTGGGGGCCACTTCACGTGATTGCAGGATGCATTATTGGAAAAAGTTGAGTGCCAGGTGTGCGGATGGATGCAGTAGGGTGACAACTATGCACTGTGAGGCCGCTTTTTGGCTTGTTCGGGGTACGTTTGAGGTCAACTAAAAGGGCAAAGTTGCCCAAGTAATAAAGCTAAGTGTGGGAACTGAGAAACCTGAGAGAAGGACCAAAAAAATGTGGAGAAGAGGAGGAATACCCGCAGCTCAGTTTTTGCTCATTTTGGAGCATTTTTTTTCCCCAAACAGCTCATCCGAGGTCGGATTTGAGCACTGTGGCATTGTAGGGTGGGGTTTTTGGTAGTTTCAAACGCAATGGTGCTATCCATTTTTCTAAATTCCTCACATAAGTTTTGTTGTTTTTCTGTGTAATCTTCTCCAGTGAGTGAAGCCTCTGCTTAACTTTGTGGTTGTGTCTAGTGTATTTCCTCAATACTGTGTCCATTGGTGTTGGTATGAGCTTCATTGAGTCTAAAAAACAACAATTTTCCTCCTTTGAGTTGAATGGATAGTGTGTGTGTGTGTGTGAGTGTGTATGTGTGAGGATTGAGTCGGCCAGTGGGAAATCTCTCTCTTCTCACTCCATCTGTGTGTTTCCTGTCTCGGCCAGGCGGGTTGTGTAAACCAAGTGGTGCCCCATAATGTGTGTGTGTGTTATTCCAAGAGTGTGTGTCGGCTTATCATAGAAGCTTTGTGTGTGTTTCCAACCCGCTCACATTCTTTTGGCGCCCCCATGGAGGATCTACTTCGGGATTACAGGTTGCATATTACAGGTTACAAGTTACACGTACAATTATAGGTACAAGTATTTCACACAGGTACAGGTAGCTGGAGTAGAGTGATATGTTGGCAAGTGGAATTCACTTGCAATTGCCATGGGTATGCATCATTTGGCGCATGTTTGAGCGCATTGTCTTGTATGGTACGTTACTTGTGGATACTGCCATTGTACACCTTTGTGGAGCTACACTTGGTTTTATTTGGTAGTCCCAACCATTTCTGAGACTTGGTCTGGAAGATAGTCATTTTTGATACTTGACTATATGAGATTTGCATAAGCTTTCGTGAGAGAGTCGATAGCGTGAGGTTTTATTGAGCTAGGGAATTCTAAAATGTGGGATCCTTTCGGTGATACAGGTGGCTGGAGCACCCTTTTTGTGACTTCGCCATAGGCTTTGTACTAGTGATTCCTACTTGATGCTCGGGTTCTATTGTTGGCAGGTTATGCATACATATATAGTCTATATTTTGGGTTCTTACTGCTTTACTTCTGGGGAAACACTGCCAAAATTTTTCCAAGTTGTGATGGCTGGTTTTTTGGTCTTTTTATCCATTTATGCTGTTATGTTGCTAAAATTTTGGCAAAATAAGAGGATAATTCAAGTGTGCCGTCTTGGGAGCTACATGGTTGGCTTTAATGGATGATTAAAATGGACCTCAATTCACTCCTTTTTCATTTAACACAAGGAATCCAGATAAATGTTCATGTGTCTAGGAAGATTCTTTTCTAGAAGCACATAGTCTTTATGTTCGCGCCAAGAAGATTAAGAGAGATACTGGAATGCCCTTTGCCTGTTGTAATTCCGATGATTAACTATGAAAACTCATTTGATGTGCATGTGTTTGTCCTTATCTAAAGACAAGCTCCATTAAAGTTTCTAGGGATTGAGTCGGTCAAAAGTTTCGGGTTCTTGCATGTGTGCTCGAAGGGGTTCTCAAACCATCGTAACTTGGGTGGCCATGGCTTTCTCTTATCCGGAATTTCATGGAAGAAGTGATGAAGATGTGGAAGACTTTTTGGGAAAGATGGAGGTTGCTTGCATTAGCAACCAGATCCATGACCCATCACAGATGTTACGTCTTCTCCAGATAGTTTGAAGAGTGATGCACGAGTTTGGTCCAAAGCATTTGAAGAGGAGTTGCGTGTGGCTGATCCACCGTAAGATTGAGTTGGGACAATCTAAGGCATGGATTGGAAGTAGAGTTTGTGAAGACAGAAGATCCTTACAAAGTGTGGCAAGAAGTACAAGGTTTGGTGCAAAAGGAAGGTGAGCCAGTAGAAGAGTACATACGTAAGTTTTCATTGGCATGGGAGCGGATGTGCAAGGCCTTAGCACCACAAGTACCCCCATCTGACATGATGACGAAGGACAAATTCTTAGCTGGTTTTTGGGAGAATATACGTTGAGGAGTGGAGCTAAAGAAGCCTAGAACATATAAAGATGCATTGGAGGTGGCAAGGAACAAAGAGTGGAAGCTAAGGAAAATGAGCCAGCTAGGGGAGGAGTCTTCGCCCAGGAGGCCTGAGTTTCAGCCTATGGACTTTTTACAAGGTCGCATGCCAGGGATTCATCATGCACCAGTGGTTTCTATTACTCCTCAAGTTATGCCAGCAGTGCAAGATGATGGGCTAAGGCAAGACATGAGGCAAGTGGTAGATTTAATGAAGAATCTGCGCCTAAACATGTTAGGTAATGTGGGAAATAATCAGGTCGGGGAAGGTTTGCAAATCATCCAGGAGGTGAAGAAAGACCCAGCAATGGTGTTGGACAAAGCAATGGTAGAGTCTGGAGGCAGACGCCAACATGTTATAATTGTGGAGATTTGGGACACATCATCCCGCAATGTGATAAGCCACCAAGGATGGGGGGAGACATGTATCCATTTCCAAGGCAGGTGCTAACTAGGTCAAATGATTATGGCATTGAAATTAAGGGAGAAGAAGGAACAAGTGGATTAACCCAAGAGGAAAATGGAAAGACAAAAGTGATAAGTGTGGTCACCTTGGAGAAGGCAGTAAAGCTGGAGGATACATTAGTGATTCCTATTGAGAAGAGGACCACATAGGACAAGGAAGGAGTAAGTGCCCCAAGTCCTAGTAAGAAGAAGGGAAAGAGCCATGAAGGCGAGGATGTCAAGGCCAAGAGGAAAAGGAGGGCTCGTCGCAAGTTTCATGTTTCAGATTTTCCGCTAAGGGATGGGCAATTAAGCTATGACTTGAAGGAGGATTTGACAAGCAGGAAGGCAAATGTTACTTTTGGACAGCTTATAGATATGGTGCCTAAGCTAAAGCGACAGTGGAAGAGGATGGTTAACCCAATGGAGAAAGAGCCAGAGAGAGGTTCAATGAAGGTGTTGGTGATGGATGAGCTACCAAACCTTTGCCCAATAGTAGATGTGTGGCAAAAAATTAAAAATCTAGGACAAGGTTATGTTGATGGCAGAGCCCAAATATGTGTCATAACACAATCATGCGTTGAGAAGATGGGTCTTACAGTGACTAGGGTGTCAGGCTTTCGGATTAGATTGGCAAACCATCAAAAAGTAAAATGTTTGAGTGTTGTAAAGAGCTTAGAAGTGGAGGCGTATGATGCAAAGGTGGTGGTTGATTTTCATGTGATGCTAGCGGGGTTGGGAGCATATCCTATTATACTGGGTAGACCATGGTTATGTGCAGTGGGAGCTGTTCAAGATTGGAGACGTGGTACGATTAGCCTCTATGGAAAGACAAGTGCCAAGAAGCTATATAATATGGACACAAGGAAAGTATTGGAAGAGATTTATGAAGATGAGGATGAGTCTAGTGATGAAGACTATTCCACAGTGACACATGAGGACAATGATAGTACTACCAGAAGTGATGAGGATGTTGATGTTGCATTTCTTTTGATGGACAAAGAAATCCAGGAGTTTGGTTTAGTTGCAAATGAGATTGAAGAGGAAAGTGAAGGGCCTTATGAAGTGATTGAAGGGCTGATGCAAACCAAGGTTGCATTATCAAAGAAGCAAGAATTGATGACACAAATGATTAGTGGAGACCTCTCAGCTATGGAGAAGGAGATATACTTGCACATGCTGGTTAGTTTTCCTGATTTGTTCATTACTTCATATGAACAAATCAGAGGTTTCAAGGGTGAAGAGATGCATATAGAGCTGAAAGAAGGTGCTAAGCCAGTGCGGCAAAGGCTAAGGAAGGATGGGTCAAGAGCAGAGGTGGACAAGTTATTGAAGACAGGGTTCATAGTTCCAGTGGAAACCACAGAATGGGTGAGTCCAGTAGTAGTCATCCCAAAGAAGGATGGGAAGTGGAGGATTTGTGTAGATTTTAAACCCTTAAATGCAGCCACTAAGAAGAACCCATATCCTCTTCCATTCATCTATGAGATCTTGGATTCAGTGGCAGGTTATGAGAGGTACAGTGTGTGTGATGGTTTTTCAGGCTATTTTCAATTGAAGATTTCTCTTAAAGACCAAACAAAGAACACTTTTATTACGCCATGGGGCTGCTATTGCTACATGGTATTGCCATTTGGGTTGTCAAATGGACCATCTTTCTATCAAGAGAGAGCAAATTGGGTATTGGAACCATTCATTGGTAGTTGTGTTAAAGCTTTTATGGACGACTTCTGTGTCTACAGCAATAGGGCTGAACACCATGAGAAGTTGCAGATGGTATTGGCTCGATATGATGACTGTGGAGGACAACTAAATGCAAAGAATTGTCATTTAGCACAACCTAGGGTGAAGTTATTGGGCCATATGGTGTCATAAAATGGCATCGAGACTGATCCAGACAAGGTTAAGTCTATTATTATTCTTCCATCACCTACGAGTACAAAGCAATTGGAAACCTTAAGTTTGAAGCATGGAGCATCAAACACATTGAACGTGCTCTAAATGGAGAGGCACATGAAGTAGCTCAAAGCATGATTGGGGAGCTATTTGTGTTGAGGACCAATTTACCTCTTTATCATGGTCGCGAAAGTTTGGCTCAAGAAGAGGAGTTTTTGCTAACAGGAATCATTTTGAAGGACATTCAGAAGTCTAAGAAGTATGGTTTTGTGCGTAGATCATCCAAGTACAAATTGATTGGTGATGTCTTGTACATGAAATGGGATGATATCGTGTTGATATGTGTACCTTGGTGGGAGGAGCTTTATAGAGTGTTGGAAGAGAATCATGAAGGCGCATGTGGCGGCCATTTTTCCCTAAAGATCACCTTGCATAAGATCTTGCAAGAGGGGTCTATATGGCCTAGTTTGCACAAGGATGTTCACCATTGTTGTAGGTCTTGCAATAGGTGTCAAGCACTTGGGAAGAGAGTGTTAAAGACAAAGCTATGAAAAACCACTATGGCATTTGATGTGTTTGAAAAGTGGGGGATTGATGCAATCAGCCCATTACCTATCACAAGCAGGGGCAAAAGCTATATTTTGACTACAGTGGACTATCTCTCTAGATGGACAGAGGCTATAATAGTAAAACAAATCACTGCAAAGGATGTGGAAAAATTTGTGTACGATGAAATATGTTGCAAGTTTGGGGTGCCACTAGAGCTACTTTCGGATAAGGGGCCACGATTTAGAGCTAAACTACTAGACTTCTTATGCGGGAAGATGAAGATTAGGCACCAGCATACCACTCCTTATTATCCACAATGTAATGGCTTAAATGAAAGATTCAATGGTGAGTTGGTACAAATTCTTTCAAAAGTGAGAGAGCACCAATTAAGGAAAGAATTGGGATTTGGAATTGCCTAGTGCATTATGGGCTTACCGTACTTTGGTGAATACAGGTACAGGGTTTACTCCATTTCGTTTGGTATATGGAAAGGAAGCACTATTTCCTGTGGAGGTAGAGTTGCCTGCAGTAAAGATGTTAGAAAAGTTGCTTGGGCAGTCCAATGATGCATTCAAAGAGAGGGCTCTTACAATTACAAGAGGTTCAGTCGGATAGGATGAGTGCATTGGAACATTATGGGCAGATGCAATATAAGGCTTTAGCAAAGATAAATGAAAAGATCAAAAGTAAGTGTATCAAGAAACATGACTTGGTTTTGTGCTACAACAGTAAGCTAGACAATACATTTCAAAAGAAGTTTCAAATTAAGTGGGAAGGCTCTTTCAAGGTAGTGGAGTGTTTTCCGAATGGTACATATCAGATGGCTAACGTGGATGGGATTTTACATAAGTCAAGGGTAAATGGACTTTTGCATAAGTCAAGGGTAAATGTACATAAGCCTTTTGCTTTTGTTGTACTATGAGGGATATATGTTCCTTAATCTTGTTAAAATATTCTTTAAGGTCTCTACTATACTCATCAGCATCAAAGAACTTCTCACAACTGTCTTGACTATCAGTGGAAGTTTTGGTCTTCCTTCAATAAATTTGAAGAGATCCTTTCCCATAGAAGTACATTATATGGACTATATTATTGTATGCATACTACACTAAGGGTAAATACTTTTCCCATTGATCGCTTTGATCTAATTCCATAACATAGGCTTTGAGTAGATCAATAATAGTTGAGTTTTGTATTTCACTTTGGCTATCCGTTTGTAGGTGATAGGCCAACGAGAGGCTCAACTTAGTATCCAGATTCTCAAAGCTTAAGAGACATTTTTAAAAGTTATTGGTCATTCTTGGATCTCTATCGGTTCTCAAATACTATGGATGTTAGTAAGCCATGATACTTAAAGATCTTTTATACGAAGAGGGTTGCCATATGCTGGGCTTTAATACAACTTTTGACCGGTATGAAATTCCCTTGTTTACTGAGCCTGTCTACTATTGCCCGTATTCTTCTATTCTAATTAATAGACCTTGGTAATGTAAAGATGAAATACACGGATAAACTCTCCCATGGGAATTAGGTATGGATAATGGCTAAATCAATCGAGTTTGCTTCCCTCTATCATACTTTGTCTTTTGGTAATGTAAAGATGAAATACAAGGATATGTGTGTATACAAGCACACTAGCAGATTTTGTCTATTTGCCACGTAATGTGTGGGATGTCAAGGAAATACAGAGGGTAGGCCATTTGAGAGTCCATGTTACAGTTTAATATGATACAATCTACAAACATACCCGCTTCTTCTTTACCCAAATCTACCAAAAATTCTCAAACCTTAACCTTTGCAAAAGCTTAAATTACATCTTCAATCTCAATATTTATGCACCCAACTTTGAGCACCAGTCGTTCTTTCAAAAATGCATCATCCTTGCACACTACGTGAAATAGAAAACCTGGAGGTGAATATTAGAAAAACGGTGAGGAATTGGCAAAAATTTTCTATTATGAAGTTTAGATCATGTTGAAATAGGAAAAAATAGAGGAGAAAATTTTTCAGATCTACAATCTACAAGAAGAAAATTAATTTGGCAATTAGTTATATTGTGCACACATAGATTTTAGGGCACCTTCCCCTACACACTCTCTTCTGAGCTTCCACAAGAGCATAAATCACTCTTCCATGAACTCATAAGCTCTCAATTTGTTCTCACAAAGATTTTAAGATTTCTTGATCTCTCCACCGCCAAGAGCAAGCAAGCTATCGTCTCAAGCTCTCACTGCCACCATGCCATTGATGTGGCTCTCATACCACTTCAAGGGTGTGTTAGTGTGATGAGAGAGAGAGAGAGAGAGAGAGAGAGAGAGAGAGAGAGAGAGAGAGAGAGAGAGAGAGAGAGAGAGAGAGAGAAGATAGAGGCAAAGAGAGAGATAGAGAGATAGGGATAGAGGGAGAGAGAGAGAGAGAGAAAGGGGGAGAGGAGAGAGTAGGAGAGATGACGTGCCCTACTCGAGAGGCATCCTGCTTGCACTGAGAAATGGCCTCTCTGTCTCCCTGCACCCAAGCTCCTGCTGTTGGTGATACGTCCCGCCCCTACATGCAACCTGCTAGGAAGATAGAGCTCACATCGTGTACATCTCACGTCCCTTCTTGAGCAATAGAACATGTCTCTACCAAAGGCATTTAAGCTTAACCCTAATGCTGAAGCCACATCGTCTATTTTGAGGGGTGAAGATTTACTGTTTGATTCTCGGTCTATGTCTGATGCATTAAAGGATTCCTTGACGGTGGACCCTACTGTCCAAGGGCAACATAAGGTGGTCTTGAAATCTACTACTGTATGGAATCATGTTTATGTGTTTGAGAGGAGAGATGTTGTGTTGTACTTTACAGGGAAACTTCCCAGCATTAGGTAGGTTGCTGGATTCATTGACCATGGATTTCATTGTATTGTGGTTGATAAAATATTTTACTTTGGTTCTGGTTTATTTGAGGTACTGTTCTTCAAGGAGGGTGATCAAAAATCCTTTTTGACATCTTCTACTGTTATCCTGTGTGGACAAGTAGTGCATGTTCTTCAATGGCAACCAGTAAGGAAAATTAAAGAAGAACTCATGAGCAAATGCCATGTCTGGGTAGAGCTAGTTGACCTTCCCTCTTACCTCTGGCCCTGTATTTCTGAAATAGTGTCCTCCCTGGGGAAAGTTCTGTTTAGCCCTACCATTGATCGCCCCAATAGGAACAAATCCTGTGTGCTTTGGGAAACTGATAAAGTGTTCCCCTCAACATTGGAAATTGAAATGGAGGATGTGGGCAAAGTGGTATTGTATTTGAAATGGGGAAACTTGGCTGGCTCTTGCTTCCACAGTAGGAAGTTAGGGCACTTCTCCAAGAATTGTTCTGCACTAAAGGATGGCTCAGTTGAACTCATACCATCTTACCCAGGTAGCAAGAATCTGGTCCTGAGAAATAAAATCTTTGGAAAACCCCTTGTGACCCCCACAACTGCTGTAGCTATTGTGGCTGCCTCTCAACCAAATGCTCCCCCTCCGGCTCCTAAAACTCCTATGTATGTTCGCCCCCCGGGCACTTCAGTCAATACCAGATCTTTTGTATCTCAGCCTTCCTCTTCCAAAAATCCAAGAGGGGGGAAGAAAGGGAAAAGACATATTGATTCAGAGGGATTCCAAGCCCCTCCCTCCAGAAAAACCTTCAAACCCAGAAATTTAGCCTCAGGCTACACCTCATCCAATGTCTATGACATCCTTCAGGACTTGCCCTCACTTGACACACTAGCAAAAGTAGAAGGACTGGTCAAGGAATACCAATAGAAGCAACAGAGGGACCCTCCTACTGTGAACTTGGAAATAAACATGCAAGATATGGATGATGACACCCAGATAGTGGTTAACACACCCCCATAATCATATCCTCTTATAATGTGAGGGGGATTAAAGACCCCAATAAATTAATCACCTTTAACTCTTGGCTAGTGAAGCGTAATATGGATGTTGCTTTAATTGAGGAGCATAAAATTCATGAGAGAGCTGGTGAAATGTACCATTTTAAGGGGTATGCCATGTTTTATGGAGGGAAGACAAATGTTTATTCTGGAGTCTCAACTTGCATTAAGCAAGAGCTGAACCCTCAATGGGTGATGGACCATCCATCTAGGAGATGCTCTATATTCTTGATTGATTCTTCCTTTGGACCTCTTCATCTATTTAATGTGTGTGCATCTAATTATGCTCATAGAAGAACTCAGTTATGGCAGTGGTGCTTGGAGCTTCAGCTGAAGTCAGGAGTTCTGGGTGGTGACTTTAATATGGTCACCAAGGTTGAGGATACCACATCCATAGCATCTGTAATTTGTGCAAGGGAAGTTATTTCTTGGGAACAGCTTAACGCCAATTGGATGATGAGTGATGCATGGGAAGATAGCAACCAACACACAAGCTTTACCTTCCATTCCCTCTCTCACCAATCTTCTTGGTCTAGACTGGACAAGTTGTATTTCTTGCAGGAGGATTGGCTACCTATTAAAAAAGAATGTGTGGCTGATGTATCAATGTTTCTCTCTGATCATTTTCCTGTGGTATGCACATTATCTGACATTACTGTTGGATCCTTTAATCAAGGTCTTAAAACTCCTCTTCTGATTAACAATAATATGTTAGCTAATAAGAAATTTTTGCAAGAGGTTAAGAGCATGATTAAAAGAAATCAAACTGCATTTTCTCATCTTTGCATGTCTGGATGCATATATGCTCTGACCTGCAGCACATTATCAGAAGATATGGAAAAAAGGCTGCTAACAAACAGAGGTAAAAGGGCAAGATGGCCCAATAGAAAATTGAGCATTTGGCTCAACAGGCCAAAGTCTCAAAAGGGCTGCTAATAAACAGAGGGAGAAGGACAAGATGGCCCAAAAGAAAATTGAGCATCTGGCTCAACAGGCCAAATTCTCAAAAAGGCTGCTAACAAACAGAGGGAAAAGGGCAAGATGGCCCAAAAGAAAAGTGAGCATCTGGCTCAAAAGGGCTGCTAACAAACAGAAGGAAAAGGGCAAGATGGACCAACAGAAAATTGAGCATCTGGCTCAACAGGCCAAAGTCTCTGCAGTGTGTCAAAGGCAACTTGTAGAATTGCAGGAAGCAAGGGAAGCCATTAGACAAATTGACCTGCAGCAAGCTGAAAGGTGTAGATTTCTATTGATAGCCATTTTTTCGGCTCTTTGTAATTGCCACAGTGAGTTACCTCACCCTACCAAAATCACCCAAACACTGTGGCTATCCCTACCATTTCACTGCAAATAGGCGTGTGTGAGTTAGGGGGCTTTTCCTATATTTTCTTAAAAAACCCTCAGCTAGCTAGTCACTGGGCTAGGTGAGCCAAAAAAAATAAAAAAAATAAAAAATAAAAGTATATTATGGCCTCTTTGTGTGTAAATATTTCATTGTATATATGGCCTAAATATAGGGATTTTTTATAATTATTTTGGTATTTTATTTAAATATTTCTACTTAGGTGTGTGTTTTATTAAACCTATGTACACCTTCTTTCATCCTCTTACACCATAATTATATTTTTTGCCAATATGTACATACTCTAACCTCATATTTTTCCTTTATACAAATCACTCCCACATTTTCACCCTCACCCTCGTGAAAACAAAAAATTGATTTCTACTCATTGGTTACTTTTATTATATTATTTACTTGCATACCTTTTCCTCTTTCACCCAAAATAATTCAAGGAGGGATCATATCATATGATTCCAATATCTTTCCATATCCATAACTCCTCCATATTTTTATTATTATTTTTACTCATTATTCTAACACCATGTGCTCATTGAGCTAAAGTCCATGAATAGTCCATACACTAGTCCCACCATGTATATATTTCTTTATTCACCAATAATCCTCCTCCATGCATGTGTCAAGGGCAACTTGGATGCTTTGTATTATGATATGACAAAAGAGGGGCTCACTCTTGGATGCATTGTACAAATTCAACAAAGGAGGGGTCCACTAAAAGACTTTTGCAAGCATAAAAACAAGCTTTTTGGTGAGAATTTTGGCACCTATCTCCACTCCGAATTTGGAGCAGTGGTCAAAAGAGAAAATGTAGCCCACGCTTTGAATAATCACCTCAAATTTTTTCATGATTTTTGGAGCTACCAGCGGTGAGCTATAATTTTTTGAGTGGACCCCAGTCTGCCCACTTTTTTCACAAGTAGCCCATAGTCTTCTCTCACCTCTTTCCACACTTCTACACACACACACACACACACACACACACACATTTCTCTCAATCCCTCACTCAAACCTGCACCTTCAATGGTTTCTCTCACCTTCTTCACCATTAACCTCCCCACTTACTCCCATAGCTCTCATATGAGCTCTCCATGTACATACACCATCTCTATGCCTCTCTCTATTACTTCCAAAGTACAATTCCATCTTACCCCTTATATATATACATAAATTCAGCATGTGTACCATGATTAACCTCTGCAAATCAAGAGATATCATCAACGGAATTACCATTTTCATCGCGATAATCAATCTTGGCGGCGGTGGCGTAAAGAGGGGAAGACGAAGAAGAAGGTCGATAGTCATTTTGAGAACCTACACAAGTAAGTCCAAAACTTCTTCAAGCTTCACCATCACAAGGATTTTCTCACTTCATTCAACCATCTTACTTCAACCATCCACCTCATTCTACCCATTGTAAATGTAACATTAACTTTCTAGTGATTACTAACACTAACCACTAACATACTAACACAAAATAGCCATTGACCTAACCATAAAAGACACCTCACCTCAAGACATGTGTATAGTAACACACACTCTCTCTCTCTCTTTCTCTCTCCTTACTGACTTTCACCTTATTTACCATCAATAATGCTCTCTTTTGAGCCCACACCCATGACTCAAGCAGACAAAGAAGGCCCGCAATGTTTTGATATTCAAAAAAATCATAATCCTGATTTGTTAGCTTGTAAATTAGGATTTCCAATAATCTTTATGAGGGGTCTCCAACCTATAAATAGGCCCCTCTCCTTCTTGTAAAACAACCTCCAACATCTCACATAGCACCCCAACACTCTATGCGTGAGGAGAGACTTAGGTGTAGCAACCACTTGTGAGCTTCACTCTTGGTGTGAGAGAAGCCTTCAAGCTACACATTGCAAGTGAGAGAGCGTGAGTTCCACAAATCTCAAAACCACTATTGTACATGCTCCTTCATCATCAATAAATTGAGGTTTGGTGCATCAAAGGCGTGATTCGACGTTCAAATCTTCGTCCTTCCATTTGTGCAATACGGTTTGGTGAATTCAAGGTGACTTGTGTATTTGGAGTTTTATCGGTTGATCTTGATTTTAGAAAGTGTTTTAGTGTGTTTTTCATTGCCAGTTTTGTGTCCATTGTAAGAGGGTATTGTGGTGAGAGGTCTCCCACACCCTAAGACAGTGTGTGTGTGTTTTGGCAATGATTAGCAATCACTAAGCATTGAGTGATTTTTGTACAAGTTCTACGATAGCATCATAACGAACCATCTCCATTTGCAAGTCACAAATAAGGTATTACGCAAGATCCTTTCCTCTCTCTCTTCCCTTTGCTCTAGCTCTCTCTGGTCCATTTCATGTGTGTCTTGGTGTGAGGTTGTTTGTGTGTGTTGTGTGGTGCATCTTCTTGGTTGTGCCAAAATCTCTCTTGCGTCCTAGTTCGCATACCATAACTAGGTGGTGCCCCTATCTTGTTTTGGTTTGGCTGTGGGTTTGTTGTTGTGTTGTGCTTGTGGTTGCCCCAGCCCCAATTGAGCAGCACGGGAGCCTTGAGGGGTGTTTAGAGGTCGCCTCTCTTGTTGCCCGCCCCGGACCGCCTCACTATGTAGAATCCATGCACTCAAGGATTCCAATGATGTGTCAAAGGGGTTTTCCAATAAGTTAAAATCCAAGAGGAAAAGAGAAGTCATGCATTGTCAGCAAAATGAGGATGGTATTGTGTTGGATAATCAGTCAAAGATGATGCACTTCTGTGAGAAATTATATACTCAACTACTTAATGGATACGCTAAAGTCACTCGTCTGATATTGAGGATCTGCTTCAAACTGTGGATGCATGTACTGAGCAAGCTGATGCAAAGAGGTTGGAACTACCCTTTGAGATCTCTGAGATCAGATATGCACTATCAAAGTTGGGAAATGAAAAAACACCTAGAATTTGTGGTATTTCCAAGGAATTTGTGGTTGCCTTTGGAATGATCTCAAGGACATCATCATGTGTCTGATAAACTCCTTTTGGTCTGCTTAGTACATGGATCCTTGTTTGAAACAGGGCCTTATCAAGCTGATTCCTAAACAAACCTTCCCAAATCAATTGGGGCACTGGAGACCCATAACAATGATGGGCATTGTCTATAAACTGCTAGCTAACGCAGTGGCTATCAAATTGAATCCCCTCCTTAGAAAATTCATCCACAGGGCTCAAACTGGTTTCATTAGTGGCAGGTCTATTTTTCATAATATTCTATCAATTCAAATAAGCATTGAGCATGCTCAAAGATCAAAGCAAGACATGGTACTACAAAATTGACTATGACAAAGCCTTTGACACAGTGCAATGGGACTTCATTGTCAAAATTCTTGAGAAGATGGGGTTTAAACTACATATTCATGCTAGGTACAGATGCATATTCTAGACTGCTGATAAATGGAACAATGTCCAAGGAAATTGCAATCAGCCACTCTGTTAGACAAGGTTGTCCACTTAGTCCCTTGCTGTTTGCAGTGTCCACTAATCCCTTTTTCTGTTATCTTGACTCCTTGGCCCAGCAGCAAGTACTGCAGGGTCTATCTAGAGGTTCTGGTCAAATGCTGGGACAAGGTTTTGCTGATGATTTTCACCTTTGTTTTTCTAAAGGCCAATAGTGTGAATGTGTGAAGGTGTATGGCTGCATTGAATAAATTCAACTCTAATAGATGTCACTCCTGAAAATTTTCATGCACTAATATGGGGGGGGGGAGGCTATCAAAAGGACATATCTTTAGACATTTTGGGTACCCCATTGGTGTGAATGTATCTCAGACTCACCTACAACATTGGGTCCTTAAGAAGGTGTAATGTAAGATTGCTACATGGCACTGTGAGGAATGGCCTCTCCATGTGAGACTGAGAATTATTCAGTCCATACTGGTGCCTTATTACTACCTTTATGCCTTGTGTTCCATGGGCAAAGAGAAATTTGAAGTCATGAACAAATTCTTGTGGAAGTGCAAGAAAGCACCATCTGTTTGGGTGGCTTGGGTGGTGTTGGCTTTGCCTAAGAACATGGGGGGCTATAGAATTCCGAATCTGATCCTGCATGCTATTTCCAGGAGGGCAACCTTCATAAAGTATATGCTGGAGTATGATCAAGATTGGGAAAAATATATGTGGGCCATGGTGAGAGCTTCTGTCTGCTATTTTCATGGCTGCTGGAATTGTCTGAATGGGATAAACCTTTTAGTGTTGCACCTATCAAAATAGGTTATGACATTTCAAATATGTTCTTTGTGTCTTGAGAGCAAGTGTTTGATGTGCTGATCTGCTAGGGTAAAATGAGATATACTAAGTGTTATTTATCTGTTGAAAATGTTTTTTGGAGTTATGTATTCAGAAAGTTGCCTGCTAAAGCCTTAGGGAAAAAGGCCATTTCTCTTTTCAAGAAGGTCGTCTGCTCCATTAGTCAATCTGTGGACTCTAAGGCCTATTTTAAATCTTTTTTAACAGCTAGAAGACAATTTGGATTGGAATATGGCTTCAAAATTCCTTGGCATATGCTATGTGCCTCTGTCAACAATCTGCAAGTTTCTATCAACACTAAAGACCAAGATAGATTCAAACATTTGGCCTTTACTGCTTCACAAAAGAACTAGTGGACTGCCCAAACCAAGGACTTCCATAGAGCCTTGCTTCCTCCAGGGATAGTACAGGACATATTTAATAAAATATGGCATGTGAACAATGCCAAGGAGTGGTGGTCTCAAGTGTTTATCAAAAATTGTAAAAATGCTTTTCAATCTTAAAGTGTTCTTGTGGAGAGGTATATTGGGGGGCCTCCCCACTCCTGATGTAATGCTCAAAAAAAAAAAGGATATTGTAAATGTCCAAGATGTGGGAAAGTTGAAACTGTTACACGTGTATTTTGGTACTATGTTGTGGTAGCTGAATGGTGCCAGTAGGCTGAATTTTGGTGCCAATCAACTTGGGGAGTCAACATCAACTTGGGGAGTCAAAATTTCATAGAGAGAGAGAGAGAGAGAGAGAGAGAGAGAGAGAGAGAGAGAGAGAGAGAGAGAGAGAGAGAGAGAGAGAGAGAGAGAGAGAGAGAGAGAGCTAGAGAACAAAGAAAGTGGGTAGTGTAGCTCTAAGTATTGGTACTCCCTTATTCTTTTTTTGTATTATGATTAAGAGATACGGCTAGTGTAATTGGTGTGTTACCGAGAATCGATCACGTGAGCCTTTACCCTAGTAACAAAATCTTGTGCAACATATCTCTCTCAATTTTCATGCATATGTAAACAACACCTTCAACACATAACGACTCTAAACATACCATAGAGTGAACATTGCAAGAAATTTAGCATATCGTACCCATCATAGCTTCAAACAAAAAATTCCAAGGCTATCCAGAATTATCTATGAACATGCTTAATATCCATTTATTCTTGGCACCACAACATGTAGATGTTGAAGACGAGAGCCCAAAGCGTTATTTAGAGAAAGGAGTAGGAGAAAAATGAGTTAAACCTAGAAAGTTCTCTATTAATCAACCTCCCTATATTCATACACCTCAATTGTCACTTCTACCTAAGAAACACCTTAGACACCACACCTTTTGGCATATGAAACAGTCCACTAGCTCATATTCAACATTATGCATCTTCCCTTGTATGTACATAGCATGTGCTTACTAGAGGAAGATACACAATGAAAATGCTATAGCACATGCATTATTGTATCACATTGCATCATGTTCGGCTTATCACCCTACATCATGGGAATTTTTGCCAACTCACAAATAAATGGTGTGTTAAAATCTATGGAACCTAATAGTCCATGCCCGTGAGTTTTCTTGAGTATTCATAGTCAATGGTAGCAAACAGGCACATAAAGTTGATCATCATACACCCACATCAAATAGGGATAAAATATAAGATTTGTTTTTTGTAGAAAGGATAATCAATCATATAAATGCTACAAAACATGCACCATAGGTATTCTAGTATTCTATCATGGATACAATCCTACACCAACCCCTCCAAAAATATCATCAATTTTCTCTTTTTTTATCATCATATGATCCTCCATGTGCATACCCAAATCATGTTTTAGTAAGAAAAGGTAGCACCAACCATGCTAACTAGAGGCATCAAAAAATTGTGCTGGCAAATGATGATACCAATATGCAATCAAATTGAACGCAAGAAATCTCAATCACAAAATGTCTATTATATGATCAAAAAAACAATAATGGCTTCCCTCATGAATAGTGTCCTCACTAATAGGGTTAATTAACAATACTTTAGAGAGAGAGAGAGAGATGCCGACTTATATGGTTTTTCTTTCTTTGTTTTGCTCAATTTCTTTGTTGTCGACGGGCTTCTAATCAAGTCCCTTAATGTGTAATAACGCTATGGGGCTTCCGTGAGCCTTTCAACTTGACCCTCGGGATGTAGCCTCTTCTTTTAAGGCTTCTACTGAGCTCGACCTTGTTGTAATGTCTACCTTGCTTAAGGATACCTTGATTGCTAATCGTGGAAGTTAAAGGGGAGCATAAGGTTAAACTAGCCTCCTCTGTTATACTTTGGTCACATTTAATTCTTCTATCTTTCGGGAGCAGAGCGTGCTCTTGTGTTGTGTTGTATTGGTCGTCTTTCTGCCTTACCTGATATAGCTCATAATATTGATAGTGGGCTTGGGATACCTGCTATTCACAAGATTTTTTACTCGAGTTCCGATCGGTTTGAGGTTTTGTTTATGTGTAAAGAAGCTCGTATGGCTTTTCACACTGCGTCTACCATCATACTGTGTGGACAAGTGCTACATGTTAATCCATGCGAGCCCATTAAAATGATCAAAGAAGAGCTCTTTACTAAGTACCCTATGTGAGTTCAGTTTGTTGAGCTCCCTGCCTTTCTTTCACCATGCATTAAAGATCTTGCTCAATCCTTAGGCAAAGTATTGTTCTCTCTCCCGATTCAATGTCCCAATAAGAAGAAGACTTGTATCCTCTCCCAAACCAATAAAAAATTCTTTGAGACTTTACAAATTTAGTTTGATAGAGTGGGTAAGCTAGTTATATATTTCAAAATGGCCAGCCTCATAGGGTCTTTCTATCATTGTGGCCACCTTGGCCACTTATCTAAAACTGTTTTGACTCTTCTTCAATCATCTGCCGAGATGATTCCTTCTTCTCTTGGAAGTAAGAGGGAAGGAATACTCTTGTTCCTAAAAAATAGATTTTTGGCAAGGCACAGAGACTAGATAAACCTCTTAGTCCACCTCCTTCTGTTCAAACACCATCTTACGCTAGAATTCCAAGTCAAGGTAGGGCATCCCCTTCCACTCGAACTGCTCGTCCTGAATTTGTTGAATTAAAACCCTACTCTACTTCCTCTACCTCTTCTAATCCAAGAGCTACTACTCACAAAGGAGAACGTCCTATGTACTCTGATGGATTTGTAGCCTCTAGGAAAACTTTCAAGGCCAAAGCATCCTCTTTCAATTATGCTTCTCATAACTTCTATGAAGCCCTCATGCAATACATGTTGCATTCTCCCTAAACACTAGTTGCTATTCACCATGAATTTGCTCAAATGCAATCTTTCGATGACCCAATAATACCACTTGAAGTTCACATGAGACACACTAATACTGAAGTTTAATGACGAAGGGCTTTATTGTCCCACTCATTTACATAGCTATAACACTAGTCCTGTACTTGGGCACTTAAATGTCACCTAAGTCCTACTTTTACTTGCCACCTTGAGTCCTCAATGGAGAGGGTAAGCAATGTATCACTTTCTAAAACTTACAAATACATCCAAAACATATTTTTCTTTGTATACAATGATATGCTTGAGATGGCCATCTCAAACATGTAGAAATTTTCATTATTTTATATATTCTGAAGTAATTTTTTTTGCACGTAAAAGTTGCGATTATCTATAGCACAATTGTGGAAAATTATGTAAAATTTTCTACGAGGTCTCTTCATTTTTTTTTGAGCTTATGAAGTCAAATTTTTCAAATCATCAATCGCATTCTTACGGGGGTCCACTTGATGAGTATAGTTCTTAATCATGATAGCTTCTAAAATGCAAGGTTATATTTTTAAAAGAAGGTATATCAGGCCACCACATCCAATAGTGAGTTGCTGGCAAAGTTTGCACGGGGATTCGTGTATGAGAGGTGTGAAGCAACATCGAGTGATCTGATAGAGCATCGGATTACATGGGAAAGGTTGGGAGGAGCTCTCCTTGACAATTGCAGGATGCAAAAGAGAGTTTGGAGAGGAAGATCATCAAGTTTAGTGTTTATTATGGGTTCACCAATAGAGAAGCATCTATATGTGACGGTGCCTTATCATCAATACCAACAATGTCGGCACACATATTGTAGCCACACAAGGTAGTAGAGAAGTCGATGTATGTTTTGCTGGTACCGGGCATGGAGATAGGGGGAATAAATGTCAAGGAGGATGAGCTGCACAAGCTGTTGACTGAGATGAAAGTATAGTTGCATGAAAAGAGGGATTTGTGGTTCAAAAATGATGGGTTTTTCTCTGCTTGTAGTGGCTTCTACATTGTATTGGAGCAACTAAACAAGGAGTTGGAGATACTCAAGAACTCACCAAATTTTGATTTACAAGAGGTTGATTGCAAGGAGACAGAGGTCAAAGAAATCACCAAAATGCTTTATAGAGGAGGTGCCAACACTGACTGGGCTCAGCCTCAAGAAGAATTGGATTCCTTGTAGGTAAGCTTGTTACTCAAATATCAAGAAAATTGCTTTTACTGCTTTGGAATTACTAAGAAACTACTTGAGCTATGCATACAAAGTGCTTAAGAAGTGCAGATGGAGCACTAAGAAGTGCTTGGAAGGTGGTGCATCCAAAGATGGTTGGTGCTGTGAAAAATACAAAGCAATCCTATGGGTGCCTAAGGGTGCATGACAAAGTGCTAGAGTAGGTATGAAGGACCTCAACAGGAAAGAAGATCAGGAAATGTATGTCTAAGGTGGTTATCTAGGCCAAGAAGGCTCCAAAAAGGGCCAATTAGGTTGGTAGGTTGAGGTTTCCAAAATACTGAGATTGTGCTTTGATATGTGGTATTCAAAGTATCTTACGAGCCAGTCCAAACGGCTCCTCAAATGAAGCTACGGTATGAAAGATGTTGGAGTTCAAAGCTAGAATGCTTTGCATGATACAGCCAGAGGCGCAAAGTTCCCCGCAAAATACCCGAAATAGATACTACAGACGATGAGACACGCAAATCTGCATAACTGCCAACCATCCTTGCACATAATCAAGCTACACACGAGCAGAGAGAGACAGAGAGGGAGATAGAGCGAGAGAGCACGTGCAGGCGCACCTCCTAGAGCGGAGTGCTACGCCGGCACGGCGAGAGAGAAGAGGGAAGATGAGAGAAGAACAACGCAAGCACTGGGTGCAATCTCCCCCCGTGCAAGAGTGACCATTTCCCTCTTGCACGTATTTAATTTATAGATTCTTGAATGGTCAAAGTGAGTACAAACTGGCCGGCCGATCATAAATGGCCAAAGCTCATAAAGAGCACTTGAATAATCAAATATACATAAATATAATATCCTTTTGCAATAGCCTAGCTTGGTAAAGTCTTTTCCACCTCTTAGCTGCGATAAATAATAAAATGTCAATTCGATAACATACCTCTCCGTTGGAAAGCAACTGTCCTCAGTTGCGAAGATAAAAATCTGCAAACAATACTTGTGAAAAACAATGATTAGAAATCTGTATCAAATAGTAAAAGAAAAATCCATAAAATTAGACACATTGGTTATGCCTGCCGTCATCCACATACTACCTATTCTAGTGTCTCATACCACTATAATAAGCAGTATATGTCATACCCTGATGAATTAGGATATCATTGGTCACACTCATCATCAATATCATAACTAGGATATCATTGGTCACACTCATCATCAATATCATAAATGTCAAGTCCCATCACATAAACACTGCCATAATAATCGCCAGATACCAATTCCCAATCCAATTCCAATTCCACAATATAAGTCCAAATCCAAATCACTCTCATTATGTACCCAGGTAGCCAAATCATACCAGTTACAGTGGTGGCCAACCACTGTAGCATGATTTTGTGATTGGTGTTGCCTCATCCGGAGAGTCTACACCAATAAAGCGTGCTGCCTAAATTGGCGAATCTGCACTAATGCTACCTAAATCGGCGGATCTGCATTGTAAAAATAATAAATCTAAAGTTTATCAATGTGCTGCCTAAATCGGCGGATCTGCACCAAGATGAGTATTTACACACTGCCTAAATTGGCGAAACTGTGTGTTGGTGACCAATGGACTAGGCTAGACATAAAAAAAGATAAAACAATTTCTACCTGTGTCACACCACATTGGAGTATAGTTGAGTAGCAAAGTACTTACAAATTTTTGTTCACTAACTCAAAACACCGCAATTCATATGAGTAGCTACATAGCTTAATGCCAAATCCTCTCAATAGAATTTACATGCAGTGCAAGCACAAGCAAGAACTGTAGGGATTCTTAATTTCAAGAACTGTAGGGATTCTTAATTTCATATGCCATAAGAAAATGCAACAAAGTAAAAGATCTTTTCCCATTCAAATTGTCCAATGGTATTATCTCTATTACAAACTGCTTGTCTTTGTGTCCATAAATATATGCACAAACAAAATGAACTTCCAAGCTAGTAGAGAAAGTGATTATTATTGTCGGAGTATGATGAGGGATATCATGCAGTATAGGCAGACAATATATATTGTATAATTGATGATATTTGAAGAAATATGATAGCCATAGATACATATACGGATGGATTCATTAAGGAGAATTAAAATACTATGGAAAACAATGGTAAGTTACGTACCTGGGGGTGGTGTGAAGAATGGACTAGTGTCCAAATGGTCAAATGCTAAACAATGTTTTGAAAACAAAGGTCAATAGCAAAATTCATCATTTGAGTAATGTTATGCAAGTTAGAACAAAATAAAGTACAAACCCCATAAAGTTCAAGTCGCACAGATGGGTGTCACATATTGGTGAGGTGGATTGTATATGTGAGGAAGATTTTAAACCATTGTTGTCACAAGAAAATTAGAAGATAGTAAAATTTCACCCATGTTATTGAAACTAGCTAAAATAGCAAAGCAGTGGCTAGATTCCATGGTTTCCTTCAAGTAAATTGGCAAAGTTTGACAAGTTTTAGTGTCAATACCTGAAAATCTTTGAATTTTGACCTAAAAACAACAGATCTTTAGGTGTGGAATTGTTTTTGGTAAGCCCTTAAAACTCGATCGACAAACATTGCTATGAGTACTCTGACCCAAAGAGAATTTCTCATGAAAAATTTCGTAGGAACTACTTTCGATGGTCATCTTTGAATGGATACAACAAACACTATAGTACCAAGAGACCTAGTAGCACTTATCGCCATGTAAATATAGACACACAAATCGCAGATTGCGTAGCCATGAGCAATAACTACAAGCTATGAAAGACCATATAGAATAAGTCTTACAATATGTGTGTGTGTGTGTATTTGTGTGAGTGTGTATACGTATATCATCGAAATTGACGAGTGATTGTGTGTGGGGGGCAAGAGGCCATCAACTTGCAAGGTTGGGGTAATCAAATATAAAGGTAGGGTGCGCAGTTTGGTTGAGGGGGGAAAAGGGAGAGAGAAAAGGAAATGAAATGTTATATTTACCGTCTTAAAAATGTAAAATTACATATGAGAACAAACTGATACCATCCTTGTGTATCTATTCCAATGCCTAGGTACAAATAAAATAAAATGAAGTACAATGAAATACTGAAATGAAAACCCTATAATCTGTTTCTTTTGCAGTTCTTATAGCCTAGCCTCCCGTATGTCCCTTCTGTCAAGTTTCCAAGCCGTGGCCCGTCGACGGCATGAACCTCGCTAAAAACTCCCTGAACTAGTCTCACGCACAATGCACAATGCATGCAAGAAAGTCATTATAATAAACTAGGCAGCTTTTAATATTTGAGTGCATTGTGCACCCACGCCAGCTCTATCATAATTTCACCGTCGCTCCTGTGTGTGTGTGTGTGTGTTTTTTTTTTTTTTTTTGGTTTGTTTTTTTTTGCTTAACGTGGGTTGCACACAACGTCCTTCAACCTTCCACATACCATCCGGTTGTTGTTCTGATCATGCAGTGACGCGAAAATCATCATGGCTATTTTATCGGCCAATCAGTTCCATTATACTCAAATTCAATGCAGCCAAGTATTACGATTTATATGTCGCAAAATTAAGTTACTGGACGACATCGCGATGCGATAGGTGGCCGGGCAAAAGGCGGTGCTCCAGGGGTTCCCTGCACTCTACACAGAGCAAGTGGAGAAGCTTTTGGTTGTGGATGGTTATTGGTGTTCAAGAATCGAGGAAGATGCAGCGCTTGTAGGGTCCTCACGTGTCCATTCTTCCAAGTGAGAAAAACATAGCGGACGCGGTAACTGCTCCAAAGGGTCTGGTGGTTGGAAGAAGCAGTCAATTTGCTGCGTGGAGCCCCAAAGTTTGGTGGTATTTGGAGGCTGCATGGCGGGCTACGTAGTGTAATGGGTTGGTAACCATTGGTTGATTTTGTATGCAGTCTAGCTTGACCACTACCACTGGAACATCGGGTGTTTGGACTGGTAGAACATCGTCACATTCTTGGAAAACCTCACACATGATGTCATCATTGACCAGCAGGTCCCTTTTGTCTTGCACTTTGAAAGAGTTCATGTTGCAACTTCAACAATTCAATTAAGTGATAATAAGCTGAAGCGAAGCCTTAATATCACATGTACCTCTGCCCCATGAGTGAGGCTTGATCTTTGAACAGTAATTGCTTCCTCTACCTCCTACAACTTGAGCTTCCAATTATGCAAAGTGTTAAACATTCTGAATTAGGTGACTCCGTTTTTTTCCTTGAAGTGCAAAATCTGAGTAGTCCAAAAATCTAATGATTATACCATCTGCTACCAGGTAAAAATTTCTGCACAACCAATTGGATTCTCTCAGCGTTGACCTTCTTCTTCTCATCTTCATTCTACACATCACCTTTTGTTGGGCTCTGTGATTTTGCCAGAGTTTCCCTGGTTCTTAAACCGTATATTTAGTTGTGAATGCTGCAGTTTTAAATATGGCTTCACAAAAACCTAAAGACGATTGCAAAGTCTGTCTGGCTCCAAATGTGGGCGAAGCTCTACGTTACGTGTGAAGGAAGAAGCGCGTAACCGACGTAATGCTTGCATCCCTTCTCTCTTTACTGGCTTGCATTGCTGGTGTTCGTGTGGTGTTGTAGTATTCCATGAAGGGCTCACGAGCGCAAGAGAAAATGGAGGACGCAGCGCTTCAAAGGAGGGCAACTGCAAGTGAGCGAGGGATCTTGATCAGGAGGACGAGGTGGTCAGTAGCTCAGGAGGATGACATTCAAAGGGCTGGCTACAGAGGCCGCAAGAGGAGAGCTGCCTGTCCGCAGAGGCTGGGTCCATTGTTTGGCGCCATGCATAACACAAAAGTGGTGGGCAATGGTTAGCGTTCAGTACTGGGAGTGGGGTGTGGTAGAACTGAAGGCGGGTGTGCGAAGTGGAAGTCAACTGGAGATAGAGGTTGTGGGCACTACGAGGTCCTCAGGACTACAACCACCATTGATTGCTCGGTGATTGATGCCATGCAGGCCCAAAGGCTGGCGGAAACTAAGACAGGGAGAGATTGAGCGAGCGAGTTGCATGATTTTGAGAGAGGGAGGGAGAGAGAGAGAGAGAATCACATGCGGTGTAGCCAGGCTGGTGGTGTGCATGGCAAGGCACACAGTTGCGACATCAGTTGATAAAGAGAGAGAACGGTGTATGGTTACGAGCTGGCGCTGCCATGCAAGAAGGAGAGAGAGGTACTAATTAGTGGGAACCTGAGAGATAAAGAGAAACTAGTTGGCACCTGTGGGGCCGCTGAAAAGTAGTGGCAGAGCGGAGAATGCGTGCATCTAGCTTAGTGGTAGGTGAACGAGAGAGAGAGACTATCTGTTTGGTTGAGGTTGGCCGACGCCATGCAAAAGTGATTGTGTGTGTGTGTGTGTGAGAGAGAGAGAGAGAGAGAAAGAGTTGAAACTACCTGGCTATATCCGCCATGCTGCACGCGAGCTCGGTCTACCCTATTGCTCGCGATGTCATGCATCTGTTGGTCACAATCGTTCTCCTATGCTTTTCTTTTCTTTTTTCTAAATATCCGTGTTAATTATAAATTTCGGGCTTAACTTGGGACAGGTTTCCATGAGAAATTGCGAATATGATGTTACTTTTAATTCCCTCTAACAGAACACCTCCAATCCTTCTCTTACTACTCTACTTCTATCAGATCTCTCCTTGATCTTATACCTCTAGCGCCGTACCAAACTTCCTATGTACCCAATACTCACATGATTATTCATGCGAATGATATTCTAAATGAAATGTACTGCTAATTAATCATGTATTAATTCTAGTATAGCTAGCTTCCGCTATCATAAACAATTAATTTGTTCGTGATGCAATTCAAGCAACGATGCATTAATGTAATCATTAACACTAGAATGGTAACCTAACAGGACATAAAAGTGTCCTTTCAGGGTTTTGGGAAAAAATTCCAAAACCATAGTAGATCCACTCATTTTGAAAAATCCTTTCATGAGCTTATAGTTCAATAACTACTTCATATGGAAAAAATGAGAAACTTGTAATTTTTCTCATCCCTTAGTCACTACAAGCCTCCAAAATTGATGCACCAATGCATTTTGCCCAAAACAGCAATTTCTTACGGTTGATTGCATATAAATAACAGTGGGAATTTTTGTAGGACATGATATAAAATGCCCCGTTAACTTCAATGGGTTTGTGAACAAAACATATGGTTGATTTTACCTCACTAATTTTTTTTTGGGCAAAAAAAATAGGTACAAAAAAGTTGCATTTTTGCCATTCTGCGGACCTATCATCAAAGTTTTTATAGTCACGCTCAATACAGATAATATATACATGTTTTCTTAGTTCCCTTTGGGCCTTTGTATTAAAAAGGATCCATGGAGCATGTCAAAAGGATAATGGATCTCTTACAATTGGAACCTTGGGGGCAATGATAAAGTGCTAAATACAACAAACATGAAAAAACTGGGTTTAGCATTATGACCTCTAGAAACCCATAGAAACTACTCAATATCTAGCCAAGTTTGTAGTCTATGATTAGATATGGTTACTACCTACAAAATACACACAATTGGCCTAAGAAACTAGCAATATTGAGAAAGTTATACTTGCTACTCTAAAATGTATCGTATTCTTCAGCAATCAAAAAACTCAACCATCAGCATATACTATGCTATATAGCATATTAGGTCCCTCAAAACTCAAGGAATATTAGCTTTATGTTATACATTACACTTACACAATCAAAATTGAATTTGGATATCAAGAAAGCCACCAAAAAAATCATAAAAGTGCTAATTTTGGCCAAGAAACAGCATTAAGTAATTCTTGTAAATTGGTCATAACTTTCAATTATTAATAGTGCCATGCATGCGAATAAACTCATGGGGGCCATCACATAAAAGATCTTTAACAATCATGGCTTACTAACATCCATAGTATTTGAGAACCGATAGAGATCCAAGAATGACCAGTAAATACTCCTCCGTGAAGTTTACTTCTTTTAATGACAAAGGGCTTAATTGTCCCACTCATTTACATAGCTTTAACACTAGTCCTGTACTTGGACACTTAAATGTCCTGAGACACTAAACTGCCCTATTTTTCTACCAAAGCCTGAGTCCTACTTCTACTTGCCACCTTGAGTCCTCAGTGGAGAGGGTAAGCAATGTATCACTTTCTAAAACTCACAAATACATCCAAAACATATTTTTATTTGTATACGATGATATGCTTAGATGGCGATCTCAAACACGTAGAAATTTTCATTATTTTATATATTCTCAAGTAATTTGTTTGCACGTAAAAGTTGCAATTATCTATAGCACAATTGTGGAAAATCATGTAAAATTTTCTACGAGGTCTCTTCATTTTTTCTTGAGCTTATGAAGTCAACTTTTTCAAATCATCAATCACATTCTTACGTGGGTCCACTTGATGAATATAGTTCTTGATCATGCTAGCATCTAAAATGCAAGGTTATATTTCTAAAAGAAGGTATATCAAGCCACTGCATCCAATTGTGAGTTTCTAGCAAAGTTTTCATGGGGATTCGTGTACTAGAGGTGTCAAGCAACATCGACTGATCTGATAGAACATCGGATTACATGGGAGAGGTTTGGTGGAGCTCTCCTTGACAATTACAGGATGCAAAACGGATTTTGGAGAGGAAGATCATCAAGTTTCGTGTTTATTATGGGTTCATCAATAGAGAAGCATCTATATGTGCCTTATCATCAATACGGACAATGTCGTCACACATATTGTAGCCACACAAGGTAGTAGAGAAGCCGATGTATATTTTGTTGGTACTGGGCATGGAGATAGGGGGAATAAATGTCAAGGAGGATGAGCTGAAAAAGTTGTTGACTGAGATGAAAGTATAGTTGCATGAAAAAAGGGATCTGTGGTTCAAAAATGATGGATTTTTCTCTGCTTGTAGTGGCTTCTACACTGCATTGGAGCAATTAAACAAGGGGTTGGAGATACTCAAGAACTCGCCAAATTTTGATCTACAAGAGGTTTATTGCAAGGAGAGAGAGGTCAAAGAAATCACCAAAATGTTATATAGAGGAGGTGCCAACACTAACTCGGCTTGGCTTCAAGAAGAATTGGACTCCTTGTAGGTAATCTTGTTACTCAAAGTGCAAGAAAATTGCTTTTAGTTCTTTGGAATTACTAAGAAACTACTTGAGCTATGCATAAGTGCTTATCATGCATACAAAGTGCTTAAAAAGTGCAGATGGAGCACTAAAAAGTGCTCGGAAGGTGGTGCAGTCAAAGATGGTTGGTGCTGTGAAAAATACAAAGCAATGCTATGGGTGCCTAAGGGTGCATGACAAAGTGCTAGAGTAGGTATGAAGGACCTCAACAGGCAAGAAGATCAGGAAATGTATGTCTAAGGTGGTTATCTAGGCCAGGAAGGCTCCAAAAAGGGCCAATTAGGTTGGTAGGTTGAGGTTTCCAAAATACTAAGATTGTGCTTTGATATGTGGTATTCAAAGTAACTTACGAACCAATCCAAACGGCTCCTCAAATGAAGCTACGGTATGAAAGATATTGGTGTTCAAAGTTGGAATGCTTTGCAGATCCAAAAAATACAAGGTAAATGGAGGTGGATATTCAAGGTTAATGTTAGAAGATAGGATTGAAGTGCTCGATTTGTGGTGCATGCTGGTTATGGGCAAGTTATGGCCAATTGAATATTTGATGGGGGCCTGTTGTGTGGCAGTTTGATAAACTATCTCGGTAGGCATGCCATCTGGGGGATTTTGGGCCTTTCCATGGTTTTACAGGACAAGATCACTCTGTAGAGTCAGCAAGAATTGACGGATCATTAATTGAATATGGGAAGGTTGAGATATTGACGGTCCAAATTGGGAGCAAAGTGAAATACAAAACTCAACTACTATTGATCTACTCCAAGCCTATGTTACAAAATTAGATCAATACGATCAATGGAAAAAGTATTACCCTTAGTGTAGTACACATACAATAATACTTTCCATATTTCTATGGGAATGGATCTCATCAAATTTATTGAAGGAAACCCAAAACCCCCACCGATATATAGTCAAGATGGTGGGAAGTTCTTTGATGCTGATGAGTATAGTAGAGACCTTAAAGAATCTTTTAACAAGATTAAGGAAGCTATATCCCTCATAGTAGAACAAAATAAAAAGCCTACTGTTGATAAGCATATAAGATCCTTGGCCTTCAGAGAGAATGATTGGGTATTACTTCAGTTTCCCAAAGCACACCTAAGCCATGCAACAGGCAAGGGGAAACAAGGACTCCCAACGAGTAATCTACAATAGCAAGTTAAGCTATCAAAAAGATATTATGGACCATTTCATGTCCTTAAGACAATTAGTAAATTGGCTTATCAATTAAATCTACTTAGCACTTGGCTCATTCATAAAAACCTTTCATGGGAACCTTTAAAACCTTATAAGTACAACACCACCCAAAGACCGAGTAATTGGAGATTCACCTAGATTTGAAGGTCAAGAAGAGGTCTTGCAGCTTGAGAGCATTCTATGACATGTAAAAATGGTTTAACAAAGTTGTAAGGTTATCTTATTAAATTTCAATAATATCTTTTTGAAGATAAAAGGTGGATGTGAGCCATCTAGTTAAAGGATATTTTAAACTTTGTAAATGCTTACAATGACTCATGTCAAAGGTAAGAACCAAGTACGAACAAGCAATGTGTTTCCTAAAGAATTTTGCCTTGTTTTGACTCTATGATTTCTTCTTAATGTTGACAAGTTTTTTCTAATTGTATGCATACAATTAATAATATTTGGGGCAGACACGTTTCTCTCAAGAACCTAATAGACTTTGCCAATCCACTATGGAAGATAATTAGTGGGGCTTGATACATTACATGCTTGCAGTAGCTTAGACTCTTAAGAATCAAGGGGACATAGCCATTCTCGTTTGGAAGATGTAAGGGCTAAGTAAAGACAAGCTTGCAACACCTACATCTCTCAAGCACTAAGGAAGGATGTTGATGGGTAAAAAGGGATCATCTACCCAAATTAAAAGGACTAGCTATGACTTTATTTTCCCTACTTTGTAGTCGATCTGGATGACTATGATTTCAAGCGAGAGGTAATGTCAAGAAAATTGATCTCTAACCTTCTAAAATGGTTTCCATCTTAAGTTTTCCACTTAAGTGCAGGGAAAATAAAAGAGAACAAGTGAAGTTGATTAAAGTGCGTATAGATCAATTCGCTCAAAGGCCTAGGGCCAAATGAAATAACCAATGAAGAAGATAAGAATTGGTTAGCATGGGATGCATGTCGCATGTCTGGTCTCTCTCTCACTCAGTATCTTTCGAAGTATCAAGAAATCATATTAAAACTAGAAGTTATAGATAAATTCCAAAAGATATGGGGTTTCAATAGGGGCCTTGACAAAGACTATCCTCTTCAGGTCAAGACCCAACATCCAAAAACTTTGGAAGAAGTTATCCCGCATGCCAAAACATATGATGATGACCAAGAAGGAAGGGAAATGTTCCCTACTCTAGCAATACTTTTGCTAAGAGAAATTTAGCTAAGAGCCCATGGTGAGGTAGATCTCCCACACTTTCCAAGAGGAACACGAGACAATCTACCTCTCCACACCCTCAAGAGGCTATGAACACTAAGCAATCACAAGATTCTCCATGTTCGTCTCTCAGCACGGCCAATTTTGAGCGTGCAAAGAAACACAATTTGTGTTTCAAATGTCTTTCAGACCAGCATAGCAAGAAGGATTGTCCTCTTTTGCAAGGCAAAGAAAAGTCCATGCACACGGTGCCATGCCTCACATTAGATTCATCTCCTAAACATTGTGTTGTAGAGGTTCTTCATATGGACAAAAAGCACAAGTGTTGTGTGCCTGCTTCAATATGGCAGCCCACCTTTGGCCCCCATGAGTTTATTCGCATGCATGGAACTATTAATGGACAACGTGTTCATTTTTTAGTGGATGATGGTGCAACTCATAACTTCCTAAACTATAAGCAAGAAAATGAATCTTACACAAACTCCCTACTCCCACAAGTATGTGGTACAACAGATGTCTGGAAATGATAAAGAAGTATGGGACATGGTAGTTCAAGGGGTTGAGCTTATTTTTCAAGATCATACGATGACCCTGGACTTTCAAGTTATGAACATGGACCGTGCTGATGTAGTTTTAGGACGAGAATGGGTGCATGGTTTAGGCAACACGTTGCACACTAGGTACTAACACAACTCCTTATCCTTTCTGTTCAATGGTACATTTGTGCTTTTGCTTGGTGAGAAAAATATAGCATATGCACCTCTTATATGTATAGCCGAGATTCCTATTTTACAAAAAGTAGATTTAATGGATGAAGTCTTTTTTTGTTACTACTTCTCTCCAAGTCTTATGAATTCTCAAGAGCAAATTGCTATGGATTCTAGTTATGGTATGCAAAGTGCAATGAATTTAATGAAAAGAAAAGTGCTAACAATTCTAAAGAGAAAAGGGCTCTCAATTTTAATTATATTGAGCAACGTGCAACTATTGTAAAATAAACATTAAAGGAATTACAAGATTCTCCATCCCAGCATAACTCTAGTTACTTTCTCCTTTTGCACGACAAAAGCTGACTCCCTTACTCACGGTGTATAGTGATGGACTCTCAAGTGGTTTACCGCCAGGTTTACCCCCTACACATGACGTGCAGCATGGCATAGATGTCCTGCCGGGCAATAAATCGGTGAGTAGACCACTTTATCGTATGAGTGCAAGTGAGGCATTAGAACCAGCAATTCGTCTTAGGCATCCCCAATTCTATTGGTAAATAAGAAAGATGGTACTATGCACATGTGCATAGATTATCGTGGATTAAACACCATAACCATCAAGAGAAAGTATCCTCTGTCTCAAGTGGATGAGTTTTTTGATCAACTCCATGGGGCAAGATATTATACAAAGAAAGATCTTCGTTCAGGATACCACCAGGTGCGTATCCTTTTGAAAGATATCTCTAAAACTACCTTTAGAACACGGTTCGGCCATTTTTAATTTTTGGTTATGCATTTTTGTCAATGCTCTAGATACATTCATGACACTCATGGATAGTGTCTTACATCTCTATCTTGCAAAATTTGTGGTGGTTTTCTTTTATGACATTATCATTTACAATAAGACTAAAGATGAGCATATAGAACACTAACGCGGGATTAGTGTTCGAATAGCTAGGAACTCACAGCATGTATGCTAAGCCAAGAAAGTGAAATTTATTTAATAAAGAGATACATTAACTCAGTCATGTGATCTCTTATTCTGGCATCAAGATGGGCACTGACAAAGTTGCAACCATTCTTCAATGGCCCATCCCAACGTGGTTGAGGAGCTTCAAATCTTCTTAGACATGGCTAGATTTTATCGACAATATATCCGTCATTATGCTAGAATCGATGTTCCTATGATGGATTAACTTAAAGAAAAAGGTAAGACCTTTTTTTGGGAAGACACCTGACAATGCAGTTTTGAACAGATCAAGGTAGCTATAGCCACTGCTCCCATCCTAGCAAATGTTGACCCACTTAACTCATTCGTGGTAGAGACTCACGCTAGTGATAAACCAATTGGTGTGGTAATTCTCTAGGAGGGAAGACATATAGCCTTTGAAACTAAAAACTTGGATAGAGCTCAACAGAATTATTATGTCTAGGAGAGGGATCTCTATGCCATCAAAATCGATGTTCCTAGTATGGATCAACTTAATGAAAAATGTAAGACCTTTTTCTGGGAAGACACCCAACAACATAGTTTTGAATAGATCAAGGTATCTATAGCCACTGCTCCCATCCTACCAATCGTTGACCCATTTAAGTTGTTTGTGGTAGAGACTAATGCTAGTGATAAAGCAATTGGTACGGTACTTCTCCAGGAGGGAAGACCTATAGCCTTTGAAAGAAAAAAGATGGATAGAGCTCAACAAAATTATTATTTCTATGAGAGGGAGCTCTATGCCATAGTTCACACTTTACAAAAGTGGCCACACTATTGATATGGTGTCGAGTTTGAAGTAGTTTTTGACAACATCAAACATATGCTAAAGTGTGGAGTGCAATTTTGAGAAGGGATTCCTTACACTCACATGCCTTTGTACGGTGAGATCAACATATTTTTGCACGTGCAGATAAAAAGTCCAACACCCACAGCTCCACCCCTACTCAGGACGAGTTTAATCGATGGAAGAGTTTTTCCATTAATGATGGCTACTTAGTCCACAAGGCTAGAGTATGCATGCCAAAGGGCTCAAATGCTAGGTGCCAAATATTATTTGAGTGTCATGATAGTCCAAGTAATAGTCATCTAGGTATTCATAACATGTATACCTTAGTTTGACGGAAATTTTATTGGCCAGGCTTACATCATGATGTTCAAGAGTACGTACTAAACTGCCAACAGTGCCAAGTTAATAAGGCACAATGCCTCAAGGTAGGTGGCCTTTTACATCATTAGAGATTACACAAGGTAAGTGGGAGAGTATCTCTATGGATTTGGTAGTAGGACTACCTAATACAAATCGTGGCCATGATGCCATATGGGTAATTGTAGACCTTCTAACAACGATGTGTCAATTCATTCCTACTAAGACTACGGTTAAGACACTGGAATTAGCATCACTATTTATAGAGCATATATGGTCTTCCAGCTAGTATCATTAGTGACAAAGATCAAAAGTTTGATAATCACTTCTGGAGAGCTATATTCCAAAAATTGAAAACTACACTTAATCTTAGTATGACTGATCATCCAAAAATAGATGATCAAATCAAAGGGTTAATCAAGTGCTAGAGGTTATGCTACGAGTGTACATTAGTAATAAGCAAACCAATTGGGAAGACTACTTGCCTATATTGGAATTTTCTTATAATAGTTCAAAGCGTGTGACTACAGGGTTTATTCTATTTATGCTTTTATATGGTTTTCAACCTAGATCACCCATTACGGTGGGGTTGGCTACAGAGAAGATACAACAAGCGAAGGATTTTCTTCAAGACCATTTTGATATGCTTAGAGTCCCTTGACAAAATGTTAAGCAAGCTCAAGATCGATATAAGAAGTTTGTAGATGAGCATCGCCATCTTGCTACTTTCCAAGAGAGAGACAAGGTTTTCCTCAAGGTTCCGAAATGTGGGGTGGGGGGGAGGGGGGTAATGTAGGGAAGTGGGCCTACAGGCAAGGCCATCGACACGATCAAATAGTAGTATACACTAAAGGGAGGTTGTAAGATAGCATGGTTGGGTGGAGACTAGCACACATCATTACTCTCATCCTTTCTCCCAAGTTTCAAACTTTCTATACTGCTCCCGAAACTTGACCATCTGTCTGGTTGGTCGACTAAGAGTGATATTTTACTAAGTTAGCAATAACAACAAAAAATCATTAACTTATCTCTTTGTATTCGCCTATTTACGTTGTAAGTGAACTAATCTTATATAATTGTCCTTCCAAGCTTCTTTGTCTCCCGAGCCATAGTGCGTGGGAGTTTGTATGGCCCAAGCTTCATGTTGTTGTCTATAGGATGATCCTGTTGTATCCTAATTTCTCTTTTTGCATTGCCCACTCCCACTCCGCAACTACCATGTTACCATCGTGATAGCTCTTGTCTGGATCTCTAACTTGTTTGGCCGTTGCGCATCGTACACTAGATTGCTTCTTTTTCAAATATATTTTTATGTAGCCCTCCAACCACTCTAGTGAAAAAAGTTGATTGGGGGCATCTAGACTCCCAATGAGTAATCAACAATATTAAGTTAAGCTATCAAAATTAATGACATTATGGTCCATTTCATGTCCTTACACCAATTAGTGAATTGAATTATCAATTACAGCTACTTAGCACTTGGCTCATTCATAAAACCTTTCATGGGAGCCTTTAAAACCTTATAGATTAACCTCTCGTTGAAAAACCTTAGCACAATCCTTTGGATGTACAATAAAGTTGATTCCAAAACATGCTAAATTTAGATTGAATTTGGTAAGATTTAATTTTACCCTAAGGATTTTGAATCTTCATACTTAGATTCTAATGAGTAAATTTGACAACTTAAAATTTACATAGTTAATTTCTATTTTTAGACTCCTATAATTGCTATAATTAACTCCCTTTGACTTGTACCTTGATCAAGGTTGCTTAGGATAGATTTATCCTTTCTTGATCTATGCTCTTTCATAGACTTCTTTTATTTGGCCCCAAGCTTTTGAGCGAATTGGGTCTATACGCACTTTAATCAACTTCACTTGTTCTCTTTTATTTTCCCCACCCTTAAGTGGAAAACTTAAGATGGAAACCATTTTAGAAGGTTAGAGATTACTTTTCATGACATTACCTCTCTCTTAAAATCATAGTCATCCTCGACTATGGAGTAGGGAAAATAAAGGCATATCTAGTCCTTTTAATTTAGGTAGATGATCCCTTTTTACCCATCAACATCCTTCCTTAGTGTTTGAAAGAATTAGTTGTTGCAAGCATGTCTTTACTTAGCCGTTACATCTTCCAAACTAGAATGGCTAAATCCACTTGATGCTTAGGTGTCTAAGCTATTGCAATCATGTAATGTATTGAGCCGGACTAATCGTCTTCTATAGTGGATTGGCGAAGTCTATTGGGTTCTTGAGAGAAACGTGTCTGCCCCAAATATTATTGATTGTATGCATACAATTAGAAAAAACTTATCAACATTAAAAAGAAATCATAGAGTGAAAACAAGACAAAATTCTTTAGGAAACACATTGCTTGTTCGTACTTTGTTCTCACCTTTGACATGAGTCATTGTAAGCATTTATAAAGTTTAAAATATCCTTTAACTAGATGCCTCCTTATAAGGTTTTAAAGGCTCCCATGAAAGGCTTTATGAATGAGATAAGTGCTAAGTAGCTTTAAATGATAAGCCAATTTACTAATTGGCTTAAGGAAATGAAAGGTGCCATAATATCTTTTTGATAGCTTAACTTAATCTTGTTGATTACTCATTGGGAGTCCTTTTTTCCCCTTGCATGTTGCATGGCTTAGGTGTGCTTTGGGAAATTGAAGTAATACCCAATCCTTCTCTTTGAAGGCCAAGGATCTTCTATGCTTATTTGCTACACACGGAAGGTTTGGTTGCCCTGCAAAATACGTAAATAACATGTTGAAATCCATGAAAGCACGAATCGATATACCTAGTACAAACCCATAGCGCGTATGCAACGCTGTCCTCGAACAGATAGAGAGACATCGAGCGGCAGAGAGAGAAAAGAAGCCTACAGGCGCACCTCCTAAAGTGGAGTGCTACGCCGGCACGGCGAGAGATAAGAGAAGAGGAGAAAGAGCAGACACGAGTACTAGGTGCAATCTCCCCCCGTGCAAGAATGAGCATGTCCCTCTTGCACGTATTTAATTTATAGAAAGGTTCATGCTCAAAAATGAGTTACATCCAATTCACACTTGGGCATAAAATAGTCCTGGCTCATAAAGAGCTCAATGTAACAATTAATAGTTGTCTACATCTCAACTTATAACTAAACCATAAATACTAAGGCTTGCCACAGAAAATCCAATGGTGGCAGTTTTATTCCGAATAACTACTATCGCCTTATTTTCCAGCACGTGCCAATCACTGATCTGCTCACACAACACCCAACAAGTGATCATATTCCACAATTCAAATCAACATTGCAATGCTTCATCAAAATATCAAATATTTCACAACTATATCATTAAAATATCAATTCCATTACATACCCCAGGGTTGAAAAGCAATTGTCCTCAATTGTTACCAAAACCAAACTAGCGACAATGGTGGCCAGCCACTGGTAGAGTGGTCTAGTAATTTGGTGTTGCCTAGATCGGTGGATCTACACCAATGGTTGTGCTGCCTAAATCGGCGGATCTGCACGAATGCTGCCTAAATCGGCGGATCTGCATTTTGAATTCGTGTTGCCTAAATCGGCGAATCTACACTAGTGCTGCCTAAATTGGCGGATCTGCACTTTTAAAATTCGTGTTGCCTAAATTGGCGAATCTACACTAGAAGAGAGGCACTGACTAAATCGGCGAATCTGTGTCTCTAGGTGTGTGGTATGCAAGTATCAAGTGATGGTAGTGCGGACTTAGCGATTGTTCAGAAATCCATTGACACTCTTCCAAAGAATGGTTTTTATATTTTACCAAATATCTTTTGTACTGGTTTCCTCTGCGGGTAGTGGTCATGTCATGATCTAAAATTTTTTCTGGAGTCAGAATTTCTTCATCGTCCTCAATGAAGGGGGGGTCAGCTGTGGTAGGGGTGTCGGGAATAGGTCGCTTGTGTGGTCTCAACAAACTGACATGGAAGGAGTTGTGTATTTTTTAATGTGAGGGAATGCCGAAGCGGAACGCATTTTCATTTATTTTATGAAGAATTTTGAATGGGCCATAAAATCTAGGGGCCAATTTCACTTTAGGATGTTTTTCTACACTTTTTAAGCGTCGTTTTTCTATTCTAAGCCAAACAAGGTCGTTTTCTTTAAAAGGTGCAGGTCTTCGTTTCTTATTGGCTTGTGCAGTGTATCGTTCTTGTGCTCGTTTAATGCAAGCTGTGGCTTCTTGTAAAATGTTTGTGTGATCTCTGGTTAAATTCTCAGCCGCAGGGACATCAGTGCTAATAGTGGATACAGGGACAGGGAGTTTCTTGCCATAGACAATTTCAAAGGGTGCACGGTTTGTGGAGGAGTGAGGGGTGTTATTGTAAGCAAATTGAAGCATAGGGAGGTGTTGGTCCCAGTTTGCAGTATTTTCAGTGGTATAAGATCGAAGAAGGTCCATAATAGTACTATTTGTGGCTTCTATTTGACCATTACTTTCAGGGTGAAATGCAGATGTGAAATCCATTTTAGAGCCTAAGTTTTTGGCTAGGGCAACCCAAAAATGATTGCAAAAGCGTCCATCACGGTTGGAGAGAATGACCTTGGGAAAGCCGTGATAAGGGAAGATGGTTTGGAGGAAAAGCTTTGCAGCCTGTGGTGCAGACAATGTCTTTTTGCAGGGTACAAAGTGTGCTTGTTTGCTAAAACGATCAACTATGGTCCATATCATGTCATTGTGTGAGGATGTGGTAGGGAGTCCCGTGATGAAATCCATGGAGATTTGTTCCCAAGGGCCAGCAGGGATGGGGAGAGGCATTAATAGACCATAAGACTTACCATTATGACGTTTAACTCTTTGACATATCAAACATTCTGAAACAAATTTTGTGATATCGTGCTTCATTCCAGGCCAAAAAAAATGATCTTGACATGTAGTGAGTGTGGATTGAATTCCTCGGTGACCCATATATGGTGGTGCATGCATTTCAGTTATTGCTAGTTCCTTGAAGGGTGTTGTGATGCATAGCTTTTGCTGAAAATAGAGATAACCATTTGCCACTGTGTAGTGTTCATAGGGAAGACCATTGTTGTGAGTTATTTCAAACCAAGCACGTGCAAAATGTGGATCGTGAGCATATGTGTTAGGCATAGAATGAAAAGATTGCACATCACTCACAGAAATGTGATTCAAATAAACATGCTTGATTTTATCAAAGACACATGAGCGAGTAACAGAGAGTACATTTACTTCAGGTTTTCTACTTAATGCGTCTGCTACTACATTCCCTTTGCCTGGTTGGTATTGTATCATAGGATGGAAATTTTGAATGAAACCGGCCCATTGGATATGACGGTCAGAAATGGTGGATTGAGTCAGAAGATGTTTAATGGCTTGTTGGTCAGTTTTGATTAGAACTTCGGAGCCCATAAGATAGTGTTTCCACATGTCTAGAGCGTGGACTACTGCTAGCAATTCTTTATCGTATGTGCTGTATTTGGTTTCTGATGGTTTGAGTTTTCGACTTTCGTAGGCAAGTGGGTGATCATTTTGCATTAAGACTGTGCCTATGCCTGAGCCACTGGCATCTGTAATGACTACAAAGAAGGGTTGTGTGAAGTCGGGTAACTGTAGGATGGGGGCATGTGTAAGGAGATATTTGAGAGTGTCAAATGATTTTTGTTGTGTGGGACCCCAATTGAATGGTACTTTTTGACGAAGTAAAGTGGTCATCGGTGACGCAATGTGTGAGAAGTTTTTGACAAATTTTCGATAAAAGCCTGCTAAAACTAAAAAGGATTTTATGTCATGCATGGATTTGGGGGTAGGCCATGTTTTAATAGTGTCAATCTTTTGAGGGTCAACAGATATTCCTTTTTTTGAGACTATGTGGCCTAAATAGTCAATGTGTGTTTGAAAGAATATACTTTTGTCGGGATTTGCAAACAACTGGTGGTCACGCAATAACTCAAAAACAATATGCAGGTGATTTTTGTGTTCATGCTCATCACGACTAAAAATCAAAATGTCATCAAAGAACACAATAACAAAGTCTTGATAATCAAGAAATATTTTGTTCATCATCCTAAACAAATGTGGTAGGTGCATTTGTGAGACCAAACGGTAAAACAATAAACTCATAATGACCAGACTGGGTACGAAAGGCAGTTTTAAAAATATCATTAGGGTGCATACGAATCTGATGGTATCCTGATTTCAAGTCAATTTTGCTAAACAATTTGGCTCCTCGTAAGCGATCTAGGAGATCGTCTATACGTGGGATGGGATAGCGGTTTTTGACAGTAACCTTGTTTAATGCACGGTAGTCTATGCACATGCGAAAAGTTTTGTTTTTCTTTTGGACTAGGAGAACTGGTGCACCAAAAGGGGATGCACTAGGACGGATGAGGCCCTTATCTAGCAGTTCGGTGATTTGTTTTTGGATTTCTTGTTGGTGCAAGGGACTGTGTCTATATGGTGCTCTGTGTGGAGGTTGTGAGCCTGGAAAAATTTCAATTTTATGATCTAATTCACCACGAGAGGGTGGGAGGTGAGGGGGGTAATCATCCACAAAGCAATCATTATACTGTGAGAGGAAATCATTATGTGTGTGAGAGAGAGAGGATTGTGTGTGCTCCATTTCAGTAACAAATATCATGTACGCTTTGTCATCCTTTCGTAGTGCACGTTTTGCTTGTGTGTGTGATATCAAGGGAAACATAGCAAGTGATGCATCAGCAGAAAGTGAAATAGATTTGCCATTAAAGGTGAAATTCATGGTGTGTGTGCGATAGTCAATGTGTGGGTTATGTTGGTGTCGAAAAGGCATGCCCAATATGATATCATGGATTGAAGAAGAGTCAAAACAGTTTTAGATAAGTGGCCAAGGTGGCCACAATGATAGAAAGACCCTACGAGGCTGGCCATTTTGAAATATATAACCAGCTTACCCACTCTATCAAACTAAATTTGTAAAGTCTCAAAGAATTTTTGATTGGTTTGGGAGAGGATACAAGTCTTGTTCTTATTGGGACATTGAATCGGGAGAGAGAACAATACTTTGCCTAAGGATTGAGCAAGATCTTTAATGCATGGTGAAAGAAAGGCAGGGAGCTCAACAAACTGAACTCACATAGGGTACTTAGTAAAGAGCTCTTCTTTGATCATTTTAATGTGCTCGCATGGATTAACATGCAGCACTTGTCCACATAGTATGATGGTAGACGCAGTGTGAAAAGCCATACGAGCTTCTTTACACATAAACAAAACCTCAAACCGACCGGAACTCGAGTAAAAAATCTTGTCAATAGCAGGTATCCCAAGCCCACTATCAATATTATGAGCTATATCAGGTAAGGCAGAAAGACGACCAATACAGAACAACACAAGAGCACGCTCCACTCCCGAAAGATAGACGAATTAAATGTGACCAAAGTATAACAGAGGAGGCGATTTTAACCTTATGCTGCCCTTTCACTTCCACGATCAACAATCAAGGTATCCTTAAGCAAGGCAGACATTACAACAAGGTCGAGCTCAGTAGAAGCCTTAAAAGAAGAGGCTACATCCCGAGGGTCAAGTTGAAAGGCTCAGGGAAGCCCCATAGCGTGATTACACATTAAGGGACTTGATTAGAAGCATGTCGACAACAAAGAAATTGAGCAAAACGAAGAAAGAAAAACCCTAGCAGTCGGCATCTCTCTCTCTCTCTCTCTCTCTCTCTCTCTCTCTCTCTCTAAAGTAATAAAGCATGTGGATCTCGAATCTAGTGGCTGCCCATTCTCCACACTAGGTTGCAAACTTGGACAAAAAAAATTGTACCTTTGACAACAGCCATTTATCGATAGGCCTTTAAAATAGTTGTCAGGATTGCGAGCTCCCTCCATTGCTTGCGGCAGCCACGTCCAAAAAGGGCAAAAGCGGCCCCAGACCCTCCCTCGCAGCATGGCGCCAGGATTCTAGCCCACCATCCGGGGCGATCCAGCCACAAGCCTTGCCACTACACCCCCGGCCTTGATAGTTGCGTCTGTAGATAAAGGCAGCCACATTCCGTGTCCATGCACGACAAAAATTAGGGCTCAACAGCAGCCACATTCCGTGTCCCTAGCTGTTCCCTGTGCTCGATCAGGCAGCATGGTCGCAATGACAGACCTGATATTGTTAATTAACCATATAGTAGACATTTTGTGATTGAGATTTCTTGCGTTCAACTTGATTGCATATTGGTATCATCATTTGCCAGCACAATTTTTTGATGCTGCCTTTTCTTACTAAAACATGATTTGGTATGCACATGGAGGATCATATGATGATAAAAAAAGAGAAAATTTATGATATTTTTGGAGGGGTTGGTGAAGGATTGTATCCATGATAGAATACTAGAATACCTATGGTGCATGTTTTGTAGCATTTATATGATTGATTATCCTTTATACAAAAAACAAATCTTATATTTTCTCCCCATTTGATGTGGGTGTATGATGATCAACTTTATGTGCCTGTTTGCTACCATTGACTATGAATACTCAAGAAAACTCGCGGGCATGGACCATTAGGTTCCATAGATTTTGAACACCCCATTTATTTGTGAGTTTGTAAAAATTCCCATGATGTAGGGTGATAAGCTGAACATGATGCCATGTGATAAAATAATGCATGTGATATAGCATTTTCATTGTGTATCTTCCTTTAGTAAGCACATGCTATGTACATACAAGGGAAGTTGCATAAAGTTGAATGGGAGCTAGTAGACTGTTGCATATGCCCAAAGGTGTGGTGTCTAAGGTGTGTCTTAGGCAGAACTGACAATTGAGGTGTATGAATATAGGGAGGTTGATTACTAGAGAATTTTCTAGGTTTAATTCATTTTTCTCCTACTCCTTTCTCTAAATAACACTTTGGGCTCTCGTCTTGCACATCTACATGTTGTGGTGCCAAGAATTAATGGATATTAAGCATGTTCATAGATAATTCTGGATAGCCTTGGAATTTTTTGTTTGAAGCTATGATGGATACGATATGCTAAATTTCTTGAAATGTTCACTCTATGGTAGATTTGGAGTCGTTATGTGTAGAAGGTGTTGTTTACATATGCATGAAAATTGAGAGAGATATGTTGCACAAGATTTTGTTACTAGGGTAAAGGCTCACGTGATCAATTCTCGGTAACACACCAATTACACTAGCCGTATCTCTTAATCATGATACAAAAAAAGAATAAGGGAGTACCCATAATTAGAGCTACACTACCCACTTTTTTTGTTCTCTAGCTCTCTCTCTCTCTCTCTCTCTCTCTCTCTCTCTCTCTTTCTCTCTCTCCCTCTCTCTATGAAATTGAACATTTCCCTTTACAAGAAGGTAGTTTAGACAAAACTTACACCAAAGAAAGAACTCCCATAAGGTACTCACTTTACAACAACAAAGAACACATTTTGGCACCCAAGTGTAGCCATTGTATTATTTATCTCACAAGACTGCGCGCCTGGGGAGTTAAACCAAAAACTAGACACAAGATGCACAAACATAGTAGTTGGGGTTGAATTAGATAGTGAGGATGGCCCGTGCCACCCTTGCCATAGCCACCCTTCTTGTGGTGGTTGCTGCCCTTCTTCTTGTAGTGAGCGTGATACGCTTTATTGTAAGGGTAATAAACTTTCTTGGCCAACCAATCCGCCTCCTCACCTATTTGTGCCCCTACCCTAGCCACTAATTATTACCCCAATTCCTTCACCTTAGCATTAGCAATGTTGCTCATGTATGGCACTAACATCACCATCACTATCACCAGCATGCACATTACTTTCTTGGAAGCCATGACTAGTACTTGATGTTACTCTCTCTCTCTTTTAAGTGTTGAAGGTGTTGTTTACATATGCATGACAATTGAGATAGATATACTGCACAAGATTTTGTTACTAGGGTAAAGGCTCACGTGATCGATTCTCGGTAACACACCAATTACACTAGCCGTATCTCTTAATAATAATAATAGTAATAAAGAATAAGGGAGTACCCATACTTAGAGCTACACTACCCACTTTTTTTGTTCTCTAGCTCTCTCTCTCTCTCTCTCTCTCTCTCTCTCTCTCTCTCTCTCTCTCTATGAAATTTTGACTCCCCAAGTTGATTGGCACCAAAATTCAACCTACTGCCACCATTCAGCTACCACACCATAGTACCAAAATACACGTGTAACAGTTTCAACTTTCCCACATCTTAGACATTTACCATCTCCAATTTGTTTTTTGAGCATTACATCAGCAGTGGGTAGCCCCCCCAATATACCTCTCCACCAGAACACTTTAAGATTGAAAAGCATTTTACAATTCCAAGTTTTGATAAACACTTGAGACCACCACTCCTTGTCATTGTTCACATGCCATATTTTATTACATCTGTCCTGTACTGTCCCTGGAGGAAGCAAGGCTCTATGGAAGTCCTTGGTTTGGGCAGTCCACTAGTTCTTTTCTGAAGCAGTAAAGGCCAAATCTTTGAACCTGTCTTGGTCTTCAGTGTTGATAGGAACTTGCAGATTGTTGAGAGAGGCACATAGCATATGCCAAGGAATTTTGAAGCCATATTGCAATCCAAATTGTCTTCTAGCTGTTAAAAAAGATTTAAAACAGGCCTTAGAGTCCACAACTTGACTAATGGAGCAGATGCCCTTCTTGAAAAGAGAAAGGGCCTTTTTCCCTAAGGCTTTAGCAGGCAACTTTCTAAATACATAACTCCAAAAGACATTTTCAACAGATAAAGAACACCCCGTATATCTCATTCTACCCTAGCAGATCAGCACATCAAACACTTGCTTTCAAGACACAACCAACATATTTGAAATGTCATAACCTATTTTGATAGGTGCAACACTAAAAGGTTTATCCCATTCAGACAATTCCAGCAGCCATGAAAATAGCAGACATAAGCTCTCACCATGGCCCACATATGTTTTTCCCAATCTTGATCAGACTCCAGCATATACTTTATGAAGATTGCCCTCCCGGCAATAGCATGCAGGCTTAGATTCGGAATGCCATAGCCCCCCATGTTCTTAGGCAAAGCCAACACCTCCCAAGACACCCAAATAGATGATGCTTTCTTGCACTTCCACAAGAATTTGTTCATGACAGAGTTAAATGACTTCAAATTTCTCTTTGCCCATGGAACACAAGGCATAAAGGTAGTAATAAGGCACCAATATGGATGGAATAATTCTTAGTCTCACATGGAGAGGCCATTCCTCACAGTGCCATGCAGCAATCTTACAGTAAACCTTCTTAAGGACCCAATGTTGCAGGTGAGTCTGAGATACATTCACACCAATGGGGTACCCCAAATGTCTAAAGATATGTCCTTTTGATAGCCTCCCCGCCCCCCCCCCCCCCCCATATTAGTGCATGCAAATTTTCAGCAGTGACATCTATTAGAGTTGAATTTATTCAATGCAGCCATACACCTTGACACATTCACATTATTGGCCGTTACATTTCATCCGTAGAAACCTCATCTACATCCTCAGATGTCTCAAAATTGTTTCGCTCCATTGATATTATTTCATCTGTCACAATTGTCATCAAACGTGCCAGATATTTCTTCAATCTAAAATCGCTGACACGATGTTTATGTTGTGCATCACTCAAATCAGCCAACTGATATGTGCCGTTATCAAACTTCTTGACAACAGTAAAAGGACCTTCCCATTTAATTTGAAATTTCTTTTGAAAGGTATTTTCCAACTTACTATTGTACTGCACACCAAATCGCCCTTTTCAATTTTCTTATCCTCTACGCATTCATTGGCTTTTAGCTGAACCTTCCTTGACACTTCCTCATAGTAACTCAAAGCTAAAACTCTATCCAATTGCAAGCATTGTAAATTCAATAACCTTTTTTTTCCATGCATTTGTTTGCTCCTCATCCTGCAATGACAACAAATTCAGAGCAGGAATTTCCACTTCAATTAGCAATAAAGCTTCCTTGCCATAAACCAAGTGGTAAGGGGAAAATCCTGTACTTATTTTGATAGCAGTTCTATAGGCCCATAACACACAAGGCAACTCTGAATTTCAAGTCTCTCCATGTGTCCGAGTCATCTTTGTCAAGATCTTTACTAACCCTCCATTGAACCTCTCATTGAGACCATTGCATTGTGGATAATAGGGACATTAGGAGATTTCGGAGGTCTTTTGGAGGGCCTTTTGGAAGAGAGAGGAAAATAAGCTCCTCCAATGAGAGAAGAGCCTACGTTACGTAGAAAAATAGATTGATATTAACAAAAATATAAAAGGTGTCCCTCTCCTCATTTAATAATCAAGTGGTCCTTGAAGACGATCACTCTCTTTCATTTAATGCGAGCACCTTTTTCAGAAGGTAGATGCGGTGCATTTGATACGGCTTACGTCATCACTAGAATTCAAAAAGTTACAAAACTATCAAGTGGTGGAAGATTTTGAAACTTTTGATACTGTCAATGCGTCCGGAACGCCCAAATATCCTAGAAATGAATGTCCAATTGCCTAGGTCTGACATCCAAAGAGGCAAAGAATGTCAAAAACCCCTAAAAGAACATTTTACTAACGGCGCGCGAGGGGTCATTCCAAAATTTTGGAATGCCTCATCGCGCGCCGTTAGTAAAAAGCCCCTTTTTTCCTCTTTTAGAGAGATTTTTGAGAGGAAAATGTCAAAAAATCTCTAAAAAGGCCTCCATCTATCACATAGGTTTTTTCTTCATTATCTTAGCCTTAGAGATCATAATTTCGGGTCTATAAGAGTGAGCACGCACACCCATTGTTACAATTGTACAAAGTGCATTTTGATCGCACGCATGCACACACACACACACACACACACAGACAAATATAACATACACACAAACACACAGAGACACAAATATAACATACACACACACAGACAGACACACACAGAGACACACACACTCACAAACACACAGACACACAAATATAACATACACACACACACACACAAACACAAAGAGCCTCTCTCTCTCTCTCTCTCTCTCTCTCTCTCTCTCTCTCTCTCTCTCTCTCTCTATACTATAGGCGTGCGTAGAGAGACACAACCGGTGTGCATGTCTCTATGCGCGCCTTTAGTACTGTGCATCCACCAGTGTATGTGTTTATGTGTGTATGTGTGAGTGTTATAAAGAGAGGAAGTAAGGCGGGGGAAAGAGAGAGAGAGAGAGAGAGAGAGAGAGAGAGAGTCTTTCTGTTACCTTATACTAACGGCGCGAGGAGGTGTTTTTTGAGGTCAAAACATGCTCCACGCGCGCCGTTAGTAATGGGAGTCTCTCACTCTCTCTCTCTTTAAATATGCTAAGCTATAGAAAGGAAGGAGAGAGAGAGAGAGAGAGAGAGAGAGAGAGAGAGAGAGAGAGAGAGAGGATGGTGCAAAAGTGCCATAGAGAAACATGGGTAGGCTATAAGAGTGAGCACGCACACCCATTGTTTCGGGTCTATAAGAGTGAGCACGCACACCCATTGTTACAATTCTATAAAGTGCATTTTGATCACACACACACACACACACACAAACAAATATAACATACACACAAACACACAGAGACACAAATATAATAGACACACACACAGAGACACACACACTCACAAACACACAGACACACAAATATAACATACACACACACACACACACAAACACAAAGAGCCTCTCTCTCTCTCTCTCTCTCTCTCTCTCTCTCTCTCTCTCTCTCTCTCTCTCTATCTATCTATCTATACTATAGGCGCGCGTAGAGAGGCACAACCGGTGTGCATGTCTCTATGCGCGCCTTTAGTACTGTGCATCCACCAGTGTATGTGTTTATGTGTGAGTGTTATAGAGAGAGGAAGTAAGGCGGGGGAAAGAGAGAGAGAGAGAGAGATTCTTTCTGTTACCTTATACTAACGGCGCGAGGAGGTGTTTTTTGAGGTTAAAACATGCTCCACACGCGCCGTTAGTAATGGGAGTCTCTCACTCTCTCTCTCTCTCTCTCTTTAAATATGCTAAGCTATAGAAAGGAGAGAGAGAGAGGGAGAGAGAGGATGGTGCAAAAGTGCAATAGAGAAACATGGGTAGGCTATAAGAGTGAGCACGCACACCCATTGTTACATCCATTGTTTCGGGTCTATAAGAGTGAGCACTCACACCCATTGTTACAATTCTACAAAGTGCATTTTGATCACACACACACACACACACACACACACACACACACACAGACAAATATAATATACACACAAACACATAGAGACACAAATATAATATACACACACACAGAGACACACACACTCACAAACACACAGACACACAAATATAACATACACACACACACACACACACACACACACACAAACACAAAGAGCCCCCCCCCCCCCCCCCCCCCTCTCTCTCTCTCTCTCTCTCTCTCTCTCTCTCTCTCTCTCTCTCTCTCTCTACTATAGGCGCGCGTAGAGAGGCAAAACAGGTGTGCATGTCTCTATGCGCGCCTTTAGTACTGTGCATCCACCAGTGTATGTGTGAGTATTATAGAGAGAGGAAGTAAGGCGGGGGAAAGAGAGAGAGAGAGAGAGTCTTTCTGTTAACTTATACTAACGGCGCGAGGAGGTGTTTTTTGAGGTTAAAACATGCTCCACGCGCGCCGTTAGTAATGGGAGTCTCTCACTCTCTCTCTCTCTCTTTAAATATGCTAAGCTATAGAAAGGAGAGAGAGAGAGAGAGAGAGAGAGAGAGAGAGAGAGGATGGTGAAAAAGTGCAATAGAGAAACATGGGTAGGCTATAAGAGTGAGCACGCACACCCATTGTTACATCCATTGTTTCGGGTCTATAAGAGTGAGCACGCACACCCATTGTTACAATTCTACAAAGTGCATTTTGATCACACACACACACACACACACACACAAATATAACAAACACACAGAGACACAAATATAATATACACAGACACACAGACAGACACACACAGAGACACACACACTCACAAACACACAGACACACAAATATAACATACACACACACACACACACACACACACACACACACACAAACACAAAGAGCCCCCCCCTCTCTCTCTCTCTCTCTCTCTCTCTCTCTCTCTCTCTCTCTCTCTCTCTCTCTCTCTACTATAGGCGCGCGTAGAGAGGCACAACCGGTGTGCATGTCTCTATGCGCGCCTTTAGTACTGTGCATCCACCAGTGTATGTGTTTATGTGTGTATGTGTGAGTATTTGTGTGTCTCTTCTCTCTCTCTCTCTCTCTCTCTCTCTCTCTCTCTCTCTCTCTATACTATAGGCGCGTGTAGAGAGGCACAACCGGTGTGCATGTCTCTATGCGCGCCTTTAGTACTCTGCATCCACCAATGTATGTGTTTATGTGTGTATGTGTGAGTGTTATAGAGAGAGGAAGTAAAGCGGGGGAAAGAGAGAGAGAAAGAGAGAGAGTCTTTCTCTTACCTTATACTAACGGCACGAGGAGGTGTTTTTTGAGGTCAAAACATGCTCCACGCGCGCCGTTAGTAATGGGAGTCTCTCACTCTCTCTCTTTTTAAATATGCTAAGCTATAGAAAGGAGAGAGAGAGAGAGAGAGAGAGAGAGAGAGAGAGAGAGAGAGGTGCAAAAGTGCAATAGAGAAACATGGGTAGGCTTTCTTGAAAGATAATTGTCCAAAAATCACTAAAAAGAGCTTGGTACTAACGGCGCACAGAGGGGCATTCTAGCATTTTTGAATGCTTCCTCGCGTGCCTTAAGTAAAAAGCCCATTTTTTGGGGTTTTTTGACATTTTTTGCCTCTCCGGATGTCGGAATGAGACAAGTAGACATTCGTTTTTAGGGTATTTTGGCGTTCCGGACGCATTGGTGGTGTCAAAAGCCTCAAAATCTATCAGTATTTGACAGTTTGTGACTTTTCAACTTTCAGTGATGACGTAAGCTGCCTTGAATGCGCCGCACCTGCCTCCTGAAAAAGACGCTCCCATTAAATAAAAAAGTGACCGTTTTCAAGGACGATTGGGAATATAAATCTACTTTTTAAAGTGTCTGGTTGTCCTTTTGGACGTACTCACAAGGTGCAAGTGCATTTTAAAAAAAGTTTCTAGAGAGAGAAATACAATTTCTTACAAGGCCCTCCAAATGACCTCCGAAATTTTCTAATGGAACTATACCTATGTTTTATATTAGCTTCTTGCATAAGAAATCAAACAGCTCTCCTGTAAATTATGGTCCTCTATCAAAAAGTAGCTCTAGGGGTACACCAAATTTGCAACATATTTGCTCATAAACAACTTTCCCCTTTTATTTACTTATAATCTGTTTGACAGCCTTGGCTTCTGCTCATCGTGACAAATAATCCATTGCTATCAAGATGTAAGCATTTCTTTTGCTGGTCATAGGTAAGGGCCAAATAGCATCAAGACCCCATTTTTCAAACACATCAAAATCTAGGATTGCCTTTTGAAATTCAGGCTTCAAAATTCTCTTTCCCATCCTCGAGCAAGGAAAACACGACTCGCACCTTAACATCCCATTGAGTATTGGTCCATACATAACCTGCTTGCAAAACCATATGCAACATGATCTTCATGGCAAAATGGCCTCCACAAGATCCCTCATGCTTTTTCTTTAGGATTTTGAAATTTCCTCTTTCCAGGGCACATGATGCAAAACCAAATCACTTTCTTTCATGTAAAGCACGTTGTGGACGGGATGGAAACACACAGAACGTATCTATAATGACCTGACACACACTCTTGGAAAGATACACACACAAACTATGGGGCACCACTCGGCTTACACAACCCACCTGGTCGAGACAGGGAACACATCGATGGAGTGAAAGGAGAGAGACTGTCTGTTTATCCACTCCACAGAGAGAGAGAGACACACACACACACACCCAAAAAACTCAACTCAAAAGAGGAGAACTTCTGATATTTAGATACAATGAGCTTGGGCCAACACCAATGGGGCAAATAGCTCACACAATATGGGTAAAATCTGCCAAATACAATCACAAATTGGAGTAGAAGCTTCGCTCATAGGAGAAACTTACACAGCCAAAATAGAAGAAAAAAAGTGAGGAATTTGGAAAAATGGACAGCGCCATCGCGTCCGGAATGTCCCAAAACCCCAGTCTACAATGTCAAAGTGCTCAAATCCGACCTCGGATGAGCAGTTTACGGCCAAAACAAGCTCCAAAATGAGCAAAAACATAGTTGCGGCTGTTCCTCCTCTCTTCTCTACTCTTTTTCTGGTATTCTCTCAGTTTTTTCAGTTCCCACACTTAGATTTATTATCTGGGCACCCTTGGCCTTTTAGATGACCTCAAACGGACCCCGAACAGGCCAAAAACTGACCTTGCAGTGCATAGTTGTCACCTTTTTGCATCATCCGCACGCCTGGCACTCAGCTTTTTCCAATAATGCATCCCGCCAACACATGAAGTGGCCCCAAAAATTGGTCCTCATGATGACTTTTCTGCATAATTATCACAAAAAAACATCCACATTGTGCCCGTACTTCTCCACGTGCAAGTATTGACCCCATTCGCCTCCAGACGCCACTAGATGCCATATGACGCACCTGCTTACCTCATGTCGTCAGCCCTCAGATAGCTTTCTCGAGAATTTTTACGCACTACCAACTCCTCATTATTGTAGAAAAAACACACTGGTACTGGTGATAGTGAAAATTGATGCACTATGTACATGTTGTTCTACCTGTACACATGTGGGTCCCACGTAACCACCTGGCTCTGGAAAATGGGCAATCCTTTATTTAACGCACCATGCATGGGTATGTACATATGCGCAATCCCTTGCTCCAGAAAACTCCTGACAACGTCATCAAGCATTTTGTATTTCCTGGCTTTTCTTATAAATGCATACTTTTTGGAAGATGGAAACCTTCAGATATGACACTTGTCAATACAAATTCCACTTCATTTGATAACATTTTCCTCCCATGATATAACGGGGCATTTGCCTTCAACACGAACACACATGTGATCATTTCTTGGACAGCATCATGAGTTTCCTCATTTTGAGACCTTTCAATATGCTGCAAGCTCCATGCTTCACACTTTTTGAGCAACGCTTTCACTTTGAAGCACAAATTCTTTAGTTTAGGGTTCTTATTCTTCCATACTCCCAATACTTGCTTCACGACCAACAAAGAATTTCCTTTTATTTGCAAGTGTCTAATCCCAAGTTGTAAGAAAATATGTAAACCACCTCTTCAAGAGCCATGTATTTTGCTTCATTGTTTCTCTTGGCATCAAGTTTCATCCCTTGCTTCCTCATAAGCTTCCCTTGTGCATCATAAATAACAATGCCTCCTGCAACATCATCATGACTTCTTTTATAAGAACCATGAAAGTATAACATGAAGCATTAGAGATGACAAGAGTCTCGACTTCCTTCTTTTGCACCACCTCTTCTTTAACCAAAACCGGAGTATCCTTATAGGTGAAAAGATCTACCAGGGTAGCCCGAGTACTTTCCTCCACTAAAAAAGGTGAACTGAAACTCCTGAAGCTCAATAATCCATTTCACATTTTCCTTGATATATTTGAATTATGGAACAGCTGGGAAGCAATGAATAACTGGTAAGGAAGGTGAATGACTTTTGTAGCAAGTAGTGTCTAAATCATCTGCAAGCATAAACCATATTGGTCATCACCAATTCAATTTCAAAAGAATCTCTTTTATGAGGAGTCTTCACTCTACTAGCATAATGAACAGGCTTCATATGCTAAGATTGCTCCCCCCTTTGCAAGAACATAGCCTTGATAGCATCATCTCCCACTGATGGGTTGACATAGAACTCCTTCTCCCAATCAGGAGCCTTCATAATGAGGAGTGTACTCAAAACCTCTTTGACTTTGTCAAAAACCTTGTCACACTCAGGAGACCATTCCAAGGGATCATCCTTGACTATTTGTTGCAATGGATATAATAGTTGCGATGCCAAAGTTATGAAGCGAGACAAATATTTAAGTTTTTGTATGAAAGTGGCCAATTGTCTAGAATCTTTTGAATATGACAACATCAACAAAGCCACCACTTTCTCTGGATATGGTTCAATCCCATTCTTCCAAATCACGTGTCCAAGAAGCTTCACCTGTGGTTGTGCCAAATGACATTTTTTAGGGTTTAGCTGACCCCCGCATTCATCATACCTTGCAAAATTCATTTCAAGCTTTTGAACATGCTCTTTCCTTGAACTATACACACAAAAATCATCTATGAACGCTTTGACAAACTTCCCAAGGAACGGGGTAAGGACCTAATCTACTTTCCTTTCAAAGGCTCTGTTAGTAGCAAGCTAACACAGATACCACGGATACCTTTTTTTGGAGTTCTCATTGTAAAACACTTATTATTTTGAAAAATTGGGAATGTTGTAACTCCTATTTTTTGGATAAACCTTGTAATTGATGAGCCGGGGCTACAAGCTTCCAGATTGTATCAACCTGTCATTACCCATCTTTGGTACAACTCCTAGATTATTAGTTTTGACCACCAAAAACCTTGCCTAAGGTATAAAAGACAATTTTTGTAAGTTATTATTAAGTTTTGGATAATGAAATACACGGCGTGAGCTAATGGCGCTCACTCCTTTCCTTCTCGTGCTTTCTACTCCCTCCTCGGTTGTCAAATTGCAGACGTGTTTGTTGCATTGCAACCGCAGATAAGATCTCTACACATTGACGTAAACACATCACAGTATTTTGTAGATTTTGGCATCGTCGACTTGCGGCCTAATTTCATCATAACTAGGAATTTACGCTTTTAAATCAAAAACTAAGTATAGGTGGGATATTGGGGCATCATTGCTAAGCATTTTGATGCATTCTGGGTCGAAAACGACTATGTCTAAAATCCACTATTGTTAATAATTGCGATTTTTGAACTTGACCTAAAGTGGGGTTTGAGATCATAATCATGTGTGCTTAGGTCCTATAAACATGTACTAGAAGTTTTATTACGTTCCGATGTTATTTGATGCTATAACGGATGTGATTTGTTTGCCGATGAGTGATTGGCTTTTGGTGATTTCAGTCACTTTAGTGTAGCTTCAGTTAGATGCAAGTTGCTAGTTGTTTTTCAAGAGATTGAAAACCTCTTGTAGTCTCTATGCACTAGTTGAGTTAGCTTCATCCCATGGATTGACAATTTAATCGTGGTTCTTGCTAATACTGCAATAAGATAGGATGGTGAGGTTAGACACGTGTCCCACATTTGGCGTCGTTTTCGAGGATAAAAGAGACCTAGACTAGGGAAAAACATGAACGTCTTGTAAAGTTATCCTTTAACTTCCTCTAGGATCGCCTAGAGTTCAAAATTTTCTTTTAAAACCGCATAGCCTAAGATTGTCGTCTTTTGTTGTGTAGAGGTAGCTTGGAGGTAAGTTGTACTTGCTGAGTGCCTTTAGGATTGTAGGATAAAATTAGGATTTTGAGGATGATTGATAAATGAGACAAGTCTTAAAATCAATGCTCAAAAAACCATAAAAGACAAGAAAACGAGTGTTAGTGGACCTTTTCCACAACCCCATTGCATGAGAATCTAGGAGTAGGGTAAGTAGGATCCGAGGTGGATTTCAGAACATTGCTCTCTCTAAAAGAATCATTGTGAGTTGTTATTGGAAGTTGCAAAATTTCAGGTCTATGGTTAGAAATAGCACGAAAAGACTCTAAACCACTCAATCCGACTGGAGAGTAAGCTTAAAAATTGTCAGAACCACTTGGTAAGCTCAAGGACACTTCGAGGTAAACATTTCAAGAGTTGGTCAAAACTCAGATTATTTTTTTCCTTGATATTTGAGACCAAATTAAGTTTTGGCTTGAATCATAGGCTTAAAATAGCTCATAAAAAGATTGTCCATTGAAAAATTACAAAAATTGGTTCATTTCAAGCCTAAAGTCAATAATCACAAATATTAACTTTCAAAAGATTTGACCAAGATTCATACCATTGACTCATTCATGTGTACAAACAACTTTTGTAAAGGCATAAAAGATTTGGGTAACCAAACTGGCAAAAAACTAGGTAAAAACTAAACTTTGTATTGACTTTCTGAATCTTGAGTGTAAATTGGGATCTTGTCCAGATTTGTTGAAATTTGATGTTGAAGATGATGAAACAGGAAACAAAAGGAAGATAGCAACTTAGAGTAGGAAGAAGATGGAGAAGGAGAAGACACAGAGCTTGCGTACGAGATCTCTGTAGTCTATCTCTCTGTATTAGAATGATAGAGTATATACAAACTCAGAGCTACAAAGCTTATATGAAACCCTAAGAGATAAGGTGTCCTTTCACACCAGATGTCCAGGGGGAAAAACCCAGTGGGAGAAAAGTGCCCCTGGTGAAGCGTGTATACACACTAACACTACTACATGTGTACAAATCCCCCTGTAGTGATAGTGTGAATCCGTACAAGGTAGCAGATCATCATGTGTATGAGAGTAAGCCCAAAGCTTTTCGGAAAGCTTCAAAATTTTCTCGTGATAACGCCTTCGTAAATAGATATGCAATGTTATCCTGTGTAGGACAGTAAGTTAGTGTGATCTCCTCTGCATGTAGCCTTTCCCTGACATAGTGGTAGTGAACCTCTATGTGCTTTGTTCTTGCATGAAAGACTGGATTCCTTGCAACTGCAATAGCACTCTGACTGTCAGTGAAAATGGTAGTGGGTGCCTGTTGACACTCACAAAGATCTGCCAATAACCTGCATATCCATACACAATCAACTGTTTCCGTGAAAGTTGCGTTGTACTCAGCTTCACAAGTTGATGTAGCCACTGTGGGTTGCTTCTTGCTTAGCCAAGATATACATGCATTTCCCAAGAAAAAACAATTCCCACTTGTGGAATGTCGTGTGTCAAAATCACCAGTCCAATCTGAATCGCTGTAACCAAGAAGCTACATAGAAACGTGCTTTCAATACATATCCCCCCTTGGAAAGAACATGGAAAGATTAGGGGTACCTAAAAGGTAACGAAGTATGCGCTTCACAGCCTTCCAATGATGCATACCTGGGCTGTGCATAAATCTGCTTGCTTGTGAAACCCCAAATTGAATGTCTGGATGAGTGTTGCCTGCCAAATATATCAAGCAACCAACCGCTGCTGCATAAGTATGTACATCAAAAGGTTCTCCAACATCGTGCATGCTCAACTTTGATCCAGTTTCTACGGGTGTAGAGATTGGTTTACAATTTTGCATACCAAACTTGTCCAAAATTTTATGCAAATATTTTGCCTGCAACATGTATATGCCATCCTCTGATTGCACAAACTGAATACCCAAGTAATAGTGTAGCAAACCAAGATCAGACATCTCAAAGGTTTTTCTCAAAGCATCTTTAAACGCTTCAATTTCAGCTGCAGTATTGTCTGTAAGAAGCATATCATCCACATAAAGTGTTAGCATAATGAGAACTCCATCTCTCTTTTTGACATACAAAGTACTTTCTGTTGGACTATTCTGAAATCCCTGGCCAATCAAATAAGTATGTATCTTCTCATACCATGCTCTTGAAGCCTGTTTGAGACCATACAAAGCTTTACGCAATCTACATACCTTTTTCTCTTGACCTTTTACAACAAAACCACTTGGTTGACTTACATAAACTTCTTCCTGCAAATCACCATTCAAAAAAGAAGTTTTGATATCCAACTGATGCACTTTCCAACCATGATGAGCAGCAATTGCAACGAGTGATCTAACTGTGGTCGCACGAGAAGTAGGAGCAAAGGTTTCATCATCATCTATGCCTTTCTGTTGCGCATAGCCTTTTGCCACAAGCCTTGCTTTGTACCTGTCAAACAGTACCATCTTGTTTCCTTTTTACCTTAAAAACCCACTTTGTACCAATAGGATTTTTACCTATAGGCAAGTCCACTAGACCCCATGTATAATTCTTATGAATAGAATTAATTTCTTGTTGCATAGCATCTTTCCACTGAACACACTCTAAAGCTTGTTCAAATGAATCAGGATCATCTGCATCACAAAGAGTGCTAAAGCAAGCCAAATCTACTTGCTCTCTGCCAAAAGTAGTACCAGCACGTGTTTTTCGTGGCAACGGTGCATGCAACTTGCTATCCTGCAAAGTTTTTTGAACCCATTTGGGCAAGGTTCTTTCTTTCCTGAGAACTTCTTGCTCTTCACACACAATTTCCTCTACATCATGAGGTGTCACATGCTGATCAAAAGATTGATCAAGATTATCAACCTGTTGAGATTCTTGATTCTCCACAAAAGAAGGAAGCAAACCTTCAAATACATCATGTGTCTGCATATGAGGTGCATGAAAAGCAACCATAGGTTGAGTAGTAGTTTCTGCAAAAATTACATCACGACTTTCAAAAATCTTGTTTGTAGCAGGATTGAAAAGTCTATAACCTTTACTTCCACTACTGTACCCCACAAATATACATTTTATTGCCTTATCATCAAGCTTCCCACGTAACTGCTGAGGGATGTGAGCATAAGCAAGACAACCAAAAACACGAAGATAACTGACTGAAGGTTTTCTGACATACCAAGCCTCATATGGAGTAATGGTCTTCAAGGCACGAGTAGGACACCTGTTCAAAACATGTGCTGCACAAGCAACCGCCTCCATCCATAGCTTATGAGGCAAACTCTTAGCCTTGAGCATACATCTAGCCGTCTCCATTAAAGACATGTTCTTCCTTTCTGCAACACCATTCTGTTGTAGTGTGTATGGCATAGTGCATTGGTGTTTAATGCCTTTCTTTCCCAAAAAAATCCTTAAATGCACCTGACATGTATTTACCTCCTCGATCGGTACGAAGAGTCTGTACTTTGCAACCTGTTTCATTTTCAACCATGGCGACATAATGTTGAAAAATTGAAAACACATCTGACTTTGCTTTGAGTGGATACACCCAACAAAACCTAGAAAAGTCATCAATGAAGGTCACAAAATAAAGGCTGTTTCCCACAGATGGCGTACTCATAGGACCACATACATCACTGTGTACAAGTTGCAACTTTCGTGTCCCTCTAACTGAACCATCCTGCGGAAATGCAAATCTGTGCATCTTTCCAAGAACGCAACCTTCACATACATGTCTTGGTGGCATCTCCAATAAAGACAAATCATGCACCATATTATGACGTTGTAAAGTCATCAAAGTGCCATAACCAACATGCCCAAATCTAGCATGCCACAACTCAGCATCCTGCATGGCCTGAGTCTTTGTTTCTGCAATACATACCTGAATCTACTTTTCATAACAATCTAGCACAAATATTCCATTTTCCAGCGTACCTGTAGTGATAAGAGAATAACCATTCTCTCGATCTCGTACAACACATCTGTCATCCTCAAAAATGACCCGAAGACCAATTTTTGCAAGAGAGGATATAGACAACAAATTCTTCTTGATCCATGGAACATATAAGACATCTGGTCAGCATAAATCTGAACCATCTGAAATGGTAATCAAAATCTTACCAACGCCTTTGATTGGATAAGAAGCATTATTTGCACATGTCACCTTCTTTCCTGCTGGAGCTACATCCAATGAACAAAACAAATCCTTCCTTGAAGTAATATGCCTCGATGCACCACTATCAAAGTACCAAATCATTTGTGTCTCGTCAACACTGTAAGCAGAAAAATCTGAACATACTACGAAAGCATAAGAATCCTGCATAAAGTTTGCAGACTCTTCTTTAGCTGTAGAAGAATCACTAGAAGTTGAAACAACCAAACTTGACTCTTTCTTCTTTTCTTTAGAAATTCTCTTTTTACACTCACTAATGTAGTGACCAGGTTTCTTGCAATAGTGAAATTTACCTTTCTTCTTGGACTTGTCGCAATCACCTTTAGACTTTTCTGATGACTGTTCTGCACCAGACTTGGAGTGATGAGCACTCTCTTTACCCCTGTTTTTGTTCTGTACAACAAGAGCATGATCCATACCATCCACCTGTAAAGACTTGTTCTTACGTGATTGATCCTCCTGCAATAGCAAAGCCACTAACTCTTCAAAATGAAGAGGCTCAGGATTAGCTCGCAAAGACAGAGTCAAAGAAGTCTGAAAAGTCAAATAAGATGGTGGTAGTGAATTTTTGTGTTTTGGAAACCAAGTCCTTCTCTGGAATCACTTCATCAATGCTAAGCAATTGCTCTTTAAGATCCCTGATTTTTGTAAGATGCTTGACGATATCGTCACCTTCGTCCATCTGTATTTTGTCAAGTTGTTTCTTCAAAAACTCTATTCTGGGAGCGTTTCTTCCTCCAAACATAGCTTGCAGAGTGTTCCAAGCATCCTCAGAAGTTCTGCAAGATCTGATATGTGGTGTGATTGTCCTCTTTATGGTTAAGGCAATCACAGCCATAGCTTGTGCATCTCTAGTATCCCATTTCTTTTGCTCTGGAGTGACTTGTGAGAGTCCTGCACCAACAACTGCACCACGACCAGGCGTGGCAGGTGCAATGCTATCTGGAGGAACTTCATCTCTAGATACATAATCCCACAATCCTTTACCAACCAAAACATTTTTGGCCATAAAAGACTAAAGAGAATAGTTGGTACCATCCAATTTGTCTTCGGATGTAAACGCACCAAAAATCTCTTTTTTCGTAGATTGAGCCATACTGTGGATGCACAAAAGAGAGCAAAAGAACCTCCAAGAGATTCACAAATCTCCTCTCCAATGCAAGCAAAATTCTACACAAAATCTCAGCACAAAGCTAAGACAAGATGCTTCCCAAAAGATTTGTTTACCTGAAGAAAATCTGTCAAAAAGCACACCCTCTTGACCTAAACGCCTCTGAAAAGTAACTTCTGCTACGCTGCTCAGAACGAAATTCTGAGGGCTCGAACGGCTTCAAAAGGGGGGTAAAACCCAAGGTCACTTGATGAGAATACTCTCGGAACGTCGAGGATGCTCCCACGAACAAATTTTCCAAAAACTTCGTGAAAACTGCAATTGCGCGCGCGGACGCGAAAACGCAAGTAGAGGCTCTGGAAATCACCTTTCTCTGATACCAATTGTTGAAGATGATGAAACAGGAAACAAAAGGAAGATAACAACTCATAGTAGGAAGAAGATGGAGAAGGAGAAGACACAGAGCTTGCGTACGAGATCTCTATAGTCTATCTCTCTGTATTAGAATAATAGAGTATATACAAACTCAGAGCTACAAAGCTTATATGAAACCCTAAGAGATAAGGTGTCCTTTCACACCAGATGTCCAGGGGGAAAAACCCAGTGGGAGAAAAGTGCCCCTGGTGATGCGCGTATACACACTAACACTACTACATGTCTACATTTGATTCATAGGATTATATTGATGTGATAAACATGTGTACATGGTCAGTTGACCAAAAAGATGCAAAAAATTGCCATTTGTAAATAATCGCAATTATTTATATCTTCCCCATTTTTCAACTTTTTTGACCAAGTTGGCATACCACTAGCTTTACATGTTGTAATAAGCCCACAAACCAAATTTGGTAAGCTTTGGATCATTGGATTGACAATTGTGACCAAATTTGCAAAGTTAGTGTGAGGACAGAAAATTGATGACCATTTGACCAAAACTTGTCCAAACTTGTTGAAACTTGGCTAGAGACCTTAACCTGAGGTGCTTAACAGATCTGCGGTAAAGTTGAGATAAAAATTTACAAAAATATAGTTGGAGTAAATAATCATGACTATTTACATGTGCTTCAAAAAGTGAAAATTTTGCATGTTTGAGCATATCATAAGGTCAATCATATCAAGTAGACAACCCAAATCAATTTTGGTGAAATTTGGATCACAAAAGTGCGACTTAAGTTAGATTCTTGAAATCAGAGTCTGCGGACACGAAATATTTGATAAACTTGATCATTTTTGTCTAAACTTGTTGAAACTTGTCTAGGGACTTTAATAGGTTGTATACTTTCCAAACCAAGCCAAAAAGTGCAAAAAACTAGCTAAAGTAAATAATCACGATTATTTACTATTGCTACCCAGGGACACTAGTTTGACTTTTCAACTTGTACAATGTTAGACCAGCATAATACAAAGCCACCGAAAATTTTTGGGTTCAATCGGATCCAAATTGATACATGTTCACTCAGTTTCCAAGTTGCAGATTAATCCTTTGATTTTTGCCAAAGTCAAATTTGAAAGTCATTTGCTGACTCCCATAGTTCGATTTGAAGTGAATAGAGTCAAGTGGAAATTGACAACGTCCATCCAAAGGTAAGTACTCTATCCAGGTCTTCATAATTCTTTATGAACCTTAGATCTGGTCGTGTACTAGGAAACCAAGGCATATTTGGAGAAACTTCCAGTAGAGTATCCACTGAAGAAAGCATAAATCAAGGCAATTCCTTGCACACTATTCCGGAAGAGGTCTCAGATACTTTTTTTTATTCGACGTCCGAAATGTCTTCTTATTCAACTCACTGAGAAACCGAAACGACAATGTGCTATAAGCATATACTCACCTTTTATAAGACTAATCGCCATGGAGCTCAGGTTTACCTAGATCCTAACAAAGAGTACGCTATTCGCATTGATGACCATGGTATTGAGTTCGAAGAAGAAATCAAGGCAAACAAACAAGGAAAAATGTACATAGATCAAGATGGAACTCAGTATTTACAAGTTGAAAACCCTAGCGTGATAGACAAATGGGAGTTATAAGTAAACACCATAATCCCAGGTATGTCAATAAAAGAAAGACCACCAACTTAGAGTTCGAGGGATACAATCAAGTAGATTTGAAGCCTTTGAAATGGCTTAGTATGGATAATCCAAGGATCGGAGTCTACTGTTGGGAGGATAGAAACGTAAAAGATCTTTTGTGGACTTTGCATGCCAAATCAAGACAACAGACAGCCACGAAGATCATCTATATCTTCAAGATCAAGGATAAGGGATCAACAGACCTACCTACCTACCTGTTTAGGGATTGCTATAACAACAACTTTGTTATGATGACTTGTGAGGAGGTAGAACAAACCAAATACCAAGGGTATTCCATAAGGAATTGGATATTCGGCCAAGGACAGGAAATCATTCCAAGAGACGAACACCGTGAGAGATCTTTTGAGTGTAATGTTAAGAAACCAGAAACCACCTCATCACAAAGAAAATCGGGTGACACTAAGGCTAATCCAGGTCTACATGAGTCACTATTTTCAACAGACTGGTTTAAAGGACTCGGAACACGACCAACTGCCAGGAGACCGGGAGTTGAACCAAACAGATGCGCCAGACCAGTTGATTTTCAAAAATGGGTCAGAAAATACGGTAGATCAAGAGATCCATACAACCACTTAGCCAGCTTTAAGCAAGTGCTAAGAGAAGAACGGATCTTCGATTTTCATACTCAATTTGAGGGGTTTCGAATGACATTAGAAGGAAAAGCATTGACATGGTTCCAAAACATTCCACCAACACCACTAAGGTCAATCATGGACTTGAAAACTTTAGCTCAAGGATTTGTAGCTGCTTGTTCCAAAACTGGGATCAAACACAATACGATAGCTTAAATCTACAGCTTTAAATAGAAACATGGTGAGTCTGTTAGGGATTGTGCAATGCGAATGAAGTAATACATTGCCAGATGCCCAAAGCTAGAGATACCTCCAGAAGAACAACTGGTATCATTGTTTCTAAAGAGACTACTAAACAAAGAACTTCATGCTATACTCTATAGCAAGAAACATACAACCCTAGAAGCGTGTGTTTCAGATGCGATTGACTTAGGAGATAATTGTGATATTTTCAACGAAGAAGATATCCCTAAGGATAACCAAAGTGAGAAAATAGTATCCACTAAACCAGCACAAGTGGGAATGGCTACAGCAGCACCACTTTCAGCCATAGAAGATATGCTCAAAAGGATGAACGACATGATGAACAACATGCAAAAAGCACCTATGAGGGACCAGGATAAGGGACACCTCAACAGGGACAACCAATTAGGCCACATAAATGGTGTGCAATAGAGGGTAAATGGACCAACCATGAGACCAACAAGTGCTACTTCCATCAAAAGTATGATGAAAATATTCAGTACATGCCCATGAGGCCACAAGGACAACCCATGTACAGATATCAGTCTAATATGGCCCAAGCTCAAAGACCACTGATGGGTATGGAAAGACCTCAACCTATGTTGGGTCAACAACCTCCATATCTAGGACATAATGTAGTGCCTGTAAAGTATATGCATTCTAAAAGAGTCATAGATGAACAAGCACTAGTGCGTGTTACACCTTATGCTAAGCCTAGTCCATCTACAGTAATGGTAGAGGGAGATTGGTATAATTCAAATCCACCACCAATGGAGGAACCTGTGACAAAAACCTCAAGCCGGCTCAAGCTTATTGCATACAACGTTGCAAAAAGGGAGGACACTTTTCGGAAGATTGTCCTAAAAATCCTTTAAACAAAGGTAAAACAGTAGTAAACGTAGTCCAAGTGATACCTAGTAACTCGTCTGAGAGTGAATGGATTCTTCCAATCAAGGTAATCACTAGAGCTCAGGCTAAGAAAAAGAAACACAACTCCTCTGATGATTCAGAGACTACAAAAGCTGCCTCTCAAAATATCAAAAGAAGTAGAAGCAAAAGGTATGAATTGAGAAGACAGAAACAATGAGCTGAAATCGAGGAGAAGGCAAAAAAACTATTCCAGGAAAAGGTGAAAGAAACTATAAGTGAACTCAAGGAAACGATCGTGAGATCTAGAGGATCCATTTTGGTTGATAAAATTTTTGAGCCTATTAATGCATCCTTGGAAGCTTATCAAGCAAGACTTAAAGCATACCAAAACATGGAAAAACTATCCTTCTCCAGACATAGAAGTAGCTAAGCTTGAAGCAGATCAAAAGTTTGTAAGAGTCATGCAAGAAATGTTGGAAAAACAAAAACCCAAGTTTGAAAGTATCGCAAAACCTGAGGAGCTTGTGCTAAGAGACACTAAAGAAAAATTCCATGTGGTGGTAGAACCCCACCTAGAAACAAAATAACCAGAACTTATAGTGCTAGACAGCAAAGTTGCCGTAGAAGAAATTCCATTCGTGGAGGAAGACTCTCCAAGACACTTATGGAAAAAATTTAGAGAGATCAATGATGGGAGCCTCACTCTAAAATCAACTCATATAGAGGAAGTTTGGTTAGACAACCTACCACCTGATATGGACATGGATGTATAATCCTTGCATGGGGATTGAGGATCTGAAGCTTCAGGAATGTTGAAACCACTGACCTTGAAAACATTACCCTCTTACTTGGGAGATAACGAAAATGAATCCATAGTGTGTAAGACCACTCAAGTAAAAAGAACGAAACAGACCCTAGAAGTAGACAATATTCATTCAATCATGACTACACCCATCAAATGCACTCTTATCTTGGGAGGACTGTTAAAACTTAGACCATATTTATGGAATGATCTACAAAAAACCCTAGAGAAGGTGGGTATAACGGGACTAATCGAAATAAATTTGGGAAAATTGAAACATGAAATGGACAACAAAGAGATTCTATTTGTTCCAATGAGAAAAGTCAAAGAATATTACTAAGGGGAAGAAGGAAACACCACCCTTCCAGTGAAATATAATGACATTGAAACCATGGAAATACTGGATAGTGGGGCATGCATAGCCATAGCCACAAAAGCACTATGGGAATCTTGGGGACAACAAGCCATTAGACAAACTTGGATGAAATTGCAATTGGTTGATGGACGTATTAAAACAACCTTATGAGTGCTAGATAAAGTGATAGTTAATTCCTGTGGGATTGAATATCAACATACTTTTGCCATAGTGGACATTGGGAAGAAACTCAAGTACAAACTCATATTTGGAAGACCTATCATGCGACATGTACAACTTATCCAAGATTGGGGAAACAATTATTTGTACTTGAAGCAAGTGGGATCTATAACAAGGGTAAATTTAAAAGATCACATTGATAGAGGTGTCTTAAAAATGCCCATACATGAATTTGATTCAGTCTCTTTGGCTAAAACTAAGATTCCTTCTTGGTGAAACAAAGACACTCCTATTTGGATGTGCGGAGCTTCAAAAAACGGGAGCTTAAAATGAGAGGAATGCACTTTAGAAAGGGATTGCATAGACGAAGCCTATGTACATGAACCCTTTTTGGAACATTTGTCTCAACCATTTGAGTGCACTCAAATTTTAGGGACAATGGATGTATGTGTGAATACGTCTATGCCTACTCAATTTTGTAATGATGATGGCTATGATATAATTCCCATCCAAATGATTTCCACCCTCAATGTTGAAGATGAAATTGAGAAATCCAAGGACTTGATGAAACCTCAACAAGTATTTCCAGACCTCTACTACGATGCAAAAGATGCATTAGACAAACACTCAGCTACCTCAGAAGATTCGGGGTCGGAAAAGGAACATGTGAGAGCTAAGCTACTCTTGAAAGGAGGGGAGGAAAAGTTTTTTGACTTTCCTAACCAAAAATCCAGAAGACAAAAATGATATAGACAAGAAAGGAACACCAGAAACGTGAAAACACGCCCTATGCCATCAGTCTCCAGTAGAACACAATTCCTGATGCAAGTGATTGTATCAAGGAAAAAATCACTAACAGATATCCTTCAAATGAAAATCCAAAAATGTGGGAAACATCGAGAAAAACAAGGAAGGATACTCAAGTAAAGCCAAACAAACAAGACAAGGGGCCAATCATGACATGAGTTGAGGAGAAAAGAAATATCAAGAGTTATAAAAATCTCTAATGGAGATATACACAACCAAAATGGAAACCACGGAAGAGTCCGATGGTAAGGATGTAATGAGTGTTCCATCCCATTAAAAAAAAATACTCTCCAAGACAAAAAAATCATAGTCAAACAACATGTTAGGGAATTACCAAAACAAGGCGATTCCTACGAAGGGCTCGAGAACGCGAAAAAAGATAGACTTGGCTGAACCAGGCGAAGAATCTAGGCTTACCTACATTGCAAATGACCTAACAGAGGAAGAAGAAGAGTTTTTTCTAAGCTTGCTAAAAGAATACCGAGATATCTTTGCTTGGTCTTACAAGGATCTCAAGGGTGTTGATCCAAAAATCTGTCAACATACCATACCCATGGGAGATGATGCGAAACCAAGTAGACAAAGGACATACACATATAATGAAACATTTGCCAGAAAGATCAAAGAAGAGATTGAAAAACTAAAGGAAGCCGAACTCATTTACGAAATTGAACACACAAATTGGGTGTCACCAATTGTGGTAGTACCCAAGAAGAATGGAAAATTACGAGTGTGTGTCAATCTCAAAACGTGAAAGCAGCTACTATTAGAGACAACTTCCCTCTTCCAATCACTGAGCATGTTTTAGAACGAGTTACAGGGAAATAAGCTTACAGTTTCTTAGATGGATTTTCAGGATACAATCAACCTTTGGCTGACCCAAAAGATCAGCATAAAATTGCTTTTGCAACAAAATGGCATATTTTTGCTTATCGGGTTATGACCTTTGGGTTAACTAATGCTCCAGCCACCTTTCAAAGATTGATGAGCCATGATTTTAAAGAATATCTTAGGAAATCATTGGAAGGATATATGGATGATCTATGTGTACATTCATCATTCTGGGCGGATCATTTTGAACACCTCAAAAAGGTATTCAAAAAATATAGACTTTATAGGATTTGCTTAAACCCTGAAAAATGCATATTCATGGGTAGACAAGGAAAAATTCTTGGACATATAGTGTCTAAAAATGACATAGCTACTGATATGGAAAAAACTCATGTCATTGCTGATTTTCCTAGACCAACAAAAATCAAGGGGGTTCAAGCCTTCATGGGGCATTGTGGATATCATACACAGTTCATTTACATGTATGCTATAATTCCAAAACCCATGTATAGCTTGATTACACACTTTGAGTGGACCGAGGCATGTGAAGAATCCTTCATGAAGCTTAAACAAGCTCTCACCTCAGTTCCAATATTGAAAGTACCAGATCGGAATAAGATATTATACATACATGTAGATGCTTTCAATTTTGCCATAGGTTGTATACTAACTCAACCAGGAGACACAAAAATTGATTTTTCCATTTCTTATGCTAGCCGACAATTGAACATGGTAGAAAAGAACTACACCACCACCGAAAGGAAAGGATTAGGAATGATCTATGCCGTAAAAAAGTATAGAGTATTACCTACTCACAAACAAATTTGTGTTCTTTGTAGACCACCAAGATTTATTGTACCTGGTCAACAAACCATGCAGCATGGGAAGAATAATGACATGGTTTATTATTCTTCTGGAATTTGATTTCACTATGGTTGTAAAAAAAGGCACTACTCATCAAAGAGTATATCATTTGTCAAGGATTGTTTCAGGACAATCACCTAAAGGGGTAGACGATGATCTACCACATGCCTATTTGTTCTCCATGGAAATGATACCTCGATGGTCGAAAAACATGGTATCATTGATGAGCATAGCTCAAGTGGATTTACAAATATCACTTCTTGTTACAATCAGATTAATCGAGCAATTGGCTATGTCCCAATTACTAGCTAGTAGGCTATACAAAAGAAATCAAGATGGAATATTGCTCTTATGCATTAATCCTGAAGAGAAAGACCAATACCTAAGTCAAGCACATATTACCATAGTAGGACTTCACTCTGTGGAAGATCAAACTATGCAAAGAATCTTGATACTTAGAGTATTTTGGCCGACTATGAGGAGTGATGTTCGCTCTTTTGTAAAGGAGTGCGCTCAATGTCAAAAACAAACACCCATACTTCACGTAACATTGTTTCAAATGTCACATGTTTCAAGGTGGAGTAACTATCTAGTTACTTACTTATCAAGCCAAACATTTCCTGAGGATATGAGTAAACGCCGTCAAAGAGCAATTGGAACTGAAGCAAGAGACTATGCTCTTATTGGAAACCAACATCTACGTCTTTATGTAAATGAAGACGAATATATTTCAATTATAGAACAAGCACCACAAGAGAAATCTTGATGGCAGGCATATGGTGGCCAACACTTTTTGCAGATGCCAAGGAATATGTTAGAAGTTGTGATGCTTATCAACGAGAAAAAATGCCAGCACGTGTAGATAGCATTTCCTTAAGACCAATGATGGGGGCCTAGAGCTTTCACGAAATGGGGGATAGATTTTGTTGGGCCAATACAGCCACCTGCTTATAGAACCCAAGCTCAATATATCATTGTAGCTACGGACTATATGACCAAGTGGGCCGAGGCTAAAGCAACTCAAAAGAATATTGCAAGAACCACTTCTGTATTCTTATATGAGTATGTATTCACGAGATATGAACTGCCAATTGAAATTGTCAGTGATCAAAAACTCATTTTCTCAATGAGGTAATTGAGTATTTGCTTAATTAGTTTATGGTCATCCATAACAAATCAGCTCCCTATCACCCACAAGCAAACGGACAAGCTGAGCATACGAATAACATTCTTAGCTCGGTATTGACTAAAGTGGTTAGTTCAGGAAGGACAGACTGGGAAATGAATCTTTATGCAACTCTATGGGCTTATCGAGTTTCATTCAAAACAACCTTAAATGCTACACCCTTTAACTTTGTTTACGGTCTTGATTCCATATTGCCAATAGAATTTCTATTGCCATCACTAAGGGATCAAAGAATCTTGAGGGGATTGGACATGAATTGTCAGAAAGACTAGAAGATTTAGAGAAGCTAGATGAGCAAAGGCTAACTGTTGTAGCTCATATCTATGCACAAAAGCGGAAACAAAAATAGTTTTTTGATTCTCATCTAATAACAAAAATCTTCAAGAAAGGGGACTTGGTTTTAGTCTATTCCCTTAAGCAACACATTCCCAAGTTTAAGGAAAAGGAAAACGAACCATTTATCATTGAAGATGTATCTTCAAGCAGAGCAGTGAAGTTGTCCACCCTAGATGATGAACCAATGGCTAAATGGATTAGTGGAAGCCGTTCAAAGAAATATAATTTGCCGCTAACCAATGAATTGCTAGAAAGAATGTATGCAGCCAAGCAAAGGAGGATTAAACAACAACAAGTTACTGGTGAAGCCCAAGAAGAAGCTAGACTTTGAGTACTCAAATGAAAAGCTGCTCTCAAGAATCAACAGATACCGATTCACATCTACACTCTGGAAATAGATGATTGACAATTGGAATTGTCTAAAGATGCAGTGTCAACAAATGATGAATGCAGTGTCAACAAATGATGAATGGTTAGACGGAATGGACCTGCGCATCAAAGTACAACTCAAGAATCATAGCACAAATGCTTTGGTCGACACAGGAGCTAGAGTGAATGTAGTCAATTATTCCACGTACAAGAAAGCAACAAGTCAAGCATTGATGGCAGGAATATTGACTGTCAAAGGATGCAACAAGAACCCAACACCAGCATTGGGAGTAATCACCTTGAACGTGATAGTACATGGATGTTCATGTTCTCATCAGTTTGTATGCTTACAAGATGAACACATGAATGAGACAATGATTCTTGGAATTCCCTTGATGTGGACAGACAAGGTAGTACCAGATTGGGATACAAATCAGCTCAAGCTATCATTGAAAGGTCGACAACTCATTGTTCCAGTTGTACCAAGTAAGGAGGAATGGAAAGGCAATCAGCAGCAGAGCAAACCACGAAGTAATCAATATTCTTTGTCCTCTTGACAAGTAAATGCTACAAGTAGCATGCAAGGAGTCAGGAAAAATTGGGTACCAAAAGCACAGCTTAAGGACAAGCCGATTCAAATATGGGTGCCCAAAACAATACCGACTTAAACACAAGAAAAAGAGTGTTTGTGGACACTTTCCACAACCCCATTGCATGAGAATCTAGGAGTAGGGTAAGTAGGATCCAAGGTGGATTTTAGAACATTGCTCTCTCTGTGAAAGAATCAAGTGTGAGTTGTTATTGGAAGTTACTGAATTTCAGGTCTACGACTAGAAATAGCATGGAAAGACTCGAAACCACTCAATCCGACTGGAGAGTAAGCTTAAAAGTTATTTGAACCAGTTGGTAAGCTCAAGGACACTTCGAGGTAAAAGTTTTAAGAGTTGTCCAAAACTCAAATTATTTACTTTTTCTTGATATTTTTAGCCAAATTAAGTTTTGACCTGATCCACAGGCTTAAAATAGCTCATGTAAAGACCGTCTTTGAAAAAATTGCAAAAAAGTATTCATTTCAAGCCAAAAGTTGATAATTGCGATATTAACTTCAGTCCTACTTTTCAACTTTTTTGACTAAGTTAGCATACCACTAGTTTTATCATGTTGTAATAAGCCCACAAACCAAATTTCGTAAGATTTGGATCACTAGATTGGAAATTGTGAACAAATTTGCAAAGTTAGTCTGCGGACAGAAAATTGATGACCATTTGATCAAAAATTGCCCAAACTTGGCTAGTGACCTTAACTTGAGGTGCTTAACAAATTTGTGTCAAAGTTGAGACAAAAATTTGCGTAAATATATAGCTAGAGTAAATAATCGTGATTATTTATATCTACTTCAAAACTTGAAATTTTTGAAAATTTGAGTATTCCACAAGGTCAAGCATATCAAGTAGACCCCACAAATCTATTTTGGTGAAATTTGGATCACAAAAGTGAGACTTAAGCCAGATTCTTGAAATCAGCGTCTTCGCACACAAAACAGTTGATAAACTTGATCAAATTTTGTCCGAACTTGTTGAAACTTGTCCAAGGACTTAAACAGGTTGTATACTTGCCAAAGCAATCCAAAAAGTGTAAAAAACTAGTAAAAGTAAATAATCGTAATTATTTACTACTACTACCCAGGGACACCAGCTTTGACTTTTGAACTTGTAAAGTGTTAGGCCAGCATAATACGAAGCCCTGGGCAATTTTGAGTTCAATCAAAATTGAATTGGTACATTTTCACTCAGTTTCCAGGTTGTAGATTAATACTTTGATTTTTTGCTAAAGTCGAATCTGAAAGTCAGTTTGACTCTCATAGCTTGAATTGAAGTGATACATATAGACCAATCATGACGATTAGAAAAAACTTTATTATCTTTATAGAAGAATAACTAACTTGATCAATTTTTTTTAGAAATCAAGTTGCAGACGAGAATCAACAATTCTGTAGAAGTTGCAATCAAGTCAAGTGGGGACAAGTCAATCCAAAGGTAAGAACTCTATCGAGGGCTTCACCAGTCTTTATGAACCTTAGATCTGGTTGTGTACTAGGAAATCAGGGCATACACAAAGAAACCTCCAGTAGAGTATCCACCAAAGAAAGCGTGAATCAAGGCAATTCCTTGCACACAATTCTTGAAGAAGTCTCAGACACTTTATCAGATTCAACATCTGAAATTTTTTCTTACTCGACTCACTCGAAAATGCAACGACAATGCGCTATAAGCATATACTCTCTTTCTATAAGACTAACCGCCATGGAGCCCAGGTTTACTTGGACCCTAACAAGGAGTATGCTATTCGCATTGATGACCATGGTATTGAGTTCAAAGAAGAGATTAGGGCAAACAAACAAGGAAAAATGCATGTACATGGACAGAAACGGAACTCAATATGTACATGTCAAAAACCTTGATGTGATAGACAAATGGGGGTTAGAAGTAAACACCATAATCCCAGATATGTCAGCAAAATAAGGACCACCAACTTCATAATTCGAGGGATAAGATCAAGTAGATTTGAAGCCTTTGAAACAACTTAGTACAGATAATCCTAGGATCGGGTTCTGTTGTTGCGAGGATAGAAACATAAAAGATCTTATGTGGACTTTTCATGCCAAATCAGGACAGCTAATGGCCATGAAGATCACTTATATCTTCAAGATCAAAGATAAGGGATCATCATACCTACCAACCTACCTTTTTAGGGATTGTTATAACAACTTTGTTATGATGAATCCTGAGGAGGTAGAACACACCCAATACCAAGGGTATTCCATAAGGGATTGGATATTGAGACAAGGACTAGAAACAATTCCAAGAGATGAACACCGTGAGAGATGATCTGAGAGTAATGTTAAGAAACCAGAAACCCCCTCATCACGTAGAAAATTGGGTGACACTAAGGCATCCACTAAACTAGCACAAGTGGGAATGACTGCTGCAACACCACTTTCAGCCATAGAAGATATTCTCAAAAGGATGAACGACATGATGAATAACATGCAAAAAGAACCTATGAGGGGACCAGGACAAGGGATACCTCAACATGGACAACGAATTAGACCACAAAAATGGTGTGCAATTGAGGGTAAATGGAACAACCATGAGACCCACGAGTGCTACTTCAGACCAAAGTATGATGGGAATGTTTAGTACGTGCCTATGAGGCCACAAAACACCATTTTAGATAATTTGGAAAAATCCCGTTTCTCAAATTATAAACTTGTATGCTAGGATTGTGTTATTTAATGATTTCTAAGCTCTAGCTACCTTTAATTTAGATAAATTATCATGATTGTATGAGTCTATTTTAAATTCTCTACTATAAAATTTAAGAATAAACCTCCAATATAGTTCTTTGAAAAACGATTTGTATGACAATGCTTTTCAAACTTCAACAAATGATTCTAGAAGTAGCTTCTAAAAAAATGAGGTGTCAAAAAAACCAATTGATATGATTTTTAAGCAGTATATAGATTGATTACATTATTATTATTTTAAATATGTAACGAGAAATACTATTAAACACTCAATGTCATAAAATCGGTGACCTTAATCCACGTATAACAAAATAATTGGTCATGGTTTTATAGCATGCGATCAAGTTTTAAATACACGATGATTTAAACAACATTCAAACTAATATTTCACAACTAAAAAGTCAAAACAATAATATAGAGTATCCTATGGCTATAAGACCATGAGATACCATCTATTGCACCTATGGCCTTAAGGCCATATAGTGCTCTTTGTAGATATATCCATGACTTTAAGATAATCCAAAATATGTCTCTTTATGACCTCAAGGCCATAGGTTTAGGATTGTTAGCAGGTCTCAATGTAAAGAGATTCAGTGCTTCAAAGCCATATGGGACTTTATTTATGTGCCACCCTATGTCCCTAAGGCTCTAGGTTGTCTTAGGGCCACAAGATGCCGTTTATGCCAATAAAAACCCCCTATATGCTCTATGTTGGCACTCTATGTCCCTAGGCGCACAAGGTTTGTCGCGTATTCTAGTTAGAAACATTTTATTCTATATGCTTTCACCATATGGCCTTAGGCCATAGGGTGCCTTGTGTGCTAGTAAGAAATCCTCTATACTCTATGTTTGCACCCTATGGACCTCGGGCCACAAGGTACCCTCTATGCTAGTAAGAAATCCTCTACGGCAATATACAGACCATGTGGCCCCAAGGCCATAGGATATCCTCTATGGTAGTGAGAAAAATCCTCTACGCTCTATGTTCACAAACAATTAAAAAATCTAAACTATAATTAGAGTATCCTACGGCCCTAAGACCATAAGATGTCATCTATTGCACCTATAATTCCATTTGGTATTCTATTTAACTATACAAAGTTAAGTGAGGCACTTACTTAGATAAACTATCATAATTCTAACTTTGAATTTGTTTCTTAACATGCTTTAAAACTTTATTCAAAGGTTTTAGAGATGGTGTCTCAAAAAAAGGAGGTGTTTAAAAACACCATTTGATGTGAATAATACAAATTGTATACATTGATTATGTCAAAATAGTATAAAGTATAGACACAAAGATTACCACCAACAACTTGACAGTTTCACAAAAATGATGGTCTTCATCGCCTGTACAACAAAGTACTAACTAGAAAGAGTATGATATCTACAAGATTGAGGGTGTTCAAAAAACACCATTTTGTAACACTACTAAATGTCAAGAACATTCTGATTGTTTGCATCACTTAATAAAGAAAATTACTAAAAAGAAAAATTTAACAATACCATAGAAGAATCAACCAATGAAACCAAAGAACTTGAATGAGAGAAGTCTCCTCAGTTGGGAGTGTGTTGATGCAGTTGTGTGGTCATGGACTCCAAGGGGTGGAAGACTTGCAGAAGCAATTAAAATCCCATCCAATGTTGTAGAGAAAGAACAAGCTAGCTTAATAAGAGAAACTGAATAGCATTTCATTTTCATATATTGTTTTTCTTGCTATCCGTGTCTATATATGTTTTATAAAGTATCAATTAACATGGAAAAAAGGTGTTTCTCAACACCACCATTTTGGATGAGACAAAAAAAGGTGTTTCGGAACACCACCATTTTCTTGAGAATCTATCTCTTTGTCTAATGTAACACAAGTCCTCAAGACAAGTCCCAAAATAAATGAAACTTTCCCAAATCAAATGGGAGATAGGAATCAACAGGCATTGAAATCAGTCCCAAAGTTGTGGAATTTTTCCATTTCATTTAAAAGAGTGTTACAAGGATAACCCATGTACAGATATCAGCCTAATATGGCCCAAGCTCAAAGACCACCAATGGGTTGGGAAAGACCTCAACCTATGTTGGGTCAACAACCTCTGTACCCATGACATAATGCAGTGCCTGTAAAGTATATGCACTCTGAAGGAGTCAAAGATGAACAAGCATTAGTGCCTGTTACACCCTGTGTGGAGCCTAGTCCATCTACATTAATGGTAGAAGGAGAATGGTATAATTCACATCCACCACCAATGGAAGAAACCTTGACTTATGCTCCACCAGAGCTCGCACCAATGTATTATGTAGCTAATCAAGGTGTCAGACCTCCTATGGTAAGACCCATGATTAAGCCAATAACGGGAAACTGTCATAACTGTGGTGCAGATGATCATTGGAAAAATGAATGTCCAGAGCCTAACAAAAACCTCCAGCCAGTTGAAGCCTATTGCATTCAACGTTGCAAAAAGGGGCGACACTTTCCGGAAGATTGTCCTAAAATCCTTTAAACAAGGGTAAAAGAGTAGTAAACTTAGTCCAAGTGATACCTAGTAGGTCATCAAAGAGTGAACCGATTGTTCCAATCAAGATAATCAATAGAGACCAGGACAAGAAAAAGAAACACATCTATGATGATTCAGAAAATACAAAAGTTTCCTCTCAAAGGATCAAAAGAAGTAGAAGCAAAAGATATGAGACGATAAAACAAAAACAACGGGTTGAAATCAAGGAGAAAGCAAAAAATCTATTCCATGAAAATTTGAAAGAAACTGGAAGTGAAATCAAGGAAACAAATGTGAAATCTAGAGGATAAGCCTACCATGCAGGACTTAAAGCAGGCCAAAACATGGAAAACAAATGGAAAAACTATCCTTCTCCAGACATGGAAGCAGGTAAGTTGGAAGCTTATCAAAATTTGGTAAGAATCACGCAGAAATGCTGGAAAAACAAAAACCCAAGCTTGAAAGTATCACAAAACCTCAGGATCTTGTGGTAAGAGACACTAAAGAAAAACCTGATGTGGTGACAAAACCCCACCTTGAAACAAAAGAACCAGAACTTATAGTGCCGGATAGCGAAGATGCATTAGATGGAATTCCATTTGTAGAGGAAGACTGGCCAAGACACTGGAAAAATTTAGAGAGATCAATGATGGGAGCCTAACTCTAAAGACAACTCCTATAGAGGAAGTTTGGTTAGATAACCTACCTTCTGATATGAATATGGATGTATAATCCTTGTATGGGGATTGTGGATCTGAAGCTTTAGAAATTACAAAACCATTGACCTTGAAAACATTACCTTCTTACTTGGGAGATAGCAAAGATGAATCCATAGTGTGAAAGACCACTCAAGTAAAAAGAGTTGAACAAACCCTAGAAGTAGACAACATTCATTTAATCATGTCTACACGCATCCAATGCACTCTTACCTAGGGAGAACTTTTAAAACTCAGACCATATTTATGGAATGATCTACAGAAAACCCTAGAGAAGGTGGAGATAACGGGTCTAATCTCAAAAAAATTAAAAAAATTAAAAAACAAAATGGACAACAAAGAGATTCAATCTATTCCAGTGAACAAAGTCGGAGAATATTACGAAGGGGAAGAAGGAAACACCACCCTCCCAGTGAAATATAGTGACATTGAAACCATGGTGATAGTGGAGCAGACATAGCCATAGCCATGAAAGCAGTATGGGAATCCTGGGGACAACGAGCCATTAGACAAACTTGAATGAAATTGCAATTGACTAACGGACACATTAAGAGACCATTAGGTATGCTTGAAAAGGTGATTGTCAATTCTTGTGGAATTGAATATCAACACACTATTGCCATAGTAGACTTTGGGAAAAAACTCAATTATGAAATCATATTGGGAAGACCTCTCATGCAGTAGGTACAACTTATCCAAGATTGGGGAAACAATTATCTGTACTTGAAGCAAGTGGGATCTATAACAAGAGTATAATTTAAAAGATCACACTTATAGAGATGTCTCGAAAACACCCATACAAGAGTTTGATTCAGTCTCTTCGGCTGAAACTAAGTTTCCATCTTGGTTAAACAAAGACACTCCTATATGGATGTGTGGAGCTTCAAAAAATGGGAGCTTAAAACGAGAAGAATGTATTCTAGAAAGGGACTGCACAGACGAAGCTTATGTACATGAACCCTTTCCAGAGCATTTGCTTGAGCCATTCCAGTGGATTCAAATTTTAGCGACCATGGATGTATGTGTGAATACCTCTATGCCTACTCAAGTTTGTAATGAGGATGGCTACGACATAAATCCCATCCAAATGATTTCAACCCTCAACATTGAAGACAAAGATGAGGAACCCAAGGACTTGATGAAAGCTCAACAAGTCTTTTCAGACCTCTACTACGATACAGCAGATGAGGATAGATGAAAACTCAGCTACCTCAGAATGTTCGGGGTCAGGAAAATAATATGTAAGAGCTAATCTACTCTTCAAAGGAGGGGAGAAAAAGTTTTTTGACTTTCCCAACCAGAAATCAAGAAGGAAAAAATGGTATAGACAAAAAAGAGACACTAGAAATGTGAAAACACGACCTATGCCATCAGTCTCTAGTAGAACACAATTCCTAATGCATATAGATGCAAATGATTGTGTCAAGGACAAATCATTGGCAGATATCCTTCAACAAAAATCCAAAAATGTCTAAAACATCAAGAAAAACAAGGAAGAATACTCAAGAAAACCAATAGGATAAGAAGCCAATCATGACACGAGTTGAGCGGAAAAATAAATATCAAGAGTTAAAAAAAGCTCTAAAGGAGATATATACGATCAAAATGGAAACCATGGAAGAAGATGGTAAGGATGTAATGAGTGTTCCATCCCATTAAAAAAATTATACTCTCCAAGATCAAAAAATTATAGTCAAACCACCTATTAGGGAACTACAAAAACAAGGCGAGTCCTACGAAGGGCCGGAAAACGCTAAAAAGATAGACCTGGCTGAACCAGGAGAAGAGCCTAGACCTGCTTACATTGCAAATGACCTAACATAAGAAGAAGAAGAGATTTTGCTAAGCTTGCTAGAGGAATACCGAGATATCTTTGCTTGGTCTTACAAGGATCTCAAGGGTGTTGATCCAGAAATCTGTCAATATACCATACCCATGACAGATGATGCGAAACCAAGAAGACAAAGGCCATACACGTATAATGAAACATTTTCCAGGAAGATAAAATAAGAGATTGAAAAACTAAAGCAATCCGAGTTCATTTACAAAATTGAACACACAGATTGGGTGTCTCCAATTGTGGTAGTATCCAAGAAGAATGGAAATTTACGAGTGTGTGTTAATATCGGAAAGGTGAATGCAGCTACCATTAGAGACAAAATTCTTCTTCCAATCACTCTGAATGTTTTAAAACGAGTTGCAAGAAAAGAAGCTTACAGGTTCTTAGATGGCTTTTTGGGATACAATCAACTTTTGGTTGACCCAAAAGATCAGCATAAAACTGCTTTTGCAACAGAATGGGGTATTTTTGCCTATCGGGTTATGCCGTTTTGGTTAACTAATGCTCTAGCCACATTTCAAAGGTTGATGAGCCATGCTTTTAAAGGATATCTTAGGAAATTCTTAGAAGTATATATGGATGATCTACGTGTACATTCGTCAATCCGAACTGATCATTTTGAACACCTCAAAAAGGTATTCAAAAAATGTAGACTTTAGAGGATATGCTTAAATCCTAAAAAGTGCATATTCATGGGTGGACAAGGAAAACTTCTTGGACATATAGTGGCAAAAAATGGCATAGCTACTGATATTGTAAAATTGCATGTCATTGCTGAATTTAGACCAACAACAGTCAAGGGGGTACAAGCCTTCATGGGGCATTGTGGATATTACCGACGGTTCATCTACATGTACGCTATAATTGCAAAACCCATGTATAGCTTGATTACACACTTTGAGTGGACCGAGGCATGTGAAGAATCCTTCATGAAGCTTAAGCAAGCTCTCACCTCAGCTCCAATATTGAAAGAACCAGATTGGAATAAGATATTCCACATACATGTACATGCTTCCAAATTTTCTATTGGTTGTATACTAGCTCAACCAGGAGACGGGCAAATTAACTTTCCTATTTCTTATGCTAGCCGCGAGTTGAACATGGCGGAAAAGAATTACAACACCACCGAGAGGTAAGGATTAGGAATGATCTATGCCATTAAAAAGTATAGACATTACCTATTATCCAACAAGTTTGTGTTCTTTGTGGACCACCAAGCTTTGTTGTACTTGATCAACAAGCCATTCAGCACAGGAAGAATAGGGACATGGTTCATCATTCTTTTGGAATTTGATTTCATTGTGGTTGTAAAAAAGGGCACTACACATCAACGAGCAGATCATTTGTCAATGATTTTTTCAGGAGAATCACCTAAAGGGGTAGACGATGATCTACTAGATGCCTATTTGTTCTCCGTGGAAATGATACCTTGATGGTTGGAAAACATGGTGATACCACTTCCTATTACAATCGGATTAATCAAGCAATCGGCTATGTAGAAATTACTAGCTGGTAGGCCATACAGAAGAAATTGAGATGCAATATTGCTCTTATGCATTAATCTTGAAGAAAAAAAACAGTACCTAAGTCGCAAGCACATGTTACCATAGTAGGACTTCACTTTGTGGAAGACCAATGTTGGACGGGAGCGACTCACACACCCATGAAGTGCATGCAAACACTACCTAGATCAACATAATGTCAATCGAGGACATAGATGACAGGATAGGCACACGGAGGAAATCTCTTTAGCTTGTCAGGCTAAGACCATCCTACACATACAACACTCTGGAAGGCCAACTAAACCACAATCAAGAACCTCACTGCTCTCAACTACACCACCTAGCCACGTACACACATACGTAAGGTAACTCACCTAATCATGCCATATTCGTATGAAACTTAAGGAACACCATCCCCTCACTAGGATACACCTGTCCCTAAGCTTCTACACTCAAAACCCTCACTCTAAACCCATCTGCGAAAACGCGTAGGATGACAGAGCAGAATTTTGAAAGTGCCCGAAACTGAAATTTATGACTACCTATGCGTAGCTTATGTCACCACGATTCTATAGACTACTAGCACACAGAAAACAGACATCGTTTGATACACTTATGGCCACAAATAGCTCGTAGATTCGTCGGCGTGTGCGCTTCGTCTCGCGTGGAATGCTTGGCGTCATCGCGTAGCTCTCCTCGAGCCTACAACAATGGTGCACTCGGATCTCCAATTTGTTGAGCGAGCCGGGCGTAGCAAGAGGATGAAGCTCATGCTCACTCTCTTTCTCTCTCACACACAGTAGACGGCAGTGCTAAATTTTTTATTATGATAAAAGTCTCTTTACAAAATGACCTAGGTACCTTATATACTAAGGCTACCTTAGGTTTAACCAAAAATGGGGTTGAAAGGGTCAAATGGCTTTGTATTTACAATCTAGAAGTGCCATTGCACCCCGGCTTCTGAAACTAGAATATCTACTCATTACAAATGACATTTATAGCCATAATCTGCAGCATTTCATAACTCGCAAAAGATAAGACTTTGGTATGAAACTTGAGTTATGTTGTGTTGTTGACCCAGCGGTCAACACTCCCCCCTTCCGCGTTCATAACGTCCCCGACATGACCTAATTGTCGATGGCGATGTGGTCTTTTCTGTCGTTTTGGCTTCATCTATTGCACTTCTTGTAACTTTGTCGAACCACAACAAGAACTATGATCCATTAGAGCGGACATCTTTCAGCATAACCATTCATCTTCTGAGATCCTCTGATTACTTTTATGTATCCTCTTCTTCATTGGGGACTTCTTTGTTCCTGTGAAATCATGTTGTTAGTGTTGTCTGCGGCTTTGTCATTGTAGGCCATTCTTCGACTCGCCATTGAGGAGAAGTATGCTATGATCTGAAATTGGTGCTCCAATTCATTTGTCAATTGATTTGAGTAGCATTTCCTTATTGTTGATGTAGAAGGAATATGTACAAGAGGATGGTGATAGGTGTCTGTAGATTAGGGTCTAAAACCAGGATAACCAAAGGGAAAAACCCGGTGGGAAAAAAATGACTTTGGTATACGCTCTTATTGGAGTTGAGAAGTTCAACGTGAAGTACATGTTCATGAAAGGTGAGTGCTTGGGTGAAACACGAAAAGAGTGCCTGATGCAAGTGCCAATTATGGGACACTCTATATGCATATGAGAAATTTGTCAACAAAAGCATGCAATGTGAAAGAAGGAGATGATGGGTGTTTCAAGGAATATGTAGCACATGTGACATCAAAAGATGTCTCAATAGCTTCCACCTTTCCAAGAAGGGTTGTCGATGTAGAAGTTTCTCCACTCGTGTCTCACTGTGCTCAATACGTGAGTGTCTTTCGGACCTTCTCCTTCACTTCACCAGACTTAAGTATTTAGACTTCGACTCTTTTGCTCACCTATACCAGCATGAGCGACACAACGTAAATATGCTCAACTCTTCCAGCTTGAGCAGTACCTAGAATAGCTAAGACGCTTAGACCACAGAGAATATTACTTGAAGCTTTGGGACTAACACCTCACTCATTTTGTGTCTTAGCTACTCGACTCTGACTTGTATGACTTGTGGATTGCATGTTGACACTGCTTTGTGACAAGTTCTTCGGCTGTTGTAGTGGCTGTTGAGACATACTTCGTGAAGTTTCATCGTTTTCTTGTACCTTCTTCTCTTTGTAGTGCTCACGCCTCTCGTCAGTCTTTTCTTCATGTGGATTATGGACTTTTTTATTTTTTTCTTAATAATAAACAAAGAAAATCTTAAACCAACGCAACAAAAGAAAAATCATTCAAATAGAAATCTAAATGCTATGTACACTATACACATGTCCCTAGGGGCTCATATATGGATTTTGTCCCCATACTGCTCTGTAACACTACTATGAGGGCATATACTCTAAATTTAGTCAAAAAATTATCACAATAAAACGCAAAAATTGAATGCCTTTCACAAAACATTGCCCTCTAATAGTCATAATGTTAGGTCCGCATTCAGAATGCCTCCCCCCTTCCTATTTGGAGTCATCCTTTATGACAGGGTAACGCAAAGGGTATGTGTTGTGCTTGGGAAATTAAAAGTTGTGCCTATGTAGGCCTTGTAATGTAGCCCTATTATGCATACACAGTCAATGCATGGAAAAGATTTATGTTGTGCAAGATGTGGGTATAAGAAATTTGCTTATTGGCATTTGTTGGTGAGGCTTCCTATTCTAAGCAATGTAATGGTCTTTGAAGCTCCTGTATCGTTGCTTGATTGAAGCGAATTGCTCTCTTCTAACTGTACTCTAATTGTAGGAAGAATTGTAAGAATTCAAGCGCCGATGCATTGACAGCAGTTTTGTTGTTCTTCTTTGGGACCCATTTCTTTGCGATTGTTGGCTGTTTTCTTTTTGATGCTCGTTTGGGAACCCATACTTGCCCGTGCTTCGTTTGTGTTTGAAGAGACTTCTTTGGGATCCACCTTTTTGTTGTGTGAGTCGACAGTGGTCTTTGCTTCAGCCCTTGTACACTTGGTTGGGGACAGGATTCAGGCTTTCATGAAAGTTGATCTTGTGGTTGTTTTGGAATCCAAATGAATTCCTGACTTTTTTGTGCTTGAATCAACTTCTTTGGAGCCCAAACCTAAGTTGTGAAAGCTTGCGACTTTGTGATATTCTTACGCGTTCGTGCACGCTTTCCTTGTTTTTGTTTTGGTGTTGGATCTTGTGATTTATCATTAGAGATCTTTGTCTTCTTGATCCATATCTGTTTTTGGCCGATTTGGCTTTTTGGTATCCAGATTTGTTGAGCTTTTTGGCTACTTGTTGTCCTGTTCTTTGGACCTGTCATGGTTGTTGCTGAAGGGGTTGGTGATAGTGATGGCCTGAGTTGATGATAGGGGATGTCGTAAGATTCATCACTATCGCTACTATCCTCAGCAAGGTTGACTTCTTGTACTTTCCCTTGATTTTTTGGCTTGTAGTGGAAAGTTACTGTCTGTTTGCTTGTGGGTGGTAGTTTCTTGGAGGACTTTTCTAGCCCATTGATTAGAGCATTGTTAGCTCGTTGCTCTGGTTGTATTCCTCCTTGCTGAGTCTTTGCATCCTTATTAGGAGCCATGTATGAGGATGCTTGTGGTGGCTGTGTCTTCAACAATGACTTTGGAATCCACTTTTGATGCACTTTATTCGTGTAGCGATGACATTGATTCCCGGGTCGTTGATCTTCTTGAAGCTCGAAGTGTTCTACAGAGTCATAGAACTCGTCTTCTTCTTCATCGTTTGATTCTCCACATTTCTTTGTTTGCTCCTTATTTCGAGAGCTTGTTGATGTCTGGTTATCTTTGTTTTCCTGGGTTACTCTCACTGCAAAATAAGGAACGACATCATAGCCATTTTCATCACAAAAATTTGTTGTGGGAGCATCCTTCACGGCGCACACGTCCAGAGTAGCCAAGATGTGTTCCCATCCAAAAGGCTCTAACTCTTCTTTAGGAAATGGTTCTGGGATATAGTACCTATCCTCTATAACCCGCTCTAGGATACATTCCTCAAGTTTCAAGCTACCACATTGTGAAGCTCCACACATCCATAGTTCTTTAGGCTTACCTAACGAAGCTGGAAGTTCTGATCCTACAACTGTGGTGGAATCAAACTCCTCAACCGGTGTTCTCATCACATCCCTATAGCTATGGTCCCTCAAGATTATCTTTGTTATGGTTTCCATATGTCTCAGGTATATATGGTCATAACTCCAATCTTGGACCATTTTCAATTGTCGCATGAATGGTCTTCCCAGAATGGTGTCATAGTTGTTCTTCTTGCCAAAGTCAACAACAGCAAAAGTGTGTTCATATTCAATGCCACAAGAAGTAACAAGTACTTTTTCTAGCAGTCCTAGGGGCTTTTCCTTGTGTCTGTCTGCAAGTTGCAGGGTCATTCGTGTGGATATCAAGGCAGGTTTTCCCCATTTTTTCCAAACCTCTTTGGTTGCAATGGCCACACCAGCTCCACTCTCAAGGATTGCCATGGTTTTTACACCATTGAATTCCATAGGAAGGGTGGTGTTTCCATCTTCTCCCTCGTAATACTCGCCTACCTTGTTTAATGGAACTGGTCTAGTATTTAGTTTAGGTATTTCAAGCTCTTTGATGCCTTCCTCGATTTGAGTCATTGGGGTTTTTACAACAAATTTCTCTAGACATTTACCCACATTAGCCCACATGTTTGGTCTTATTCTGAGCAACTTGGCTAACATTATTGTACAGATGACTGGGGTAGATAGAATATTTACTAGCCCCTTTGAATCGATGGCGTTGTTGGGAGACAGTCTTTGTGATGGGACTGCAACCACATTTGACTTGGTCTCGTACTCTCCCATGTAGGATGGTAGTGTTCTTAGAGAATGGGGTTGAATATCCATAGATTGTACAGATCCTTTGTCACCCCAATACGATCGCACGTCTAGATTCATTTGAGATCCAGTCTCAAATTCCTCTATTGGTGGTAGATACACTCGTTCATCACCAGTCTTGTCTACTCGTCTTCTTAGGTCATCGTCTTCATTGGCCTCTCTGACTTGTTTCTACAATTCATCAAGACCATATATCTCTTTACAATTTTCAGGTATAGCTTGGTGAAATCCCTCGAAAGAGTTATCCGTGGTATTCAGTACTATCCTTGGTTCTAATGTTGGGTCTTTGAGGTTTGTTCTGTGCTCATGACTAGAATCTGGCTGTTTTAGTTCCTGGTTTGGTGGGATTACTTGTGTAGGCCTGACACAGATCACATCCTCAGGTTTCGCAACAGGTGGTTCTAGTAAAGCTGGGCCTGTTTGAATCATTTTCTGGCACATTTCAAACCTTTGCTTTTCTAGTTCCTCATAGGGATATGTCATCCATGTGTGTTCTTGGGTTTGGTTGTTTTTGAGCCTCACATCATAGGCTTTCAAGAGGGCATCTAATGTCTCATTAACCTTATATGCCAACACACATCCTCCTGAACTAGCACTTCTCGGTTTCTCATCCGTGGATGGTTCTTCTAGAGGTTTAACCATCTGGGTAAGAGAAGGTGCCTCCTTTTCCTCATGTTGTTTTATCTTCTCCTTAGCTTAGGTAAGCTTCTCAGCTAGGGATTTTTGCTCTCGTTCCCTGCGTGCTTTCATCCTAGTCTTTCTAGCTTTCTAGCTATTTCTTTTGCTCTTGGTTTTTTGACTAGGTGCGTCTGTCTTTGGACTCGTGTCACTTTCCGTGTTCTTTGTCTCCGGATTCTCATCGGCTTTCTTTTGAGCTTGTGCTCTCGTAACTACTTGAACTGGTACAACATTTTCATTTTCTGAGCTACTAGGGGGCTGAACAATCCCTAATACATTTGCCGTGATTTTCCTGATTTGGTTTGGGTTTTCTGGGAAATCGGGGATCAAGTGAGTGATGCCACACTCAAGACAATAGGAATTTACTTTAGTGATCTCCGTATGAGGACATTGTTTGACCAAGTGGTTTTCACGACTTTTGTGACAATCTGTCTCTAGTTGAGGAGATTCTTTTAGCATTTCCTCTTGGCTATAAGAAAGATTTGACCTAGATAAGCCGTTATTTGCAATGAATCGCAATGTCCTTTCGTCCATTTCATACCTTCTTTATTTCGACTGAAACCCAGGAGGTGGAGGTTGTACCGGCCTCACCACTCCATGTGTTTCTCTCACAATTTGTTGCTCCGAAGGGTAGTACTCACTTTGGTTGCTTTACCACATTGTAGCTGGTACTGGCGTTGGTTTATTTGATGCTTCCATCATTGGCATGTATCTCATGTCTACCGGCATTCTAGCACCTAGGAGCAGAGGTTGTTGTCCTAAGATAAGATGTGGCCTTAAAACTCCTATTGGTCCTGGCGAATTCCCCGTAATGTATCTAGGTGGAGTAGGTGCTTCTGGAACAGGTTGTACATACCTCTCCCTAGCATTTTTCATGCTATAATAGCACTCTTCCCCCATATGGTTCATCCATTTTCTCTCAATTTCACACCACTTTGGCTCTCTCGAATCAGACCTTACAAGAGGAATCAACCTCTTGACCAAGTCGTCGGTAAACTTTTCTTGATCAATAGGAACCGTTGGCTTGGCAATGGACTCACTTACCTGCAAAACAATGTGCTGAGAGGATGTGTCATCTCCTTGACTCTTTAAGTCCTTTTCTTTGTATGCCTCACAGTTATCCACTAGATAAAGAGATTCTTTGATCAACTCATTTAGCGTCATCCTCCTTATCATATGCAGATCCTTCTGAAGGCCCGCATGTCTCATTCCCTGGATAAAGATCAGCATCAACCATGCTTGCATAGGTAATTATGCTCTCGGACAGAGCTTAACATATCTCTTGAGCCATAATGATTCTTTGCGTACTAATTCATCCTCTTTCTGTTTGAATCTATGGATTTGTGAGGCCGTGTTGTGAGCAATGCCTTTCGGCGAGAATTCTTCAATAAACTCCTCAAACAACTCATCTAGGGTCTCAAAATCCCATTTTTCCACCGAGTCGAACCATGTAGCTGCATCATCTTCTAGAGTCAATCCAAATCCCACAAACTGTGTCGCAAAATTTGAAACTTCCTCTGTTCTAATCACTCTTCCAAAAGCCGTTACGTGATCTCTGGGATCTGTATCTCCGGAGTATTTTCTGTTTACCCATTTCTGGACTTGGGATGGTCTAACTCGTCGATTATCTACAAGTCTAACCAGAGACTCTCCCAATCCTTCTTTTGTTATCACTCTTGAAGGGAATCCTGGTGGCTCTCTTCTTGGAATTCCTATAGGAATTCTCGTGTTTGGTGGAGGCATTTGTGGTCCTTCATTGACCAAATATCCACCTCTTTCTATTACATTCTGTGGATTTGTGCTTTCTACAAATCTGTATTGTAACATTTAATGGCCTAAAATCTTATGTGTAGCGGAAATTAGCATGAACATAGTGAGCATGTCATTAGAGTTGATTCCTAATGAGAATTACAAGAGTGCTTGGGTGGAGAGAGCAACAAAAAGCATAACACCTAGTTAGATAGCATCGACAATACTTTCAAAAGAGAGAGCAATTAAGCTATTGACAACAGTTGAGGACCGGATTTGCATGGAGCCGGTCCCCCCTCCAAAAGGCTTTGTATTATGGTTTCTCCCATCAAGAGAGACATTGTACAATACAATTCTTTGTGTTCCTTCAAGACGAGCTAGTGCAATGAAGATGGAAGCTTCATACACCAAGCAAAACACTTAATCAAACACAACTTGAATTATCCCCGTTCTCAGACCCAAGACCTCACACACCTTCGAAGATGGTGAGAGCTAGCAGGGTATGAGAGTAGATTGAGAGGAAAAAGAAGTATCTTACGAGAAAGAAGTACATCTCCTCACATAATCACTCATATTAGCATAGCTTAGCTTAGTAATTAGCTTGGTAGAGAAGATGAGCATGCATTGAAGCTTGGCTCTTGGTTGGATTTGCATCCACATGCCAAGAGAGTGTTGATGTAGGCTTCTATCTCACAAGCTTGGAGTAGGTGATGAGCTCTCCATTAAAGCTTGGGAGGAGATAGAGTATTTTCCCTTCACACATGGTCAAGTGTGAGAGTGTGTGTGTCAATGCCAAGCAAAAATTAGCCCCCTCTCTCTCTTGGGCGAGCCCTAGCTGCTAAGTTAGTCTGGCTTTTGCCTCATTGGACCTCCCCAGGTCAAGCCAATAGGGATTAAGCAGCATAAGTGATAGCCTTCTGACATGTGTCCCCCTTTCCCCTTTTGTGAGAGCTTTAGATAATTAAATAATTAAACTAAACTCTCATTGGACCCCTTTGCCTCCTGGCCAATAGGAATCAGGCAAGCCATGGGGCTCCTGAATGCTCATTGGACCCCTTGGGAGACTGCCCAATAGTCTTCTAGGACACTTAATTCTTATTGGTTTCTTTTATTGAATGTTTTTAAATTAATTAAACTAGATTTACTCTAGCCTAATTCTCATTGGTCCACTTCAAGGGTCTTCCAATAGGAATTGGGCATACCTTGTGGGCATCTGGCCTAGGGAGCTGACATGTGTCCCTCATTCCCTTTGTGTAAAGGGAGCCTGTGTGTGTGTGTGTGGCTTTCTCTCTCATCCCCTAGCTTTGGGGCTTGCCCCCTCCCATGTAGGGATGTAGAAAGACTTTTTGGGCACACACTAAGCATCCAATTTTCCCTAGGGTTGACCTTTGGACACAACCTTTGAATTTTGGAACCTTAGCATTTTGGAAGTCTTAATGGGCTGAACCTTAGGGTCTTTTTGGCCCATTATTTCACATGGCTCTTTTGCAGATGGCCCCCCCTTTGGATCCCTATTTTCCCTCCTTTGGATCCCTACTGTGGCCGGTCTGCTAACTTAACCAATATTCTAGCTTTTTCTCCCTTGGCACTTCCCCACATTAAATGATCAGTTTAATATGAGAAAATCATTTAGGAGAATTAGATATTGATTATTATGACATGTATTCTCGTCCATACTTGTCGACAACTATAGATCTCCATTGACAGTCGACTCCGTATGTGTAGACATATAAGAGCTTGTAATCCATTATCTCATCTAGGTATGGATCTGAGCACCTATAAAGATTGACCTCATGGTTGTCAATATATCTATATAGTCCTTCACTCTCATGGCCAATCATTCAAACTCTCTCAACAAGATGGATCTTTATCAATTGCAAGTTTGGAAGATCCATTGTGGGAGGATATTCCTCTATCGTCGGGATCTCCAAGCTTGTGTAAGCTGCGTTTGAATCTAGGATAGGCATGATTTCTGGGCTTAAGAGATTTTGCTTGGTTCAAGTAGACTTAGTCCACTGTGTTCAAGTTCTTTGGTTAGGAAAAAGTCGAAACTATGTCCAAAACCGCAACCGTTTCGTCACAATGCTCGCAAATTGTCACTTTTAGACACCCCTAACTTGCGGATGTATTTTGAGGCCTCAAACAATGTTTTTTTCAAAGTTGAACTAAATGATTGTCATGGGCATACATTTAGTTCAAGTTTTGCTCTAAGATCTGTAGAGCCGCTCTCAGGCTACGTTTTGATATAAAAACTTTTCCGATCCGATACCGTTTGTGAAAGTTATGGCCAAAACAGTGAAATGCAGTTTAGAATGATCAAAATGAGTCCAAATTCAATTTTAAAAGAAGATTTGGGATCTCTGTGACACTGTGAACACTTCTGTATGGTCAAAAGTACAGTTGGACCTAAAACTGCCTAGAGACATCCTACGCGTAGGATGTCTATATGCTCAGAATTTCATTTGGACCTAAAAATGGCCTTGAGACATCCTACGCGTAGGATGTCTTTTTGCTCAGAATGACTTGAAATTTTTACCCCAGCTTCTCCTTGATGTGCTGATCACAGTGGTCTGCTCATAGGTTGGTTTGGAGTCCTAAATCATGCTCGAGGCATCCTACGTGTAGGATGTCTAACTGCTCAGATTTTGTCCAAACTTGCATTGTACCTTCCCCTTGATGTGCTACACTCACATCTATTTTTACTTTTTGATTCTGACACCTATAGGTTGGTCAAATGATCAAGAATCTGTTCCAAAAGCCTGATGTCCGTTTTGATGATTTCACCAGTCAAATCAACTCCAAATTGGACCAAATTTGACTAGGAGGCTTGCCTAAGGCTATACAACACCCTGCTATGTCCACAATTTGAATTTGGCCTCTAAATCATGCCTTAGACATCCTACGCGTAGGATGTCTAACTGCTCAGAATTGCCCCAAATTTGAACCACAGACTCTACTTAAGGTGCTGATCACTGTGGTATGCTCATAATTTTGTTTAGAGTCCAAAATCACACAGAAGACATCCTATGCGTAGGATGTATTTTTTGCCTGTTTGACCCCAGACTTGTCCCACAGCTTCCCCTTGATGTGAGCAACCCAGTGGTATGCTTAGATTTGATTTTGGATCTCAAAAGACCCCAAAACTAGCTATTCTTGCCTTTTTTCAGTAAAAAATGCTAAAGTCTATTCAATCTTCCTTTTACTGACCGAAATGAGATGAAATTTATCATATGCACTCAAAACATCATGTATAACATGCACATGAAGTCACCCTATGGTTTAGTCTCAAAATTAGGCCTTGGACACAATTTGGGTAGGATGTCTGGCAATTCTCATCTTTTGGCTTTGATCTGTCAAAATTTGGTCAAATTTCCACTTTCCAGGTGAAAATAGAGTAAAACCTACCTTCTAAACACACTGGTAACCTCAGATTTTAAAAACAAAATCCCAGATCACCCTGTAGACATCCTACGCGTAGGATGTCTACTGCTTATTTTTTCAGACTGAAGTGTCCCTGATACTTCCTTATGCTCTCAGCAAGTGCAAGTATGCTTCACAATTGCAAAAACATGCAAAAATCACTCAATTTAAGCCTTTTCTGAAATTTTACGCTTTCTGACTCCGCCTTTTGGCTTTTGGTCAACAAAAATAGGGAAAAACACCCAAGTCAATATGTTACTAGGGTAAAACCTACCCTCTGAACACAGTGGTGCAGTCAGAATTTTCAAATTTGGTCTCCAAGACCCCCTTGAGACATCCTACGCGTAGGATGTCTATGTTTACAAAATTGCACGTTTTCTTCACAGAAACCTTGCAAATGCTCTTTTATATGCACGGTATTAGTCAGTCATACAAAAATATCCACAAAAGCTTGTTTAATGCATTTTTACCCTCAAAAGCACACTTTTCCTTGATTTCAAATGTAAACAAGCACTTTAGCAAATAATTCAATGTTGAATAGCTCTAGATCAGAATCGGATCACTTACCTAAAGCTACTCCTACAAATCATATGGGGTTTTGCATCTATGAGTAGAAAAACGCTTCATTGCCACACATGGACTAGTAAACGCTTTTATCACCTCACAAATCACTCGACCACCAACAACTACTCTAATCCACAGATCTTAACTAAACCTATCTAGTCCCAAACCCTCGGCAAGACACACGCTTCCTGGCTATCCACTTGATCGCGGAATATCCTCTTCCGGATCCACTTAAGAAAAATGCTTTCTTTAGCCGAAACTAAATCAAGCAACCATCACACGAGTGTTACTAGGAAACCTACTTAGGTCCTTGTGTCCCCGGCAACGGTGCCAATGTTGGATAGCAGCGACTCACACACCCATGAAGTGCATGCAAACACTACCTAGATCAACATAATGTCAATCCACGACACAGATGACACAATAGGCACACGGAGGAAATCTCTTTAGCTTGTCAGGCTGAGACCATCCTACACATACAACACTCTGGAAGGCCAGCTAAACCACAATCAAGAACCTCACTGCTCTCAACTACACCACCTAGCCACGTACACACATACGGAAGGTAACTCACCTAATCATGCCAGATTGGTACGAAACTTAAGGAACACCATCCCCTCACTAGGATACACCTGTCCCTAAGCTTCTACACTCTAAACCCTCACTCTAAACCCATTTGCGAAAAACGTGTAGGATGACAGAGCATAATTTTGAAAGTGCCCCAAACTGAAATTTATGAGTACTCATGCGTAGCTTATGTCGCCACGATTCTATAGACTACTAGCACACAGAAAGCAGACATCGTTTGATACACTTATGGCCACAAATAGCTCGTAGATGCATCGGTGTGTGCGTTTCGTCTCGCGTGGAATGCTTGGCGTCGTCGCGTAGCTCTCCTCGAGCCTACAACAATGGTGTAGTCGATCTCCAATGTGTTGAGAGAGCCGGGCATAGCAAGAGGATGAAGCTCACGCTCACTCTCTTTCTCTGTCACACACAGTAGACGGCAACGCTAAATTTTTTATTATGATAAAAGTCTGTTTACAAAATGACCTAGGTACCTTATATACTAAGGCTACCTTAGGTTTAACCAAAAATGGGGTTGAAAGGGTCAAATGGCTTTGTATTTACAATCTGGAAGTGCCATTGCACCCCGGCTTCTGAAACTAGAATATCTACTCATTACAAATGACGTTTATAGCCATAATCCGCAGCATTTCATAACTCGCAAAAGATAAGACTTTGGTATGAAACTTGAGTTATGTTGTGTTGTTGACCCAGTGGTCAACAACCAAACTATGCAACACATTTTGAGACTTGGAGTATTTTGGCCGACTATGAGGAGTGATGTTCGATCTTTTGTAAAGGATTGTCCTCAATGTCAAAAAAAAATACCCATACCTCATGTAACATTATTTCAAATGTCACCTGTTTCTAAGTGGAGTAACTATGTGTTTATTTACTTATCAAGCCGAACATTCTTGAGGATATGAGTAAGCGCCATCAAAGAGAAATTGAAACTGAAGCAAGAGACTATTCTCTTATTGGGAACCAATTGTATCGGACAGGTAAAGATCAAAATTTGTGTCTTTGTGCAAATGAAGATGAGTATATTCCGATTATAGAACAAGCACATGCTGGATTAGTTGGAGGTCACTTTTCTAGTGAGACCACCACAAAAGAAATCTTGATGGCAGGCATATGGTGGCCAACACTTTTTGCAGATGCCAAAGAATATGTTCGAAGGTGTGATGCTTGTCAACGAGCAAAAATGCCAAAACGTGTAGATAGCATGCCCCTAAGACCAATGATGGGGGCAAGAGATTTTGCAAAATGGGTGTATATTTTTTTGGGCCAATACACCTACCTGCTTATAGAGCCCAAGCTCAATATATCATTATAGCTACGAACTATTTGACCAAGTGGGCCGAGGCTAAAGCAACTCAAAAGAATGATGCGAGAACCACTACTACATTTTTATATGATATGTATTCACGAGATATGGACTGCCAATAGAAATTGTCAATGATCTGGGAACTCATTTCCTCAATGAGGTAATTGAGTATTTGCTTAATGAGTTTATGATCATCCATAACAAATCAGCTCCCTATCACCCACAAGCTAACGAACAAGCTGAGCATACGACAAAAATTCTTAGCTCGATGCTGACTGAAGTGGTTAGTTCAGGAAGGACAGGTTGGGAAATGAATCTCCATGTTGCTCTATGGGCTTATCGAGTTTCATTCAAAACAGCTTTAAATGCTACACCCTTTAACCTTGTTTAGGGTCTTGATGCCATATTGCCAATAGAATTTCTATTGTCGACAATAAGGGTAGCACAGAATCTTGAGTGGACTGGACATGAATTGTCAGACAGACTTGAAGATTTGGAAAAGCTAGATGAGCAAAGGCTAACTGCTGTAGCTCACATCTATGCACAAAAGCGGAAACAAAAACATTTTTTTGATTCTCACTTAATCACAAAAATCTTCAAGAAAGGGGACTTAGTTTTAATGTATTCCCTTAAGCAACACATTCCCAAGTTTAAGAAAAAGGAAAACGGATCGTTTATCATTGAAGATGTATCTCCAAGTGGAGCAGTAAAATTATCCACCCTAGTTGGTGAACCAATGGCTAATTGGATTAGTGAATGTCGTTTAAAGAAATACAATTTTCCGCTAAGTAATGAGTTGCTAGAAAGAATGCATGCAGCCACGCAAAGGAGGATTAAACGACAGCATGTTATTGATGAAGCCCAAGAGGAAGCTCGGCTTCAGGTACTCAAACAAAAAGCTGCTCTCAGGAATCAACAGATACCGATTCTCATCGACACTCTGGAAATAGATGACCGACAATGGGAATTATGTAAAGATGCAATTTCAATAGATGATGACTTGTTAGACGGAATGGACCTGCGCATCAAAGTACAACTCAACAATCACAGTACCAATGCTTTGGTCGACACAGGAGCTAGAGTAAATGCAGTCATTTATTCCACGTACAAGAAGGCAAGAAATCAAGCATTGACTGCAGGAATACCGACAATCAAAGGATGCAACAAGAACCCAACCCCAACATTGGGAGTAGTCAACTTGAACGTGATAGTACATGGATGTTCATGTCCTCATTAGTTTCTATGCTTACCCTATGAACACATGAATGAGACGATGATTCTTGGAATTCCCTGGATGCGGACATAGAAAGCAGTACCAGATTGGGATACAAATCAGGTAGAGCTATCACCTAAAGGCGAACAACTCATTGTTCCAATTTCACAAAGCAATGAGGAATGGAAGGGAAGCAAGCAGCAGACCAAACCACAAAGTAATCAATCTTCTCCATCCCCTTGACAAGCAAATGCTACAAGTGGCATGCAAGGAGTCAGGCAAATTTGGGTACCAAAAGCACAGCTTAAGGATAAGCGGATTCAAATCTGGATGTCCAAAATTTCACTGACAAAACAAAAGAAGGTTCCAAGGGTAAAAACACAGAGACGAGCATCTCTAAGCAAGGAACCTAACATGAAATTGTTTTGGAAGAAAAAGGAGCACTTGTCTTCTCCACAAACCGTAAGATCAATCAAGCAATGGCGAGTTAAGTCTCAAAAGACTCCACCACACCATACAACAACAAGCAAACCAAGCTACCAATGGCGAGGAAAAGCTCAACAACAAGCAAAAATGCTACCAGCAGCCCAAGCAATTAGCATGTTGAAGCATCCTGATGGTACAATCAAACAGAGAGCACACAAGCTACAAGATTTTCTCTTTGGAAGACATCAACAACAAACCTCAACATCAAAAACCCTTGAGTCAATTACTCAAGACCCAGCTCTTGCACAACATAGTGGTTTGAATTGCATTGATCTTCAAAGCATGATAGAGCCAACCACGGCTATGCATAGACACGATTATTCTACCCGTGCACACAGCCGTCTCGGAGTACGCCATCTAGGAGGGGTGGAAGGGCACTAAGTAATTAGGGGTAATGTTTGAAGAGGGAGGAACAAGTTCGATGTTAACGTGTGTTTTTTTGTAAAATTACCTGATACTGCCCTTATAATTCATCATCAAGGGAAATTTCATTGATAATATCTTCCCGATGAGTGTAAATAGTGTACTATCATAAAATCATCACAAAATAGTCCTTTTTGGTTATTTTCATTAATTTTAATGATAATGAGACTTAAAAATAGAAAAATCCAACAAAAAATAATAAAGCTGTGTTTTTCAATGATTTTCTTAATTATTGGATTTTCACTTTACATTTTTAGAGCATTTTGTTATTTTCTTTTATTTTTTCAATACACATGTCAAAAATTAATAATAAATAGCAAGGAAGATCAGATGGAAAAACTGAAGACACGATGGTGATAAAAAAGACAAGGCGGACAAGCACAAAATTTTCAATGAAATGAAAAGATATAAGCGGAAAGCCTAAATTAAGAGGCCAGACCTATTTTTGCAAAATTCTTGCAAAATGAGCTACATGAATCAAGGAAATTTTTGAGTCTCACATACATTTCACGGCCTAGTAGGACTAACGAGGGAATCTGGGGAAAATTGGTTCGGGAAGTCCGGGTATAGATATCCAAGGGTAGGCTACAACCACCTCATTTCCACTTGTGGCCTTTGCAGAGAGAGATTTTCGACCTCTTTCTTGCGTCTTTTCTGGAGTCTATAGTTGCCTGTTTTCAGCGCCTTCTCACACGAGACATGAGGGATAAGTTCTTTACTCGTCAATGATCCATTTTGTACAGCCGGTAGCTAGTCTAAACTCCTAGAAAAAACCTAAAAACCGAGCAGTGCACGAAGACCTACGACCAAAAACTGGCTATAGCGGCTTGTCAGCTCAACCAAATCAAATGGGATTTGAATTGTAGCATGCCCTAACATAATATAATCTTTTTATATCATCAATTGACCATTTGGCAGGGGTCGAGGGGGTTCTCAGTAGAAAAGCTAGGTTTTTGGCAGTTGCCAGAATTCCAATATGACTCCACAGCCAGCTTGCCTACGAGGTTCATATACAATGTATCTGATTGGTTTTGTGAAATCAATGAAGCAAAGCCCTCGAAAAGCAGAAAACAGCTCAAAGACTACAAAGCGTCAAATTGACTCCAAATAAGCCAAAATTGGATGAGTTGCTTCACGACTATGTTGCGGACAAGTCCAAAGCCTCAAATTGACTAACCAACTCAACAGGCAGTATAGTCACAGAAATCAGAGATTTGAGAGTCGACAATGCACAAAGTGATGCCGGCAAGACCAAACTTGACCAAATTCAATTTAGGACTTGTTTTAGGTATATAGAATGTGTTTAGGTCAAAATTTGTAAGTTTTGCAAAAAAATTATGACTGTTGTAAATAATCATGATTATTTACTTTTGCATTATTTTTGCTTAGAAATTGTATCATCGCCTCACCTAGCTATCATGTGTACACACCTATTACTTGCCAAAAATCAAGTATTAGCCAAAAAGAGCACCTATAACTTGGAAAATTGTCAGAAAAGGCAAAGAAGTCTTTGCAAGCCAATTTTTGGGTTATGGACCACATTTCTTGATTCAAATCACCTCATATCACATACACAGGGTCTATACAATGCCTAGAACCAATTTGTACCAAAAATTATTGATTTTGGTAGAAATATTAATAATCACAATTATTTACTTTCTAGCCAAAATAGGAGAATTTTGATATTTTGCCATCATACATCCAAAGTACATGATGTGTTAAGCCTATTAGCCAAGTTTGAACCAATTTGGAGCTCAAAAACTCAAATTTCCGTTATATCTATTGTTTTAGAGAACTAAAGCCAAAACCTGGTACTATTTTCACCCTATCCATCCAAATGAGCCGATATTTCACTCAGAGCATGTATTTTGTATATACTTCAAGACTGTGATGCCAAGTTTGCAAAATGTCAAAAAAAATACTCAGCTGTAAATAATCGCGATTATTTACTTTGGTTGAAAAATTTTGTTTGGACTTTACAATTTTATTCCTTACATGTTTTTATGCATCTATGCTTGTTCAAAAATTGATTTGAAGCAAATTGGACCACAATAGTCAGTATTTCAGACTAAAGGACATTTTAGAGAAAAATCCATCAAATCTGCTAACTTTGACACTCTATTCACTGAACATGAGTCATGCAAGCAGCAGAGAGGGCCAAGAAGAAGCTCAACCAGAAAGAAAAGTTGCAGGAGCTGCCCGTATACCAACTGGATCCAGATTCAGTCAAAGCTGCCAAGGCAGCCTATCTTTCAAAAGAACAGCTAGAAGAGTATCACACCAAAGTTTTCACTTGCAAATTCAACAGTGAGGAGGGACATCAGGTAGATTTGCAACTTCTATCGAAAGAAGTGTATGATGTCGCCGCGAAGCCTGAGACCTAGACACACTAGCACACTCACACTCTCACTCACACTTGCAGCATGACATGCCTACACACACTAGCACACTCACACTCACACTTGCAGCATGACATGCCTACACACACTAGCACACTCACACTCTCACTCATACACACCATTCACCATCAATCTCTCTCGCCTTCTCAGGCACGACCAAATACACACACACACACACACACTCACCCACCACACACACACACTCTTGCCTACACCCTCAGCCTCCCTTTGTCTCTCTCCCACCCCCTCACATGGTCTCTCTCTCTCCCACCATTGACTCTCCCCCTCTTTGTGTCATTACCAACCCAAGAGGGCACGGAATCTCTCTCTCTCTCTCTCTCTCTCTCTCTCTCTCTCTCTCTCTCTCTCTCTCTCTCTCTCTATCTCTCCCTCTCTCTCTCTCTCTAAACACCCACCCCCTCACACGCTCTCTGTATCTCCCACCGTTGACTCTCACCCTCTTTGTGTCATTACCAACCCAAGAGGGCACGGAATCTCTCTCTCTCTCTCTCTCTCTCTCTCTCTCTCTCTCTAAACACACACCACACACACACACACTCAGTCCCTCTCCCCACTATCACCTACTCTCTCAGTATCTCTCTCTTCCCCCTCTCACTCACTCACCTGTCTCCCTCGTTCAGCCTCCTTTCCTGTGTCCGCATCAGTCGTGGGTCACAAGTATGTCTCTCTCTCTCTCTCTCTCTCTCTCTCTCTCTCTCTCTCTCTCTCTCTCTCACACACACACACACACACACACACACACACACACACACACACACACACACACACACACACACACACACACACACTCATACCTACACACACACACCCCACCTCAGCCAACCCTCCCATCTCTCGCTCTCTCTCCATCTCTCACTCTTGCCACCCTCTCTCTCTCTCTCTTGTTCTCTGTTTAGCCATGTAAAAAAATCTCTCTTTTCTTTTGTTCCCACACACACACAGAAAAAAAAAAACTCACATACACACTCTCGTTTTATGTAGAAAACCTCTCTCCCTAACTATACACACACATAGTTACCATACATACAACACACTCACATCGCACATACACACTCATAGTTACATACACGATACACGCTTATACGCGCACACACACATTCAAACAAACACATGCATGCCATATGCAAGAAGGAAAACACAAAATAACTTGACATCAATGCCTAAAAACAAAAAAAGAAGAAACACCAAAATCATGTGAAAGCAGCATTAAATTGAAGATTGACGCTGAAGGCATGCCCCGGCCGGCCCCGAAAGTGACGAGCACGCTACATCGATGCACCAGCAGAGCCCACCATTCACCGGAATCTTGTCCATGATGCATCTCTACAGTAAACATCCGTAGGGTAATCTATTTTTCCCACTTTCAAGCCAAAAACCTTATATAAAAAGACCAATTGTATATTGCCACCTCTCTCTAGGTGATAGTCACAAAGGCCCACCTAGGAGATATCATTTTAAAGTTCTCATAAAATAAAGCAAGGGTCAACCATCTGGGACCAGGCTCCTTGCTTTGTCTATCCAGATTAGGGCCCTAGACTAATGAGATAATCCTAAACTAATGCAGCCTGCACCTATAAAAGAACACTAAGAGGTCACTATCGACAGGGACGGACAACACTTGCAACATTTTGGGCAACACTCAGGCACTTGGGGGTGGAGCACTTGAGAAGAAATCCATGCACACACACTGACTCCAAGGATCTCCACACACAACATTAGGGTCTCCACATACATATGGAATTATCCCTAAAGAATGCACTATAGGTGCTCTCTTGCTCTATCTTTCTCTCTCCCTCTCTTTGTCACCACGGTTGCCATCTCGCCAAGGCTAAGGTTTTTGTAAATACCACTTGTATCAAGATTTCCCTCACATCCTGAGGGGTTTTCATCATCTACGTCTACGTCTCTCTCTCTCTCTCTCTCTCTCTCTCTCTCTCTCTCTCTCTCTCTCTCTCTCTCTCTCTCTCTCTCAGTTTGCAAAGCTGAAACAAATGCGCATCATCAACCATGGACGAATGGTTGCAAGAATTCTCCAATTGGAGAATGAAGGAGAAAGAAATTGAAGAGGCACTCAAGGCCTTCATCCAAGTGCTACTGCCATGTTGTAGTGTCATTAGTATCCAAGAAGTAAGCTCCCCATCCTACATTGCTCGTGCTACTCGAAAGTCAAGAGAATCAAGAGGGAAGGCTATGAAATGTCATCACTAATGTCAACCAAAGCATTCTATCAATGAGTGCCGACAGAGGAGGTGAAGAAAGAGCGACAAGTTTTGCTTTTGAGAACCGCATCAGCACTCTTACATCAGTCAGATTTTGTGTAGCACCAAGTGTCTTCTCCCCAATGGTCAGAGAAGAGCTCTGAACTACATTAACCACTAAGTCCAAGCCACATAGCCTAAAGCACTTGGTGGAAGCAAGTGGGCCTAGACTCTCTCTAGGACTAGAGAGTTCAAGTGAACTAGGACCACCCAAGCGTCGCCGCCGCATACAAAATGGAAAGCTGATTGAGGTAGACTCTTCTTGCCCAATCTGTTTTGAGCCCAATGTGGAGGATTGTGCGGACTTCAACAGGAAGTAGAATCATATGCTGAAGGTGTCACCTTGTCAAAACTTAAGGTATGCAACTCTAGTGATTAAAGCCATTCCCTACACCCGACATGGATAATAACAACAGGCCAGAAGTCTTTCCTTTCCATTTCTTGCAATACATGCATGTAGACATGTATATTGATAGGAAGATATTCTACCAGCAACAGATTGTTTTCCTATTCTGAGCACAAATGCTTGATGAAATACTTAGATCCCTACATCGCCTCATCTTACCCCTTCTTGATTACTGTCACTCTTTTGAATCTGTAAGCATCTTTATTATGTTCTAACTTTGTGATCCTCTTAGCTCTTGTTTAAATCTATCCACCCAACCCTATAAGAAAGACACTATAAGCCATTAAGTCATTTGTGTTTAAGGAAAGGAAAAAAACAAGTTTAAAAGAATGTAATAGAACTAGTCTTTAAGTTCTTGAAGTCAAAAAGAATGTAGCAGGACATATCTTTCGTTAGCACGATTTGAAAGATTGTTGAATAGTCTATTAAATAGAGCTTATACGAATGAGTTGAGATATTAAGAGAGAACATATATTCTTTTTTTTAAAATAATACACTAAAGACGGATTTGATAAAGATTAATGAATAACAGATAGTCTGTCTATGAACAGTAAAATTGAGATTTTTATTAATATCAATGTTTTATATTTATGTGTTTTAGCTTAAAATGCATGGGTAGGCTTAAAATAAGTTGTAAAAGTAGTAGAGACTCAAAAATAGAGGTTTTATGAGTCGCGACTTAAAAGTTACGCTTTAGCCAAACAGAGACGTTTTTTGCAATTCTGTTCGCGTTGCCTTGTAGACCAGACCTATTCCCGTCATTTTAAGTACCTGGATCGCTCTGTTCTGAGTTCGTTTTGTAAAAGTTATGATGAAAACAAACAGAAGGCAGCAGTAGTGTAGTGTACACAGGGACAGATAGACATACAATATCATATAGTTCTCCCTGCTATCAACCAAGAAGTGGATTGTTTCTTCATGGTAGAGTATGGAAATTGAGATTATGAAGGTATATAATTATGTTTTTTTACTTTGATTATCATGTTGAATTGGTTGCGCGAGTATGTTCTTTTGGCTATTTTGTAGGCGATGCAAAAATCAATGTGTGAAACAGGATCTGTGCAAAGTGTCATGATAGAAATCTAACCTTTACGGATCGCTTAGCGATCATGTTCTTATATTATTCTCGCAGGTATACTTGGTACGAAAATCGTGCAAGGTTTTCGAGGAAAAGAAGGATAAAAGCACGACGGGTGGTGCGTTTGGGGATCATTCACCGATCTCTTCTTCTGCGAGTGCGAGTGCGAGTGCGAGTGAGAGTGAGAGTGAGAGTGAGAGTGCGAGTGCGAGTGCGAGTGAGACGCTGCATGCAAGCAAACTGAAGCTCGGGGGTGGTCGGGAGGTTCGAGCTCCATACAACGGAGTGCGCCCATATATTTTGCTCCTCTGTTGTATCAAAACTCTACAAAGATTCATCAATACAAAGATCTCTTTCTCTATCTTTTGCTATCGATCTCTATTATTCGGTTCCCGTGACAATTGGTATCAGAGCAAGTGGTTGATTCTGGACATGGAAGGATATGAGAGGAGGATGAAGGAGCAAGAAGACCTGATTCAGCGACTATGAGAAGATCTGAAAATTGCAAATCGGGAGCGTGCTGAGACTCTGCGGGGCAAAGCAGCACGAGAGCATGATATCTATGTAGACTTGATGGCCAACATGAAGGTGAAAACAATGCTAATCCACCTGGAAACAATAATCATCGTGGCGGCGCTGGGGTACCGCCAAAAGAAACGATGACGATATGGGAGAAGCGACAACCAAATCATTCTTAACGAAGGCTAAGCTTAAAGAGTTTGATGGCATAAGAAAGATATGCGAAGATTTAGAAGCGTGGATTGAAGAACTCAAAGATTTGGATTATACTTTCAATATCGAGAACACGACCACGAGACTTTCGAATGCTCGAGCAAGGTGACCGATAAGACAATACGTACCAAGATGGCTCAATTGGAGACTTTTGGCGATGCGTACGATAAAGGTAGGTCATCTACCCCTTCTTTGTGATGTTTTATGTCTTTGATACGTCCTTTGAAAGCTTCTGTGAGATCGAATTTATGCGTAGAAGTTGAGATTAAAATTTAAATTTCTTAATTGATTTGGATAGTATTCATTGCTTCTTATCGTCTAAATTGATTGAGAAATTAAACTTGAAATTAAATCGAGAAGTTAAAAGACTTGTGGACTTAACTAGTGGTAATAATAGTTCCACGAAAGAGTTAGTAGAATTTTATTTTTTTTTTCTTTGAAGAGTCGAAATCATAAAGATGATTTCTATAACATAAACATTGATATGCATGATGTTATCATTGGTATCAATTAGATCATTGAAAATCATGTTTTGATTGATTGTTAAGAAAGAAAAATATATCTTTAATCATTTGATGATGATAAGTCACACTCTTTGTGGAAAGAAAGAGATTCTAAATCTAGTTTTGGCAATGGAATTGATAAGGTGACTTAGAAAAGAGTGTGAGACGTTGCTTGTGTTTGCTAATGAGATTAAAGAGAATCCGGGGATAAACATAAAGAGACAAATCCAGAATTTATAGAGGATCTCTTACATGAAGTTAAGGATGTGTTCCGGATGATCTTCCTGGTATACCTCCGTCTAGAGCGGTAGACCATGCCATAGATCTATATCCAGGAGCGACACCTTATTCCAGATCTCCATACAGGTTCAATATTGATGAGCTTAAAGAGCTCAAGATACAACTTGATGATCTTTTGAAAAAGGGTTTCATTAAACCTAGTGTATCTCCTTGGGGTAGTCCTGTGTTATTCCAAAAGAAAAATGATGGTACATATAGGTTATGCATCGACTATAGGGGATTAAACAAAAAGACCATTAAGAACAAATATCCTCTTCCTCACATAGATGAACTGCTTAGTCATTTGAGTGGTGCCACAATATTTTCAAAGGTTGATCTTCGTTCTGGCTACCATCAAATCCGAATTAAGGTCGAGGACATTCCAAAGATTTCTTTTCGTACACGTTATGGACATTATGAATTTAGAGTTCTTGCTTTTGGTTTGACTAATGCACCAACAACTTTCATGTGCTTAATGAATAATATTTTTCACCCGTATCTTGATGACTTCATTCTGGTATTCTTGGATAAGGTTTTTGTGTATTCTATGAATGAAGAAGATCATGCATTGCACTTAAAGAAAACATTTGAGGTTTTGCGTGAACATAAATTGTATGCCAAAGCAAGTAAGTATTCTTTTGCAAAGGATCAGATTGTGTATTTGGGAAGAGTGATTTCTAAAGAGGGGATTCACATTGATCTTGATAAAGTTAAGACTATGTTAGTAAGAGATGTAAGAAGCTTTATGGGTCTAGCACAATATGAGAGAGCACACATTAAAGATTTCTCTAAGATAGCAAGTCCTTTGACCGAATTGACCAAGAAAGACAAGGGTTTTGTGTGGACTTCTAGCTGTGAGACTACTTTTGAGACCTTGAAGGCTAAAATAGCGGAAAATTTTGTTTTAAAAGACCTTGAGATGGGCAAACCATTTGTTGTGTCCTGTGACGCTAGTGGTGAACAATTAGGTTGTGTTTTGACACAAGAAGGAAGAGTGGTTGTATATGAGTTTAGGAAATTAAGACGACATGAATTGAACTATGCAACACATGATCTAGAATTGCTTGCTGTTGTTCATGCATTGAATCATAATTGGCGTCATCTCTTGTTTGGTGTAAAATTTGAATTGCATACTGATCATCAAAACTTGAAGTATATTTTCACTCAGCCATTGTTAAATAACAGACAAAGAAGATGGATTGAATTGCTGGCTGAGTATGACTTTGATTTGAAGTATTTGTGTGAAAAAGAAAATAAAGTTGCAGATGCATTGAGTCGTACGCCCATGGGTAATTTGTTGACTGTTGTGCGATCCAATTTGATTGATGATATGCATGCTGAAGTTGAAAATGATTCTTTTTATATGCCTATTTTGAAATTCTTGCGTGAGAATATTGGTGAGAGGTATGAGAACAGATATCACTTGTATAAGGAAAATCTATATTATTATGACCGCTTGTGTATTCCTGCAAATTCTGCTTTTAAGAGTCAAATTCTGCATGAGTGTCATAATTCACCTTTTTCTGGTCATCCTGGATTGAATAAGACACATGAAAAGATTAAAAGTTCATTCTTTTTCCGTGTATGAAATTGTTCATACTTGACCCTCTAGTGACACAATGCCTTTTTAACAAGAAAGGAATCCTTTCAAGTTTTTTTGAAGATTTTAACATGCTGACCTGCAATTACATAATATACCCCTATGTTGAAGGGTAAATCTTAACTCCTTACATGTTATTTTTAACATTTTGTGGTATTTCTAGCTAATTGTTATTTTTTGTAGAGGACATTGGAGTCTTATTATCTTCAATCTTTTGGAGAAAGATATTATATTTATGAATTCATTGTCAAGTATCCATGGGAGAGGTAAACTGTAAGTATGAAGTATGATCTATGCTTGATGGCCCATTGTTTTCTATTAGTAGCTTTTTGATTCAATGTCTTCTTATAGTGCTGCCAAAATTATTTTTTGTCACTTGAGTACCACAAATAAGGACTACAATATAGAAGGTTTCAAGTACTACAATCAAAAAGTGCCTTTCCAAATAGACTCAACATCTTGTGGATGGAGGGTGCTTGCCAATGCATGGAGATATCTTGAGTCAAGGTGCAGGATGACTACACTCACTGTAAGTGTGTGGCTCATGTATTTATTTTGATTTCTTAACTATGTATGTATGTACTCATGTCCTTTAATTCCTTTTTTTATTTGTTTCAGTTGCATGACTATCCAGAGTCTTGGGTCACGTGGGTGAGAGAGAAGGCTATTTCTATGGTTTTGGAAAGATCAATAAACCCAAATGATCCAAAATCTCCTTTGCCACCAAAGAAAGGTAGAGCCACCAAGGGTTTGAATGCAAAGAAAATGGATCAGAAGAAGAAAAGTCCTGCAAAGAAGATCCATACAAAGAAAAAGGATCACAAGAAAAAGAGTCCTAAAAAGAAGAGCTATGCCAAGAAGAGTCCTGCCAAGGGGAAGAGTCCCACCAAGAAGAAGATCCCTACCAAAGGGAAGAGTCCCACCAAGAAGAAGAGCCCTGCAAAAAGAAGAGCAGATACAAAGGGCCATCCATTCCACTCACCATTGAGATTCAAGTTTCAAAAGTGTCGTACAGCTAAGAACAGTAAGGGGGAGGCACCTAGCTCACCTTTCAAGCTACCATTCATGTTGCCAAAGAAGGTTTCCAAGTGACCCAAGCCAGCCACTACTCAGGAGCCCAAAGTACCAACCCCTGAGGAACCCAAAGCACCAACCCATGCCACGTCACACGTGCCAAGCTCTGAGGAGCCCAAGTCACCACCACCACCCACTCCTGAACTTTCACCCCCTTCTGAACACAAAAGAAAAAGGGTCTTTGAGGATGTAGAATCCTCTCAGGAAAAAAGAAAAGTGGAGTTTCATGATTGATTACTCCACAAAAGCTATGTACACTTTTGTTCATTTTGTCCATATGAACATATATATACCCTTTGGTGATTCATAATTTTGTACTTCTAATACTTAATACCACCTATCGATTCTTAAATGTGTATCATGGTGTCATGTAAGTTTAAAACAACATAAATAATGATCACAATAAGGTAGAGAAAAGATAAATATATTTGCAAAATACAATGATTACAATATTGAACTTGTTTTTTCAAGTCCTTGCAAGTGGCTCAAATATAACTCTTTTTGGAGGAAGGTATGTGATACAAGAGGTTGAATTCTCCATCCTTGTGCTCACCACAATTTCATCCACTTTGAATCTATACTCAGGAGATGTTTCATCAAGAAACTCAAGAGATTTTCTAACATCATGTAGTCTCCAATTTGTTGTTACTATCAGGCTTCTATACTCGGTGTATGGATGGAATGTGACCTTTAGTTCAAACTCTGGACAATTTTCCTCAGAGTCAAGAGGAACTCAACTACCTAATTTGCTTCTCCATCTCCTATAGTCGTAGCCCAGAACTAATAATTGATGACATATGATATGAGATAGACATAGAATTTGGGCTTACTCTACAACTAATATTATCACCAATATGGAAAGTTTCTTTGGTGCTCCATCCGTCCCCAAGTACATTATCTAGTTTAGTCATAGAAATTCTTCTATGAAGACACATCGTCTTTGTCCTCTGCAAGTCCATTTTTTTAAAACATGCCACAAAGACATGTATAGGAAAGAACCATCGAACTTTAATCCTTCTTGATATCCTGTCCTGAGACATAGCCTTAAGGATGCCTTCTTTGATATTGGATTTGAAGATTGATATAGTACATGCATCACGAGCTTCCCAATCAAGTGAACTTATGGTGGGAACAGGTAACTGATGTAGTTCTCCATATGCACCTTCTCATGATGGAACTTTGTATTCTGCAAAATAGACAAACAAATCCATTGTTTTGTAAAACGAAGGTGGCTTGCCAGCATACATAGCATCTACAATCCCTTTATGCATTTCTTTGAACGTCCCACTTAGACTCTCCACAGGCTTCCATTCCACAGCTGTTGAAGGAAATATATCTGGAATGGAATCAAAAATAAGAAAAACAATGGGAGAATGAAAACTTCATTGTATCAAATAGAAGTTTTTTTTTGTACTTATAGTAAGAATGCAGTGTAGGAAGTTCTTCCTAGTCTAACACCATATCCTTGGCCATGTACACATGTTGAACCTTAGCTAGCCAGCCATTGTCAGTCACTTTGAAAGCAAGAACATGACCTTTCCAATGTTTTTTTACTTTATCACGTTTAGTTCTCTTCACTCTGTGTACACCTTTGCATGAAGGAAGCATTGTTACCCACTCATTCACACGAAAAGATATGGGCTTCCAAAGACCATCCTCTCTAACGTTATGAAAGTCACAAGAAGTTATGTTATGTGAAGGGATACGTGTAAAAGACGCCATGGAAACTTAGAGATTAGAGAAGAAGAAAGAGAATATAGAGATGGAAAGACTTAAAACTCTCACAAAATAGAGAGAGAGCGAAAAAGGTATACGTTTGAAAAAAGTAGGTGATTTGTCATTAATGCCCTTGTTTTGAGAGCCTTCTGACATAGGTTTCGCATCTTTTGTGAAATAGAAAATAGGATAAAAGATGAGACTTCATTACTTTGGGCCGTAAATTTAATGAGCTCTCTCACCGAAAGCACCCAAATATAGTAGTTTCAGCCTTATGATCAAGACATTTAGCGGTGCTCCGTCAAAATAGAACCACCAAAACCCAAAATAGAGGAGACAAGAATGCCATACTTTTGTATATGTGTCAAATAACTATTGGACTATTCCTTAATCCTTAGATTAACCAACATCCCTTTTTGAGTCGTTTTTGGCCCTAATGCTTTCCTTAATTGTTGCTCATTTTCTTCAGTCCATAAGAAGACATCTCTATGGGTGACTTGTTGTAAAGGGAGAACCACTTGAAAGAGCAAGTGAATGAACCCGCTCAAATACCTTACCTTCTGAAGGAAAGAGACCAATTTCTTAGCTGTTGTGGGTGATGACAGAGATACTTAAGCTTGAATCTTGCTAGGGTGAGCCTCAATTCCTTTTGCTAAAATTACATGTCCGAGAAGAGTGAACTTGCTTTCACCAATGTGACACTTATCTATGCTAAGCTGGCCACCTAGGGTTTGTAGCATAGCCCATTACAACACGTCGCATAGAAACCGGCGTTGATACCGACAAGACAAAGTTAGTTTTAAAACTAAAAAGCGTTGAAATAGGCATAAAAAAAGACACCGATCTCGCATCGTCAATATAAACATCGGTATATGTGGCATCAAAATATATGTGCCAGTAATTTCTCAAAATATTCCGATGCTTGTTTCGAAGTATATACCAACGCCTATATCGTACTTTGTATCGACGACCAAACCTGCAATTTTTTTTTTGGGCAAAGAGGGTTGGGAACTGATGCTGCATGTACTGCATCAAAAGAAAACAACCCTCTTTGCCCAAAGGAAGAGTGCACAAGCAATCACACTCCACCTACAAGAAGATGATGCTAAAGAGAAAGTGTATGGCAATTAGCAAAATTGTAAGAATAACATAACCACAAAATCATAAAATTTTTATAACCATAATTAAAACATGAGTCAAAAACTGCAAAACCATAAACATAACCCATTTTCCATACCGTAACCATTACCATAACTTGCTTGTCATACCATAACCATAACAACCATACCATCATTGCACAACCATAACCATAACCATAACCATCACATGATTACCATACCATAAACATAACCATTGACCATAAATATAAGCACTACAAAAATGTACATATGCAAACAATCACTGAGTGAGACTGTATCAAGAAGACCACAACTACAAAATAGATTTACCAAGAAAATTGTATAAAGATGATTGGGTTAAATTGAATCAAGACAACCCTCATGGTAATGCCTCCCAGTCGACGTCCTCACCCTCTTTCTACAGCTGGGTCAAAAGGGCCACAAGTCCATGCCTTGTACCCATACTTCTCCTCTTGGCATGTTGAAGGGCGCTTTACGTCAACTTCCTGCAAAATTATGGTTTAGTCATTAGATAAATCTTCAAATAACATATATATTTTCAATCATTTTAAGCATACATAAAATACTTACAAAATCATGTCGAAGCGTGTCGTAGCCACCACTCCCAAGATGTGACGCTCCAGCAGACTCCAAACGTGCTTTGGCTGCATCTCTCTGCTATTGAAATCTCTCAGGATTGTTTTGCGTCTCTCATGAAATCCCCGCCCACTCCTTTGCGTCCAACCATGCCGGCTTTGGACTGCCGGCATTATACCTGTCTCTTGCCTCCGACCAACGATGTGACATTGGGGCCTTTGCCACCCTCAAAAGACAAGGATTCAAGGCTAGATCATACCCATCTACCGGCATGTACTCTTTGTGAATGGCCTCGATAATGTAATTATTTCTTTCAAGATCAAGATTATCCCAAACCTCCATCACAGAGTGACAAAATTTAATTGTACAGATTTGTTGAATCCTCTGTCGCATGGTTTTTCCGACCCTATCCTCCACAATAGCCCCATCCCTGCTCTTGTACACCTTGCTAGGATCATGCTCATGTGATCCCCAAGGTGTACGTGGTGTGCCAATTGGTAAGCTATCTACTAAAGAGAGTGGTGTACCCTCTCTCGAAGGTGTGGACGCATTGGTAGAATGGCTACCTCATCTCAAGGATGAACCATCTGTCGGTATAGGGGGTACACAAGTCCTAGGCATAGGGGGCACACTCGTCTGAGGTGTGGGGCCGCTTGGTATAGGGACCACACTAGTCTCAAGCATAGAGTCGGTCATAGTAGGTCTAGATGAACTTGCTGCCCAAAGGTTCTCTAGCATTGGGATCTAATCTCGTGTGAATTGAGACAAAAACAAGCCCAATCTGCTAGGGTGACATGCCGGTTGGAGTGACAGGAAAACTAAAACTAGGAGAGTATGGCTCATCGTCATTGGCCATGGCTAATCATACACAAATAAAATAAAAAACATATGTTAATTTACAGAAGAAACACTTAATCATTACAAATAAACAAAGTTGCAACATAAATGAATGAATCTAAAGTGTATTGTAGACTAATAAAAAGAGTTTTACAAAAGAGTTTTATGTCCACATTGGATCGTGTGTGAACACAACTTGTTTACAATGCTACAAAAGTACGAATGTATCCCCACATCTATCCACACCCTCCTAGAGTTCACTTGAATCAATCCACTCTTGTCTTTACACCAATTGCATTAGGTCCGCTGGTAATAACTTTGAACCACTTGACATCAAAGAATAACATACTAAAATTTCTTAAGATAATATTCAAGATGTCTTGGATGTAGCCAAAGTATTCAAATTGGCTAGTCTCTGTGTTCTTATCCTTGGCACAACTCCTACTTTCTTGGACAAATCTTGCTCTAACACCACTATCAAAGTGACCCTTTGTTGGTGGATCCGTTGCACTCTAAAGTGTTTCCAATGCGAACACAAAGCTCCATATTTGTGATACTGTAGCCACAAAATTAAAATAGACTACAAGTTATTAAAGCAATGTGATCATGTGGAGCTCAAAAAGCAAGTTGTGAAAATATACATACCAATCGCAACCCCTTGACATCTCCTCTTCCTCTTCAATAATCAACACTCCATTCCTCTTTGCCTCGGAGATTTTCGCGTCTAACCACCGCCCAGTTGAAAAGTTACGCAATTTTTGAAGATAATCTGGAAAAGGAAGGTTTCTAGTTGCACGATTGTGCTTGAGTTGCAGGCGATCTATCAACCGTTGTTGCTTCTCCCCTTCGTACCTCTCTAGCCGCTTTTGCATGATGTCTGAGTTGAGAAGGCAAAATCTCATAACCTTTTCTTGCATTGTGATGTCCATCTTCCTAACAATGACTTATCCCTGTGGCTCGTCCCCTTGTCACCTTGACGTTGACGTCAGTAGTCCACATTTGGGGCATCTGTGGATCAATTGAGACAAAAAATTCACCGATGGGGACAAGAGACTCTTGTACAATCCATCCTTCGGCCATGCTACCCTCAGGGTGAGCCCTTTGACGAACAAACCCCTTTAAAGTCTTCATGAATCTCTCCAAGAAGAACATCCACCTGCTATGGACCACTCCAGCAATTGAAACTTCATTGACCACATGCATAAGTACATGAATTTGGATGGTAAGAATGTTTGTTGGAAAGTACTTCTCCACTATGCACACTACTTCAATAGCATCTAAGCGTGTTTCATTGATGTTGTCTTTTCTTATCTCTTTTGAACTGATCTAGTGTACCAACACACTGATTTTATAGATTGTTCTTCTAATGCCATCTCTCAAACAACCCTTATGGAAATTGGTAAGATGAACTGTAAAAATTTGTGCCAATCAGTGGGACTTAGGACCACTGAAATTGTCATCTCTCGTAAAAGCCGTTTTCAAACATTGCATGCACCCTGTATGAGTCTTGAATGAAGATATAGCCTTCTTCACTTGTTGCTCTTCTGCACGACTCAAAACCCATGGACCATTTGGTATAGAAAACTTTACATTGGGTTTAAGTCGAGCCACATCTCTAGCATTCGACCCATAGTCTGCAGGTCATCTCTTTGGGCCTTTATCTCCCTTTTTCTAGTGATGGTTTTCCCTATGATCTCCCCCATATTCTTGAAGATGTGCATTGGGTCGAGAAACTGATTAATCAGTAGGTCACTCTAGTACGAGAGTTCATGGAAAATAGAAAGTCTTTTCATTCGAGGTGGCATCCAATCTCCCCTCCCCAACCACATTCCAATTGCTCGATTTCAGTGGATGCATGTCATGTTTGCATATGTTTGGTCCATGTAGCTCATGTTCTTCAGGAAAAAATTTACCATGCTCCTCGTAAATTGTCTTGCTCAAATGTTCAGAGCGGCGGAAGCCAAGTCAAGGACCACATTTTGGGCATTCATGATTGCCCAAGCAACTCAAGCCTGAATCATCACAAAATTAAAAAATAAAAGCGTTGGTATAGCCAAGAATCACATGTGTGTGAGGGTTTCAAAGGCACTTACCTGAGCACTCACCGAAGCCTGGCGAATCATGCATGGTCCACATGAGAATGCCTTGCACATGTATATACCGTCTTCGATTGCTTGGGACATATCAACTACATGGATTCCTGTCCACAACATTTGGAGCTCTTCTATAAGTGTGCCAGATAGATGTCCATGTTCCTTGCTTTGTACTTTCTTGGGACGATCAATGACAACAACAAATGTCCCTTCTTGATAGCTAGCCATGGTGGAAGATTATAATTAACGAGACAAATAGGCCACGTGCTTCATGAAGGACACTGTAATCCGAATCGGTTTACTCCGTCCATTGCATACTTCGAGGCTCGTTCTTGAATGTAGTCCAACTTCCTTCTATGTGCTTCCATGCACAAGAGTCAGTAGGTACCTGCATCACATTATCTATCGATCTCGTATTTGAGTGCCATGTCATCAAAGCGGCTATGGAATTGCATTGAATGTTCTCTTTATTCTTAGAATTATAGGAAAGTGTCAAAGGACCTTTGCAGGGATAAATTTTCCTTGTGTATCCTCCCTGTACCTGTTGGATCCGCAAGTGGGACACTGTTCCAAATTTGCATACTCATTGTGAAAAAGTATACAATCATTACAACATGCATGCATTTTGTGATAATCCAAGCCCAAATTAGTAAGAATATTTTTAGCGACTGGACAGGTAGGGGGACATGGGATTCCCTTCTGGAAAGATTTGCTCACTGACCAACCTGTCATTACATAAATAAGTCAGTCCCTTGATCACATTATTGAACTATAGTTTGCACTTTTGCATGCTTAGGATACAATGTATTTACCTGCAAAGCTCTGTGACTGAGGCGTTAGACCAACCATAGAAAAACTCCAAATTAAGCATTGCCAATATAGTACGGAGAACTGAGATTTTTGCACCAGTGTAAAGAGGCATGCATGCAAGACTTTGCATCATCTCTCCCTCTTTATCATTGCTATCATGCCGTCGATATGAATGGGATGACTCAGGTCGGGGTCCGCAATATTGCATTCAATGTTGTTGTATTTTGTGTTTTCAATGATGCAATGCATGTCAAAGAACGCATCCAACATCTGCTCCATCTATACTTATTGAAATGCCACATCAGGTATTGGTTGCGAGGACTCAGTCTCACTGGCTACTCGTTAGAAAATTTTCTTCTCTGTGATGAATTTGGAGCAATATCTACTTGCGGAGTTCGACCTTTAGTCTCTAGACCATGAGATCGATAACGCAGGTCTTGTAGTTGCTCTATCAAAAAGAGACCATGATTGCGTATGTTTTGGTCATAGATTTTTTGTTTTTGAAAGATCTTATGCTTGCAATGCGCACAAGGACACACCATCCTACCATCCATACTTTATCTACCAATGATGCAACAAATAATTAAAACACTCTAATTGTTATGACTACACAATACTAAGTACATGAAAATACATGACAACCTCACATTATCTAGCCAAGCTCGATCCCCGCACACCTCGGTCTAGAGGTGCATGAAGATTAAGACCACAGGGTAATAATATCGTCTTTATTGGTCAATGACTATATATCAAGGTTCTGGAAGTTTGTGTGCACTTTTGAAGTCTGCTTGCATTTTTTCAACTATTTGCTACTAGCTTTAACAACCTCACATTCTCTAGCGAGGCCCAATCCCCGCACACCTCGGTCTAGAGGTGCACAAAGATTAGGACCACAGGGTAATAATCTCGTCTTTACTGGTTAATGACTATATATTAATTTTCTTGAAGTCTGTGTGCACTTTTGAAGTCTGGTTGCATTTTTTCAACTATTTTTTGCTAGCTCGAACTCTAACAATCTCACAGTATCTAGCCATGTTCGATCCTTGCACACCTCAGTCCAAAGGTGCATGGAGATTAGGACCACAGGGTCAATGACTATATATTAGTGTTTTTGAAGTTTGTGTGCACCTAGCCTAGCCTATAACCTAAACTATAACCTAACCGATAATCAAATTAAACCTAACCTACAACAAAACCTAACCAAAGTTTGTTTGCATTTTTTGAAGTACATTAGTCATTCTTGAAGTCCGTTTCTGTTTCTTCTACTATTTGCCACTAGCTCTGACCTAACTTATAATTTAACCTAACTTATAACCTAAACCTAACCTAACTAATATAACCTAGCCTATAATCTAACCTAACCAAAGTCCGTTTGCATTTTTAGAAGAATACGAGTCATCTTTGAAGTCCATTTGTGCCGCTAGCTCTATCCTAACCTATTATCTCACCTAACCTATAACCTAAACTTAACCTAACCTAACATAACCTATGACCTAAACCTAACCTATAGGCTAACCTAACCAAATTTCATTTGCGTTTTTTGAAGTACATAAGTCATCTTCGAAGTCATCTGTGTTTTTTCTACTATCTGTCGCTAGCTCTAACTTAACCTATAACCTAAACCTTACCTGACCTAACATAACCTAAACCTAACCTATAACCTAACCTAACCAAAGTCCTTTTGCTTTTTTAAAAGTACAAAAGTCATCTTCATTCGGTCGCTAATAGATGGACGTTGTGTTTGGACAGTTAGAACTTATGGCATGGTGTGTAAGGCCGCTTAGGTTAGGCTGCTCCAAATTGGATTAGGATAGCAATTAGCCATTTCAATCCGCTTAGGGATAGCCACCTAGGGTTAGCATATTAGGACTAGCATTGGTTTTGCTGCTAATAGATGGCCGTATTTTGGAGTGTTAGGGTGCGCTATGTAAAGTTGCCTAGGTTTGGCCACTCCAAATTGGATTAGTGTAGCATTTTTCCATTTTAATCTGCTTAGGGCTAGTCTCTTAGGGTTCTATGGATTCTGGTATGGCCGCTAATAGATGGCGCACCGTGTTCGGACGGTTAGGACACACTATGTGAAGTCGCTAATGTAAAGCGCTCTAAAACATCGTTTGACCATTTAGTCTGCTTAGGGATATCTGCTAAGGGTTATCGGATTTAGGTTAGCAACTTTTGTTTTGAACACTGATACATTACTATATTTGGAGTGTTAGGGTAGGCTATGTAAAGCCGCTTAGGTTTGGCAACTTTTGATTCAGTCGTTCCAAATCCAATTAGTGTAGCACTTGGCCATTTCAGTCTGCTAATAGGGTTAGAGGGTTCTGGGTTAGATGCTGGTAGATGGTTGTGTTTGGACGTTTCATCGATAAGTGTTTAGATTAACATAAAAGTACATAAGTTATAACTATCCGAACACAAAGTCCATCTATAACCTAAACATGAGTTAACTTAACATATAACCTATCCTAGCTTTTTTACGTACAACCTATAACCTAACTTAACCTAACCTATAATCTAACTTGTTGCGTAAACCTGACCTATAATCCTATCCTATCACCTATAACCTAACTTATAACTTAATTTAACCTTTAATTTAAACCTAACCTATAAGCTAACATAACATAATTGATGTCCTATAAGCTAAGCTAAGCTAACCTAACCTAGCGTAACTTAGCATAAAACCTAACTTATAACTTAACATATAACCTATATATACCCTAACGTAATCTATAACCTAAACTAAACCTAACCAAAACCTAAAACCTAAACCTCATCATCGTATAATTTCAAAAAAGATGTAATTCAAAACAAATTTTTTTCATAAACCAAAACAATTTTTTTCATAGTTCAAAACGAAATTTCACAAAAACCATAATTTCTTTTAAAGCATTGAAAGTTTAAAGCATGATATTTTCTTTTATTAGTATACAAATTAATTTAAATAAATTTAATATGCATTAAAAGTTCAAGCACTCACATGCGGCCTATTTGAGCAAGAAAAGATATTGTAAACGTCCTCAAACCTGCAAAAAAGCACGCACACACACGATGCTAAACCCTAAACCCTAAACCTACAAGTAAACTTGAAAACAATCTCACCTTGGTGCTATGGAGTAGTCTACGAGCAAGACTAGCACCTTCGACAACTTGTTTTGCACCAGATCTGTAAGAGGTGAGGAGGAAGGGAGCAAGATAAAAGGTGCAAGAAGAAGATAAATGCACAGGGAAAGCACGCGGGTTTGCATTGATGAAGGGTCCACCGATACAAGTACCGGTAGAGGCGTTGGAAAGAGCATTTGTGCACGCGTCGGAAAGTGCACTCGTACAGGCGTCAAAAGACACGTGGGAATAGGCATCAGAAAATTCAAAATGAAAATTTTAAAAAATTCATCTCCCTCCATACTTACCTACACATATACCGATGCCTGCCATAGATGCCGGTAATCTGGTGTCAAAATTTAAGTGACCTCTTGTAGTGGCAAGGCGATCATATACCTTGATCAAATGGCTAGAAGACAAACGTTACATAGGGTTGGAATGTGGCCGGAGTGTTGGTGAGGTCAAAAGGCATCACTCTGTAAGAAAAACATTCCCATGGTGTTATGGATGTTGTCTTTTTCCGGTCTTATTCTGCAATGCTAATCGAGAAGCAGCATGAGTAGCCATCATATATTGTATAGCGCTCATGACCAGCTACCTCGTTGAGGGGAAAATGATCCCTCTTTGTTGCTACATTGAGAGGTTTGTAGTCTATAAACACCCTCCACTTACCGTTCTTCTTTCGTGTGACTACCACAAGAGAGACCCAAGTGCTATGAGTCCTCGACGAGGTAAATCAAACCTGCCTGTCGCAAATTCCTTACCTCTTTGAGCAATGATTCTTATTGAATTACCCCAAGCCTTCTGAGATTTTTCACTACATGCTTCCTTCCTTCATTGAGTCTTATGCGGTGTTGCACCACTCTGATGCATGTGTTCTTGTCATAACCATCAATGAACAATGTGGTGAAGTTACCTAGCATATATATGTATTGTTCTCTCTCTTCACTAGCCAACTCACTAGAGAGCATCCGATGTAACTTACTTGTATTCACCAAGGATTGCGTACCTGATGGTCCCTCTTGGCTCTTCAGTGGTGTTTCAGATTGTGTCAATCCCTTTGGGTCTCTGAAGATGACTCCCATCACTTCGATGCTATTGTTTCTCTCTTCAATCTTTGTCATCTCTTCTCCTGAGGTGGTCGAAAAGTCACTCGTGAACTCATCTTCTGATGCCTCCAAGATCATGTTGCATTGCTTCCCAGTCTTCATGTTGTAGAATATGGACTTTCCCTTAGCATCCTTCATCTGGATCATTTCGGTACTCCAGTCCTGCTTAGCCTCCATAGCCATGAGCCATGGCCTTCCAAGAATGATAGGGTAGCCCTCCCCTTTTTGTGGCATGACAAAAATGTCTACCTCCACTTCTATGTTGATTGCCTTTACCTTGAGTGCATTCACAATGCCAACGCACTTCACTTTGACGTTATTTGCCATTTTAGCTTGGCAGGGTGTCGACCTAATTACCTCTAGGCCTATATGGAGCATCATTTTCTCGCTCATGATGCATATCTAAGTGCCACCATCTATGTAGACGTTTGAGATATTTTTCCCCTTGATATGGGCATATATGATAGGTAATAAGTCGGAAAGATTTCTCCCAGAGATAGTCCCAGCTATCCTTGGTCTTCATTTTCTTGTACTTACCATCTTCGTCCATTGTCTCCTCATCCTTGGTGCAAGATGGAGTAATTGGGGCCAAGTTATATTGAGACCATGCATTAATACATCTTGAATTAGGTCATATGGTTTAGCATACTCACCCAGTGAAAAATCCACAATGTCGATCTTCTGTCGAGGCTTAGATGCCTGCTTGATAGACTCACCATTTCCTTTCATCTTCTCCTCCCTTGAGAGGCCTCTTTGTGCCTGGCACACTACACTCCCATGGCATCCACCTCTTCTACTTTTACCTTTCCTTTGTCCTTCTCTTTGACACACTCCTCTACCTTTTCCTTTCCCTTAGCATCAAGGCTAATGACACTTGCTGCTTGGTTTCAGTAGGTGGTGGAGGTAGCGGTGGAATGAGAGGTTTCCGTGGTGGTGGTTGTATGGGTTGTCGAAGGATTTGGCCTAGTGGAATCAACCCTGGTTGCCGTTGTGGTGGTGGTCTTGCCCTTGGTGGAGAAATCTAACTCTACCTTCCTCCTCTATTGACATTCTGCCTTATTGGATGAGGACAGTAGTACATGCTGATAGCCGTTTTTTGGCTTTCCATAATTGCCATAGTAAGCTAACTCACCCTACCAAATTCACCCAAACACTATGGCTATCCTTACCATTTCAATGTATATAGGCATGTGTGAGTTAGGGGACTTTTTCTATATTTTCTTAAAAACCCTCAATTAGCTAGTCACTGGGCTAGTTGAGCCAAAGTAATAAAAAAATAATTGAAAAAGGTATATTATGGACTCTTTGTGTGTAAATATTTCATTATATATATGGCCTAAATATAGGGATTTTATAATTATTTTGATATTTTGTTTAAATATTTATACCTAGGTGTGTGTTTTATTAGACCTTTGTATGCTTTCTTTCATCCTCTTGCACCATAAGTATATTTCTTGCCAATGTGTACATACTCTAACCTCATATTTTTCTTTTATACAAATCAACCCCACATTTTCACCCTCACCCTCGTGAAAACAAAAAATTGATTTCTACTCCCTTAGTCACGTTTATTATATTATTTTCATTTACTTGCATACCTTTTCCTCTTTCACCCAAAATAATACAACGAGAGACCATATCATATGATTCCAATATCTTTCCATATCCATAATTCCTCCATATTTTTATTATTATTTTTACTCATTATTCTAACACCATGTGCTCATTGAGCTAAAATCCATGAATAGTCCATACACTAGTCCCACCATGTATATATTGCTTTATTCACCAATAATCCTCCTCTATGCATGTGTAAAGGGCAACTTGGATGCTTTGTATTATGATATGACAAAGGAGGGGCTCACTCTTGGATACATTGTACAAATTCAACAAAGGAGGGGGCCACTAAAAGACTTTTGTAGGCATAAAAAATAGGCTTTTTGGTGAGATTGTTGACACCCATCTCCACTCCCAATTTGGAGCGGTGGTCAAAAGAGGAAATGTAGCCCACGCTCTGAATAATCACCTCAAATTTTTTCATGATTTTTGGAGCTACCAGCTGTGAGATATGGTTTTTTGAGTGGACCCCAGTCTGCCCACTTTTCTCACAAAGTAACCCATAGTCTTCTCTCACCTCTTTTCCCACTTCCACACACATACACTCATTCCTCTCCATCCCTCACTCAAACCTGCAACTTTCATGGCTTACTTTATCTTCTTCACCATTTCCATCTCTCCTTACTCCATAGATCAAAAGATTATCATCTCTACACACATATAGCTCAATTTCTCTCTCTAGAATCAAATTCATATTACCATAACCTCTTCATCCTTTCATAAAAAGAGAAAAAATCAGCAAATAACCAAGCTCAAGCCCTGCAAAAGGAGGATTTTGATCATGGAGAATTCAACTTCCCCATGGTCACAAGAACTGCACGGACAAAGTTCTACAACCGCTTCATTCACTGGAGGAGAAGATGGAAAATTTCATTTACATCTTGTGGTTTCCACTAAATTGTGTATATTCTCATCCTTCTCTTACTTTTTATCATTGTATAAATCATATAATGCACCTTGAGTGCATATTCCATGTAATTTTACCCCATCCTACTAACTTCAAACTACTAACATTAAGTGCTAACCTTTTTTTGTAAATTGCACCCACTCTACTCTACCGTGGAGTAGGCAACCTCACACAAAAAATCACTCACCTCTCTAGAATCTTCTCTATTTCACCTCAATAATTCTCTCCTCTTGAGCCCACATCCATGTGATTCAAGAGACAAGAGGGTCCCACTCTCATAAGAACATATAAAAAATTTCATAAACATGGTTTTCTATGAAAATGTTGATTAGGTATAATCCTAATTAGGGCTCTACTCACCTATAAATAGAGCCCTTGTCCCTCTGTAAATAGCAAGGATCCCTACACTATTGCTCACTACTTTGAGTGTGCCATTCACCATCTTAGTTTTAGGGAGTGAGAGTGAGCTCTCTATGCACCAGTACATGTGGTGTATAGGAAAGCTTCTTTGAGCTAGTTGTAACATTGCAAGGGAGTGAGTGATTCATAACTTCCAATCAAGGTTGTACCTACTCTTGCGCATCAATTTAATCAATAAGTTGGGTACAAATCGTGGGTCAAAACTCTCTTGAGTCTCTCAAATTCACGCTTGGAAACCTCATCTCGTTGGTTTAAGGTGACGCATTTTCATTTTTAGATTCTTTTCCTACTCTTGCGCATGAATTTAATCAATAAGTTGGGTGCAAATCGTGGGTCAAAGATCTCTTGAGTCTCTCCAATTCACGCTAGGCAACCTCATCTCGTTGGTTTAAGGTGACGCATTTTCATTTTGAGATTCTTTTGTAGTATCTGCTTGTATGTGACTCAAGAGCTCTTGTGTTTGTTTTCGTTGCTTGGAAAAACATTATAAGAGGTTTCTCTCAGCAGATCCCACCTCTCCTTGGTGGCTTGTACCAAGGCATTGTACCATGATCTTGCTTCCACTTTCATTAGTAGCTCCTGCCTTGCACATGCACTAATAATTAGCAACGGGGCAACACATACCTGAGACAGATAAAAAGCAAAGTGTCACCAAGCTCAATGTTGGGGTTTACAAGCATACTTGTGTCTTGAGGGAATATGTCCAAGTACACCTCATCATCTTCAAACAAGGAGACATCCACCACCATTTGGCCTGTAACTTTTTCGTAAAGAAGAGAGTTGGATGCTCTTAAAATTTATGCTTGCTCTTTAAGGATAGCATCCTCTGATATCATGTCTTGCTCCCTCTCAACCTCCTTTCTTGCTTTGATATCCTGGGCCTTTCTTGTCTCATACTCATGTGTAACATCCTCAATGACAACCCCTGAATCTTTCTGCTGCCTGGAAGAAGGGATATTTAAAATTTGGAAGGCTTTAAGATCCTCACTAGGAATAAGCTCAAGAGCCTTATCAAACTTGTACCTCAGCCTTGACACAAGCACAAAATCTTTGCTCATAAGTGTGACCCTGTGAGCAAATGCAGCTGCAATGTAGCTATCATTCTAAAGTCTATGAAAAAATCATCGGCAGTTTCCTGAAGGCACATCAAAGCTTGAGATTTCCACCTTACTTAGACAAAAGTTTCGATATTCATCATGCTCACAAGTCTATCTGATATCTCTTTGACAACTCTCATGAAAGGTAGCTTTGGAATCACTAGACAAGTAGAGTTTTGTGCTTTTCTTATCTCTCTTAAAGATTTGACTTGATAATTCAACCTTTTTCTAGCAGTGGGCCTCTGACGAGGTTGTGGAGGTGGTGGTTTCTCTGGATTTTCTTTCTCTAAATCATCTTTTTCTGGATCATTTGGGGCTTGGTAGACTTTTCTTGCAGTCTGCTTCGTCCTTGCCATTTGGGTCAAAAAGTACAAACACCGCACGACGCGATAGACGGGTCACCCATAGTCTACAAGCTATTCATATCACATCGTATGTGAAGCTAATGATCTTGGCTAGGAATCATGGAGAGACACCTACATGACACGATCGCTAGGTCACCCACACTCTAGAACATGTCTGTATCGCGTCGTATGTGAAGTTGTTGACCTTGGCAATGAATCAAGGAAAGACACCTTCACGACGTGATAGCCGGGTCACCCACATTCTAGAACATGTGCAAATCACATGTATGTGGAGCTGTTGACCTTGGCAATGAATCAATGAAGGACACCCGCATGACGCGATAGCCGGCTCACCCACATTCTAGAACATGTCCGAATCACGTCGAATGTGAAGATGTTGATCTTGGCAATGAATCAAGGAAGGACAACCGCATGACGAGATAGCTTGGCCACCCATTGTCTAGCACTTGCCCGTATCACATCGTACGGGTTAGGAAGAAGAAACAATTTGGAAGTGCAAAGAATTGGGCGATGAGGGGTAGCACAGGTCGATGGAAGAAAGAGATAAGACTTGCACAAAGGGGATGTGCGGGTCGTTTAGGAGGTACGACACAACATGAATGTGTGGTTTGGGGGAAGGTAAAAAATGAGCACGTGAGAGAGATTTATATATAGCCGACCGTCCGTACGACCACCGTTGGAAGCATGCCTCGTGGCACGTGTGCATGGCTGACACATGTCCATAACGGTAATTTTTGGAAGCTTATATAAAGCTTGATCTTGATTTTTATTGGTGTTATACTTTTACTTGTCCCACACGACGCGATAAATTGCCTTTGTTTTACTTCTCTCCACTAGTGCTACATGTCACTTTGGTCTCTCAAGGTCCCTTCGGCGCGCAAGATGCGACGGTACCCGTTTGCAAACTCTGGGTGGGGCCTCTATCGCATGGTTCGGGCTTCTACTGGACTCCAGTAGGTAGGCTTCTGTGATGGATGGTGGTGACATAGAAGTGTACACCAAAGCATATGAAATATTCAACCCTTTGCTTGATCTTGGAGTTTTGCTAAACAATTTGAAGGAGTTTTTTTCAGAAGAATTCAAAGAGTTTGAAGAGGCAGTTGAAGGCAAGTGTTTGATTTTAGATGGCAATATTTATTGCCATCTAGCCAAATTTACTACCAACTCAATTGAGAAAGGCAAAGTAACAAGGAGGTTTGGAAGATTTTCTAAGCAGACTTCCTTTGTTTATCCACCTATCATTTCTTGTCAATTACATTCAAAGCCTTGCAACCTTGTTCCAAACAAAATTGCCTTTGTTTTCTTTTTGTTCCTTAAAGTTGACATGCAAGGCAAAGCTAATGAACTAAAAGATACAAATGAAGAGGTATCAAATAAAAATGTTTCCATTGTTTTGCAGCTTGAGAAAAGTGAAATTCTAGAAGAGGAGGAAGTTGATGTTGTAGCTAAGGAGCAGGAGAGTGCAAATTTTGATGTGGCTCGATTTAGAGCTAGTACTGTCATCGATGAGACAACGGATGAGGTAGAGGTGTCTGAAGCTTCCCTTAATATTCCAAACCTTCCCTACTTCTATATCAATGGAAAAGAGTATATCCCTCTTCATCATATCCAATGTCTGCTTAATATGAGGGAGGACTACTATATTGCAACCATTTCTGAAGCTTTTGAGGTGGCCAAAGATTGTATTGACACAGAAGAAGAGTCAAAAGAGGATTTTTTGGTACTTGATCTTCATACATCCAATAAAGATTTTCTGCCTGCTCTTGATGCACTTGCTCTATGCATGAGAAGAGTGGAAGAGGAGAAACCTTCCCTCAAAGATGAGGATTTTGAGAAGAGACTTGTTGAGCTTGGCATTCAATCTTTTGGCAGAGACTTTAAGCTGAAAAAAATTGTAAAGGAAGTTGACATAAGAGAGATAACCGGATCATGCAATCTCCTTCAAGAAAAAGTCATTGCCGAAGATGAGTTGCAAAAGGTATAGTTAGTTTCACCTTGATCTTCCTTCTGAAATTTTTCTTTTTTCTCAAGTTTTTTTTAATTACTCATTATGTTTTGTTTTACAGATTGAACTCCTTGACAAAGACAATTTTCTTGGGAGAGCTAAAGGCTCGAGAGGGAAAGCAATAGAGGGATCTTCAAGAAGGGATGCCTCATCTCTCATGCACTACATGTCTACATTGGATAGTGCCACCTTCTGTGCTTTTCACATGCAGTATTCTGAAGATCTTGAGTTTCCAATGTTTGCACTGAAGATATTGTCACAGTTTTTAGGGTACACTCCCCTTCAACTCAATGTAAACAATATCATGCTACTTGAGAGAGCAGCAACACTTAGAATATTTGGATATGTTGCAGGATTCAATGCCTCAAGAGCAGGATACTTTCTTTGCTACTCTAGCTATGCAGCAACAGCTAAGGAGACAAATGTCAACCTTCTTGGGGGCTATAAAAGAAGAAATTTTTTGAGATATAGGGGTGACATGCCTAGAGATATGAAAAAAATCAAAAACTCATGTAAATTTGACAATTTTTTGCACAAAAATATCTGTTTTGAATTTGGATCTCTTTAGAAAGATTCGGTACAAAGTTTCAAAGTGAAGCATTAATCTCCATATGTGGTTGAGCAGCATGGTTGTTTGATCTCATCCGTTGTAATTGCCTCCTATAGAACCAATTAAATAATTCCTCTAGTGCCTTGCTCCTTCTTTGCCCCCCTCCCTTTCTCGTACATTTGAAAAAAGAAGTCCTCGCTTGATAGTGAGATTTTTCCATTCCTTGAGTATTCCATGTTGCAAGGGGTCCTTGTTTTGCAAAATATGGTCCATGCAGGTACAGAATATGCTAAAAATAATAAAGAAAAGTTAGCTGAACTCAATAGGATGCAATGCAAAATACTATCCAGACTTTAGAAAGTAATTGAATACTCACCAAGTAATATGTGATGTCTTTTGCTCCCCAAGCATCTGTAATAGAAGTTAGTAAAAGCTTTATTGTCTTTTTAAAGTCATCTGCATAAGTAGCAGAGCTAACTTGTTGTCTCAAAACTTTCAAAAAATTGTCGAGCTTCTTCCACACTTCCATGCGTTTGTTGGATACATCTGGTCTACTTTTGACATTGGTTGTTATTACACAAAGATCCTTCCAGCAGTTCCACATAGCATCAACTTGTTTGTTGTCATGGCTACTCAAAAATCTTCTGGGTTTTTCTCCACCCATTGAACCATGTTGCAAAACATCACCCGTTCCTTTTAAAAGAGTAGGATCTTTTTTTAGATGCACTTGAACACCATGAAAACCCATTCGAGAGAGAAAAGCCTCGCTTTTTTCTATGCACTCGTCTGCAAGTTTAGTTGGCTTAATAGAATATGCATAATCAAGATGGAGTCAAAGCAAGTAGTCCAATATTTTAATCTCTGCATGCCTTGTACATATATGTATGGAATTGGAGCTGATCTCTTGAGACAGCTAATTCTAGTGTTGAAGGATTTCAGCTACTTACATTAGGAAGAGTTCAGACAACAGACTAGACAGAAATCAGTGACTAGAATGAAATATGAATACTGAAATGAGAATCAGACTTAAAGACTGGAGTAAAGTTCAGATTCAGATTCAGAAGACTGTTGAGAAGTCAGTATCACTGGAATATATATATATATCATGATTGAGATTACAGTGAATATGATTACAGAGAGGGAAAGTGTAGCCGATAATACTGCCACTGATGCTCAAATGCAATTATAACTCAAAGCGCTAATACAAGTGATAAAAATTGCCAACCCGATATCAAAGTAATGGTCCCTATTTATATGCTTTGGGTTTACCGTAGTAATTACTAAGTGATTCACTGCCCATCTTCTAAGAACACGTTCCCACATGGTGACGCGCCAGCCGTCTACATCCTTTCCTTCTTTCTTGAATTTTGGCAAGATTCCAAAATTTCTGAAAAATCCATCGTCTAGTTCTGATGTTGAACTGAAAAATCCATCATCTGGTTCTGATGTTGACAATCCATCTTCTCAATGTCAGACTCTGACAATCCACTAGAAGATGGCGAAGGATGCAGAGCTCTAGAAAGCTCACAGATTGTGAGAGGCAGCTGAAAAGGCCAAGGTCATCTCTCCTTGTCTGCTGAAAAGAAAAGTCGCCCCCGAATTTTGAGATAGAACTACCCAGTATCCTTCCATTGGACCGTCTTCCTTTTTCCCTTGCTCTTTGACCGTGTTTGTGCCTGAGAAGTTCCAGCATCAGCATTCTCCTTCTGAATCAGTCGGTAAATTGCCTCCTGCTCCAGCTGATCCCGCCGTTCTGTGGTCATCTCTACCTCATAAGGCGTGAGAGAATGATAGGTTTGGTGTCAGGATCATAGAGTGTACGCCTGCCCTTGGTCAATCTGGTTCTGGCTAGTTTATGACAGTGCAAAGCAGTATGGATCCATCCTTGTGGAAGAGGCTGATTTGTTTTGACGCGTGCTTCGAACATAATCTCAGCCATCTCCCTGTACTGCGGTGCTAGACCCGGCTTTGCTACAATGTCTTTCTCAGGCAGTTTGGAAGATTCGACTGTAAGCTGCAGTAACTGATTAGTAATCCTAGTCAATCCTCTGACCTGAATCTTCCACTGGCCCATACACAGCTGAATCCTCTATAGCTCTTCCTTTATTGCCTGTATATCATTGATTTGAAGAACATCATTGAACAATGTCTGCCAAGTCTTCCATTCTACAGTTGATCGCTCATACCAATCCTGAAGCTCATCAATTATTTTGAAATATGTGAGTCGATCAACTGGCTCTTGATATTGAGGATACAGTGCTGGAAAGAATCTTGGAAACTCAGTTTCTCTTGCTGGAATAGCATACAAGAGAACTGGAGAATTAGGCACAAATTCTAGGAAATTCAAAACTGCCTGGTTCTCTTGTTGCATCATCTTCCTAGTAATTCTGAGTAGCTGGAAGAGGGTGCAGGGTGCGAAGAACAGTTGCCTGTGCTCCGACTGACATGCGAGTTTGAGGTCCTCTGCTAGTGGCTGTCTGGTCCTCCAGGATGGCTTTCATTCTCTGGTCCAAAACACCTCTAGCAATTTGCAGTTGAACCAGAACATCCTTAAGTTGGACCCTAACGTCCTTCATACAACGGTAAGTTGGTTTGTTACCCAGCAGAAGTTCCAGTTCTAAAGCCAAAGACTGAGAATCTGCAATGGACTGTCTTTGCCAGTGTGGGTTTACCACTTTCTCATCAGCATTGAGTATCCATTATGGAACTCGTTCCAACAGCTGAACTGTACTGGGATGTGTCGGTAGTCTGCAAGCTTCCTTATCATGAAAAGAAACATATTTCCAATGTTCTACCATTTCCCTGGCTCCTACATATAGCCTTTGGAACCTTTCTAAATCAGTCCACAGAGTATCATCCTCCAGATACTGTCTGGTGATGGAGGCCTGCTGATGTCTCAGCTGCTTATTTGGAGTAATGAGTTGCAGTCAATGCTGATGATCCTTCACTGGTCCTTCATCCTGAGCCTTCATTTTCCCTTTAGCCTCTCTGCTGTGATGGGACTGATCAGGTGGCTCATTTCCAGTGTTGTTGGGCTGCCGTTCATCAGTCTACTGATGACCCAACTGTTGTTCTGTTTCCTGTCTTTCTTGCTGTTCCTCAGTCTGGTCAGGTTGGTCTTGCTGTGACTGGCCTCCTTCATCTGGTCGTGTCCCATCATTGCCTGGTCCTGGAGGTGGAGATGGTGGTGGGGCATCATCATCATCCTGTGTATGCCCGGCTTCTTGATCCTCCTCCTCCTTATCAGCTTCATCTTCTTCTTCTTCTTCATTCTCCTCTGGGGATGTCTGCTGCTCAATATAATCCATGATGGCTTGGTTCATCAGAGCATTGTTGAATTCACTCACCTTGTCCTGCAAATCACTTTGCAGACTTTCCATCAAGGATTTTAAATTTTCTAAATCAAAAACAGCATTGCCTGCGGGGTTCAAAATTTCAGACAAGCTGTTGTAGATGTATCTGTCCGTCAGCGAACGCTTCAGAGCTGTATGGTGTAATAGCAGCTTCCTAAATTCTGCCCACTTCGTTCTGAGCCCCATTTCAGCTCGCTCTACAGCCCTCAATGCTTCATTCCTTTGACTCTTTATGATCATAATTTCAGACTCAGATGTAGCTAACTTTTTGTTCAACAACTCCTGAGCTCTCTCTGACTGAGATTGTAATACCCTGTGTTGTATGTTCTGTGCTTCCTGGGCTTTCTGGAGTGTGGCAATCTGATGTTGTGCTTCTTCCAATTCAGCTTTAAGCTTTTTAACTTCATCTTCTGATCCAGCAGCTTCCACCAATTGTCCCATACAGATGACAATGGTATTCCAAGAGGACTGTATCAGTATTGAACATCTGTCTTTGACCGTTGTTGGATCAGAATCAACTGGTTCATATATTGCCACAGGAGCCACATAAGGTAGAGATGCATAATCAGTTTTGGTGAGTGAGATGCCCTCTCAATTTCTGAGTTTGCATTTGCTGTAGCTTATCCTTTTTAACCAGTTGCAGAGGGTTTTGAGAAACGACAGGAATTGTTTTAGTCATAGTTGAGGACGCTGGACCTTTCCCCTTATCCAGTTGATTCCTGCCTTTGTCTCTTGATTGGTCTGGTACCTTTGCCTCAGTGACTAGCTTTACCTGATCCTTCCCAAATCCAATAGAAATTGTCTGTTTAACAACTGTCTGATTAGGTACAGTTGTCTCAGTGCTCGCTGCCTTTACCTGGCTTTTGATGTGCTTCAAGAATTCATTGCTTTTGGTCAGTGTAATTCTTGGTTTCTTTGAACTACTAGCTTCCTCTGCAGTAGCTTTCCTTTTCAGGTCTTTGGAAGTTGTTTGACCTTACGTTTCCTCATCATCTGAGGACAGTTCAATTTTCTTTGGTTCAGAAATGGGCTGCTCATTCCATGCCAGCTTCACCTTCTCATTAATATCTGCAGCAGTAGCCCAATACAGAAATTGCCAGACATACCATGCCTTGAAAACAGTTTGAGATTTCAACTTGGCAGTCTGTTGAAGTACATTATGTGAGAGTATTTGGCACAGGTTGATATGGACTTGTGGATCCAGTATCTTGGCCAACAGCATAGCAAATAATTTTTCTGACACATAAGTTGGGTTATTCTTAAGACTGACTGCTTCGGCGACAAACCTGTAAGCAGCGGAGGCTTCCAGTCCTGCTACTGGAACTCCTTGAGCACTTGCCTTGCACTTCTTTCGAGCTGCTTCATCCTCCTTTAGAGAAATACTTATTTGCTGCGCAGTTGCCACCGATGGTTTAGGCTCATTAGGCATTCGAAATGCAAAGGCAATGGCTTCTCGTGTCACTGACACCCTTCTATTATTTATCATAGCACTGTTGTTTTTTGCATCAAAGGAATCAAGAACTTTCTGATGATCCCTGCATCAAAAGCAATCCTTGGCCCCTGCAATACAACTCGCAGATCCCAGAGTTGTAGCAGAGTCATTGCATGATCAATAAAGACATATCATTGGATTTTACTGTATGGAAGAACAAGAAGGCTTTCCTTTGCCTCGGCAATTATAGCCTGGGTTTCTGCAAGAGCTTCCTCCATCTTCTCTGATCGTTTCCTTCTACCCATACACTGTGAGGTCAACGACGATGAAACAGGCGAAGGCGAAGAGGACTTAGTTATGTTAAAGCCGTTGCCTGGTGTCGCTGGTAAGGTTGTCTGACAGTCAACTGTCTCGTCGGAGGTCGAAGTTTGTGGTTGTAGTGAAGAGACCTCGAAGCTCGGCGATGGAAAATGGTTGACAGGAGGAAAGCGTCGCGCAGGAGATTTATGAGGAAAAATGTTAACTCTCCTGACTGTTATATGTGTTCGCGCCATAAAAGCTCCACTACTCGCCGATCCTAGACTTGTGTGCGCCGTCGCTGACATGGAAAACATGCATTGGACAAGACTACAACCCATCCTTGTAATTATTATCATTGGCATACCATTTGACGGTTGGCCACTTAAAATTTGGAAAGTGTGTTCATACTGGTTCTGAACTGATTCCCACTCTTGCTGGATCATACTGATACTGGTTCTTAAATCAGCCTAATCTGATTCTTCAGGTACTGGTTCTGAAGCTGGAACTGGTTGCACATGGAAAAGACCAAAAATATCTGATTCTGGTATCTCTTGATCAACAACCTCCAGTTCCTTAGTGACTTCTTCTAATCCAGTTTCTCTGGTCTCTGAGTAATAAAGTTTGATCTTTGCTCCATTATATACTCCTGGCAACATTAGTCCAGATAAGTCTTTTAATCTGTCTGTGCCATTGGAAAAGACCCAATCAACCTCAAAAGGTCCTGCCCAGGCAATCTTCAAATTCGGCTTCTTTGGACCCCAGTCTTGACTGATATAGAAGCACTAAGTCTCCTTTCTAGAATTCTCAGACTTTAATTCCGCGATCATGCCAGTGCTTCCTTCTTTGTTGAACAATTTCTTGTTCCAATACAGCCCTTTGCCTGAGTTCATCTAAGTGCATCAGTTCATCCAGTCTTTTCTTAAGATTATGGTTGAAGTCTAATCCATACTTTACAGCCATTCTCAGACTAGGGATTACAAACTCCATAGGAACCACTGCTTCAGTACCATACACCATTCTGAATGGTGTCATTCCAGTAGTTACCTTATAAGATGTTCTATAAGCCCATAGAGCAGTCTGAAGCTTCAAATCCCACTGGTCTGGTTTCTTTTGCACCACCTTAGTGAGAATAGTCTTAATTGTCTTATTGCTACTTTCAGCATGTCCATTGCATCTGGGATCGTAAGGAGTAGATTTGCGATGCTTGACTGAAAGCATATCTAATAGGATTTCCATAGTATCATTGATAAAGTGTGTCCCTTGATCGGTCACAATTTCCACTGGACATCCATATCGGCAGACAATATTCTCAAACAGAAACCGTGCAGTTGACTTGGCTGTATTGTCAGGAAGAGCTTTAGCTTCAACCCACTTGGTAACATAACAAGTAGCCATCATGATGTACTTGTTCTTCCTGGGAGTCACCTTCTTAAAAGGTCCCATAAAATCCAATCCCCATTTCATGAATACTCCCAATGCCGGTTGTATTGGAATTAAGGGATTCATGTCTGCAGTTGTTGGTCGGCCCATTCTCTGGCATATATCACAAGTTTTACAAAAGCTTCTGACATTAGCAACCATTGTTTGCCACCACATACCTGCTTGCAGAATCTTCTTGTAGGTTACTTTGTTGGAAAAGTGTCCACCAGACTCTCCATTATGTGCCTCTGAGATAACTTTCATTATTCCCTCCATTGGAACACATCTCCGAAGTATACCATCCACACCCAATCGATAAAGTACTCCCCCAATGATGGTAAATTTCAGACTTTTTATGATCAGAGCCTTCTTCTGATTCTGTTTCCAATCTTCTGGAAAGGCACCTTGGGAAAGGAACTGATAAATATCATACCATTCAGGATCCACTGATTCTTATGCTTCCAGCTGAAATAAATCAGCATCCACTGGTTCATCTCTCAGAGGTGATTCTGAAAATCCTTCTGTACTTTTGGAAAGAAAGTCAGCTCCACAGTGGTTTCGGCCAGGCTTATGGAAAATTCTGAACTCAAATTCCATAAGGAACATCATCCATCTTATCAGCCTGCCTTGAATAATGACTTTGTTAATCAGAAACAGAAGAGCTTGATGATCCACATAAAAATGGAATAACTTCCCCAATGGGTAATGCCTAAACTTTGTAGCGCTAAAAACCATTCCGAGGGCTTCTCTTTCAGTAGTCATATAGCCTTGTTCAGCCTTACTGAATCTCCGACTAGCAAAATAGATCGGATAGTCTGTTCTGCCATCTGACTGAGCTAATATTGCCCCCATTGCCAATCCTGAAGCATCGACGTGTACATGAAAAATGATATCCCAGTTCGGCTACCTGAGGACTGGTTTATTGGTAATGGCTTTTTTCAAATTCTAGAAACTCTCCTCACACTCAGCAGTCCAATTGAACTTACTGGTCTTCTTTGTAAGCTCATATAGTGGCACTGCTTGAGAAGCAAATTTGTGTACAAATCTTCTATAAAAATTCACATACCCCAAATAAGAACTCAACTCAGAAGCAGTTGTGGGTGCTTTAGCTTGCTGGACACACTGTATTTTGTCATTCTCCATTTCTATTCCATTGCGGGAAACCACATGTCCCAGTAGCTGTCCCTTCCAAACCAGAAATACTGATTTAAATGGATTCAAGCAAATCCTTTTCTCCTGACAGCGTTTAAAAACCATCTCTAGGAATAGAAGATGTTGTTCATCTGGTGAATAGACAGTGAAGTCATCCATGAAAATGGCGAGGAACCGATGAAGAAATTCATTAAACATCTCCATCATACACCGTTGAAAAGTAGCTGGTGCATTGAACAGGCCAAAAGGCATCACCAGATACATGAATGCTCCCCACTCAGTGATGAAAGTGGTCTTGGTCCTATCTTCTTGAGAAATCTGTAATTGGTTATAGCCGCTATAACCATCCATGAAGCTATACATCTCATATCCTGCGATCTCATCAAGCAACATATCAGTAAAAGGTAAGGGAAATGGATCCTTAATGGTCTAGGCATTTAGTTTCCTATAGTCGACACAAACCCTTAATTTCCCATTCTTCTTAGGAACGACAACTATTGGAAATAGCCAATCACTGCTTGCTACTTCCGTAATGAACCCAGCCTTGAGAAGATTATCAATCTCCTCCTTGACCTTCTTTGCATAGTTAGGGTTCATCCGGTATCTTTGTAATCTGACTGGCCTAGCTTCCGGTTTTAGTGGGATTCGGTGCTGACAGACTTCAAGATCTACTCCCTTCAAATCTGTATGTTCCTAGGCAAATACATCTCTATAGTTCTGGAACATTATCCGTGCCTTTTTCTTCATTGCCGGTTTCAGGTGCTTGTTGACTTTGATCATTCTAGGATTTTCCTCTGATCCCAGGTTCCATTCCTCTACTTCCTGATCATTTGGAAGCAACCAGTTTGATCCTCCTCCTTTTCGTTTGGTCGACTCTTCAGCGTAGTTCCAAGAAGGTCCATTCATTTGTGAATCATTATTCTGATCAGGTGGATATTCTTCTAGACATGCTAATTCTTCCATTATATCAGTATCACCTGGTTCCTCCATTCGTTGAGTTAGCTGAACGGTTCTTTCCCCTGTATTGACTTCAGTGAATTGGTCAAGGAATTGTTTCTTCAGCTTGTCGGCTTGCTCTTTGTTTAGTAGAACTGCAGCATTCAAATCAATTTCTGCCAAAGGAAAGATGTTCATTGCTGCCAGCATTCGCTCAATTTTCTTAGCTCGGTATTTCTGACACAACTCCTTCAGCCTCAGTTCCTTTTTCTAGCTCCTGGTATTGTTAGTCTGGATTTTGATTCTGCCACTAGCCCCTTCTATGGTTAAATTCTGGTTTGCGTAGTCATGAATAGCATGTGCTGTTCTTAACCATGGGTGGCCTAATAGCATTCCATATGCGCCCTGCACATCCAAAACTAGAAAACTAGTTTTGAATTTTTTCCTCCCCACTCTTATCTACATGTTTTCAATCATGCTCGTCGCTTGTACGACTCGATGATCTGCCATCCTTACTTTGAATGGAGCTGGTTTCATGTTGGTGATACCCATTCTTTGCTGAAGATGGGCTCCCATTATATTGACTCCTGCTCCTCCATCCAGTATGACTCTTGAGAGAGGTTCCCACTGCTTCCTGACCTTGTAATTTACCTGAATAAGTGGAACTTCATCATCCCGGACAGGCGTCAGGTCTACTGTTTTGGCCTCTGCCTCAGTCTTCCTATGCTGCCTGATAAAGTTGGCCACTTCAGGTAAGGTCTTTCTTATATCCTCCAGCTCGACGGTCAGCTTCTGGATTCTATCACAAATTTTCACCTGAATTTTCTCTTGCTCCTGGTCCCCCGACTGATTGTCAGAGCTTGAAGAGCTAGTGTTCTCATACTGCCATTCTTCTTTAGCAGAACTTCTACTCTTTCCTTCCTCTTCCATCTCACCAACTAGTCCATGTACCACAGCTAGCATGGTCTCTGTCATGGCCGGTACTGACTGATCTTTATCAGTCGATTGGGCTGGTATCTTCTGAATGACTCTAGCCTTGGAACTTTTAGGTTGCTCTGGTAGCTTCTTAGCGAAATCCTCTGTGATTTTAGTTGCTAGTTCCCGCTGCTCTTGCCACTCATCTACCACCGTTTCCTTACCCTTGGCCTTCCAAACTTCCCTTTGTTGGGCCCACTTGCTGTTGTTAGAGTTGGTTGGTACTTCTGTAATGTCTGGAATCTCTTCAATGATCACTCCTTTGCTCCTGGTAACTACTCTGACTGGGACTGGTAACTACTCTGACTGGGACTGGCTCTGGTGCCTTAGCCTCAGTAGCAGTTGTTACCGGTGCATTTGGACATTGGGCTGCAAAATGACCATACTTCCCACAGGTATAGCAACTCATGCTTCTAGTCTGGAAGTTGCCTCTTCCTCTTCCTGTGCCCATTCTTGGTTGCTATCTGCCTCGTCCTTGACCAGTACCACTGGTACCTGGTCCTTCTTCTTGGGCTACTTTGATTGGTTCTGTCTTCACTGGTTCAATGTAGGCAACCACTGATAGATCCTTGCCTTTCTTAAAATGGTGAATTCGGATGCCACAATTATTTCATAGGTGACCGGAGGCCTTGTAGTAGGTACATTGTGGGCATTCCGTGGAGATATGGTCCTTGGATTTACATCTTGAACACCAAGTCTCCATCTTCCGGACCGGCTGTCATTTCTTCAATTTTCTTGGTCCATGATCCTTTTTTTGATTTATCCTTTGTTCGTTCATTGGAACTGCTCTCGGAACTGCTGGACGTTGCACTGGAATCCGAAGCTTCAGTAGCCGAACTACTGCTACTGGTCCTTCGCTTCTTGTGGCTTTTTTCTTTCTTAGCCTGCTGTTCCAGTTTTAATGCTCGCTGGACCAAGTCATTGAATTTCTTTGTAGGATCTGGTACTTATTGTTCTCTCAGCTTCTTGCTTATGAACCCATTCAGAAACCATGCCCTTAATCTCTTCTCAGACGGTGGTTCTTGCAGTTGTCTGGTCAGTTCTTTGATCTTTTCTACATAGCTGCGGACTGACAAATTCCTCTGTTTGATCTGATCCAATTCACAGAGAATATCCTCATCTTCTCGATTGTCGGAATATTCCAACCTGAAGTCCTTAAGTAATTTATTATATGATCTTAGTTGGCATGCAGGGTAATGGTAATACCATTTCCTTGCTGCCTCCTTCAAGGTTTGTGGAAAGTATTCCCCCCAATCATCTTCATCAATGTTTTTTAGTTTAGCATACTACTCAAAAGCTTGTATGTGAACATCAGGATCATCCTTTTTCCCTCCTTTGAACATGGGAAAGGAAATTTTCAAGGAAGCGGAGTAATCATGTCGATTGCTGCTAATTTCACCAGTTTTCTTCTTGGCTTCAGACTGACACTTGGGAGCCTTCTTGCAATTGTCAGTGTCAGTGTCAGCATCCCAATCAATCTCTGTTTCTGTCTCAATCTCAGTATCCTCTCTATTTTTTCTGCTAGAAGTTCTGTGACTTCCCTTTCTGCCTTTGATATGCTCATCGTTCTGGCGAGACTGAGAACTCTTGGAACTCTTTGCCTTTCGTGCTTCCCGTTCTGCCCGTCTACGTCGAGAATGACTAGAATGTTGTGAGTCTTGCGCCTCATCAGCCTGACTATGCTCCTCCTGAGCCTCAATGTCAGTCATTTTCTCTTGCTTGGGATCAGACTCTCTTCCTGACTCCTCAGGAATGGGGTCCACGCGATTGGTAGATTTCCGGCCACGATTAGATTTTGGTGCCATTGCTGAAAACTTCAACTGGGAGAAGAGTCTTTCAGTCAATGAGATTCAGCTCTAGCCACCGTGATCGCCAAAATGGAATTGGAGCTGATCTCTTGAGACAGCTAATTCCAGTGTTGAAGGATTTCAACTACTTGGAGTAGGAAGAGTTCAGACAGCAGACTAGACAGAAATCAGTGACTAGACTGAAATATGAATACTCAAATGAGAATCAGACTTAAAGACTGGAGTAAAGTTCAGATTCAAATTCAGACGACTGTTGAGAAGTCAGTATCACTGGAATATATATATATCATGATTGAGATTACAGTGAATATGATTACAGAGAGGGAAAGTGTAGCCGATAATACTGCCACTGATGCTCAAGTGCAATTATAACTCAAAGCGCTAATACAAGTGATAACAATTGCCAACCAGATATCAAAGTAATGGCCCCTATTTATATGCTTCGGGTTTACCATAGTAATTACTAAGTGATTCACTGCCCATCTTCTAAGAACACGTTCCCACATGGTGACGCGCCAGCCGTCTACAATGTACATTTTTAAAATCTATTGTTAGAATTGGATCCCAAATCATAGAAGACGATGGGTAGTCGATGACGTTCACACTATTTCTTAGTGGTGGTTTTCCAACCTCGTGTTCTGCAAGACATCCTTTTGTTGCAGTGCTTGCTATGCAATATAGACATGGATACTTGGTATTGGCACCTCCACATACACCAAACATGCACTTTAATGCTTTTAGGTCGGCACTCAAGTGCCACTCTACAAAAAAGTCACCCATGCTATCTACACAGAGTTTTTCACCTGCATTTTGGTCGTGTATAACAGAAGGGATATCAATCTGCAAAAAGAACCATTTTAGTGTATCATGATTTTCTACTGGTATTTGAGCTGTCCTAATCCACCAAAGCTCCATTTCTGATTGAGTTTTGTGGTATGGGGAATCAAGCTTACCCTGGCTATAGTCCAATGCTCTATTCATAAGGGATATGGATACTCTTTCCATTTTTTGACATTTTTGAATTTGAGCTTCATTCAATTTCATAACAAATATAAGTTTTTCTTCACAATCTACTTCTTGCATATTATAGTATCTCACCATAGCAGATTGAACATTTTTTATACTCATCCAAATGTTATTAAAAACATTATACTCAAAAGAAGATTTTTTTTTCTGTTTTTCATATGGCATCGTTCCTTCTGTATGATAGTACTCTCCAAAATGTTCGGGTATTTCTTCGTTTAACAGAGTCCTAACTTTCCCAACATTGTGAGGCCTAGGCAACCAAAAGCTTTAATCATGTAATACTTTAAAACCTAAAACGAGGTTTTAGAGATGGCCATGTAACCCCTTCTACTCACCCCCACTATGTCACAAACTTCTTGAATTTGAGGAGGTTGGACCAGTAAACCTATATCTTTCAGTAAATTTTGAAATACCAATTTCTTCTGAGTTTGATTTTCAGGAAGTTTCAAAAGTTTAAGAATATCACTTTTGTTCATTACCTCATTCAAAAATCTCACCCTTTCTTGAACATTGGACATATCAAATCCTAAAAGAATAGTCACATGTTCTCTAGTAATCTTTAATCTTTTTTTTCTTTGTCCAGAACCTTCTGTTAAGTTTACTACATCTCTCATTCGTTTTACTCGTGCTCTTAATCCTATTGACGTTTCTTCTAAAGTCCGAAGCTGGTGATTTTCTTGTTTTAGAGATGCTATTTGGTTTTCAAGTTCTAAAATTCTTTGCATTTGAAGACAAAACAGTTTTGAGATATTGAATGTAATGTGTATGATCAATGTGTAAATGAGATAACCTAGAACTATATCCTAGTAAGCCATCAACCCTATCACCAACAAATCTCATCAAATCATGAGGTGTGTGAAAAGATGGATACCTTCTAGTGCTAGGATCCGGTGGATACAAGCTCCCATCTGTCCATATATCAATGTGTTTCTTTTCCTCATTGCAAAGTTGTTGTGCTTCATTTGCAGTTGTAACTGGTATTTGATAGACACTCCGCGTAGTAGCATATTCTTGGCTTAGCTTAATGTTCAAGTGAAACTTGCGGTTATCACTAATGGAAGATGTATTAGTCATTGTCAGTAATGAAGGAGCAGAAAGTATAATGGAAATAACGTAGCAGCAGAACAAGGTGCATCAGAGAAGAAGAGATAAATCTCGCGAAAGGTGAGAGAAAAAAGAGAGATTGAGTGATTCAAAAGTGGAAACAACTATTTGCCGCCAAGTGAAGTAAATGAAAACAAATTTTGAGGTGAGCCACAAAGGAATGTGAAGAAAACGATATCTTTTTGAATATTTAGAGATATGTATCTATATACGCTTTTGATTGCATAGGTATGCTTTAAATGACCAAAATGGACAAATTTGGAGCCGTTTTGACCATAAACGACTCTGCTAATTAGTAACTTAACCAATTCCTTACACATCCCTTTTTGAGTCGTTTTTGGCCCTAATGGTGAAACAGATCCTCGCTACACTTCCCACCATTGCACCCCCTAGATGGGACGAGCTGTTTTATGTTAACCCTAGTTTAGGAAGTGATACACTTGGAGGCATACTAATGCAAAAAGACCCCCAAACCTCTTTCATGCTTCCTATCTACTTCTCTAGTCGTGTCATGACCCCATCAGAAAAAGGATTCACCACAGTAGAGCACATGCCGCTCTTATCTATTGCCTAGACCCTTTGTAATTCTGACAATGGAAGAGGTCTTTCCGTATGTGATGCAACACATGTATGTCTCATCTAGAATCTCTAAGTGGCTTGATTACAAGATTTTGATTACACCATGCAAGTGGAGAACTCCACCAGGGCTAGTCTAGCAGGTATTCTTACTCATCGTCACTACGAGAAGAAGCTAAAGGTCAACACAAAAGGTAAAAGTGACACCAATGGTAGAAATTCCTAAACTAGAAAGAGCTCATTCTCTTTTCTTTGATGGAGCTTACAAAAGAACGGCGGATCAAGCTACAACTGGCATTGACGATCGGTTTTAGAAACCGCGACCGCGAGAACCACACCCTAAGGAAGGGAAGCCACTTTACCAAGAAAGAAAAAAACAAAAACAAAAATAATCTCTTTACCATTCACCCCCCCCCCCCTCTAAGCTTAACCACTAGAGGGGCGCCGCCAGTTTGGCCACACCCCTCCATTATCGCCAGAATACGGACTCAATCTCTCTCCTACTGCTTGGCTCCACCAATATTCTCTCTCTCTCTCTCTCTCCTACTCTACCACTGCATCACTCGGCCCGGTGGGTGCATAAGACACAGGTGCCTCTGTCACACCCTCCGGCATGCCGCCACATATATTGTATATTATCCCTCTCTCTCTTTCAAATATTCTTTCTCTCTCTCCCTCTGCTCATCCACACCCTCCAGCGGGCCGTCTATTCCCATTTTTTCCCCTCGTCCACATTCCACTGACCTTATACCCCCCCCCCCCCCCCCCCCCCCCCGCCCCCACCCCCCTCTGTTTTCTTCTTGGTAGACCACTGGCCTAACACCCCCTCTCCCCTATCATCACTAAAATCTAGCTCTCTCTCTCTCTCTCTCTCTCTCTCTCTCTCTTGGAAGCAGTCCCGCAGGCCTTAGAGGATTCCATCTCTCTCTCTCTCTCTCTCTCTCTCTCTCTCTCTCTCTCTCTCTCTCTCTCTCTCTCTATCCACTCTCTCCCTCTCTCTCTATATTCTCTCTCTCCCACCCCTATCCTCTCACCCCCCCCTCACCACCTCACACCTCTCCTCACACTCTCTTGTCCCATAGGGGGAACCACCACTAGGCATAAACTCTCTCTCTCTATATCCCATCCCCTCCCCTCTCATTGACCAATCTAATCCCCCTCCCGTTCTCGGCTTCTGTTGGCCCTCCGCTCACGCTCGGCCTTGTGCACTACGGTCCCAGCACATGGCGGGTGCCGATTGAAGCCCCATTACCCAACCCCCTATTATCTACACCCCCCCCCCCCCCCCCCCCCTCCTCTCTCTCCACACCCTCTCCCTCTCACCCACGCTGTGCGCGCGCGTTGCTCAGTCCGCAACTCGCGTTCTCTCTCTCTCTCTCTCTCTCTCTCTCTCTCTCTCTCTCTCTCTCTCTCTCTCTCTCTCTCTCCCTCTCTCTCTCTCTCTCTCTCTCTCTCTCTCTCTCTCTCTCTCTCTCTCTCTCTCTCTCTCTCTCTCTCTTCGTAGCCAGCACATACGTAGGCGCTGTGTTCACAACACTCACACACACATACCCGCTCACAGATACACACACACCCGCTCAGAGACACACACACACCCTAGCATACACACCCTCCCTCTCTCACCCCATTCTCTCCCCCCCTGCCTCTGTCGTAGCAGGTCCGAATTTACAAAAAAAGAAAAAAAAAACAAAGTATATATATTATTATATATATAATACCCCACCCCCCGTTCCCACGCACGCTCGTGCACACACACAGAAAACATACACACACACACACACACACCTATACATATACATATTCACACAAGCACCCATACATACACACACACACACGCATAAACGCACAAACATGAAAGAAATCCAAAAAAATGGAGGATCTTATGACTACGACACCATCAACAAAGGAGGAGACCCGAATCACGTGACATCGACAACAAAGAGAACAAAGACGTCGAAGGCATGCCTCGGCCAACACCAAAAAGACATACACGCTACACCGGCGCACCCGCAAGCTACCACTCACCGGCATCACGCGACCCCGACACCATTTTCAGTAAATCGTAGGTTATTACCATCATTTTTTAGTTTTCACCCAAGCCTTGTAAAAATTCCCAATTTGTAATTTGGTCTCTCTAGGTGATGGCCACAAAGGCCCACCTAGAAGTTTTCATTTTAAATAACTCCCAAGACAAAGCAAGGGTCACCCACACCGGGCCCACTGCCTTGTTTTGTCTCCCCAACTAGCTTACCCTAATCAAACCGAGATTACCCTAATCTTGGCAGCCAACACCTATAAAAGGGCACTGAGAGGTCACTATCGGGAAAGGGGGGGGGGGGGGGGGGGGGGGGGGGGGGGGGGGGCAGTTCATGAGAGGTCGACACTTGGTAGAGTTTTAGTGGGAGGAATTGACACTATTGGCATCACGGGGAGGGGACTTGTGTGATGGTTTGTTTTGGAAATTGCATCATGTAAAGGGAGCTACGTCCACCTCTCGACTCCAATGGTCGATGCACACACACACACATTCTTGGTAGCAAGTTTCACATCAGCGAGTCGTTTCTAGAGAACGCACCCAGTGGATTCACCATCTCTTCTCCCCATCTGCCTATCACCACGGTATGTCACCTTGCCGGAAGGAAGGTCATTGTAAATAGTGCAGGAAATAATTCTCCCTCACACCCCGAGGGTTTTCATCATTTGTCAATGCTCTCTCTCTCTCTCTCTCTCTCTCTCTCTCTCTCTCTCTCTCTCTCTCTCTCTCTCTCTCTCTCTCTCTGTGTGTGTGTGTGTGTGTGTGTGTGTAAGTTTACGGTGTCCACATCATCATGGTCTGCTTCCTAGTCGCTCAAAGCTAGGTGGTGCCCCCTGTTCGCTTTACCGTGACCAGCTCGATGCGTGCATCACTCCTGGTGTTTTAGAGGCAGTTGGGGTCCGAGTATCGCTTTTCTCTCGTCATTTGGTGCCCCCATGGAGGAGGGCTCCTAAGAAACCTTCAGTTTACAATGCTGAAAGTGATGCACGCCATCAATCATGGACGAATGGCTGAAGGAATTCTCTATTTGGAGGACGAAAGACGAGGAGACTAAGGAGGCACTAGCGGCCTTCATTGAAGTACTACTGCCAGGCTGCAATGTCGTCAATATTCAAGAGGTAAGCTCCCCATCTCGTGTTGCTCATTCTAACCACAAATTGAGAGCATCGGGTGGGAGGTCTATGAAGTGCTATCACTGTTGTCAACCAAAACACACTGTCAATGTGTGTCAGCAATGAAGGCAGCGAAGGGGCTGAAATTGTCTACATCAATATTCACCACGAAGAAGTCATCCACATCAAAGGAGAAAAGAAAGCGGTAAGTCCTCTCTTTCCTAAGGAAACTCCAATCAAACTTATAACCTCTACTCCAAAATGGCCTAAAGGGGCTGCTCAAGCCAAAGGTAAGGAAAGGCTAAGCCAGTCTCGAAACACATGACCCCAAAGGGAGAAGCATATAGCCAAGCAAGTGCTTCAAGCTCAGAGAGCCGGGTCGTACCCAGCTTGCCAAAGAGGAAGTCATCTGAATCTAAGCGGTAAAAGGGTGCCTATCGATTCGCACGACGCATGCGAGTGTGCCATTCCACTTCGACAATCCTGAAGCAGAAGTGGTAAGAAGGTTCCCATGCCCTAAGGAATAGTGGTTTGGTTACTGCTCCCACTATTTTGGAAGATGGGTAGAGGGTCTTCCTCCTCTCCCTGTACAACTTATCCTGAAGAAGCTCTCCACCACGGGTGAGGGGCTGGAGACGAATTATAGCTGAATGGAGTGGAATTTATGCAACACGTCGACTACGGTATTTATCTGCAGTTGTTGCTAGCCAAAAGGCTGGGAGTGGTCGGATGCGTCGCCATCACCCCATACGTGCTGAGCGACGAAGGAAAGGTAGAGCCCATGAAAGGCGACAACCTCCTGTGGATGTGTCGACTCATCAACACCGGCACGGTAAGAGTATAAGTAAGTACTCCACCCTCTATGCATGATGGAAAACGGGCCGACAGCATTTCCGTTTAGATTCCTGCAGCATATGCATGTGAATATCTATGTGGATAGGAAAATCTTCTACCAATAGAAGATCGTGCCTCTATTCGGTGCGGCGGTGCTAGGAGAAATCCTTAATTCCCCAAACCCTATCATTCTCCCCATACTGGATTACCACCACTCCTTCAATGTTTCCATCTTTATCTTGTTTTAATCTATCCACTCAACTCTGTAAAAAGACGTTATGAGCCGCTACTATCATTTATATATATATAAAGAAAGGTTTGTAATTTCTTGAGTCACTACCATGGCACGTGTTTCTTTCCCCGCGTTCAAAAAGAAGGGAGAAGATCTCACCATCGACTTTCTGGATGATTTCGACATCGCTTGTGTGGTTTCCAACAAGGATGACGATGCCTCACGGCTTTGAATTTTTCCTCTACTGATGAAAGTATAGGCCAATTTCTGGTACAATGCATTGCCCCAAGCTACGAAAAATGCATGGGATGTGCTACGTGCTGCCTTTGTGAAGAGGTTCTGTGGAGGCACAACCTCGAAGAAGCTATGTCAGCTACTGATGGAATTAAAGCAGGGAGGTCTACTAGAGTATGCCACCTACGAGTCCAAGTTTGTGGACTTATGGGAGAGATGGGTTGCCTCACTAGAGGAAGGCGAAGGAGAGCCTAATTTTCTGAAGAAGGACCGTTTCATTACTGGCCTGTGGTCGCCGCTTAGAGAGAAGGTGAAGGGAAGGTTTCTTGCAATATATGAGTTGGCAGTAGAAGTAGCCTGCCTTAAAGACAAAAAGATGTGCATGCAAATAAGAGTAAACAAGTCAGAGGAAACAAGCTCGGTCCAACCAACCCTAGTGACTGCAATAGCCATTCATAGAGCCCAACCACAAGAGGCATCAAAGGAGCAGCAAGACCTACTGAGTCGCATCACTACCCAACTAGAGATTTTATGTGTGCATCTGGTGCAGCAAGGGCATGCACTTGTCAGAAATCTAGAACAAGGAAGAGGACAACGAAGGCAAAACCAAGAGTACGACTGCTAAAATTGCGGGGAAGACGGCCATGGTATGTACTACTGCCCACATCCAAGGAGGTAGAATTTCAATAGAGAAGGGAGACAGAATTAGATCTCTCCGCCAAGGGCAAGACCACCACCACCCAGGCAACCAGGATCGATTCCACCGGTCCAAATCCTTCAAGCGCCTGTACAAACACAACAACCACCGCAACCTCTCATTCCACCACCTGCTATAAACCAAGCGGTGAGTGTTATTAGCTTGGAAGCTAAAGGAAAGGCAAAGGTAGAAGAACCAGTTTGAGAGAACCACAAAGGGAAAGCAAAAGTAGAAGAAGTGGATGCTATGGGAGTGAAGCCTCCCAGGCATGAGGAAGCCTCTCAAAGAGAAGAGAAAATGAAAGGGAAGGCCGAGTCTAGCAAGCAAGCAGCTAAACCGCGACGGAAGATAGACATCGTGGATTTGTCACTAGGTGAGTATGCTAAACCCTATGGCCTAGTTTAGGATGTGTTGATGCAGGGCCCAAAGATAACTTGGCCCCAATTACTCCACCCTGCACCAAGAATGAGGAGGCAATGGACAAAAATGGTGAGTACCAGGAAATCAAGACCAAGGATAGCTGGGGCTATCTTTGGGAGAGATCTCAGCGACATCCTACCAACTATGGATGCCCACATCAAGGGGCAACAAATTTCAAATGTCTACATAGATAGTGGCGTGCAAATATGCATCATGAGTGAAAAAATGATGCACCATCTAGGTCTCGAGGTGAGTAGGCCGGCACCCTGCCGAGCCAAAATGGCAAATAATGTAAGAGTGAAATGTGTAGGCATTGTGAATGCGGCCAAAGTAAAAGCATTCAATACAAAAGTGGAGGTAGACATCTTTGTCATGCCACACAAAGGGGAGGGCTACCCTATCATTCTTGGGAGACCCTGGCTCATGGCTATGGAAGCTAAGCAAGACTGAAGCACCGGAATGATTCAGATGAAGGACGCTAAAGGGAAGTCCATATTCTACGACATGAGGACTGGGAAGTAACGCAACATGATCTTGGAGGCTTCAAAAGATGAGTCCACCAGCGACTATTCATCTACCTCAAGAGAAGAGACAACCACCACTGACGGGAGTGACAGTAGCATCGAAGTGATGGGGGTCATTCTTAAAGACCCAAATAAATTGACACAATCTAAAACACCCCCGACAAACCAGAAGAACCATCAAGTACTCAATCCTTAGAGGATGTAGGTAAATTACAAAGAATGCTCTCAAATGAGTTAACCGATGAAGAAAGGAAGGAATGTGTCTCCATGCTAGGTAATTTCACTACACTTTTCATTGATGGCTATGATAAGACCACAGGAATCACAATAGTACAACACCACATAAAACTCAAGGAAGGCAGCAAACCCGTGGTGCAAAAGCTCAAGAGAATTCGAGTAATCCAACAAGAATCACTACTTAAAGAAGTGAGGAGTTTGCTACAGACAGGTTTCATCTACCTTGTCGAAGACTCAAAATGGGTCTCCCCAGTAGTAGTCACACCAAAGAAGAATGGCAAGTGGAGATTCTATGTGGACTATTGTCATAATAATCAATATCTAATTCTCCTAAATGATTTTGTCATATTAAACTGATCATTTAATGTGGGAAAGTGCCAGGGGAGAAAAGGCTAGAATATTCGTTAAGCTAGCAGACAGGCCACAGTAGGGATCCAAAGGAGGGAAAATAGGGATTCAAAGGGGGGGCCATCTACAAAAGAGCCATGTGCAACAATGGGCTAAAAAGACCCTAAGGTTCAGCCCATTAAGACTTCCAAAATGCTAAGGTTCCAAAATTCAAAGGTTGTGTCCAAAGGGTTAAAGCTTAGGGGGAATTGGATGCTTTTTGTGCTCTCAAAAGTCAATGCATATCCCTACATGGGAGGGGGCGAGCCCTTCTTCTAGGGGATGAGAGAGAAAGTCACACACACACACACAGGCTCCCTTTACGCAAAGGGCATGAGGGACACATGTCAGCTCCCTAGGCCAGATGCCCACAAGGTGTGCCCAGTTTCTATTGGATGACCCTTGAAGTGGACCAATGAGAATCAAGCTAGAGTAAATCTAGTTTAATTAATTTAAAAACATTTAATAAAAGAAACCAATGAGAATTAATTCTCCTAGAAGACTATTGGGCAGTCTCCCAAGGGGTCCAATGAGCATTCAAGAGCCCAATGGCTTGCCTGATTCCTATTGTCCAGGAGGCAAAGGGGTCCAATGAGAGTTTTATTTAATTATTTAATTACCTAAAGTTCTCACAAAAGGGTAAAGGGGGACACATGTCAAAAGGCTATCACTTATGCTGCTTAATTGTGATTGGCTTGACTTGGGGAGGGCCAATGAGGCTAGAGCAAGAGCAAATAGCAAGAGGGCTCGCCCAAGAGAGAGGGGGGGCTGATTTTTTCAAGGAATTATCACACACACACTCACACAATCTCATGTGTGAAGAAAGAAAAGACTATCTCTTCCCAAGCTTTAATGGAGAACTCATCACCTACTCCAAGCTTGTGAGATAGAATCCTACATCAACACTCTCTTGGCATGTGGATGCAAATCCAACCAAGAGCCAAGTTTCAATGCATGCTCATCTTCTCTACCAAGCTAATTACTAAGCTGCGCTATGCTAATATGAGTGATTATGTGAGGAGATGTACATCTTTCTCGTAAGATACTCCTTCTTCCTCTCAATCTACTCTCATACCCTGCTAGCTCTCACCATCTTCGAAGGTGTGTGAGGTCTTGGGTCTGAGAACGGGGATAATTCAAGTTGTGTTTGCTAAGTGTTTTTCTTAGTGCATGAAGATTTCATCTTCATTGCACTAGCTAGTCTTGAAGGAACACAAAGAATTGTATTGTACAATGTCTCTCTTGATGGGAGAAACCATAATACAAAGCCTTTTGGAGGGGGGACCGGCTCCGTCAAAATCCGGTCCTCAACTGTTGTCATTAGCTTAGTTTCCTCAACTGTTATTCTTTTTGTTGCTCTCTCCACCCAAGCACTCTTGTAATTCTCATTAGGAATCTATTTGAATGAAATGCCCACCATGTTCATGCTCATTTCCGCTACACACAAGTTATTAGGCCATTAAATGTTGCATTGGTATCAGAGGTCAAGGTTTCTCTTTTCTTGCTCAAGAAGGGAGGTCCTCAAGCTAGCGACAAATGGTTGGTATTATTAATTGCCTGTGAGTAAGAAGAATAGGGATTTTTCAGCCTTGCAGTGCGCCTGCCTTTGTGCAGTTAACGGGGAATCACCGTCGAGAGCTATGGTCTTAATAGTGGAGTCCTACGGGGCTTGCCTACGGCTTAACCACTATTGAGCTATTAGAAGCTTGACAGGAGCCGGTGTTGTTTTGGTGTTGAAAGACCCTCTCTTCTATTCCTTGCAATTAATGGTATTCGAGCCGTGGGTACAGTAGCTTGAGTGATTTTTCTAAAGGGGTAAAGAGGAGTAGCAAATAGGGCTTGAAGTGCCAAAGTACACCTAAAAAGTTTACACCTAAAAGTTGTTAGAATGGCTGACAATAGTAAAGAGAGTGAAATTATTGTTGATAACTTTGATTTTGCTCATGAGCAAGCTACTAATGATGCTTCAATGCTTGCTAACTATCTTGTTTCTAGGCTTCAACAAGCCATGGGCAATCCATCTCTCCAAAGTGAAGTGCAACGGCAGCTCTGTGCTCACGGGATTCTCCAAGCTCATCACCATGATGAGAGAACACCTAGGAAGCCTCCTTGTGAGACTACCAAAAGAGGTCTCTCTCCGATTCGGGAAGAAGAAGAGAATCCAAACGAAGGGCTCAAGAATTTACTTCTTGATGATGCATCTCCTTCCCAAAGGAGAACTCAAGAGCCTCCACCAAAGGAACGAGAAAGAAGTGAGTCTCCCGTCACCTCGGCGGAGATGGCTCCACGAAGATGGAGGGCTAAACGCTGTCCATCACCACCAAAGCGGAGAAGACCATCATACTCTTCTCCACGCCATAATTCAAAGAGGGATGAAAAAAATCAAGAGAAGAAAAAGGCGAGAAAGAGGACACCCTCTTCTCCATCTTCTTCATCCTCTTCCTCTTATGAAAGCTATGGTGAAGATGACAAAGATCAAGACAAGAAAAAGGCAAGAAAGAGGTTACCCTCTTCTCCACCTTCTTCAAATTCTTCACCTTCTGAAGAAAGTGATGGTGCAACCTTTGAACCATCAAAAAGAAGAGGCCATAGGAAATCCTATGCCGCATGGAAGAGGTCGTCCAAGCTGAAGAAATTCAAAGAGGGAGGGAAGAGCATCTCTTTCCTTACCTATGATGGCACCTTTGGTGCTACGGACAAAGTCTTGGCCTTTATCCACCAATTCAATGCGGCGATTGGAGATGAGGGCTTCAAAAGTCCGCCAGACAATGGTGGTCTAGCCTACGAGCCAACGGTGAAGCTCCACGAACATGGAAATCTTTAAGAGATTCCATTATGAAGCAGTTTTTGGCCACCGATGCCAAAGACAAAGTACTCACCGATGGCGAAGCTTAAAGCTCTCTCCCAATGAATCCATCCACAAATATCTAGACAAGTTTTGGGACCTACAACTCAAAGCCACTGTCTTCAAAAAGTTGGATTTTGGAGAGCAAAAGCAACAATTTTGTGCGGGCTTAACCAAAGAAATGGCGGAGTATGTCAACTCCCAAAGGCCACGTACCATATCGGCGGTAATACACCATACTATGGTGGCCTCTCGAATCAATTTCCAAACGGGGGCTAAAAGAAATAATAAGCCCCCGGAAAACAAGGGTTCCAATGAGACTAAGGGGAAGGACAATGTCCAAAAGTCTCCTAAGGGAAACTCCAACAAAGCTAAAGAGAAGGGAGTTTACAAAGGTAAGAATAAACTCTCTCCTGAAGGGCTTGAGCGTTATCGTAAGGATAACCGATGTTTCAAGTGCGGTGAACAAGGGCATGCGTACCGCGCTTGTCCCCAAAAGAACAACCGCCAAGATCCTCCTAGAGCTTCCTTGGTTGAAATCCAAGAGGAGGAGACTCACCAAACTCACCACAAAGGATCTCCTCTATGACATGCTTGGGGAAAGGTAAGAGAACATGATGCTTTTATTCTCTTTGACCCTGGTTCTACTCACAATTTTATATCTATGGAGTTAGCCACCAAGCTAGGCATACAATCCTACGAGATGGGAGATGTCCTACCCGCAGACAGTGCCTTCAAGGGGCAAGAAGCTTCAGTCACTCCCTTAATTGGGAAATTGAGGCTTCATGTCCAGGGCTATGTGGACAAAGAGGACTTCTTTATCTCTCCTCTCAAGCATCAGGATGTAATCCTAGGGGCACCATGGTTTGACCACCTGGCTGCCGATGTTAAATTTCCTGAAAGGAGAATCTCCCTTAAGTTTAGGGAAAAAGACATGTATATAGATGCTAAGGAAATGGGTAACACCATCCCCATTGTACATACACCAGCTTTCAACAAGTCAATAAAGAGCTCTATTTCCCTGTACATGATTTTTGTTAAAGATTCTCAAAATGAACCGAATGCTTGTACAAAAGAAAATAAAAGCAACCAAAAGGAATTAGAGTTATCCAATTTTCTCAAGGGGTTTCAAGATGTTTTTATTGACGACATCCCTTGTGAGCTACCTCCTAAACGAGGTAATGATGACCATGCAATTGAAATTCTTCCAGGAAGTTCACCGCCTAACAAACCTCCTTATAGAGTTTCTCAAGCTCAACAAGAGGAGATTATGCGGCAAGTGCATGAGTTAGTTGAGAAGGGTATGGTTAGGCCAAGCTCATCTCCATTTTTCTCCCCTGTGATGTTGGTGCAAAAGATATACGGCACATATCGTATGTATGTCGACTATAGAGCACTAAATAGGATCACTATCAAGAATAGGTTCCCCGTTCCACGAGTAGAAGAGCTATTTGATAAGCTACAAGGATCGACCTACTTCACTAGGATTGACCTAAAAAGTGGCTATCATCAAATAAGGATAGTTGATCAAGACATTGTAAAGACCGCATTTCGCACCACATTTGGTCTTTACGAATACATTGCCTTGACCAATGCACCAGCCATATTCAACCGCTTGATGGAGAAGCTGTTTAGGCCTCATCGAACCTTCACTAGAGTGTTCTTTGATGATACTATCATCTACTCTAATTCATTGGAGGAACACAAGCAACACCTCCAGGTAATATTTCAAGTTTTAAGAGAGAATAAACTTTATGTTAATCGAAAGAAAAGTGAATTTTTCTTGCAAGAGATTTAGTATTTAGGTTATATTATCTCTCAAGATGGCATCCAAATGGATCCATCTAAGTTAGAGGTAATAAAAGGATGGCCTAAACCAAGGAATCTTCTTGAACTAAGAAGCTTTATAGGTATGTGTGCATACTATAGACGCTTCATAGAAAAGTTCTCACTAATTGCGGGACCATTACATGACCTAACAAAGAAAAGCGTTAGGTATACATGGTCTGCTAAGGAGAACAATGCTTTCAAAAAGCTTAAAGAAAAGCTTATCTCTCAACCTGTGCTTACACTACCGGATCTCTCAAAACCATTTGAGGTCCAATGTGATGCTTGTGGTGATTGCCTTGGAGCTGTTTTGCTCCAAGAAGGGCACGCCATAGGCTATGAGAGTCGAAGGCTCGACCCTGTTGAGCAAGCTCTAGGCATATATGAAAAGGAACTCCTTGCAGTTCTACATGCCTTAGACTCATGGAAGCACTATTTATTGGGGACTCCTTTCATTCTGCGAACGGATCACCAAAGTCTTAAGTACTTCATGACGCAGACCAAGCTCTCCGACAAACAAATGAGGTGGGCAAATTTCCTTTCGCAATTTCATTTTCATATTGCTCACATTGCTGGCAAGCATAATCAAGTAGCTGATGCACTCTCAAGACGGCCGAGAGTGAATGCGGTTTCCATAGCAACTCACAATGATCTATCTTCAATGATAGATGAGTATGCTATTGATCCCGATTTTAGAGATGTGATTTCAGCCCTTGCATTAGGGAAGAAAGAAGAACCATTTACTTTACAAGATGGTTATCTTCTCTATGGCAATAGACTATGCGTTACTAACTCACTACGTGAGAAAGTAATGTATGAATCTCATGCTCCACCTTATGCGGGGCATAGAGGGATTCAATCTACCTTAAAGGGAATTGAAACATATTTCTATTCGCCTACCATGAAAGTGAACATACAAGAGTATGTTTCTAAACGTGTGGTATGCCAAAAGACAAAATTTGATAGAGGGAAGCAACTTGGATTGCTTCAACCCTTGCCAATCCCTAATTCACCATGGGAGAGCATATCCATGGATTTTATCTTTGGATTGCCTAAGTCTATCCATGGGAATACGGGAATATGGACGATAGTAGACAGGTTCAGTAAACAAGCTCATTTTATACCTGTCAAAAAGACTATCAAAGCCCATCAAATGGCAACCCTCTTCATTTCACAAATTTTCAAGTACCATGGCTTGCCAATGTCCATAGTGTCGGATAGAGATCCTAGAATGACTAGTAATTTCTGGAAGGGTCTCTTTGAGAATTTAGGGACAAGGCTAAACTTCTCTTCGGCCTATCATCCACAAACGGATGGCCAAAGTGAAATAGCTAACCTAACCATTCTCGATCTACCAAAAGCCTATGTAACGGAAGTATCAAAGATCCCAATGGGAGAAGTACTTACCCTTAGTGGAGTATGCTTACAATAACACTGTACATACTTCCACGGGAAAAGCACCTTTCAAGGTAATTGAGGGAAGATCAAAAAGTCCCTTGCTACTTAAAGTACATGGGAAGATCTTCGCTGCAAATGAGTACAGCCGAGACCTACAAGAATCTTTCCAAAAGATTAAGGATGCTATCTCTATCTCACAGCAAAGGCAAAAGGCTGCTGCTGACAAGCACAAAAGAGCCCAAGCCTTTAAAGAAAATGATTGGGTCTTGTTAAAGTTTCCCAAGGCTCGATTAAGGCACACGACGGGCAAGAATCCTATGGGCCACCAAAAGTACTATGCTAAACTAGCAAAAAGGTACTATGGTCCCTTTCAGATTCTTAGGCCAATCAATGAGATGGCCTATCAGCTCAAGTTGCCCAATCATTGGCTCATACACAATGCTTTCCATGTGAGCCTATTAAAGCCTTACAAAGGAGAGCCACCTCAAGAACCAACTATTGAAGACCCGCTAGAGATCGAGGACCAAGAGGAGGTGTTGTAGCCCGAGTCCATTCTCCGAAATGAAGACAAGGTACTAAGAGGCGGTAAGACTATCCGACAATATCTTATTAAGTTTCAGAATTATCCTTTTGAAGATGCTAGATGGATGCAAGGCATACAATTAAAGGATAACCTAAACCTTGTCAATGCTTACAATGCTTCCCAAGAGTAAGCAAATGTACAAAATGTTAAAAATGAACAAAGTTTTTGTCTTATAAGACTTTCTTTTTCTTTATTGTGCACAAAAATGAAGTAGTATGCATGCTTAGATCAAGTTTGCAGAGACGACGTCTCCCAAACACCAAGTAGAGCTTATCACTCTACTATGGAAGACTGATAGGACTAATGTGCAGACATGCTTGCGGCAGCCTCAGGCTCTCAAGCGCCAAATGGACTAGTCATCCATTGTGGAATGATGTCGTAGGGTAACATAGGGATCCTCTACCCGCTAAGAAAAGGACTCATGAATATGCTTTATCTTCTCTACACCATAGTCGAGGACGACTATGATTTCAAGAGAGAGGTAATGTCATAATAATCAATATCTAATTCTCCTAAATGATTTTCTCATATTAAACTGATCATTTAATGTGGGGAAGTGCCAGGGAGAAAAAGCTAGAATATTGGTTAAGCTAGCAGACCGGCCACAGTAGGGATCCAAAGGAGGGAAAATAGGGATCCAAATGGGGGGCCATCTGCAAAAGAGCCATGTGCAACAATGGGCTAAAAAGACCCTAAGGTTCAGCCCATTAAGACTTCCAAAATGCTAAGGTTCCAAAATTCAAAGGTTGTGTCCAAAGGTCAACCTTAGGGGAATTGGATGCTTTGTGTGCTCTCCAAAGTCTTTGCATATCCCTACATGGGAGGGGGCGAGCCCTTCTGCTAGGGGATGAGAGAGAAAGTCACACACACACACACACACAAGCTCCCTTTACACAAAGGGAATGAGGGACACATGTCAGCTCCCTAGGCCAGATGCCCACAAGGTGTGCCCAGTTTCTATTGGATGACCCTTGAAGTGGACCAATGAGAATCAAGCTAGAGTAAATCTAGTTTAATTAATTTAAAAACATTTAATAAAAGAAACCAATGAGAATTAAGTCTCCTAGAAGACTATTGGGCAGTCTCCCAAGGGGTCCAATGAGCATTCAAGAGCCCAATGGCTTGCCTGATTCCTATTGTCCAGGAGGCAAAGGGGTCCAATGAGAGTTTTATTTAATTATTTAATTACCTAAAGCTCTCACAAAAGGGGAAAGGTGGACACATGTCAAAAGGCTATCACTTATGCTGCTTAATTGTGATTGGCTTGACTTGGGGAGGGCCAATGAGGCTAGAGCAAGAGCAAATAGCAAGGGGGCTCACCCAAGAGAGAGGGGGGGCTGATTTTTGCAAGGCATTATCACACACACACTCACACAATATCATGTGTGAGGAAAGAAAAGACTATCTCTTCCCAAGCTTTAATGGAGAACTCATCACCTACTCCACGCTTGTAAGATAGAAGCCTACATCAACACTCTCTTGGCATGTGGATGCAAATCCAACCAAGAGCCAAGCTTCAATGCATGCTCATCTCCTCTACCAAGCTAATTACTAAGCTAAGATATGCTAATATGAGTGATTATGTGAGGAGATGTACATCTTTCTCCTAAGATACTCCTTCTTCCTCTCAATCTACTCTCATACCCTGCTAGCTCTCACCATCTTCGAAGGTGTGTGAGGTCTTGGGTCTGAGAACGAGGATAATTCAAGTTGTGTTTGCTAAGTGTTTTGTTTAGTGCATGAAGCTTTCATCTTCATTGCCCTAGCTAGTCTTGAAGGAACACAAAGAATTGTATTGTACAATGTCTCTCTTGATGGGAGAAACCATAATACAAAGACTTTTGGAGGGGGGACCGGCTCCATGCAAATCCGTTCCTCAAATGTTGTCATTAGCTTAATTTCTCCCTCTTTTGAAAGTATTACCGATGCTATCTAACTAGGTGTTATGCTTTTTGTTGCTCTCTCCACCCAAGCACTCTTGTAATTCTCATTAGGAATCTATTTGAATGAAATGCCCACTATGTTCATGCTCATTTCCACTACACACAAGTTATTAGGCCATTAAATGTTGCAACTATAAACCTCTGAATGCAGCAATGAAGACGGATCACTTTCCCCTCCCATCCCAGGATGAAATCTCAATGAGGTGGCGGATCACGAGCGATACACAGTCTGCGATGGCTACTCAGGATACTTCCAAATTAGCATTGCGGAAGAGGACCAGAAGAAGACAACCTTCATCACACCTTGTGAATGCTTTGCTTATAGAGTGATGCGTTTTGGCCTCACCAACGCTCCGGCCACATTTCAGCGCTATGTCACTTTTGTCTTCCAACCCTACTTTGGAACGTTAATACGGGTTTTTATAGATGATTTTTGCATCTATAGTTCACGAGCCCTCCATCTAAGTAAGGTCTATGATGGCTTAACCAGGCTGCAAACCTTGGGTGGCCAGCTCAACGTGGATAAGTGTCACATTGGCAAAAGCAAAGTTACACTACTTGGCCATGTAATTTTAGCAAAAGGGATTGAGGCTGATCCTAGAAAGATTCAAGCTATGGTATCATTGTCATCACCCACCACCGCTAAGCAATTGGTTTCTTTCCTTCAGAAGGTAAGATACTTAAGCAGGTTCATTCACTTGCCATCTCAAGTGGTCCTCCCTCTACACAAGTCACCCAGAGGGATGTCTTCTAATGGAGTGAAGAAAATGAGCAACAATTTACCGAGGTGAAGCAATACCTAGCCACACTTCCCACCATTTCACCCCCCAAGTGGGACGAGCCATTTTATGTGAACCCCAGTGTAGGAAGTGATACACTCAGAGCCGTACTAATGCAAAAGGACCCCCAAACTTCTTTCATTCGTCCTATTTACTTCTCTAGTCATGTCATGACCCCATCAGAAAAGGGATTCACCAAAGTAGAACACATGGTTCTTGCACTAATGTTTGCTACCACAAAGTTCCGCTCCTATCTCCTGCCTAGGCGCTTTGTAATTCTCACAATGGAGGAGGTCTTTCCATATGTAATGTAACACATAGATGTGTCATCTAGGATCTCTAAATGGTTGGTTAGATTACAAGAGTTTGACTACACCATGCAAGTAGAAAACTCCACCAGGGCTAGTATAGCGGGAATTCTTAGTCATCACCATTATGAGAAGAATCTGAAGGTCAACACGGAAGCAAAAGAAGAAATGCCAATGGTAGAAAGTCCTAAGCTAGAAGGAGCTCACTCTATTTTCTTTGACGAAGCATCCAAGAGAACAATGGACCAGTCTGCAACTGGCATAGTCATTTTTAATGAGAAATAGGAAAGGGTATTCTCCATCGGGCAATTATTACACTCCCACTCCAACAATGAAGCAGAGTATGTAGTTTTAATTCTTGGGCTGGAACAGTGTATCTCAGAAGGAATTCAACGCCTAATTGTTTTTGGCGATGCTTTGCTTTTGATAAGACGGATTAATGGCACTTGGGATTGTAAAAATCAGGTTTTACTTGGTCAACTACACCAAGTTAAGGATCTTCTAAGGAAGTTTGAAGCAATGAAATTATTTCATGTCGCTAGAGCAAAATATCTCGAGGCAGATGCTTTGGCCAAAGAAAGAATACAAGACGTTCCCGTAAGAGCAATCAAACTAAAACTACCCCTCTTTCAAGGTAGTGATGCTATGCCTAATATTATTAACTTTCTAGATACATGAGAATGTCCGAAAGGGTACACCAAAGGCCAAAAACCGTGGTTGGTAAGAAAGGCTACCAGATACCACCTTGTAAACAACCACTTGTATTGTAAGGGCAAGGATCAGATTCTCAGGCAAGTGCCAACCTCCAGTGAGATCACAGAGGTAATTTCAAGTTTCCATGATGGCGTATGTGGCGGTCATTTTGCTTTAGATATCACCACTAGGAAGATTCTACAGATAGTATACTATTGGCCTAGTTTGAACAGGGATGTACACCATTAGTGTAAAACATGCAAGGCTTGTCAAGTGGCTAGTGATCGCACACTAACCTATGAGCCATAGACTCCTATCATCTCGTATAGTCCATTTGAGAACTGGGTAATAGACGCAATTGGTCATTTACCAAGGGCCCACTCAGGTAAACTGTACATCATAGTGGGTGTAGAATACATGACCCGATGGGCGGAAGCAAGAGCCACCACCCGCATTACAGCCCAAGAGATAGCAAAGCTCGTATGGTCCATTTGAGAACTGGGTAATAGACGCAATCGGTCATTTACCAAGGGCCCACTCAAGTAAACTATACATCATAGTGGGTGTAGACTACATGACCCGATGGGCGGAAGCAACAACCACCACCCGCATGACAGCCCAAGAGGTAGCAAAGCTCATTTTTTAGCACATCTATTGCCGTTTTGGCACTCCTCTAGAGATAATATCAGATAGGGGACCAGGTTTCAGAGGCAATCTGGTGGGAGAACTGATGAAAAAGTTAGGCATCACATGCCGACATTCCACACCATACTATCCACAGTGTAATGGCCTAGTAGAAACGATAAACAGAATGATTTGCAAAATCATCACAAAACAGGTGAACAATCACATAGGAGACCGAGATAAACATCTCATGGCATCTCTATGGGCCTACCGAATGACGTTCCGAACATCATTAGGTTTCACCCCTTTCCATCTAGTTTATGGGAAGGAGGAAATTTTGCCCATTGAGGTACAGATAGCCAGCTTACGAATCTTGGCTAGCCAAATACAGTGCCCAATTGTAAATATCCGCAACCACATCCTAGATCTGGAAATACTCCAACTAGATAGGGAAGAAGCAATCAGTCACTATGCAACGCAGGCAGAACGACACCGGCTCACCTTCAATCAAGGGCTTAAAGAAAAGGTCCTGAAAACGACAACAGATTTGACACTAGGAAGGACAAGAAATCTCAACCTAGATGGGAGGGACCATTCATTGTCAAAAAGCGTTATGACAATGGCAATTATAAGTTGATGGAAGCAGATGGGAGAATTCACAAGACTAGAGTCAATGGATGGAGACGGAAAAGGTATTTCTTTAGGTTTCATCCAGAGTTCATGCTAGACATTCTAGAAGAGGGAGAACCCTCTAATTCTACAACTAAAGATGCATAGGAAGGGCTAGAAGCATGAATACCTCTAGCCAGATGGAAGGGCTAATGACGTCCGGTTTTCGAAACCGCGACCGCGAGAACCACACCCTAAGGAAGGGAATGCATATTACCAAAGAAAAAAAAAAAAAAAAAGAAGTTCTTTACCATTCAACCCACCCCCCCCCCCCCCCCCAAGCTTAACCACTAGCGGGGTGCCGCCAGTTTGGCCACACCCCTCCATTATCGCCAGAAGACGGACTCACTCTCTCCTACTGCTCGGCTCCACCAATATTCTCTCTCTCCTACTCTACCGCTGCATCACCCAGCCCGGTGGGCGCGTAAGACACTGGTGCCTCTATCACACCCTCCGGCGGGCCGCCACAGATATTGTATATTCTTCCTCTCTCTCTTCCAAATATTCTTTCTCTCTCTACATCTGCTCATCCACACCCTCTAGCAGGCCGTCTATTCCCATTTTTCCCCTCATCCACATTCCACTGGCCTTATACCCCCCCCCCCCCCCTGTTTTCTTTCTGGCGGACCACTGGCCTAACACCCCCTCTCCCCTATCATCACTTAACTCTAGCTCTCTCTCTCTCTCTCTCTCTCTCTCTCTCTCTCTCTCTCTCTCTCTCTCTCTCTCTCTCTCTTGGAAGCGGTCCCGCAGGCCTTAGAGGATGCCCTCTCTCTCTCTCTCTATCCACTCTCTCCCTCTCTCTCTCCCACCCCTATCCTCTCACCCCCCCCCCCCCCCCCCCCCCCCCCCCACCACCTCACACCTCTCCTCACATTCTCTTGTACCATAGCAAGAACCACCGCTAGGCATAAAATCTCTCTCTCTATATCCCATCCCTCCCCTCTGGTTTACCAATCTAACCCCCCCCCCCCCCCCATTCTTGGCGTCTGTTGGTCCGCCGCTCACGCTCGTCCTTGCGCAGTCCGGACCCAGCCCATGGAGGGCGCCGATTGAAGCCCCATCACCCACCCCCCACACCCCCCACCCCCCCCCCCCCCCCCCCCCCCCCCCCCCCCCCCCCCCTCTCTCCACACCTCTCCCTCTCACCCATGCTATGCGCGCACCCTGCTTGGTCCGCAACTCACATTCTCTCTCTCGCTCTCTCCGTAGCCAGCACATATGCAGGCGTTGCGTTCATAACACACACACACACACACACACACACACACACACCCGCTCTCTCACACACACACCCTAGCACACACACCCTCTCTCTCTCTCCCCCCCCCCCGCCTCTGCTGCAGCAGGTCCGAATTTACAAAAAAGAAAACAACAAAGTATATATATTGTTATATATATAATACCCCACCCCCCCGTTCCCACGCACACACATACAAAATATATACACACACACACAACAATACATATACATATTCACACACGCACCCATACATACACACACACACACACATATTCACACACACACCCATACATACACACACACACACACACACGCATAAATGCACACACATAAAAAAAAACCAAAAAAACGGAGGATCTTACGACTAAAACACCATCAACAAAGGAGGACGGCCCGAATCAGGCGACACCGACAACAAAAAGAACAAAGGCGCCGTAGGCATGCCCGGGACGACCCCGAAAAGATGTACATGCTACACCGGGCACCGGAAAGCTTCCACTCACTCGCATCACGCGACCTTGACACCATTTTCAGTAAACCTTAGGTTATTACCATCATTTTTCAGTTTTCCCAAGCCTTGTAAAAATTTCCAATTTGTAATTCCCTTTCTCTAGGTGATGGTCACAAAGGCCCACCTAGAAGTTTTTATTTTAAATAACTCCCAAGACAAAGAAAGCGTCAACCACACCAGGCCCACCGCCTTGCTTTGTCTCCCCGATTAGCTTACCTTAATCAAACCGGGATTACCCTAATCCAAGCAGCCAACACCTATAAAAGGGCCTTGAGAGGTCACTATCAGGGGGGGGCAGTTCATGAGAGGTCAACACTTGGTAGAGTTTTAGTGGGAGGAATTGACGCTATTGGCATCATGGGGAGGGGACTTGTGTGATGGTTTGTTTTGGGAATTGCATCTTGTAAAGGGAGCTACGTCCACCTCTCGAATCCAATGGCCGATGCGCACACACACACACATTGTTGGTAGCAAGTTTCACATCACCGAGTCGTTTCTAGAGAAAGAACCAAGTAGATTCACCATCTCTTCTCCCTATCTCTCTATCACCATGGTGTGTCGCCTCGTGGGAAGGAAGGTCATTGTAAATACTGCAGGAAATAATTCTCCCTCACACCCTCGAGGGTTTTCATCATTTGTCAATTCTGTGTGTGTGTGTGTGTGTGTGTGTGTGTGTGTAAGTTTGCGGTGTCCACATCACCGTGGTCTGCGTCCTAGCCGCTCAAAGCTAGGTAGTGCCCCATTTTTTATTTACCGTGATCGACTCGAGGCGTGCATTGGCTCCCGACGTTTTAGAGGCAGTCGAGGTCCGGGTATCGTTTTGCTCTCGTCATCATCATCATTTTCAATGAGAAAGGTATTCTCTATTGGGCAGTTACTACACTCCCACTCCAACAATGAAGTAGAGTAGGCGGCCTTAATTCTTAAATTAGAAAAATGTCTTTTGCAAGGGTTTCAACACCTAAATGTGTTTGGTGATGCCAGGCTCTTGATAAAGCAGATAAATGGAAGTTGCATTTGTAAAAATCACGTTTTGCTTGGCCAATTACGCCAAGCTAAAGATCTTTTAAGGAAGTTTGAAGCAGTGCAACTATTTCATGTCCCTAGGGTAGAAAATCAAGAAGCCGATGCTTTAGCCAAAGAAAGAATACAAGATGTTCCCGTAGGAGCAATCAAACTGAAGTTGCCCCTCTTTCAGGGTAGCGATGCTATTCCTGATATCATTAGCTTCTTAGATACAAGGGAATGTCCTTAAGGGTATACCAAGGGCCAAAAACAATGGCTTTTCCTAGAGGCAACAAGATACCACCTTATAAACAGCACCTTGTACTACAAGGGCAAAGACCAGATCCTCAAGCGAGTGCCAATCTCCAATGATAACATGGAGGTAATCTCAAGTTGCCATAATGGTTTTTGTGGAAGCCACTTTGCTCTAGATATTACTAGTAGGAAGATTCTACATGTAGGATTCTCTTGGCCTAGCCTGAACAAGGATGTGCATCATTGGTGTAAAACATGCAAAGTTTGTCAAGTATCCAATGATCGAGCATTAATCTATGAGCCACAAACTCCTATCATCTCATATGGTCCGTTTGAGAAGTGGGAAATAGAGGAAATTTGTCCTTTACCAAGGGCCCAGTCATGTAGATTGTGCATTCTAGTTGGCGTAGAATACATGAACCGATGGGTAGAAGCAGCAGCCACCACATGCATTACAACCCAAGAAGTGGCGAAGTTCATATTTGAGCACATTTGTTGCCAATTTCACACACCTCTAGATATAGTATTTGATAGAGCAGTCACCACACACATTACAGCCTAAGAAGTGGCGAAGTACATATTTGAGCACATTTGTTGCCGCTTTGGCACACCTCTGGAGATAATATCTGATAGAGGACCAGATTTCAGAGGTGACTTGGTGAGAGAACTGATGAAAAATTTAGGCATTACACGTCGACACTCCACCCCATACTATGCACAATGCAATGGTCTAGTGGAAAAGGTAAACGACATGATCTACAAGATCATCACAAAGACAGTGAATAACCACACAAGTGATTGGGATAAACATCTCATGGCTGCTCTTTGCCCCTATCGCACGACATTCCAAACATCACTAGGTTTCACCCCTTTTCATCTAGTATATGGAAAGGAGGCTATTATACCCATTGAGATACAGATAGCTGATTGCGAGTCATGGCTAGATAGTTACAATGCCCAATTGCCCATCTCTGCAACCATATCTTGGATCTAGAAAGACTTCAGCTAGATAGGGAAGATGCGATCAACCAATATACAATGCAAGCAAAACAATGCCAACTCACATTCAATCAAGGGCTTAAGGAAAAAGTTATAAAGAAAGGCATGCTAGTGTTGAGATACGACAATAGATTCAACACTAGGAACGATAAGAAGTTTCAGCCCAGATGGGAAGGACCATTCATCATCAAAACGCGATACACCAATGGTAGCTACAAATTGATGGAAGAAAATGGTCAAATTCACAAGACTAGAGTCAATGGATGGAGGGTAAAAAGGTACTTCTTAAAGTTAGACCCAGAGTTCATGCTAGATATCCTAGAGGAGGGAGAACCCTCCAAATTAGCTTCCAAAGAATCAGAAGCAAAGCTAGAGGCATAAATGCCTCTAGCACAAAGGGGAGGGCTAATGATAGCCGGTTTTCAAAAATCAAATAAAGAAGAAGAAAAAACTTTTCTTTTTTCCCTCTGCCCGAAGCATCGCAACACATCCTGCAATATCAACAATACCCTGGCCAACTAGGGTTCCATGAGTGGCACATTTCTCAGCCCTTCATCCACAACTATAGAAGACCTCGAGTAGCCCTGCTAAGCACTTTGAAAGAAAGGGAAATAAGATGTCTTCTAGGCTCTCCATGCAAAGAGGGAGTTGCCTGCTCCTTTCAAACTCTTCCCATGATCTCTTGGGCAATAAAATCTCCATCTCTTTATATCCACCCCTAGGGGTACCATCCAATGCAATGAATTCAACTCTCTTGCCCCTGCTAATCCATGGTGTGACTTGCTCCAAGCAAACAAATCTTTAAAAAAAATAAAAAAAATGGAGGATGACGGGCTCAACTTGGCTGCGACCACCCCGGTGGTTTTCAAACCCCCTCCCTTGTGCTCCATAGGGGGCCCTTCTCAATCCCCTCCTCTCATCAAGCGTGCGGAGTGAAGCCGAGGTCTCACCCCCAGTCACGGTATATGGCTCTGTCCACTGCCGTCAACACCCACCCACGCCTGGCCCGCCGTTGTCATCACCCCATGCTATTTTTCTTGGCATGGCCCTTGTCAACATAGCGTGGCCTAGCAATGCCTATCTGTAAACACACCCTCTCCCTCGCTCTCCTTGTCGTCACCTACAGCATGACACGCCTACACACACTAGCACACTCACTCTCTCTCATACACACCGTTCACCATCCCTTTCTCTCACCTTCTAAGGCCACGAGCCAATACACACACTCACCCACCACACACACACACACTCTCGCCTTCACTTTCAGCCTCCCTATCTCTCTTGCGCACCCCCTCACACGCTCTCTCTTGCCCCCCCTCCCGTTGACTCTCCCTCACTCTATGTCGTTACCAGCCCAAGTGGACACAGAATCTCTCTCTCTCTCTAAGCACCCAACACACACACTCTCAGTCTCTCTCCCCACTATCACCCACTCACTAAGTCTCTATCTCTCTTCCCCCCTCTCACCCACTCACTCACCTCCCTCTCTCGTTTAGCCTCCTTTCCTGTGTCGACATAAGCCGCGGGCCACAAGTCTCTCTCTCTCTCTCTCCTGTTTTCACTACACTGACGCACACACATACCCACCCATACCTACACGCACACACACCCCACCTCAGCCAACACTCCCGATCTCTTGCTCTCTCTCACTCTCGCCACCCTCTCTCTCTCTCGTTCTCTATTCATCCATGTAAAAAGATCTCTCTTTTCTTTTGTTCCCACACACGAAGACTTACCGACATACCTACACACACACACACCCACAAACACTCACATACACACTTCCGTTCTATGTAGAAAATGTCTCTCCCTTAACCTATACACACACACACACTTACCATACATACAACACACTCACATAGCTTATACACGCTCACAATTACATAGACACTACATGCTTATACGCATACACACACTTTCAAAAAAACACATGCACGCCATACGCACGCACAAGAAAGAAAAAACGAAAGAACTTGAGATTGACACCTAAACACGACAAAAGAAGAAACACCAAAATCACGTGAAAGCAGCATCAAGTCAAAGATTGATGCCTAAGGCATGCCCTAGCCGGCTTCGAAAGTGACGAACACGCTACAGCGATGCACCACCAAAGCCCACCTTTCATCGACATCTCGTTCACGACGCATCTCCGTAGTAAACATCCGTAGGGTAATATATTTTTCCCATTTTCAAGCCAAAAACCTTGTATGAAAAAACCAATTATATATTCCCACTTCTCTCTAGGTGATGGTCACAAAGGCCCACCTAGGAGATTTCATTTTAAAGTTCTCATAAAATAAAGCAATAGTCAACCATCTGGGACCCTGCCCCTTGCTTTGTCTCTCCCGATTAGGGCCCTAACCTAATCAGATTATCCTAAACTAATACAGCATGCACCTATAAAACAACAGTAAGAGGTCACTATCAGAAGGGACGAGCATTTTGGGCAACAGCCGGGCACTTGGGGGTGGAGCACTTGGGAGTTAGCACTTCAGAAGAAACCCATGCACACAGTGACTCCAAGGATTTCCACATACAAGAGTAGGGTCTCCATACATATGGAATTCTCCCTAGAGAACACACTATAGGATCTCTCTTGCTCTATCTCTATCTCTCTCCCTCTCTCTGTCACCACGATTGCCATCTCGCCAAAGCTAAGGTTTCTATAAATACCACTTGAATCAAGATTTCCCTCACATCTCGAGGGGTTTTCATCATCTATGTCTACGTCTCTGTCTTCTCTCTCTCTCTCTCTCTCTCTCTCTCTCTCTCTCTCTCTCTCCCTCTCTCTCTCTCTCTCTCTCTCTCTCTCTCTCTCTCTCTCTCTCTCTATGGTGTGCAGTATTAGTGCTACCTTAATCAATACAGTCCGCATCCTAGCCAATAAAAACTAGGTGGTGCCCCCTGTTCACTTCCGGTGATAACTTTGGCGTGCAGGGTCTTGGCGTTGAGGCCGTCGGGGTCCGTTTTGTGCTTTGCGCTTGTCGATTCATACACTACACGCATACGCATATGCACACAATCATGTACGCACCAACAACGCACACACACAGGATGCACAAGAAGAAGAAAAGAAGCAAAAAAGATGGACGATGATGCATCCACAAGCGGACCAAAATCATACAATGGAGACAACGATTTAAAGAAAAATGTCGACCCAAGGCACGGAAGTGACAAACGTGCTACACGGATGCACCAGTGAAGCATATGATTCACCGGCAATTTATCCACCATGCACTTTTTTGATAAAACAACCCGTAGGACAATCTATTTTCCTTTTTTCTAGCAAAGCTTTGTAAAATAACCATTTGTATATTGCCACCTTTCTTTAGGTAATGGTCACAAAGGCCCACCTAGGAGATACAATTTTAAAATTCTCCTTAAAAAAGCAGGGGTCAACAATCTGGGACCTAGCTCCTTTCTTTGTCTCTCTTGATTAGGGCCTAAGACTAATCATATTATCCTAAACTAAGCAAGCCTGCACCTATCAAACATCACTGAGAGGTCACTGAGAGGGGCTCAACACTTGAGAGGAAAGCCATGCACACAATGACTTCAAGGGTTGCTATGGACAGGAGTGGGATCTTGGCACACATGATTTTTCCCAAGAGAACACACTATAGGATCTCTCTCTCTCTCTCTCTCTCTCTCTCTCTCTCTCTCTCTCTCTCTCTCTCTCACCATGGTCTCCACCTCGCCAAAACGAAGGTTTCTATAAATACCACCTTGCATAAAGTTTTTCCTCACATCCCGAGGGGTTTTCATTAGCTACGTCTACATCTCTCTCTCTCTCTCTCTCTCTCTCTCTCTCTCTCTCTCTCTCCAATGTGCAGTACTAGTGCTACCTTAGTTACTATTTTCCGCATCCTAGCCACTCAAAGCTACGTGGTGCTCCATGTTCACTTCCCGTAACGAGCTCGGCGTGCACGGTCTTGGCACTGAGACCGTTGGGGTCCGTTTTGCGCTTCGTGCTTGTCAATACATACACTACACGCGTATGCACACACACACAATCATCCTAGATTTCGCAGAGGAGAGAGAACCCTCCAACTCAGCTGCCATAGAATCAACAACAAAGCTAGAGGCATAAATGCCTCTAGCACAAAGGGGAGGTCTAATGTAGCCGGTTTTCAAAAATCAGAAAAAAGAAGAAGAAAAAACGTTTCTTTTTTCCTCCGCCCGAAGCATGGTGAGATGTTCGGCAGGATAAAAAATACCCTGGTCAACTAAGGTGCCATGAGTGGCACATTTCTCAACCCTTCATCCACAACTATAGAAGACCTCGAGTAGCCCTACTAAGCACTTGGAAAGAAAGGGAAATAAGATGTCTTTTAGGCTGTCTATGCAAAGAGGCAGTTGCCTGCTCCAATCAAATCCTTCCCATGATCTCTTGGGCAATAAAAACTCCAGCTCTTTAAATCCACCCCTAGGGGTACCATCCAATGCAATGACTTCAACTCTCTTGTCTCTTGCCACTGCTAATCCATGGTGTGACCTGCTCCAAGTGAACATTTTTAAAAAAAATAAAACATCTAAATGGAGGATGACGGGCTCATCTTGGCCGCCACCACCCCGATGGTTTTCAACCCCCCGCCCTCGCGCTACATAGGGGGACCTGCTCAATCCCCTCTTGTTGTCAGGCGTACGGAACGAAGACCATGTCTCACCCCCCAGTCACGGCATACAGCTCTGCCCCCTGCCGTCAACACCCACCCACACCCGGCCTACCGTTGTTGGCACCCTAGTTGTTCTTCTTGGCATGGACCTTGTCGACATAGCGTGGCCTCGCAGCCCCTATCTGCAGACGCACCCTCTCCCTCGCTCTGCTTGTCATCACCTGCAGCATGACACGCCTACACACACAAGCACACTCACTCTCTCTCTCATACACACCATTCACCATCCCTCTCTCTCACCTTCTGAGGCCGCGAGCCGATACACACACTCACCCACCACACACACACTCTTGCCTTCACCCTTAGCCTCCCTATCTCTCTCTCCCACCCCCTCACACGCTCTCTCTCTCTCTCCCCCCTCCCATTGGCTCTCCCCCTCTCTCATTGGCTCTCCCCCTCTCTATGTCGTTACCAGCCCAAGAGGGCACAGAATCTCTCTCTCTCTCTAAGCACCCACCACACACACACACTCTCAGTCTCTCTCCCCACTATCACCCACTCACTCAATCTCTCTCTCTCTTCCCCCCTCTCACTCACTCACTTCTCTCCCTCGTTTAGCCTCCTTTCGTGTGTCGGCATCAGCCACGGGCCACAAGTCTCTCTCTCTCCTATTTTCCCTAAACACGCACACAAACACACCCACCCGTCCGTACACACACACACACACCCCACCTCAGCCAACGCTTCCCATCTCTTGCTCTCTCTGCATCTCTCACTCTTGCCATGCACTCTCTCGCGTTCTCTATTCAGCCATGTAAAAAAAAACTCTTTTTTTTGTTCCCAAACACACACATTTATTGACATACCTACACACACCCACACCCACACCCACAAACACTTACATACACACTCTCCCTCTATGTACGAAATCTCTCTCCCTTAGACCATTCACACACACACACACTTACCATACAAACAACACACTCACATAGCACATACATTCTCACAGTTACATACACACTACATGCTTATGCGTGCACACACACTTTCAAAAAAACACATGCAAGCCATACACACGCACAAGAAGGAAAAAATGAAAGAACTTGACATCGACGCCTAAAAATGACAAAAGAAGAAACACCAAAATCATGCAAAAGCAGCATCAAATTGAAGATTGACGTGAAAGGCATGCCTCGGCCGGCCCCGAAAGTGACGAACATGCTACACCAATGCACTAGCAAAGCCCTCCTTTCACCAGCAACTCGTCCATGATGCATCTCCGTAGTAAACATCTATAGGGTAATCTATTTTTTCCATTTTCAAACCAAAAACCTTGTATAAGAAAACCAATTATATATTGCCACCTCTCTTTAGGTGATGGTCACAAAGCCCACCTAGGGGATATCATTTTAAAGTTCTCATAAAACAAAGCAATGGCCATGGCTTTCTCCTCTATTGGTGCGCTAGTGCGATGTTCCTCTTCTTAAATTTCCTCCATCTCCAACTAGGAGATGTCAACCATCTGGGACCGAGCCCCTTGCTTTGTCTCTCCCGATTAGGGCCCTAACCTAATCAGATTATACTAAAGTAATGGAGCCTGCACATATAAAACAACATTGAGAGGTCACTATCAAAAGGGACAGCAACACTTGGAGCATTTTGGTCAACACTCGGGCACTTGGGGGTGGAGCATTTGAGAGCTAGCACCTGAGAAGAAAGCCATGCACACACACTAACTCCAACAATCGCCACACATAAGAGTAGGGTCTCCATACATAAGAAATTATCCCTAGAGAATGCACTATAGTCTCTTTCTTGCTCTATCTCTCTCTCTCTCTCTCTCTCTCTCTCTCTCTCTCTCTCTCTCTGTCACTATGGTCTCCATCTCGCCAAATCTAAGGTTTCTATAAATACCACTTGAATCAAGATTTCTCTCACATCTCGAGGGGTTTTCATCATCTATGTCTACGTCTCTCTCTCTCTCTCTCTCTCTCTCTCTCTCTTTCGGGGGGTTCACTATGTGTAAAACTACCATATCATGTGCGTTCAAGACATGTTTGTAAAACCCCTTATCTGTGAATTTTGTTAAGAATATAATGTACCCTTTTCTGTTAAAATATGTAAGTTTTTTTCAAATTTGAAAAAATAATGCCCTTCTTTATATATATTTTTGTAAGTTTCAAGAACTTTAAATACCCTTCTGTTGAAATCACATGATAGGTTACATTTTTATTAGGTGACCTCTCTCTCTCTCTCTCTCTATCTATGTTGTGCGGTATTATTGCTACCTTAATCAATATTGTCCGCATCCTAGCCACTCAAAGCTAGATGGTGCCCCTTGTTCACTTCCCGTGACGAGTTCGGCGTGCACGGTGTTGGCGTTGAGGCCGTCGGGGTTCGTTTTGTGCTTTGTGCTTGTCAATACATACACTACATGCATACACACATGCACACGATCATGTACGCACCAACAACGCCTACACACAGGATACACAAGAAGAAGAAAAGAAGCAACAAAGAAGGACAAGACCACATCCACAAGCAGACCAAAATCATGCGATGGCGACAACACTTTAAAGAAAGACGCCGAAGGCATGCCCCAAGGCACGGAAGTGACAAATGCGCTACACTGATACACCAATGAAGCCTACGGTTCACCAGCAACTCATCCACGTCGCACTTCTTCGGTAAAACAAACCGTACAACAATCTATTTTCCTTTTTTTGAGCCAAGCTTTGTAGAAAAAATGTTTTCCTTTTTTCGAGCCAAGCTTTGTAAAAAAACCATTTGTATATTGCCACCTCTCTCTAGGTGATGGTCACAAAGGCCTATCTAGGAGATATCACTTTAAAATTCTCCTTAAAAAAAGCAGGGGTCGACAATTTGGGACCTAGGTCCTTGATTTCTCTCTCCTGATTAGGGCCCAAGACTATTCATATTATCCTAAACTAAGCAAGCGTGCACCTATAAAAGAGCACTGAGAGGTCGCTATCGGGGGGTAAACACTTGAGAGGGAAGCCATGCACACACCCTGACTCCAAGGGTCGCTACGCACAGGAGTGGGATCTCCGCACACATGAATTTTCCCTAGAGAACGCACTATATCTCTCTCTCTCTCTCTCTCTCTCTCTCTCTCTCTCTCTACGATGTGCAGTATTAGTGCTACCTTAGTTACTATTGTATGCGTCCTAGCCACCCAAAGCTAGGTGGTTCTCCATGTTCACTTCTCGTGACGAGCTCGGCGTGCACGGTCTTAGCGTTGAGGTCGTCGGGGTCTATTTTGTGCTTCACGCTTGTCAATACATACACTACACTCATACACACATGCACACAATCATGTATGCACCAACAACACACAACATGGCATGCCACAAGAAGTAGAAAAGAAGCAACAAGAAAGGATGATGATGCATCCACAAGCGGATCAAAATCACGTGATTGGCGACAACTATTTATAGAAAGATGCCGAAGGCATGCCCTAAGGCACCGAAGTTACAAATGCGCTACATCAACGCACCAGTGAAGCCTACAGTTCATTAGCAATTCATACACGATGCACTTCTTTGCTAAAACAACCCTAAGGAAAATATACTTTTCTTTTTCCAAGTCAAGCTTTGTAGAAAAAACCATTTGTATAGTGCCACCTCTCTCTAGGTGATGGTCACAAAGGCCCACCGAGGAGATATCATTTTGAAATTCTCCTAAAAAAGCAGGGGTCAACCATCCTTGACCCAGCTCCTTGATTTGTCTCTTCTAATTAGGGCCCAAGACTAATCATATTATCCTAAAGTAAGCAAGCCTACACCTATAAAAGAGCCCTGAGAGGTCACTATCGGGGGGGGGGGGGGGGGGTAACACTTGAGAGGGAAACCATGCACACACACTGACTCCAAGGGTCGCTACACATAGGAGTGGGATCTCCGCACATGTGAATTTTCCCTAAAGAGCTCACTATAGGCTCTCTCTCTCTCTCTCTCTCTCTCTCTCTCTTTGTCTCTCTCTCTCTCTCTCTCTCTCTCTCTCTCTCTCTCTCTCTCTCTCTCTCTCTCTCTCTCTCTCTCGCACAAGGGTTGTGGCACCACCTTGGAAACTCCTTTTGGGTGCTTCCTTCACGCAAAAAGCATGGCCATTCGAGCCTCATCCGGAGGGAAGCTGACCTTTGTCGGGGTTGCAACAACACCCCCGAAGATGGACAACACTGCCCGCCTTGAAAATGAAGTCAAAAGACTCCGAAGGGAGAACGATGAGCAGAAACAAATATTGGTGGTCGTCGAGAACTCCAAGATGGAAGAGATGGAACAAGTGGAAGTCAAGATCAACAAAACAAAAGCAGAGGTGGAGATCTCTCTCACCAAGATAGTCAAGAATCATTTGAAAGAGGTCATCCTCCACAAGGTCGACGAGTGTGTGGCATCCACGCTACTCGATTAATAATGACAAGATGGTCTAGCTCTCAATGTTTACATTGGTGGGCTTCCAAGCAACTGGCAAGGTAAGGGGGATTTCAACCACGAGTCCTTTGCCAGTATCCAATCAATAAACCACATGATACAGTGGGATTCAACCACAATCAGCTCCATTGTGCAGGAACATCGTACTAACCATGCAATCATCACTTTCAAGTCCAAGGTAGACCGAATAAGACTCCTCGAGCAATCGAGGCTTCTTAAAGACACCAAAATCTGGTTTGCAAAAGACCTCACTCCCACCCAACTCAAGGAGAAGAAGGTAGAACTACAAAAGATGTGAGAGGCGTGCACTGCACAGAAATGGGCAATTTATCGAGGAGGCAAAGCCATTATCCACGAGTTTCGAACTCCCAAACCGGCTCCCTTCCCATCTACACCTCCTTAGGCTTTTTTCATTTTACCTTCTCTTTTTGTTCACTCCTCGCCGGACCCTCTGTCCATAACTAAGATGTATCTCGACAATGTATTGGTTTTGTGTTCGGTCCCATAAGTCATATCTGACCTCCGTTGGACGATAATTCAATATCTATCTATATCTTTCTCTCTCTCTCTAACCACGGTCTCCACCTCACCAAAATGAAGGTTTCTGTAAATACCACCTTGAATCAAGTTTTTCCTCATAACTCAAGGGGTTTTCATCGTCTATGTCTACGTCTCCATCTCTCTCTCTCTCTCTCTATGATGTGCAGTATTAGTGCTACCTCAGTTACTACTATCCGCGTCCTAGCCACTCAAAGCTAGGTGGTGCTCCCTATTCACTTCCCGTGACAAGCTCGGCATGCACGGTCTTGGCTTTGAGGCCGTCAGGGGTCCGTTTTGCACTTCACTCTTGTCAATACATATAGGACACGCATACACACATGCACACAATCAAGTACGCACCAACAATGCACACACATGTCATGCACAAGAAGCAACAAAGAAGGATGACGATGCATCCACAAGCGGACCAAAATCGTGCGAATGGCGACAACTATTTAAAGAAAGAGTCCGAAGGCATGCCCTAAGGCACCGAAGTTACAAATGCGCTACATCGATGCACCAATGAAGCCTATGATTCACTGGCAATTCATCCGCAATGCACTTCTTTGGTAAAACAACCCCTAGGACAATATGTTTTACTTTTTTCCGGGAAAGCTTTGTAAAAAAACCATTTGTATATTGCCACCTCTCTCTAGGTGATGGTCACAATGGCCCACCTAGGAGATATCATTCTAAAATTCTCCTAAAAAGAAAGCACGGGTCAACCATCTGGGACCCATCTCCTTGATTTTTCTCTCCTAATTAGGGCCTAAGACTAATCATATTATCCTAAACTAAGCAAGCCTGCAACTATAAAAGAGCCCTGAGGTCACTATCGGGGGGGGGGGGGGGGGCGGGGGAGTGGGTCAACACTTGAGAGGTAAACCATGCACACACTGACTCCAAGGGTCGCTACACACAAGAGTGGGATCTCCACACACGTGAATTTTCCCCAGAGAACTCACTATAGGCTCTCTCTCTCTCTCTCTCTCTCTTTCTAACCACAGTCTCCATCTTGCCAAAACGAAGGTTTCTATAAATACCACCTTGAATTAAGTTTTCCCTCACATATCAAGGGTTTTTCATCATCTATGTTCACGTCTCCATCTCTCTCTCTCTCTCTCTCTCTCTCTCTCTCTCTCTCTCTCTCTCGCTCTCTCTCTCTCTCTATATGTGTGTGTGTGTGTGTGTGTGTGTGTGTGTGTGTGTGGTGCAATTTTATTAGTGTTATTTTCATCGTTGTTGTCCGCGTCCTAGCCACACAAATCTAGGTGGTGCTCCCTCTTCACTCCCCATGACAAGTTCGGCATGCAAGGTTCTCGTGTAGAGGTCATTGGATCTGTGTTCTCCCTCGTTGAGTCTATCATGGCCGTTCAAAAGGAAGTGCACGAGGCAAATATCAACACCAAAATACAGTCTTAGAAGAATGTAGTAGACTCCAAGAATCCCTTGTCCTCAAGGTTAGGATTGGGGGGTTCCAATCCCCATGGTGTGCGGATGAGGACACCCTTGAAGAAGCAATCACCAAGCTCAATGACATCCTTTAACTAGTTAGCAATAAGTCTGAAATCATCACTTGGATCAACGACACACGTAAGCACGTGCCATCTGGGCATTATATCCTGAATTTCAAGGATAACGAAGAGCGGAGATCTTGTGATTGTCATTCTTGTAAATCTCAATCATGTTGTCCCTCTCAAATCTGTTTAAGAGGAAAGTGTGCCATGTTTTGCTTCCCATCAAAATTCCTTTTTTCATGAATTTGATCCTTGGAAGCAGATGGAGGCAATCGGTGGCATCTATCCCAAAGGTCTTGAGCTTGCTTTTATGATGTAACATGGAAGATACCTCTTTTGTGCCAATCTGAACAATTTGAAGTGTCCTGTGAGCCACTAGTATCTCCCTCAAGTACAATAAGACAAGAGTGCAAAAAGATTGTTTCTCTTTCACAAGCTTGAATTCCATCCTTCTCTACTTTGAACTGCTGCCATAGCTTAGTGAACAGAATACGGCTATGTGATAGCAGCGGCTAACGGCTACACCAATTATGCACCAAGTTGTGGATGTTCCATAGTACACAATATTTACTTTTCATTGTATGGGGCTTGGGCTCATTTAGGAGTTCCAAAGTTGTATGAGTCTATGTTGGAGAGCTCACTTTATCCCATAGTTGAAGGGTTTGAGGCCCAAAGCTATAAAAGAGACCTATGCTTAATGAGAGGTCATTCTTGAGTGGTCCTTTTGAGAACTCTCTCCTTAGAGTAGCTCTTGATGGCCTAGCCTTTGAGCTTAATGCCCATGCTTAGAAGGCTAGTGTAAATCACATGTAATTAGTGTAATCCTCTCTTAATTAATCTAGTCTTCATTATGTTGTCAATCATGTTTCTCTACTTTCCTTCATTGTTTTGAAGTGTTGATCTTCTCTAATCTAACTCTTACTTATGCTAAGCTACTCCGATTAGTGGAGTCCTTATCTAACTCTCTCGATTAAGCGGAGTGGACGTACTCATGATTGAGGGATTAGAGTTGTCCTCCAATGGTGTGCTTGTGTGTGTGTAGGTTTAAGAAGCCTTGAGCTTAATTTGATTATGTGTGACTTGATTTGGACACCATGATTGGCATGGTTGGGGTGGCCGACTTGAATGCGATCTTGTGTGCTTAATCGTCAATGCATGTAATTAGAGTTGTGCTTGAGAGACTCCAAGATTAGTGTGTTTCACTTTGTTTCTTGATGTGTGTAGATGATTGCTTGTATTGATGCTTGATGTGCGATTAGCATTAGTTGATTTGGGATGATTTCTAATTGCATTGGAGGATGCACGCTCTTGAATCCTCTCAATCTTTGCATCCAATGACGCTCTTGCACATTCTTTGTGTGATGCCTCCAAGCCCTAGCCGGGGTCATGCTCTCTCTCTCCAGATTGATAGATTTTGTGGGAGATTGCCTATGCTACAGCGAGCCTCCAACATTGGTGCCGCTACCAGGGACGGGTTGCCTACGCTAGTGGAGTTGAGGTTGCAAAAGATAAGAGTAATTTGATTACGGATTTCTTGTAATTAGGTAGGATTTGATTTGTGTGTAGTGTAATAAGGTTTAATTAGATGTGTATAGAGTCATTTCACCCCAAAAACCCCTAAATTCTCTTTTGATTTTGCTAACTTTTCACTAACCTTCACTAATGTTGCATCCCAGTCATGCTACTTTCGTGTTAACTGTACTAATTCCATGCTAGTTTCATGCTAATTGTGCTAACCTAACCACTAATTTTGATTTGGAATGTATGCTAAATCCCCTTAATTGAGGAGGATCATCACTCTTAATTGCTCTAATCTATGCCTAATCATGTGATTGAGTGTTGATTTTGGTCAATTTTTTGATCAATTTTGGACCGAATAAAGTGTCTACGCAAGGAGCAAGGACTAAGCGAGCAAGAAATCAATTGTAAGTGGATTGACCTACTCCGTTCAATTTTTGATTGACTAAGTTGATCCCATTGAGTTGCTAAATCATTGCTAAAATTAGGTGTGTGTGCCTAATTGATGGAATTTATGCTTAATTTGATGAAATTGGAATGAAATTGTAATCAAATAGGACACCTAAATGCTTGTAGATTGATGATTTTGCAAGAAATGTGTGTGTAAGCATTAGGAATTGGCTTAATTTCGTTGCTAAGTGAGCAAAAAATTGGATTTGTGCACCTAATTTTTTGTGTGGGTGCAATGCTAAATTGAGTTAAAATTTGATCAATTTTTGATTAAAATTGAGTTAATTTAGCATGTATATACTCATTTATGTGTGATCAAGTGTGCAATTGATGAAATGCAATGAGTGTTTAATGAAATTTTTGCACAAATCGACGGCCTAAATTTAGGTATGTGTGCCTAAGTAATGGCCAATTATGCCTAAATTGGGGATGAATAATTGGTATTTTTACCAATTATGATGATTAATTTCACCTAAAAAGATCGGTGTGTATTTGATTGATTGACTTTGGATGATTCAATTGATACCCAATTGAAAATGATTGATCTACATTGCCACGGTGATAGGAATGCCAATTCGATTGGATATGGCAAAAAATTTTATTATATGTTGCATTTGCGAGTGCCATAATCAAGTGTGTGTAGTCATACAAACCGTAAATGAAAAATCCAAATGGGGTTTGAATGATTTTGATATTAGATATGAGCAATTGATTTTGCAATGATTAAAATAAATTTGAAAATTGGCCATGATTGCTTAATTAATATGTACTTTGTAGCGTTTCGTGTGTGGCCATGCAAAACTAATTGACAAGCCTACATAGGGTTGATGAATCTGAAATGATTAGCTCTAATTGAAATGATTACCATGTCGGCTTCAATTTTTCTTATCGAGCTTAAAGTTATGTATTAACAATGCAAGGGAATGCATTTCTTAGACTGCAATTGTGAGTGAAGTTTTTACGAACATGTATTCCAAGAGAATGTGCACTCCAATGAGTATCAAAACAAATGTAAAAAAAGTTGTGATTGAATTCTTCATCATTATTTTACTCACTTGGTGAAAATTTTGGCTAAAATTTGGGAGAGAGCTTTACACATGAACTTGCATTCGTGACTCCGCCTCGGCCAATGTTTCGTTGAATCATGGGAAACACTCAGTCTCACCTTGAATAATCATTTAGTTCACAAGATCTTGTCATTAACTGCTTTGGATACTTAAAAGTTGAGCTATAAACATGAACAAACATTCTTGTACTCCACCATGAAAACAAGCACATAATAAAATTTTCAAAAAGATAAAATGAAAACAAATCACCACTGCTTGCGTGTTGGCGTTTCCCACAAAAATACACTCCCACACACCCCTTTTTGTCAATACCCACCACGGAGGGTGTGACCTTAAGGTTTAATTTGACCATGCAAGACCTTATTATAGCTCCCCATTTTGGCTGGGTCTATTTCAAGGTTCTAACCCACCTTGCACTTTTGTGCCCACCTGCATTGTCGAGCTTTCCACCCTCTGGCAACATGTAAGAAGACAACACACACAACGTTTTCTGCATCTTGGCACATGCACGAAACCCACACCCACATGCTACTCATAGGCTCCGCCTTTTGTGGCTTCATGGCTTCAAAAAGTCACAGCACGTGCTCACTCATTTTTCAACTGCACCAGCCCGCTATTCACTCGCATGGCATCACACACATTCAAGTCCATTTACCCATAACTTGCCAACATAACACTAAACAGTACACACACACACAATACACCCTGCTTATCCTACAGCAGCTGCTACTGCAGCCTCTACCCCTAGCCCCTACTATCATGCCGGATCCCGTCTCAAGGTCCTGACCCCTCGCCTTGCTGTATCTACTACCTTCAAGGCACCACCCTTTTCAAACCCATAGATTCTCCCTCTTGGTCTCTCGACCCTCATTTCGAGTTCGCCCAAAATATGGTGCTGTGTACATTAACACCCACACAATCTTTCCATCTGTACTTTAGCACACATTTCTTGCCTTGGTCTTGCTGCTATCGGGCTCGTGAATCCTAGCGCGCCACACCCTGCTGAGTTTTTGCCACAGTGCAGTCCCGCCTGCCATAAACTCACACACACACACTGCCCTAGCTTGCAACCCTGACGGGTTTCATTCCATAGCACAACACACACACAAATACACACACTCTACAACTCGACCATCTATAGCAGCAAGAGGTCCGGCTCGCCCTGCATGTCCCCACCTCGCAACAACATAGTCTTGCTTGGCGTCCTCGCAATATCGCAGACTTGTCCATGCTGAGAAACATTAAAAAAATAAATTAAAAAAAAAAGACTCCTCTTGTCACGAAGTGACTCCCACATCGCCTGAGAACTTTAACAAAAGTCGAGCCCTCAAGCATATAGCTAGTATGAGCCAAACTTCATAGAGTGTGGTCGGTGGTGCTATACATTGACGATTAAATTAATCATGGATCCAGATCTACTAGAAAAAATTGATACAGCCAAGAAATTTGGCCATTTTGCTACACTCATAGATGAGATCTATGAGCATGACCTACCACTCATGGGAGTTTGTAAAATTGCAATCGCTTGGTGATTATGATCGGCATATCTCACTCATTGCTATGTATGCCAAATTCTCTTATTTTGAGCATCAATTTTGTGCCAATTGGGATGGTTCATTGAAAATTTTACGATAATGGCATTAAAATTTTGAAATTCATAAGGGATCATGGACTTCTTTAATGCTTGGCTTGATTGAATTTCACATTGCATTAAATGAAAAATTCTTTTTGAGATGCATGTAAGTTTCTCATTGCGAGAGCTACATTGGGCAATGACTCGATGTTTGGTTGAAGACATTTTTGCAATTTAGTGCTTGCATCGGATGTAATCTCTTTTAAAAGCACTAACAAATGGGCTTTTGTGAAAAGGGTGATTGGCAGGTTGAGAGCAGTTTGAGGATCCGAATGCCTAATAAGAGGAACAAAATTGAATTTTAAATGCAAAATTTGGTTATTCAAGGGTCATGCATTTTCTTCATGTGTGCTATCATTGTGTGAGCCTTTGAAGGCATAAACTTCATTGTACCCAAATTTTGGCTTTTGCATTGGATTAGTGCTGGGCTTGATTGAAATTCTAATTTGCACTAAAATGGCAAGCTCTATTTGACATGCATGTGAGCTTCATTTGAGAGTTACATTGATGATATGTACATGCTTGGTCAAGAAGTCTTGTGCATTAAAACTTGAGTTTGTTATTGAGTGTGCATTTGAGTGCTTGACTTGAACGGCAACATGTTTGCATAGCACTAAAGTTGAGTTTGTGAATGAAGCATGCACTAGAATTTGAACTTGGCATTGCTCGATATTTTTTTTAGTGCTTAATATGTATGCAAAAATCCTTGCATAGCACTAAATTGAGCTTCTTGAATGGCCATGAGATAGCATTGAGCATGCTTTTAGTGCTTGAGTTGAATGAGAAAACATTGCAAAGTACTACAATTGAGCTTGTTTTAAATGGCCAACAGAGATCATTGGGGGTTGTGATCGATTGATCATATTTTTAGTGCTTGTATTGAATTTACAAATGCTTAAAAGCACTAACATTTGAGTTGTTTTGAAGGGGTGTGGCAGGTGTGTGATTTCATTCATCCAAGAAGGGGTCATCATTGCAATGTATTGCAACAATTTGGCTAATTAGAGCCATTCCAAATGTTGGGATTAAAGTTGTAATGCTAGCTCATAGCCTTGTCACAAAAGTTAATTTTTTCATTTTGAGCTAGTGTTTAGCCAACTTTTTGAGCTTTCATGTACAAATTTGGCTAGTAAAAGCCATTCATTTTCATTTCATTGATTTGCAGTCATCTCTAGCTCAAAGATCAGACTAAAAAATTGTCAAATTTCAATTGAGCTAGTTGTTAGCCAACTTTTTGGAAAGCTTTAAATTGTAAAATTTGGCTATCGGGAGCCACTTCATCTCACTCAAAAGATGCATTATTTTCATCTCTTGGCTTGTTTTAAATTACATATTTCATTGAGCTAGAAAATAGTCAACTTTGAATCATACATGAGAGATGATAAAAATTGCACTATTTGCTTATGTAGAAGCTCATTTTATCTCTCATGGTTGATATGTATGCATAAATTTGCTACTTTAGAGCATTATGTGCATAACCAAAGGCACTTTTTTCCCTTGGGTTTTTTCCCTTTGGCGAATTTGGGTCTGCAAGACCCTAGCTTTAAGTATTCATGAATATTTTTTGGTGTGATTTTGTATTTCAATAATTGGCTTTTGTAGCTGGTGTTTACACTTAGCTTCAAAAGGCTTCTTTTTGCAAATAAAACGGATCAAGAGACTTCTCTACACAAAGGATGCTTGCTCAAGGATGCACAATTTACAAAGAGCATGAATAGGTGTAATCCTTCCATGATTTTGCTCTTTTATCTCTTCATTCTCTTGCTTGGCTTAAGTGAATCTGCTTCTAAGCTATGGTTTTTTTCATGTTTGAAAGCTAGGCATTTTAAAGTTCCAACACTTTGCTTTGTGAAAATTAAACTCATCAAAAAATTAGGTTTTATGTGTACTAATCATAGGTAATTGGCCTTGACCTTAGGTTAATGTAGGTTCATTTCTTGCTAGTCCTAGATTCTTAGTGATAGTCTTAATATTCCATTCATTTTTGTCATGACCTAGGGCTATGATTAGGCTTTAGTCTTTTTTAGTCCAATTGCCACTAGTATCTCATAAAGGAAGCAATAAAAATGTGCTAAAAAAATGAACAATGAAGCAAAGAAGTGTCCAAAAAAGTAGCAAAAATGCTACTAAGGCACATGATAATAAAAATTCTACTAAGGCACATGATAATAAAAATTCTATGTTATGTTGTATATGTGTGAGGCCTAGCGCCTCATTGGCCCTTGGTAGGCGAGGGGAATCACCTTGGCTCGCTTGGTCAAGGCCCTAAACCAATGCCCTGGGTTGATAGGGGTTAGCTGTCTCCTTGGTAAGCTAGTAGGATTTTGGAACACCTTCTTGAGGGTTCAAGGAGCTGAGAGTCGCACCTAGACTTGCCTTGGGGTGGTAGCCTTGTGATTGTGCTTTAATTTTTCAATGAATGACTAAATCAAAACTTCCATGAGCTTCAAAAAACTTTGACAATGTACTAATAGATTAGGAGCTTTTTTATAGCCCATAGACATGATAGACTTGACTGATTTATTAAGATTGTTCACATAGTTTTTAGGCTAGTAGGTTTATTAACTTTCATTAGCCTAGGGTCATAATTGATTTCTTGTGTTTCATGCATAAAACTGAAATTTCAAGTGGTTTAATCTTCACAATAGTTTGAGTATTCTTTTGTTTTATGTTGTCTAGTTTTTCACTATGATTGAACCATCTTTTAGAAGCCAAAAATCACTTTGCATAATTGTTCATTTATGCTTCATGCTTTATTCATTCTTGGTGGCCTTTGATGCTCATTACTTGTTCTTATGTTTTGCAGATCAACATTTCTTCCATGAACTTGCTTTCTACCATGTCATCGTGTCTTGCTTCACTGGCACACGAGGACGTGCACCAAATTAGGAAGGGGGGAGTGTTAGCATCGGCTAACGGCTACACCATTATGCACCAAGCTGTGGATGTGCCATAGTACACAATATTTACTTTTCATTGTATAGGGCTTGGGCTCATTTAGTAGTTCCAAAGTTGTATGAGTCTATGTTAGAGAGCTCACTTTATCCCATAGTTCAAGGGTTTGAGGCCCAAAGCTATAAAAGAGCTCTATGATTAATGAGAGGTCATTCTTGAGTGGTCCTTTTGAGAACTCTCTCCCTAGATTATCTCTTGATGGCCTAGCATTTGAGCTTAATGCCCATGCTTAGAAGGCTAGTGCTAATCACATGTAATTAGTGTAATCTTCTCTTAATTAATCTAGTCTTCCTTATGTTGTCAATCATGTTTCTCTACTTTCCTTCATTGTTTTGAAGTGTTGATCTTCTCTAATCTAACTCTTACTTATGCTAAGCTACTCCGATTAGTGGAGTCCTTATCTAACTCTCTCGATAAAGCGGAGTGGACATACTCATGATTGAGGGATTAGAGTTGTCCTCTAATGGTGTGCTTGTGTGTGTGTAGGTTTAAGAAGCCTTGAGCTTAATTTGATTATGTGTGACTTGATTTGGACACCATGATTGGCATGGTTGGGGTGGCCGACTTGAATGCGATCTTGTGTGCTTAATCGTCAATGCATGTAATTAGAGTTGTGCTTGAGAGACTCCAAGATTAGTGTGTTTCACTTTGTTTCTTGATGTGTGTAGATGATTGCTTGTATTGATGCTTGATGTGCGATTAGCATTAGCTGATTTGGGATGATTTCTAATTGCATTGGAGGATGCACGCTCTTGAATCCTCTCAATCTTTGCATCCAATGACGCTCTTGCACATTCTTTGTGTGATGCCTCCAACGGGTCATGCTCTCTCTCTCTGGATTAATAGATTTTGTGGGAAATTGCCTATGCTATGGCGAGCCTCTAACACTATGGAAAGGAGTGTAAGATATCTCGTTTGACCGGTTATTAGTTAAAATATTTAAATACCGTGACACATTTCATTCAAATGAGAAGCGTCAATAGAAATCATAGGACCGATGACGCATAATATCTTCAAATATTTCTCCACTACCTAAGAGAAAAACACCCAACAACATCTCAATGAACCTCCTTCTCATAACCTTGCAATAAACACACTTCCATTTAAATTGAAGGTTAATGAAAGAGAATGTGTACCAGCTACATGCTCGAATGGGGAGCTATTTGGTGCATAACACTCCTTAGATATTATGCACCATGAAAAAAGCAAGGAGCAAAAAACATGAATATCATGTTGAGTCCAACCATACTTTCTACTGGAGTCGAAGCACATGTGGGCAATGTCAATGAGTAGAAGCCCAATAATAAGGTCCGGCTCACCAACTTTGTCTTTAAGATGCAATATTTCTAGAAGACACCACTGCACAAACTTCTAGCACTCCTCAGCTTTAAACATTGTAATGCTTGAAGGGTTGTTTGGCCATCTACCCAAATTCAAGATGGTCTTGGGGATAGCTTTTGCAACCTTCTTGACTATCTCATCTATCTTCCCTTTTAAGGAGGTGGAAGCGTGGAAATCATCTTCATTATGTACTTTTGAAATAGGTTAAGGGGTAAGATATGCATCATGTCATATACTAGGACCTTTGTTATATCAAACCCATACAAATGGTATAGACTCCATAGTATTGATTCATCTGATAGACCTACACATCTTAGCACATCCTCCTTTTGCTCTTTTGTCCTTTGCCTTTTTGCCTCTTTGATTGCATCCCACATTTCTTGTGTCGTCCTCCTCTCGGGTGGATACCTCCCTTGATACCTGTTTTTGTCAGAGACATACCTACACCCATTTGCTTCCTCAACTAGAGTTGCATGCAACTTATCTTGCCTGCAAAAGCTCATTCCCTTGTCTTTAACGTGGCCAAGCCTACACTGAGTTGGGTTATCACATGTACACAACATTAATATTGTTTGAGTTGCACCAAACCACCTTATACATCCTCACCAAGTGTATTTGATGGTAGTTATAGTTCACTTCAAATTCATTTAAGAAACACCTTTGCAAATCGCCAAGCAAAGGCTGTAGGAAACAAGCGAGAATGTCACCATGTTTCTTTTCCAGATCCTTATGAAAGAGAGGTAGGACCGACACCGGGAATGAGCCTAGAATCAATTTTTTTCCACCATTAAGTACGACTATCTAGACCACTGCACTATTCTTCATGGTTGATGATGCTACCTGGAAGCCATCCCAGTGCATCATGAGCACAAAATTGCAAGAATATCCCTATATGCATAGGAACACAATGCTTAAGCTCCAAAAATTCAACACTCATGTGATCACATAGCATAATGACACTCTTGCTAAAAGAAAAACTCTAGTTTGATGAGTTGTTTCTTCCTCATTATCATTTGGCTGCACTTGGTGCATTTGAAACTATACTCTTGTGATGCTTCATCCCAAGCCAAATTTAATTGTGGACTTCGTAAATTGCTAGGAAAGGCTCGATACGGTAAATTGCAAGATCCATTGTTGCAAATTACAAGAGCTTCCCAAAAAGAACCTGGATCCCAAAAATCTTGATAAATTATTGTCTTTTCATTGTCCCAAAACTCATGTATGTGCTCAGGAAAGTCTCACACATCTTTGCCCAGCCATTTTCTTCTTGCATGCCACATACCTAATAAGTTGTGGCAGTACGATTGATTGAGACATAATGTCCTTAACTGCTCAATCAAAGAGATGTAGTGAAACAATATCATTTGTTTCCTTTGAGAGTTACATAAATTACACCTCTCACAATAATGCTTTAAGCGAGTCGATGATAATGTGTCATTACACGTGCATTTTAGTGCTTCTTCTTTGTCAAGATCCTCTAAGCTTGGGTGGAGTACTCTTGGTTTGTGGGTATGACTGTCCTTTTTGATGCATAGCTTCCACTCCTCCGGAGAGACCATGCCCCTATCTTTGTACAACCTCAATAGCTTTGAGAAGCCAGAAGGAATTGGGCTTCCATTGAGACATCCATCCCAATCCTTGGACTTCTATATACATACACACACACACAGCACTAGCGCCATAAGACATCTCAAATATATTCTCCAATGCTCCAGTATAAATATTATGTATCATGGCACTGATCTCAGCCAGTATTGCACATGAGTTGTTAGCAGCTATTGAACCCACGTTGCTAATATACTAGCTACACCTATTCCACTATCACTATATCAGGATCAAGCACTACCCATGGTCAACAATGGTGGGCTTCCAGCTAACTTGCCCATCAGTTGTTTGTGTGTGTGTGTGTGTGTGAGAGAGAGAGGGTTGAAGCTAATTGCTCGTTCTCTGTAGCCCATGAACGCTTGAAGTTGATCGAGAGTGTTGGACATATCAGCTTGGTTTTTTCATATTGAGGTGAATGTGGTTGAATGGCATGCTTTAGCAGAGCAAGGGAGGCAGACAGAGGAGCTCAATTCCGTACATAGCTATGGTGAGCTAACCAATGAGGGCATGGAGGCCCTACAAATTGGCTGCCCCTAGCCCCGTCTGCTCATCTCTCACCAAAGAGAGAGAGAGAGAGAGAGAGAGAGAGAGAGAGAGAGAGAGATACATTAGATTTGATTTTGAATGTTTATTAAATGTTTGAACTTTACTTTATGCTCAATGTGTTTCTCATTTTGTGTAGGGTTCATGAGGCTAGTCAACTGAGCATGGCGGCCCATGGAGAAAGGTCAACCACAAGCATAATCATAAATGGTGCTCCAAACATGAACTTCAATGCTCTAGATCTTGAAAGGGCAATGCCAATGTTTATCAACTTCAATTCTCACATGCATCCGGATGCTCTACTGGTAGCCTATGAGAGCATCTTTCGGCCAACGATAGTTGCTCACTTGTTTCCTTTGAGAGATAAAGCCTTCCTCAAGAGGTTCTATAAGAAACAACATTCCTCTTACAATTGAAGCATGGTTGTAATCCAAAAATAGGTGCAAACATGAGCTCAATGTAGGGCTTGAATTTGCTTACATTAATCTACGCACCCATAGGGATGAAGCAAACCACACCCACAACTTTATTAATGCACACATGTTCATGCTCGACCCCTTGCATTTTGGGGAAACAACCATTTCATGGCACTATTAACATTTCAAAATGTTTAAATATTAGTAGTGATTTCTCACCTTAATACGGGCTGTATTGAGGGCCATTCCTTGTGTGAAACTACTCCTTAAAGTATAAATTTGTAGCTTGGGAAGTAACCTTAATTGAGCTTGTAGGTAGGTCTTAAGGACCAAAAATTATCTATCATAATATCCAAATGATTCTCTTTGTTGTTGTGTTTATTCTTGTAGAAGATCAAAAGTGCTATTATTCCTATTCTCTATGATGCTAGGAAGATAACTTCAATGGAAAGTACATAAGTAGCATCAATGTTGTGCAAGAGCCAAACATTGATGTGGTTGAAGATACGTCATATATCGGCTGGAATTCACAAAGTGTAAGTGAACTTGCTTCTTCATGGGATCAATCCCTCTCATTCACATGAACGAGTGTTATTTTTACATGGCTTTTGTAAGTGATGAGATTGTGTACTAAGCTAACTTGAAATTTTGTTCTATCATTTTGTGACACAACTTCTTGAGAATCATAGTAAAGGATCAAAGTATTAATTTTCTCTAATAAAAACATATAGTGAGCAAAAACTGATCAGAATATGTTGTACATTTATAGGTCTTTGAGTACAAAATGTAAGTAACCATTCCACACACTTTTAAATTACCAATTTGAAAAAAACTCATGTCACTATCATTGCTAGTATATAGTTTTTCCTCATGCATGATGAGACCCATAAGGTGAGATAGTTATCACATAAAATTGATTATGTGTATTTTATTTCAAGAACTTAATGCTATACGATTGTTTTATCCATTATTATTCGTGTCCAATCCTCTCTCATGATTTAGCCCACTCAGGTTGTTGATGAGGCAAAGTTACATCTTTAAAGTATGGACCTATAGCATATTCATCTATCATAGAGGATAGATCATAAGAGGCAATGCTTCCTTGCATGTAAGGAATTTTTGTTAGCTAGTAGCTCTTTTTCATTTAGCCTATATTGTTTTCTTATTCATGAAATCTCCTACTTTCATATGCTATGAAACATACTTTTTGAAGCAACACAGCCACAAGGAAATGTCAACAAGATGCCCACAAGCATCACATTGGACTTCAAAATGTTTTACGAGGTCCGATAATATTAATATGGATTGAGAGATAAGATTTTATAGGCTTTCAAAAGACTTTTTTTTTAAATCCATATAATGCTCACATTAGTTTTAGTTAAATCCTGCAATGGACTTACTATGAGTGGGAATTTTTCTATGAAGCTTCTATAGTATGCACACATTCTTATAAAGCTCCTTAATTCATGTAGATTCATTGGTATAGGACATCCTTGTATTACCTCCAACTTTTGAGGGTCCATTTGGACTTGTTCTTGGGAGATAATTTGTCCTAGATGTTGAATCTCTTTTAAGAAAAATCCTTTTGTTTTGATTAAAATCAAGCTTATTATATCTCAAAACTTGAAATATTATCTAAAGATGTTGCTTATGTTGCTCAACGGACTTGGTGTAGATCATAATGTCATCAAAGTTTGCAGGCACAAACCTCTTGACAAAGAAGTCCCACAGGAAACACACTCTTGGCTCCCTACAAATGGCATGCAAAAGCCCTGGAAAAAATCCCTCTCGATATAGCCAAAAAGCTTTAGAATGATACAAAAATTGCTCTTTAAAGGGAGGTTCCACTCATTTTTGGTAGCTACATTCCCATTGGTCTGCTTGGCATCCGATTTTAGCACCCTTGAGGAGGGCAGTTCCCTTGCTTAACTTCAAGGCCCTCTTTTCATTTTGGCCTTTCCATAGCCTCAAAAAATACACCCGAACACTAGGGAAAACCATATGAATCTACCCTGTTTGCAAATGCTCCCAGCTTTGACCGTCAATATCTCAAGCTTCACAGATTCAATTTATGATCCATCAATTCTTGCTGACGATACAGAGTGATATTTTCCTGTAGAGCCATGGCAAAGCCAAAGCTTAAAAACCCCACATGGAATGCCTACCGAGGTAGTTTGTCAAATTGCCACACAACTAGCCCCCGTCAAATTTTCAATTGGCCATAACTTGCCCATGCGAACTCCGATTGACAATCTGGAAAGAGCAACATGCACCATAAATCGAGAACTTCAATCCTATTTTCTCACATTACCTTTGAATCTCCACCTCCATTTACCCCGTATGGCAAGGTTCTACAAAGCATTCCATCTTTGAACTCCAATATCTTTCATATTGTAGCTTCATTTGAGGAGCCGTTTGGACTGGCTTGTAATGTGCTTTGAGTACCACATATCAAAGCACAATATTAGTACTTTGGAAACCTCAACCTACCAACCTAATTGGCCCTTTTTTGGAGACTTCTTGGCCTAGATAACCACCTTAGACATACATTTCCAAATCTTCTTGCTTGTCAAGGTCCATCATACCTACTCTAGCACTTTGTGATGCACCCTTAGGCACCCATAGCATTGCTTTGTATTTTTCATAGCCAACCATCTTTGGCTGCACCATGTTTCAAGCACTTCTTAGTGCTCCATCCGCACTTTGTATGCATGATAACCACTTATGCTTAGCTCAAGTAGTTTCTTAATAATTCAAGAGAAGTAAAAGAATTTTTTTTCACTTTGAATAACAAGATTACCTACAAATAGTCCAATTCTTCTTTAAGTTGGGCCGAGTCAGTGTTGGCACCTGCTCTATATATCATTTTGATGATTTCTTTGACCTCTCTCTCCTTGCAACAATCAACCTCTTGTAGATCAAAATATATTTGGTGAGTCCTTGAGTATCTTTAGCTCCTTATTAGTTGCTCCAATTCAATGTAGAAGCCACTACAAGTAGAGAAAAAACCGTCAGTTTTGAGCCATAGGTCCGTTTTTTCATGTAGATATACTTTCATCTCAGTCAACAGCTTTTACAGCTCATCATCCTTGAAAGTTATTCCCCCTATCGCCATGCCCGGTACTAGCAAAATATACATCGTCTTCTCTACTGCCTTGTGTGGCTACAATATGCATGCCGACACTGTCATTATTGATGATAAGGCACCATCAAACCTAAAGCATTCTCCCCAGGCTAAGGCCGTAATCCTCATGTAGTTCCTCAATCAAGGAGTAAAATCAGGATAGGCATGAGATCATAAGACCCAGCTTGTTGAAAAACCTCTTGATATGCTTAAATATGTTAGCTAGAGGGTCTTTTAAAAATATAACCTTGTATTTTACAATCTATCATGATCAAGAACTATATGCACCAAGTGGACCCCTGTAAGAATGCGATTGATGATTTGAAAAATTTGACTTCATAACCTCAAGAAAAAATGAAGAGATCTCATAGAAGATTTTACATAATTTTCCACAATTGTGCTATTGATAATTGCAACATTCACGTGCAAACAAAATCTACTTGAGTGTATATAAAATAATGGAAATTTCTATGTGTTTAAGATGACCATCTCAAGAAAATCATTGTATACAAAGAAAAATATGTTTTGGATGTGTTTGTGAGTTTTAGAAAGTGATACCTTTCTTACCCTCTCCATTGAGGACTCAAGCTGGCAAGTAGAAGTAGGACTCAAGCTTTGGTAGGAAAACATGACACTTTAGTGTCTCACGACATTTAAGTGTCCAAGTACAGGACTAATGTTAAAGATATGTAAATGACTAGGACAATCAAGCCCTTTGTCATTAAAAGAAGTAAACTTCACAGAGGAGTATTTCTAACTATCTGTGTATCCCCCTCGGTATTAGTGTATCTCATGTAAACTTTAAGTGGTACGATTGGGTCATCGACAGATTGCATTTGAGCAAAGTCATGAGCTTGAACAACATATTCAATAACAGCTAGTGTTTAGGGAGAATTCATGTATTGCATGAGGGATTCATAGTAGTTATGAGAAGCATAATTGAAAGAGCCTTCAAGGGGCAAGAAGACGCAGTTATTCCCTTGATTGGGAAATTGAGGCTTCATGTCCAAGGCTATGTTGACAAAGAAGATATTTCTTCATCTCTTCTCTTCAACATGAGGATGTTATCACAGGGGCATCATGGTTTAGCCGCATGGCTTCCAATGTGAAGTCCCGGCTGAAAGGAGAATCTGCTTCACCTATAGGGAAAAGATCATGTACATAGATGCTAATGAGTTGGCGAACACCATATCCTTGGTAAATATTCTTGCTTTTGATAAGCCGTTAATGAAAATCTCTATTTTTGCGTATATGATTTTTTGTTAGAGAATCTGTAAATGATTCTAATGTTTTCACAAGTAGCAATAAAGGGAACGAAGAGGAATTAGAGTTTTTTAATTTCCTAAATGGATTCCAAGATGTTTTTTTTAATGACATCCCTAGTGAACTTGTTGAGAAGTTGAGATCCTTCAACAACACTCTTGGCTATGGAATGCAAATCCAACCAAGAGCCATGCTTCAATGCTTAAGCTTGCTATCTTCTCCATCTTCATTACTATGCTATTATGTATTCTAGCAAGAAGAGTGATGATAAGTGAGGAACTATTTCTTTCTGCTATGAATGTTTCTTCATCCTCTTCCCTACCCTCTCTCTCTTGAAAAATTATTGTTCATGCCAAGTTATTTAAGTATAATGGTCATGTTGCTACCGCTCATTATGTTCACCCTCTATGTTCTCAAAGTAGTCTCATAAAAATGCTCACTTTAATTCTCTTAATTCCGCTATTCTCAAAGTTCATGGGCCATTTCCATTACAATGATAGGGTACTTGAAGACATATATGGATCGAGTGACAGCTAGGATAGCAACATGAGGACCCACACAGCTCAAGTGATGACCATGATTTGGTGGAACAAAATAGCAAGTCCCACAAGACTCATGTTAAGGCCAAGATGAAACCATAGAAGCTGAACATACAAATGTAAAATCATTTTCTACACAAGAAAGGGAGGAAACTCTAAGAAGTGTGAGCCAACCTTTTCATCAGCACTTAAAGATTCAGCCAAAGAGTTCTTTTGTTTGGAATAGGCAGACCCAATCAAAAGTTGGCCGTGCACCCAAAGAGAAATCTCAACCTATTTGGGTTACGAACATATAGTGAAATTCACCAACACTTGACCCAAAAGTGACCCTTTGAAGGAATGAGCAACAAGATAACCACACAAGTGTAGCATCAATCTACACACACAGTAACAGCTGACCCGAAGGTTGCCCCTTGCAACATTGACACATTAGTAGATAGAAACAAGGAAGCCACGAGTGCTCAAGTAGCAACAAAGTGAGCCATGAGAGCTCAACACAAAGGTCAAAACCTGTTGGAGCCCCATTGGTCCAACTGTTGTAATGAGCCCATCTTGTAAATCATATCAAATTCCCATTTTATGTCAAAGACGTCTTATCATTTTGATCCATTCGTCTGGGTTATGTAAAGATTAATCAGTTAGTTAGGACTCAGATTTGTTCCCACCTTGTAATCATGAGTAAGAGAACCCCATGTACATTTTTGAGCTAAGATGACTAAAGTATAAAAGTCACCTTAGAACCATTTTGAAATAAAATTTGAATATTAATCCTGTGTCGTACGAGTCTGAGAGAGAGAGAGAGAGAGAGAGAGAGAGAGAGAGAGAGAGAGAGAGAGTCTTATCCTCTTTGCTACGCACTTCTCCCTCACCGGATTCATGACGTGACCACACCATCGTGTTAGTCTCTCTGAGAGCTACGCACCCATGCCACTCATTTACCGTTTCGAGTTGATCTCGATCGATTCTTCCTCGAGCTTGTTTTGCGTGTAAGTAGCACAAACGGTGTCTGTTTTCAATAATCATGTGCTTCATGGAATGAGAAAGAGTTTAGCTATACATAGATACTGATAAACTTAAGTTTCGCCCACTTTTGGATTATGACCTGTTAGTCTATCGCGATTGTATTCGAGATAACTAGGGTTCAAATATGGTGAGATTAGACTTATAGGTAAGTATGTCCTAGTGAGAGGATGGTGCCTAGTAAGTTTGATGCGATTCCGAGTTCATTGGACGTGTAAACTGTGTTGTGAGCGTTAAGGGATAGAGTGGGTTGCATTCTACCAGGGTTAGTGATTGATGCATCATAAAAGTGTGTATGTGTAGATTGGTCTCAGCCTGACAAGCTAACGAGATTGCCTACGTGCAACTACGGGTTAGTCGTGTCATCGGATGATAAGTATGTTGTCTGTGTCGTGCTCATGAGTATGAACAGGGGAGTAGTTTTGCCCTAAAACATTGGCGCCGTTGCCGGGGACACAAGACCTTAAGTAGGGAGATCTACGTCACTCCTGTGATGGTTAGCTTACTTTAGTTTCTACTAGAGAGAGCTTAAACTTTTTGAACAAGATCCAGGATAGAGTATCCTGAGGTCTAGTGGATAGCCAGGAAGGTTGTGTCTTGCCGAGGGTCTGCGACTAGTTAGATTTAGTTAGGTAGGATAATGTGGAGTTATGGTTTTTGGTTTTTAGTGCTTGTTATACTTGTGAAGAAATAGAGTAGAAACACGTTGTAAAACCGCAGAAAAAAACAAAAAGAAGAAACAGGTGATTGTCATAAGGAAACACTAAGTGAACCTAAAGAGACCAAGAAGAGATATAACCATTAGCCAAGGGTAAACTGACTGTGTCATGAGGTATGACTGATATTCACAAGTTTAAGATGAAGTGTCATCAAATTTGCATCACTTCAAGTGCAATGGAGCTGTGGATTGTCAGAGAAAAGTGAAATTTGTGAAGTGCTTGAGTTTGAGGTCAAAATAAGTCCAAATTTCTTAAAACTTGGGGGATAGACTTATATGGGTACAGGGAACAAGACTATGCAAAAACAGACAAAAAATTAAGTCCCCATTGCTCTCTGCCTGGTCTATCGCGATAGTCTAATGAAGGTGGTGTTTGTCTAGCAACAAGCAAAAAACCCTTATACCACAAGCTTAACACATCAATACAAGGGTACTCACAAAAATTGAGTGAATTTGAACACCAATTTTGACCCCAAAACTTCAAAACTGATGTTTAGAGTCTAAATTCAGAGACAAGGGCAAGAATTCTTTGACCAAATGTCCAAACAGTGCCAAAATTGGTCAATGCACTCCACAAGGGGAGGCTGAACCAACTGTGGAGAAAACTTTGGAAAAATGCTATAAATGGAGAAAGTGCCCAGTCTATTGCGATAGACCAAGGAAATTTCTGCTGGTGATTTTTTGTTTCAAATTTTCCCTAGAGAGAGCTTTATCAGGGCCTAAATAGCAGACACACCAAAATTCAAGGCATTTAGATCACTGAAGGTCAAGCTGAGGGTCACATAGAGAATCAAGCTCTGACTGAAATACTAAAATGGGACCAAAACCCAACCCAAGTGTCCAAACTTCATAAAACTTGAGGGATAGGCTATAGAGGGTAACTGGAACTCAAGGGTAAAGTCGCAATTTTGAATTGACTTGTGCCAGAGAAAACTGTCAGTCTATCGCGATAGACTAAGAAAGTAGTGAATCAGACACTTTTTGCAACACTACAAGAGGCTATTCATATTAGCGACGCTCACATAGCGACGCTCATAGCGACGCCGGCTGGGCTAAAAAAATAACCGAGCGCGCCCAAAAACTCAGATCTCAGATCTGAGTTTTTCGACGCCCTCAAGCAAGGAGCAGGTAATGCTCTCCCTCTCTCTCTCTCTCTCTCTCTCTCTCTCTCTCTTTTTCTTCTCCACACACACACACACACACGAGGAGAGGAAGGAGAGCCAGGTATGCTCCTTCCCTCTCCTCATTCTCATGTTCCCTTCCCCTCTTTCTCTCTCCCTCTCTCTCTCTGTGTCTCTCTTTTTCTTCTCCACACACACACACACACACGAGGAGATGAAGGAGAGCCAGGTATGCTCCTTCCCTCTCCTCATTCTCATGTTCCCTTCCCCTCTTTCTCTCTCCCTCTCTCTCTCTCTCACACACACACATAGTGTTTTTGAGAGAGAGAGAGAGAGAGAGAGAGAGAGAGAGAGAGTACAAACAAAAACAAAAACGCACACACACATACATAAACAAAGAATGCACACACACATTGAGAGAGAGAGCATGCATAAACAAAAAACGCACGCATTGAGAGAGGAAAAGAGAGAGAGAACATGCATAAACAAAAAACGCACACATTGAGAGAGGAAAAGAGAGAGAAAACATGCATACAATCCAAAAAAACGCACACACATTGAGAGAGAAAGAGAGAGAAACTAATTTAACGTCGTAGGAAACTAATTAAAATTAAAAGAACTAAAGATCTAGCCGACGAGGAGTTGAACTCAAGACCTATTATTCAAGAGGGAAATGGCATAATCAATCTATCATACTTGGCATGGGTGATAGAAAGGTTATACCATTTATCTCTTTTTATTGGCACACACATCCACACACGCGCACACACACAAGAAGAAGAGAGTTATAACGTCGTAGGAAACTATCTTAAAAGACGTTAAAGATTAGGTTATATGTAGACTTACATTAAATTAGATTTAGGTTTATTTTTAACTAGATTTACGTTTATTTACGCTAGATTTAGATTTACGTTATATTAGATTAGATTTAGGTCTCCATAGACTGCGATGCCTACATGAAGCGGGTGAAGAAAGCCCTCAATGGAATATAGGGTATTGCTGCCTTCACTCATGGTGGGCTCCGTCGATCCAAAAGTACTGGTGAAATGTCTTCAGAAGATAGGGAAGAAGGTGGATCTTCAGGGCGGCAAGAGTCACTACATCCCCGACACAATGACCATCTAGACAACCTCTAGTCATTCAATAGCAACTTCAAAGTTAGTAACAAGAGCAAGAACGGTCTAAAGGGCCAATTGCTGTCGTCAGATGTGGATGGAGATGAGGCAGCGTCACCGCCGAAAGTTAACTCTCACATCTTTAGTGATGAGAATGCCAACTCTTGCCGAGTTATGTGAAAAATTATGTGTTAAATCAGTTTTAAGGTTCTTATAATCCCTGTTAGTTTAGTTCTTTTTTTTTAATATAACATAATATATTTACGTTAGATTTAGATTTATGTTATATTAGATTAGACTTAGGTTTATTTAGGTTTACCCACACACACACACACACACACAAGAAGAAGAGAGTTTTAACGTCGTAGGAAACTATCCCAAAAGACATTAAAAATTAGGTTAGATGTAGACTTACGTTAAATTAGATTTAGGTTTATTTTTAGTTAGATTTACGTTTATTTAGATTTACGCTTATTTATGTTAGATCGAGTCCACGCAAGAATTACTTACGGTTTAGGGTTTAGAGTTAGACGAACAGTGAAAAGATCTACTGTGAAAAGATGTTAAGATTCTGTGAAGTGCTACAGCTAGAGAAGAGGCAAAGGGGTTTTGTCCACTACATGCAGTATCATGTAGACGTGGGTGTGTAGATTTCTTGTACCCACAAATATAGGTATTGACCAATAAAGACGAGATTATAACCCGGTGGTTCTGATCTCCGTGCACCTCTAGACCGAGGTGTGCGGGGATTGGACATGACTAGAGAATGTGAGGTAAAGAGAGAGAGAGAGAGAGAGAGAGAGAGAGAGAGAGAGAGAGAGAGAGAGAGAGAGAGAGAGAGAGAGAGACAGAGAGAGAGAGAGAGATAAGACGAAGAATGCCAATAGAATATTAAATTTGTTGTCCAGGTTATAAGTTTTTTATCCTCATTATGAGTAGCGACGAGGATGTGGGACCGTCCAACCGAAACACCTATCTCTCAACGAGGGTCTTATGTCCTTGTAATAAGACCGTTCGTGAATTTGGCGAGTTCGATCCATCTATTATAGATCGAGTTGTTGCCAATTATAACTCGTCGGACTCTGATGCTGGCCAACAAGCAGCAATCTTGCAACCCAATAGACGTGTTCGCAGGCGCTTTGGTCAAGCAGCATATGTGAGGCCACAAGATGTAGCCTCTGACAGCTCGGGGGATGATCATGCAGAGCACATTCCCAACGAGGCAATGTTTGAGCCCAAGATTGATGAAATGATCGAGACGATCATGGATTCAGAAAGGCTTAAGGCTATGATGATATGAAAAGTGAAGCCGATACGCCATTGTATAATGGAGCACGTATGTCTAGATTGAAAGCACTCCTGGTCACAGCGCTTTTCAGGTGATCTATTACAATTAGTTTACTTTAATAAAACTCTAAATGTATAATGATCTGATAGATTTTTACACGACTGTATCATATTTTTATGTTGTGTAGATTGCTGAAAGAGCACATACTACCAGCTGACAATGTGATGCCAGATTCCCGAGATGAAGCAAGAAAGATTTTGCGAAACTTGGGGATGGATTACAATTCTATCCACGCTTGTCCTAATGACTGCATTCTTTTCAGAGGGGAATACATAGACATGGAGAAGTGTCCGAAATGTGATTCCGAAAGATATCGAGTAGATCTCCACGCGACAAAATTTCCACAAAAGGTTTTGCGACATTTCCCTCTGCTTCCTCGCATCAAGAATTTCTTCGAATGTAAGTCCATGGCCGCCCTAGCATCATGGCATGAGGAGAATAAATCTTCGGATGGTGTGCTACGAATTCCTGCAGATTGCGTAGCGTGGAAACATATAGATGGAACATGGTCGGATTTTGCCAGGGAAGCTCGAAAGTTGCGCTTAGGCCTGGCTATGGATGGCGTAAATCCATTTGGTCAAAGATCAACATCTTACAGTGTATGGCCCATTGTCATCGTCAACTACAACATTCCCCCGTGGTTGACTACGAAGAAGGGGCACCTATGGCTAAGCTTGATTGTGCCAGGGCGATATAAAGTGGGGAATATGGATGTGTATCTTCGTCCACTATTGGAAGAGCTACAACAATTGTGGATTGGCATAGAGGTGGTGGATATGATCCGACACACGGGACGACGGAATGCTTTGATCAGAGGCATTCTAATGTGGACCATGCATGACTATCCCGGGCTAACAGAATGCTCAGGTGATCTATTGACACTCCTCACTCAGACACTGTAAATCTTGTTTTTTCCCATAGTTGATCTATTATCATGTGTATACATGCAGGGCTTCAAACAAGCGGATACAGAGCATGTGTCACATGTGGACCTAGACTGAATGCACGTAGGGCACCCTCACTGAAGAAGCAAATCTACGAAGGTCATCAAGCGTATCTTCTAGAGAATCATGTGTTACGCGACGGCTTTTTGGGAAGAGAGCCACCAAGGATGTCTGCACAAGCATGGTTAGAGCAGAAGGAGATGTGCGATGACGGATTGCCTCCAGGGATGAAGAGACTATCTCTATGGTACGAGTTACCATACTGGCCCCGACTCATGATCAATCACTTGCTCGATCCAATGCACATATTCAAGAATGTGGGTAATCTACTATGGGACCATCTGACCGGCAAGAAAGATACTTTGGGAGCCAGAGTTGACCTTAGAAATGTGGATCGTATGAAGCAATATTGGCCGCAAACAGCGTCTGATGGATCGATAAAACTCCCTAAAGCACCATGGATTTTCACAGGAGCCCAAGAATGCAAAGTAAAAGAGACCATTCGATCTTTGCGGACCCCCACTGGCGTAATGCACTCGCTCCGAACGTGTTTTACTAAAGAAGGAAAGCTTACCGGTTTGAAGTCACACGATTGGCATAAAATGTGTCAGGTACGTTCATAGTGGACTTTAATATCATTGCATAAAATGTGGACTTTAATATCATTGCTGCACATACTTTACAGTTTATTTTACCGGTTGCCATTGAGGGATGTTTGTCTCTCGACATCCGTAACACAATCTACAAACTTGCAAAGCTGGTGCAATGGATCTCACAAAAGGAGATCAACGTAGACTCCATACCTTTCGCCAAACTAAATGCTGCGGAGCTTGTGTGCATGTTTGAGAAACATTTTCCTACTACAATGCTAACCATTCAGGTGCATCTTCTTGTTCACATAGTTGATGAGGTGGAAATAGCTGGCACAGTTCATTCCAGATGGATGTTCTTCTTAGAGCGTTTCATGAAAACGCTTAAGGGATATGTGCGTCAAAAGGCACGTCCGGAGGGTAGCATGGCAGAAGGTTGGTTGGTATCAGAGTCCCTAGTGTACATTGGAGAGTGGCTAGATGGATTTGATAAATCCCGGGACACGCTATGGCGAACCATAGATGATGAGCGCATATCTGGGATTGTCATGTGCAATCTCGGTGTTGAGAAGAAGATGACGGAAGATCTAGAGGCTAAAATCAACCGATTTTGCATGCTTCACAATCCAGTGATGCAAAACTGGATTTCACAATATGAGGATGCAAAGCAAGAGCGACAAAGGGCACGAATCGAGTGGAGACGGGGAAGACGACCACCGATGCACTATCCAGCGGTTCTGGAGAGCCTACCAACCTTCATGAGCTTAAGATGGTTGCACAACCAATTGAAAAGCGCACAACAATGCGGTGACAAAGTGACTGAAGAAGAGTGGGAGTACTCTCGGGGTTGCGCGACCAAGGTAAGTTTGCAATGTACGACTAGCAAGTGACTTTATTTATAAACGTTTGAACGGCCACTCATAATCTTTGTTCGTTGTAGTATAAGTCATACACAGCAGCATGGTGTAAAGGTCGACATTTTAGGGTGGAACGAATCGACAAAAAGCGTTTTACTCAAGATTGTGGAATCATGGCAAAATTCGAACAGTCTAGTCGACGACGTTCCTCTGATGCAGATCCTGTGGTGGCGGAACTCACTTACTTCGGCACGCTGCAAGAGATTTTGAGGATCGATTACAGAGGATTTTTTGTCGACTTGTTCGACGTGCAATGGTTCAAGATAATCATGGAGGGTCGCAACGCTACTGTGCGTAGAGGAGAGTCTGGTTTTCTTGAGGTGGATTCTACTAAGAAATGGACTGACCTAAGAGACACTTTCGTACTACCCGAGCATTGTGAACAAGTAAGTATGTAAATAGTTAACATCCCCCTTTTACAAGTTATGTGCTTGAAAGCTCTCATGTAAGTTATGTGGCTCTGGCAGGTAATATTTCATCCTACAAAGTCTACATCAAACTGGTGGTACGTCATAGAGGTAGCCCCTCGTAGTGCAAGGACGTATGAAGGCTACCATGTGCCAATCACAACGACATCAATGGAGGAGATCAGAGAAGATGCTCAATTAGAAGCCGTTGCGGTGGTGCCAGACGAGCATCAAGATGCTACTACTCTATATGGGGTGCATGCAGAGGAGCTACAAAATGAAACAGAGGATATGTGCTTAAACGGAGAGCTCTATATAGATATAGGAAGTTATGCTGAGTTATGCAAGGATGAGAGAGAGATCTCTTAAAGCCACAAATATTGTATTTGAACAATTTTGCTCCGTGTTGTAAAAGCTCTGGCTCTCTAAGTACCTTCCATGGTGTATAACGCTCTTTTCTACTCGCGCTCACATCTTTTGATTGAAAATTCTGAGTTTTCGACTTGCCTCTTCTATCACTCAATTCATTGCGTCATTGTATTTATATGCGTCATTACGTCATTGTATTTAATGGTCTTTGCGTCATTGTCTACTCTATTCATTCAATATTAAGTTTAAATATTCGTGTGTTTAATGCAGGTATGGATGATGAGGAGTTTCTTTCTTCTTTGTCACCGCAGCAGAGACAGTGGTACGTGGAGCGTCATCGCTCTGGCGCATCATCGCGTGTTCCTACTCCATCCGCATCTCCCTCTCTTTCGGAGCATTCAGCGCGCTCCGAAGCTTTGGCGTCAACGAGACGAGCTTCACACTCGTCTAGACACCGGCGCTCTAGTGGTGGCGGTGGCGGTTTTTGTGGGGATTCCGCCACCGATGCCTCCACACCGCCTCGTGTTCGACGAGGCTCTTTACCCTCCCCTTCTTTGCCCGACCCCACACCAGCCACAACATCGCCATCTACGCCAGGTTTTGCACGGCTGACTGTTCCTAGAAGCTACACACCTCTACCTACTCCGCCAGGAGTCACCCCACTCGACACTCCTCGCTTCGGGGCCCAGACGCCGGTGGAGACACCTGACGTCCGTACCCCCATCGACACGCCGCTAGAGACCCCTACCGGGATACCCAGGTTCACGCGTCACCGGCCAGAGGGCTTGCCTTACTCCGTCGACATCACTGGCGGCATCATCATGGATGATGACAACAAGAAGGTGATCTCGCGCATGCGTGGTCTTTGCTCTCAGCTGTTTAGACACTACATACTAAACAAATGGAGTGAAGTACCAAGTGATTTAAAAAACAGAGTCATCAGCATACTTCATGATGAGTTTCCCGTTCCAACACGGGATCAGCGCTTCAATGAAGACCTGATGAAGATTCGAATGCGCGAATACTGTAAACACAAGCGTTCCGAAGTGCAAAAAGCAATCAAGAATGGGTGGAACAGGCCAGATTGGCTGGCCAAAGAAGATTGGAAGAATGCGAAGAAAGCAGCGCGCGAGAATCCCGACAAGTGGAAGCAACAAAAGGATGCAGCCAGAGCGCGAGTAGAGGCAGGGAGCTCGCACCACTTGGGGAGCGGTGGATGGGCATCATTTGAGGCCGATTTTGTAAGTGTTTTCGCATTGCTCTTTATGTTCGATAGTTTAGGATTTATGAGTTTTTTAATTCTAACATAATGAAATCTTTGTATGTTTTGACAGTGGTCGATGACAGGACGTGATCCCACACCGTACGAGCGCGAGTACGCAGGCAGGAAGGGCTTAAACACCCTGATGGACATTCTCAGTTCTCGCAGCGGCATGGTTAGTATTAGGGTTTACTCTTTTTTATTTTTTGTATTGTTTTATAAATGTCGTTATATGTTTATACTTACTGAAAGCTGTCTTATTGTCTTTTTTTGCAGAATCCGACAGATACGCCGCTTGGACGCAATGAGACGTCTGACTAGGCGACGTCAGTTTAGCCGTAGCTAGATAGCATTAGTTTAGGGTTTCTCATAGCTTATGTATCATGAGACGGATTTTATACGTCTTTTTGAACCATGTATATTATTACATTTGTCACCGCAATTCCTTTTGCCAATCAATTCTTTATGCCTATGATGTTGTACAATTGTCATTATTACATTTGCCAATCAATTCATTTTGCCTATGATGTGTACAATTGTCAATTTTGCAAACAATGCGTCTTGTGGGTGACTATTTTGGGTCTATTATCTACCCTTGCACTTTTTTTAAAAAGTGAATCAAGTACAATATGGTTGATGGGTGGCAGGGCATTCAATGCCCTGCCACCAAAAAAAAATTCTCTCGGGCGTCGCTATAAGCGTCGCTATTTATGGCTCTGTAGCGTCGCTATGAGTGTCGCTATAGTCTTCTGTGTAACCGTCGCTATATGCGTCGCTATGAGCGTCGCTATGAGAGTCGCTATGAGCGTCTCTATGGGCGTCGCTATATAGCGACGCCTATAGCGACGCAGATAGCGACGCTCTCGTAGCGACGGTTTTAGCGACGCCGGGGGTTATAAAAACCCAGTGTATTTCCGTCGCTAACAGCGTCACAAGAGCACACAACCTCTTGTAGTGAAATTTGTGACTATACTGCTAGGACATACTCTCTATATAGATCCCAGCCATCATTTCATATTTGAGATTGGACCACCAGAAGACTGACTAAGGGGTTGCTGTATATATTTGAAAGATTTTTGGTAATTCAAGGAAAACCCTTGTGAACAGACTAACAATCCTTGTGTAGATCCTAGAAGGAGATCAGCACAAAGCCACACAGGAAGAAGGAGTCCAGGTAAGCTTTAAGTTTGCAACCAAACTTTCATTCTTATGTATTTAAGGTCAGGAGCCTTTGCTAAGACGGGAGCTAAAAGTGTCAAAAGTCAAGTAAGCACCACGTCCACAGAAGAGAGTGTAACTCAGACGAGACTAGACCCATTAGCACCAATCATTGAAGAGGGTAGTGATACTGACACTTCGTCGAAAAAGTCCTTCTTCATGATGGGGAGTCAGCAGCCAGGAGGTTTCATCGGTGAAGGACCAATGCCAGGGGGGAGCACCTCCCTACATCCTTTAAATGAAACCAAGTTCACTATAATCTTCTTGGAAGGAACTAACTCGAGGGGAGCCTTAGTTTATTCTGACTATCAGGGACGCAAGTGTATTTGTATTGAAGAAAGACCGGCTCAGAGACTAGAGATAATTCGAGTCTATGATGATGGTGACAGATTCCAAGAGGAAAAGGGGAACCACTCTCTAATAGTGAGTAACCCTGAGGATTACAACAGAGATGGGGATAACGTGGCAAAAGGGAAAATGGTTTCAGAAACCCAAGAACCGCCTCCTAACATTGATCGACCTGGAGCACTTTTTATGTATGATAAGAAAACAACTAGGGTCCCAACCTGTAATGAGAATGTAGGGATTTACAAGCATGAAAGCGAGGGAATAGTCTCTTACTTTCGATGTAAGGAACCCTACCCAAATGAATTAAGCAAAGACAAGGTTCTTTACTTATTTTCTTATGAAACTGCTATGGGGAAGGATATTGTTTTTGTTGACAGATACGGGCAAGAATACAAACGTATTCTCCCAGAAGAGATTGAAAAGGAAACAATTCCGGGAGCATTGACCTATGACCCCGACGAAGTACCAAGAGCCACCTACAGCCCTAGCAAGTCGACTAATCCCTTTTCAGAAAAGTATGACACTACCTCACATTCTACCCGACCACTGACGTCCAACTACCAGGACCAACCAGCTACTCAGCCATCATTGTAAGCATGGCTTCGACAGAGTGCTACATTAGAACAAGACCGAACCCGATAGGGTTATCAAACCGCACGAGGGTTAAGGGATTTACAAGAACCACCACTCTACACATAGTATCAAGGAGAGAGTAAGACAAAGACTCAGGGCTCAACTGAGCTTGGAAGAACACCCCGACAACGAGTTCGGAGAGATGAACCATCTCTCACGAGAACTGTTAGAAATTATGGATTAGGAGCACCATTGGGAGAGGAACCTGGCCACTACAGAAGACCAGAGGAGGTGTATCGACTAGGACGGGGAGATCCCATGATGAGATTTGTAGACCATCGTAGAATTAGACCTTCTCAAGTACAAAAATGGGTAAACAATAAATATACGGGAAGTAGGGATCCGAGAGATCATGTAGCAGCCTTTGTTTGTGTAATTAGAGCTGAAGAGGTGCTAGACTTTCCTACCCAATTTGCAGGATTCGGTTTAACCTTAGAGGATGATGCGGCTACATGGTTTGACTTGGTGGAGCGAAGAGACTTTGAGTCTATGGAGGAAGTGCTTAAAAAGATTAACTTGTATTCCAAACCACAAGCTAAATAACCAAAATGGTGTGCGATTGAACAAAAATGGACAAACCATGGGACGGAGGAGTGTTATTATAACAAGGGATATGTGAGAGAACGACCATATGCTCCGCAAGCTCAAGCGACATCTCCTCAAATCCCACCAATGCCTAGATATCAAACTGGCAACTTACCAGGACCTGTAGACATAGAAAGACCCCAACCAGTGTTGGGACAACAACCACCCCTACCAGGATTACGACTAGTCGGCATAAGATACACACCCACAGTAACTGAGTCGGACGAGAAGGCTTTGGTACCTATGCATGCATACTACGACGAGCCCAATGGATATGCGGCGAACTTTGTCTATTATCCACCGGACGAACCCTCTACACCAGAACCATGGAGCATGATAGGAAATATAGGACCACCAACTGCTGCACAGGCAGCGGGAGAAGGATGATATAGCCTGGATGAAAGAACATTGTTGTTCATAGCCAACGGAGGCATGAGCGGGCAAAGAATTGCACACCAACAAAGAGGAGCTCCAGGAGCACCTCAACAGCCTAAAGGATCATGCTACAAGTGTGGAGGAGACCATTGGCTGAGGGACTGCCCTCATGACGAAATCATTAGGGTCAACGCATATTGCACGGAGTGTGGAATTACTCACTTGATCCCTGATTTCCCTAAAAACCCGAGCAAAGGAGAAAAAAATACCTTGAACATGCTGGGAGCGCTACAGTCCAGTGGAGGGTTAGAAAACGAAACTTTGATTCCTGTTAAGGTCTTGACGAGAGCCCAAGGAAGGAAAAATGACAATCAGCCCAAGAGTAACGAAGAAAATCAAGAAGAAATCAAGGCTGACAAGTCTAGCGTGAGTCGTGATAATCCTTGGAAAGAACGAAGAGCGAAAATGAAAGCTAGACGTGAGCGAAAACAAAAAGATGTAGAAACTGAGCTAACGATAGCTCGAGAGCAACTTAAACACCAAAGAGAGTCCGACCCTCTAAAATCAACGGCAGGACCAAGAAGTGCAAGCTCAAGAGGGTCGGTATTGGTAGATAACATCAATGAACCCTTAGATGCAATCTTGCAAGCATATGAAGCAAGATTGAAGAACAGACAGACTCTAGAGCAAAGGTGGATGACATATCCATATCCAGAGAGGATGCAAAATACGTACCTAATAGCACTGATGAATCACTGAAAGATTTTCCACCATATTCCCCTATTGTGGAAGAAAATTGGCCTGAAGAGCTATGGGAAATGGTGCGAAAAGCTCAAGAAAAATATGAGACAAAAACAGTCGAGTCAGCGCCTTTCTCGGATCTGAACTTGAATAAGTCTCCATGGGATTTGGACGTTAAATCATTTCAAGGGGATAATGGTTCAGTTTCATCCGAAGATAGCAGACCACAATCTCTCAGAACTTTGCCATCATATATGGGGGACTATGAGGCAAGGTCAGAAATTCGAAGAGTACCTTCTCAGAGAATAGGCGGTTCAAATCAATTGGACACTAAAATCCTGACAGACTTGTTGAGCACTCCGGTCAAGTGTACAATCACATTGGTAGAATTGTTAAAAATTAGGCCAAGCATGTGGACAGAAGTGGGCAAATGTCTTGAAAAATTTGGCATAAGGACGCCTCTTAAGTTCTTCGAAACCGAGCTGAAACCGAGCTTAATGACACAGAACCGAAGAAATTCAACACTAGACCAGTGCCACTCAACAAGGTAGGAGAGTATTGTGAGGGTGAAGATGGCAACACAACCCTACCAGTTGAGTATAATGGCATAGAGACTAAGTCAATACTTGATAGTGGAGCTGGTATTGCCATTGCGACCAAAATGCTATGGGAAAAATGGGAAAAACCAGCACTACGAACAACTAGAATGAAGTTGCAACTGGCGGATGGGCACATAGAAAGGCCTATAGGATTGCTTGAGGCAATTGTGGTATCTTCCTGTGGCATAGAGTACGAACATACCTTTGCCATAGTAGATTTCGGCAAGAAGAACAACTATGAAATTATCCTTGGTAGGCCGTTCATGAGGCAACTCACAATGGTGCAGGACTGGGGGTATGATTATTTGTATCTAAGACATGCTGAAACTACTACACGCGTAAACATGAAAAAGCATAGCTACCATGATGTCACGAGAACCCCTGTGGAAGAATTTGACTCAACCACCATTAGTGGATCAGAAGTCCCAGCGTGGCTTTGTAAGAAAAAAGAGATATGGATGTGCGGGGCATCTCAATGTAGTGAATTTGACCACAAGGAAAGGACACTAGAGAGGGTCTTGGAAGACGATGCCTATATACGAGAACCTTTTCCTGAATAGAAGCTCGAACCCCTAGAATGGTCTCAAATTTTGGCTACATTGGATGTATGGGTCAATGAAGTCACTCCCACCAAATTTTGTGATGAGAATGGCTACGATATCATACCATACTACATGTTGAGAAAAATTGTGGAGGAGGACGAGGACGAGGTAGATACTGAGAATATGAGGATCCATAAAACAGAAACAAAACTTGAGATTAAGGTAGTGGGATATGTGGACATCCCCACTAAAGAAATCAAGCAGGAAGGAGAAGAATTTTATGATTCTTCTGATCAAAGTGAAAACAAGGATAATGCGGATGACGAGAAGTCGGAAAATATAGAGGGAGACGACAATCAATATCAAGACAATGACGTCTTCTACAATTTCCCAAACCAAAGTGAGAGATGCCAAAAAAAATACAAGAGTAAATGACACCACATCAGTACACCAACCAGGTTGAGACCCATGCCGGAGTTTAAGGGTAAGACACATTTCCTTATGAAAATTCATGCTGTTGATTGTGCTAAGGATAGTGTCAGGAAGATTTCTTAAGGTTGGTGAAGACTCAGGATTTAAGTCCAGACTATTGAAACCTGAGAAAACCAGCAAACCACACAGAAAAACTGAATGTCTGTGGTAGTCCAATTATGACAAAAATTGAACGGAAAACGAGATACAATGATTTGAAACAAAATATTAAAAATGTATGGACAACTAAAATGGATAGTAGCGATGGAACGAACGCTAGTGATGGGAGTAAAAAGATAGATGTACCTCCTCACTATTGTAAGTACACCATTCAGGAAAGAAGATTGGTGGTTCAGCAACCAATGAGGGAGCCTAAATCAAACGAGTCCTACGATGCGCCAGATAACGCCAAGAAAATAGACTTAGCAGAGCCAGGAGAAAATCCTCGACCTGCTTACATTGCCACAGATCTAGGTTGAGAAGAAGAGGACTTACTGATCAAAACACTTAAGGAATTTCGAGATGTATTTTCATGGTCGTACAAAGATTTGAAGGGAGTGGATCCTAACATTTGTGAACATTCAATCCCTCTGAAGTCTGATGCAAAGCCAAGAAAACAACGTCCATACACGTATAATGAGACATTTGCCAAAAGGATAAAAGAGGAGATAGACAAACTTATGGAGGTTGAATTTATTTATGAGATAGAACACACGGACTGGGTGTCCCCGATAGTGGTGGTACCCAAGAAAAATGGGAAATTATGAGTATGTGTAAATCTCAGAAAGGTAAACGCAGCAACAATAAGGGACAACTAACCTCTTCTTATCATTGAACACGTCCTGGAACGAGTGGCGGGCAAGCAAGCCTATAGCTTTATGGACGGATTCTCTAGTTATAACCAATTGGGGGTCAAACTAGAAGATCAATACAAAACAGCATTTGCAACAGAATGGGGCATATATGCGTTTAGGGTAATGCCATTTGGCTTGACCAATGCTCCAGCCACATTTCAGAGATTAATGACAGACGCTTTTAAATAATACTTGCGAAAATTCTTGGATATTTACATGGACGACTTGTGTGTCTATTCTCTATTGAGAGAAGACCATATAGATCATCTGAGAAAGGTATTCGAAAAATGCAGAACGTATAGGATTTGCCTCAACCCAGAAAAATGCGTATTCATGGTACGACAAGGTAAAATCTTAGGCCACATAGTGTTGGCTAATGGAATTACCACTGATGAAGACAAGGTAAAGGTGATCATAGAATTGCCAAGACCAAACACTGTACAAGAGGTACAATCATTTATGGGACATTGTGGATACTACCGATGTTTTATCTACATGTACGTTGTAATAGCAAAACCCTTGTATAGTTTAATCACGCTCTTCATTTGGACAAATGAATGTGAGGAGTCATTCCAGAAACTAAAAGATGCACTGGTATCTGCACCAATTCTAAAGGCATCAGATTGGTCAAAGATCTTCCATGTACATGTAGATGCTTTGGCATTTGCAATAGGCTGTATATTAGCACAACCAGATGAGGGAAAGACGGATTTTCCAATCAGTTATGCTAGTAGACAACTCAACAATGCAAAGAAGAATTATACTACCACTGAAAGAGAAGGATTGGGTATGATATATGGCAAAACAGACCACCTTTCTCGATTACTACATGGCAAAAAAGCTACCGGAGTAGATGATGATCTCCCAGACGCATACCTGTTTAATATAGAGATGGTACCGAAATGGTCAGAGCAAATTATTCCGTTTCTGACATATGGAATGAATCTTGAAGACAAACACATGGTGGAAGACGTTAGACAAGCACGAAATTACACAATGATTGCGGGAAGAATGTACCATCATGGAAACGATGGGATTCTAAGGTTGTGTATAGGCCCAGAGGAGTACGAAGCGTATCTAGAGGAGGCCCACACACAAACAGGGGGATTTCATAGAGGAAATCAAATGATGTATGAACAATTAAGAAGACTTGGAGTGTATTGGTCAGGAATGGAAGGCGATGTAGCAAACTACATCAAGAAATGCGTCTTTTGCACATCCAATACCACTGTGGATTATGCCACATTATACCAAGTGACAGTAGCACCCGCATGGAGTCATGCTATTGTGGATTATTTGACTAGTAAGGAGCTGCCAGGAGATTGGTCTAAAGCCAGACAAAAGGCTTTACAAATCGAAGCGAATAGGTATACCCTCATTAGTGACCACTTGTATAAAAGAGGAATTGATGACCAGCTGAGGTTAGTTCCTCATGAAAATGACTACTTTCCATTGTTGGAACAAGCTCATGCAGGCATAGCAGGAGATCATTTTTCAGCAGAGAAAACCGTGAAAATCATTATGGTTGCAGGTATATGGTGACCGACAATGATTCAAGATGCAGCAAAATTCGTGAAAAGGTGTGATGAATGTCAACGCACTGAGGTACCAGTTAAAAGAGACGAAATGCCTTTAAGACCAATGATGAGTGCTCGAGCATTCGCTAAATGGGGATTGGACTTTGTTGGTCCTATCACTCCACCAGCGTATCGTTTACAAGCACAATATATCATAGTGGCCACGGACTACATGACCAAATGGGTGGAAGCAAAAGCCACACCAAAAGCAGACGCTAGAACCATGGCACAATTCTTATATGAATATGTGTTTACACGTTATGGCCTTTCAATCGAGCTGGTGAGTGATAGAGGGACACACTTTGTAAATGAAGTTATCCAACATCTCTTAAATGAGTTTATGGTAATTCATCGAAAATTTGCACCCTATCATCCACAAGACAATGGCCAAGCGGAAGCGACCAACAAAATATTGTGCACGGTTCTTACGAAACTGGTTAGTGAAACAAGAACAGATTGGGATCAGATGCTCTATTCGGCATTGTGGGCTTATTGAGTTGCATATAAAACAACACTCAATGCTACACCATTTAATATGGTATATGGGTTAAATGCAATATTGCCTATTGACTTTTTAATCCCCACACTAAGGGTAGCAAAACAATTGGACTGGACGGGGCATGAACTTTCTGAACGGTTGGAGGACCTTGAAAAATTAGATGAGTTATGACTCAATGCTGTAGCGGCCATATATGCAAGAAAAAGACAACAGAAAGAGTTTTTTTGACAAACATGTCAAGAACAAGGACTTTAAAACGGGCGATTAGGTCTTAGTATACACCCTTAAACAACATGCCAAAAAGCTAAAGAAAAGGGGAATGGGGCCTTATTTGATCGAAGAAATATCGTCTAGCGGAGCAGTAAAACTGTCGACACTAGATGGAAAAGAAATGCCGAACTGTATTAGTGGGTGTCGTTTTAAAAAATATCATCTACCTTTAACACCGGAAATGTTGTTTCAACTGCATTATGGAAAAACCTATAGATAGGCCAGAACAACAAAGAATTCAGGACCAAGCACAACAAGAAGCAAAGGAACGGATTGCTAAACGAAAGCAGTTTCTCAGGACAATAAACATGGTCACCCCAATGATGACTGACGAATACCTTTCAACATCCCAAACAATCGAAGTGGATATACAAAGCGACGAATTAGAAAAGACCAGGACAGACCTTAGGACTCAGGATGATAGCATCATCGACGACTTGAAAGATATGTGGTGTAGTCCTTACATAAAAGCTTATGCAGGCACAAAACAAGTTGAAATCTATGCATTGCTTGACACTGGAGAAAAAATGAGTGTCATCAGCTTTGAGCTCTTTCAGAAACTTGGACCAATGAAGACGATCCCAGAGACACACCGGTTGAAAGTAGCATCGAGTGATGAGGTGACCACCGTTGTGGTCTATTATAATACCAATCACAGTGCAGGCACACCCATACACTACAAAATTCCATTTGCTGCCACCAAGTCGGTCAGCAACGACGTGTATCTTAGCAGTGTCATGGATGAAAGATAACAGGGTATTCATTGATTTGGATACTATTGAGGCACTGTTCAGAAATGAAAACTTTTCAGAACCCTTCTTATCATATAACCAATTCATGTCAAGGAGGAAACAAAAGTCAATACAACCGTAAAGATCTGCCCAACATCAAACAAAGTTTACAAGTCCAACAACGTCTCATCAAAAATCAGCAACCATGCAGGGAACCAGGCAAGTTTGGGTACGGCGTACAGAGCTGACCGAGGCACAATTACATCAAAAGCGGAAATGCAAAGTTTGGATAAGGCACGACAGCCTAATTCCTATAAAAAAGGAGTCAGAAGATTAGACAAAACACCGAAATCCAGCAAAACTTCAAAGAAACATAGTCAATCTGTCAAATACACAACATACTATATTGGTATGGCGGCCAAAATTGCCAATTCAAACGAGCCAACAGCACAAGAAGGGCGGCCAAAGATGACAATCAAGCAGTTATCTACAATTGTCAAGGTCAAGCAACATCATACAAACAGCACGAGGAAACAAACAGAATCAACAACAAAAACTACGAGGATGTCTAAGACCCAAGTAATCAAGGCAGAAAGAAAGAATGTTCCATCAGATACGACAATATCGACTTCAAAGGAACCACATACGCCAATTCAAAACCAGTGGAAAACAATCAAACAACGAGCGGCAGATTTACAACTACTACTTGCAAAGAAAATTTGCCAGCCAACTCAAGCTACCACAGGAAGCCTCAACGACAAATGCCAATGAGCAAATCGCTTATAACTTCCTTTTGCACGACATAAATTCTTTCTACATGCATTGACCGTACATGCATATAGGGCTACATTACAAGGCTTGCATTAGCACGAGTTCAAACCCATGCAATACACATACCCTTGACGATACCCTGTCGTCCGGGAGGACTCCCACTAGGAGGGGGGGAGGCATTCCAAATGTGGACTCAACTCATGTCATATATTAGAGGGCAAGGTTTGTGAGCAATTTTTCAACCATTTTTGTGTTTTATTGTGTGATTTTGGGAAAAAGAATATGCCCTCAAAATTAATCAAAATTGGGGACCAAATCATCATTCATGAGCCCCTAGGGATGTGTATAGACTATAAAGAGAGTCAAATCTGGCCAAAAATTGTCTAAAAACAGCAAAAAATAGGCCAAGGTTGACGATAATGAGCGAGATTGTACATAGACGAGAGAAAAGTGAGCTACAAAGTGTTTTTCTTTTCATTGGTATTTTTCTAGGTTAGAATTGCTATTTTTGGGTTATTTTGGGATTTATTTGCTTTATTTTAGCCATTTTCTAGCAAAAATTATAGGAAAAAATCCATAATCCAAATGGAAACACAAAAGAAGAGACGCCTGATCAGAGCAAGGTAAAGAAGACACAGAAAAAATAAGGACTGCAAAGGTGACAAAGCAAAATGACCACCGTCATGAAGGGACCTCCAACAGGAGAAATCTACAAAACTGGTAAAACTGGAGCAACCGAAGTCCAAATCAGGAAATTTGCGAGCCTAAACCGCATCTCACAAAAAGTTATGGCCACAGGTAAAAGATAGGAAAATTTGGTGTCGGAGTCTCGATTACATATAGAGAGGCTAGGCTAGAAATCCCTCATTTGAGTCATTTTCCATAGTGAGAGAGAGAGAGCTCCCTACAGCAGTTGAGACCCCGAGGATCCCTTCCATCGCGCACCATCACCAGATCGACATCAGATATGAGAGGTATGCTCGTCAACACTGACTCTAAGTGTTGTTTACTTCAGTTAGTCGCAAAACCTCGCCGGCATCACAATCACAACCTGTGCACACATACGGTAGAATGGTTCTTAGGGAGACCTAGAGGCCACTGAATGGAACCAAAATTGAAAGGCACAATGCCTATAGCTTAGGGATCAAGCCTATGACCTCGAAAAGCGTGAAGGAAGCCGCTCAGAAAACCCTAATTTCACAGGACCTGCAAAAGGGCAACTAAAGTAAGGTGATCGGAAATGAGCCAAAATTCATAGACAGCAAGCCAATAACCTCGACAAACCGACTGAAGGTTTAGACTATGAAAAAGTTCATCGAAACGGAGCCTAAAGTCCCTATCTCACGAAAACCGCACAAAGCGTCACGATACTCTAAAGGGCCGACCAAGTGACAAAATGACATCAAATTCAACAAGGAACATCCAAAAGAGGTCAACAACTAGATGGAATGTGTCCACTCAGGAAAAAAGCTCTTCCACTAGGGAGAATTCCGGCAACAGGCCAGAAAGACGTCAAAATGGTCGTTCTTGGTGTTTCAAACACCAAAACAACAACTGACTTCTTGAATGGAAGGTCAAAAGGAAATAAAAGACAACCGGAATCATACAAAGACCAAAAGGAACCGCGACCATCACCTAAGTGGTCTACTTCGACTCCAGGACCAGCCAAGTGCTGCAAACAGGGAGTACACTCTGCTAAATTGATTAAAACTTGATGTGTGTGTGTGTCTAGGAGAGACTATTAAAACCATGGTTGTCAACTAACATTAAAAACTGGTAAAAATGACCAAGTGCTAGTCTATCGCGATAGACTTGAATTTACACTTAGACAAGGGAAATTTTGACTTTGGCTTCATGAGGGGTGCTAACAAGGAATATTAACCACCAATATCAAGTCAAAGTGCAAGAAAAATATTTTTTGGCCAAAAACTCAGTCTATCGCGATAGACTTGCTACACCAATTATTGGGTGAAAGACTTTTCAAAATTTTTACAAGCTCGACTTGGGGAAGCACATGAAGGCAGTACACCAGATTTGGTGACAGGATGGACTCCTATGGCAAGCTGAGAAAGACATGCAGACAACTCAGAGTCAGAACAGGACATCTCAAGGGCAGACAGGTAAAATTTACATGTGAATGGTCAATAAACCTTGCATCAATTGGGAGAAGACAGACAAATTGGCACTAAGTACAAGTCTTTATCCCGATAGACCAAGCAGAGGGATATTGGACCACCTTATCAAAAATTTGAATTAGCAGTTGTCTTCAACATGATGCAAGAGGACCACCCACTAAGTTTGAGCCCAAAACAACACAAAATGAAGGAGAATCTCTTTGAAGGGAATCTAGAAAATTGGGAGTTGATCCAAAAAGGGGTCACTTGACATTCATTTGAGGTGGAAAGGAGATCAGATCATGTGCAAGGTATGGGAAACCAATTGGTGGAGTCACAACTGCAAAAAAGGACCTAGGTCAAAAAACTGCTAGTCTATCGTGATAGACAGAGGAAAAGTAGCAAATGGATAGATTTTGAGCTTCAGCTTATAGAGTATCCTTACATGCCTTGTAATAATACACCACACAAAATTTCAAGGCATTTGGACTTGTTCTCCTTCACCAACAACATCAATTTAAAGCCGCCAAAGTCGCACAATGGAAGAGCTTGTCTATCTGCTAACATTTTACCTTAACTAATCTTGGGATTAAGAAGGCTCATCTAGATGCATGATTAAGTGGTAATCAATTTAGGAGAGTAGTACTATGTTTGTGCATTAACTGTTAATTGTGATGACAGGATTTATGGAGGTTTCTCCAAGAAAAAGAAAAGGCAAGAACCTGGCAACAGAAGGCGTAGTACCCTATGCACTTCTACCCAATTCCTTAAAGCCAGCAGCCACATGGATACCTACAGATGTGAAACAGGCAGTGGCCTTTCATATATATCAAGGTTCATATATGGATGACAAAAGAAACTTAGTGGATATAGTGATGATTCCCAAGGAGGCAGAGAATTACTTGAAAAGATCACCGCAAAGGTCATGGCTCAAAAAAGTTGGCTTGTGGAACTTTGTATCACTACCACCAGTAGGGATAGATTTCAAGAGGGTAAAACATCTAATAGAAACTATCCAAGAAGATCGAACTTGCAGAGTGGCAAGCATGGATAACGAAGTGATGGAGATCCAGATCACCAAAGAGATCATCAAAGAGGCATTGAAATTGTCAGATCAAGGAGCCAACATGAGAGAAAGAAGGAAAAACCTCACAGTCTACTTACAAAAGTCCAAACTACCTTCTTTCAAACTCATAGCAAACCCGGAAGTAAGAGAACTGACACAGATCCACAGTCAGTGTTTGTTGAGCTACAGCAAAAGACCGCCAAGATACACTACACCACACGGGAGCATCTCAACCACACTGACATGGGCTATGGGGATGACCCATTAGTTCTCTATTGATCACGCTGACGGGAGCAAAGAGAACCCCGAACCCTGACGGCCTCTAAAACACTGGGGACCGAATGGCGCGCCTCGAGCCTGTCATGGTAAAGCAAACAGGGGGCACCACCTAGCTTCAGCGGCTAGGACGCAAACAACACACCACCATAACAAAGTTTTCATCCAAGAGAGATGGATGCTTGGGAGTAATGATGAAAAGGAAAGGGAATGAGATCAAGTGAGAGAGAGAGAGAGAGAGTGAGGGAGGGGGTATAGCGGCTTAGTACTTAGGCATCACAAAAGGATGGCGAATCCGCACACCCTTCACACATACACAAGCTCACTCCAAAACACAAGACTAGGTGGCAATTCCGCACACCTCACATGGGCAAAACATTGCAAGAAAACATACTCACAAAACCTCAAGCTTTATTTAGAGAATTAGGTGATGAAATGGGGAGCATAGGGTAGGGGAATGAGAAGGGAGAGAGTGGTAGAGCACATGGCGGATAGGTGGGAGTTGATGGCGAAGACTCGCACGAGGATTATGGCCATCATCCTTCATTTAGTTGCCCTTCATCTTCCATAGCCAAGGGTGTAGAGGTCATGCTCAAGACAAGCATGGTGATTGCGGTGATGGTGATGGTGTGGGTGTGTGTGTGTGTGCACTAGGCACACACAGTGCATAGTGTGTTCTTTGGTGATGTTGTGTGTGTCCTTAGTGTGATGGTGACCCCTCTTTATATAGGGGAGGAGGGGGGAGAAATTCTAGAATTTAGAAATGAAGAAATCATTATCTACAAAGGCCATGTGACTGTGGGCCCCACTTGTCTAGCTGTGTGTATATGTGCCAGAACAGCAGTCTCATGAGAGAGAGACTAAGAGAGAGAGATGGGTTGATGAAAAAAAGTGAGAGGTGACATGGAGAATAAATTAATTACAAGAGGGGAGAGAGGGGAGTGTGTTCAGAGGTGAATCTGTGTGCAGATGTGTGTGAACACAAGAAAAATCAAGTAACCACCGGGTGGGGATGGGTCTGTGGGCACCTTTTTCAGTGAAACTGAGTGTGTGTGAGTGTGGGGGAGGTTATTTAGCTAGAAGACAAGAGACATGACGCCCTTTAGAGAGAGAGGGGGGTATTTGGGTCATGGGATATCATAGGAGAGAGAAAGAGGGGGTGGGGTATACTATTTTTGAAGATAGGGTAAGTTGCATGTGAGTTAGGGTGCATTATTGGTGAGTTATAATGCATTATTGGTGAGAGGTAGGGTAGCTTGAGGGGAGAGAGAAAGGAGAAAGGACAAAGGGAAGAGAGAGGGGGTTGACCTTTTGAGTGGAGGAGAGGAAAAGGGACACCCGGCGGGGCAACGGTGAAGAAAAAGGAGGCAAGGTGGGGATGGGCTACCCCGCAGGCATGAGGTGGCCTATTTTACCTTTCTTATATATTTACATAATCATACTTTTTTTTCTTACTTTTTCCAATGTCTTTTATCACTCCCTCCCTAAGAGGGGGTTTTCATGGGGTGGGGATGAGAGAAGAGGGGTATGGGAGCTTGGCTTGTAAAAAGCCCCCATCATTAGCCCTCCCCTTTTGGCTAGAGGCATTCATGTCTCTAGCTCATCTGTTTGATCATTATCGTCGGAGGTGGCGGCTGATGGTGTGTCCTCATTTGGAATGTCAATAGGTGGAGCCTGGTCAAATCGAAGAAAATAAGGTTTAAGTCGCCAACCATTTACCCTGGTTTTATGAACTTTTCCATCAGCCTCCATAAGCTGGTAGCTTCCATTGGCATACTTTTTCCTGACGATGAAAGGACGCTCGCATCGGAGTAGGAGTTTCTTATCTTTGCGCGTGTCGAAGCGATTGTCGTAGCGGAGCACCAACATTCCTTTCTTCAATTCTTTTTTCCGGAGATGCTCGTTAAAGCTAAGCCGTCTATGCTCTGCTTGTGATGCATAATAATTTATTGCTTCTTCTCTGTCCAGCTGCAGTCTTTCCAAGTTGATGATGTGATCTCTCAAATGCATGTTGGGTTGTTGAAGTTGGCTTGCCATTACTCTGAGACTTTGTAGTTGCATTTCAATGGGCAAGATTGCTTCCTTACCAAATACTAGATGATACGGTGTGTATCCCAAGGATGTACGAATTGAAGTTCTGTAGGCCCATAAAGCTGGTAGTAGATACTTATCCCAGTCTCCAGGATGATTGTTTACCTGCTTGGTAATAATTTTAGAAACCATTCCATTTACCTTTTCAACTAGGCCATTACATTGAGGGTAATATGGTGAAGAGTGCCTCCTTGTAATGACCAGTTTCTGCATTAATTCTCCTACCAAGTCTGCTCTGAAACTTGGCCCTCTATCAAAGATGATCTCTAAAGGTGTGCCAAACCTACAGCATATGTGCTCGTAGATAAATTTAGCTACCTCTACCGCTGTGATTCTAGTGGTGGCTATAGCCTCTGCCCATCTAGTCATGTAGTCGACCCCCATGATAATGTAGAATTTTCCTGAGTTGGCCCTAGGTAATGGCCCAATGGCATCGATACCCCATTTTTCAAATGGGCCATATGAGAGAATAGGTGTCTGTGGTTCAGGCATAAGTGACCTAGTGCTGGCCTTTTGACACAACTTACACGTTTTGCACCAATGGTGTACATCACGGTTGAGGCTAGGCCATATGAAGCCTGCCTGCAAGATTTTCCTACTTGTTATGTCTAGGGCAAAGTGACCACCACAAACCCCGTCATGACAACTAGCAATTACTCCCGTGATTTCCTGAGAGAGAGGGACCTTCCTGAGTATTTGGTCCTTACCCTTACAGTAGAAACCGTCATTGATGAGTCGATACCTTGTGGCCTTCCGCGTCAGCCATTGCTTCTGTCCCTTTGTTAAATCTGATGGGCATTCCCCTGTTTCCAAAAAATGCATGATGTCAGGCAAGGCATCACTTCCTTGAAATAGAGGGAGCTTTAGTTTTATTGCTCCAACCACCACTTCCTGTAGTCTTTCACTTGCTAGGGCATCTGCTTCTTGGTTTTGAGCCCTTGGGATATGGTGTATTTGAGCTTCTTCAAACTTACCCAACAAGGTTTTTACACCACTTAAGTGAGTCCTTAAACTAGGATTCTTGCATGTCCATGCTCCATTTACTTGCCTTACCAGAAGTAGAGCATCCCCAAATAAATTAAGGCGTTGTACACCTTGCGAGACGCACCATTGTAGACCCTTGGTTAGTGCTGCATACTCAGCTTCATTGTTAGAATGTGAATCTAACAATTGGCCCAACGAAAATACCTCTGTCCCTTTGTCATCAAAGACCACTATGCCTGCAGCTGCTTTGTCGAACGCTCGCTTGTAGGCTCCATCAAAGTAGAGAGAGTATGCTCCTTCTACCATCGGTGGTACTGGAGGTAATTGGACTTCTCCTTCCTTAGATTGCTTCTCCTTCCTTTCAAAGACTTGGTAGGTCATGAGTCCCCCCAAACTTGCCCTTGTCGTGCTTTCTACCTGTACCGTGTAGTCAAACTCTTGCAGATGAACTAGCCATTTAGTAATTCTAGCAGACACATCCATGTGTTGTACAACATAGGGAAATATTTCATCCGTGGTTAGAATCACAAATTTCTTAGGCAGCAAATATGACCTAAACTTTGTAGTTGCAAATCTAAGAGCTAGGACTAAGTGTTCCACATGGGTGAAACCTTTCTCTCCTACTGTCATCATTCGACTAGAGAAGTAGATTGGCCTCATGAAAGATGTCGTCGTATCCTTTTGGAGTAGCACAGCCCCCAATGATTCATCACCAACACTTGAGGTGACATAGAAATTTTCATCCCACTTAGGTGGTGAGATAGTTGGCAGAGTTTCTAAGACCTCCTTTACCTTGTTGTAGTGATGTTCGCTTTCCTCGTCCCAAGTGAAAGTTGATCTTTGAGTGAATTGTTGCAGTGGTAGAACAAGTTGTGATAGTAGATGTATGAATCTACTTAGGTACCTCACCTTCTGTAGAAAAGAGACCAGTTGACGTGCAGTCGTTGGTGAAGGTAGGGCTATGAGTGCGGACACCTTACTTGGGTCGGCGTTGATACCTTTTGCTGAAATTTCATGGCCTAGTAGAATGACTTTACTCTCCCCAATGTGGCATTTATCCACATTTAATTGCCCACCTAGGCTCTGCAACCTGGCCAAACCTTCAGTTACCTTTTCTAAATGTGAAATACGGGAGCTATATATACAAAAATCATCAATGAACACTCTTATGGAAGTTCCAAAGAACGGTTGAAAAACATATGTGACATATCTTTGGAATGTGGCAGGTGCATTTGTGAGACCAAATGGCATAACCCTGTATGCAAAACAACCCCATGGCGTGATAAAAGTGGTTTTTAGCTGATCTTCCAAGGCTATGGGTATTTGAAAGTATCCAGAATAACCATCACAGACGGTATAACATTCAAAACCCGCTACTTCATTCAGAATTTCATCCAAGAAAGGGAGAGGAAAGTGGTCTCTCTTTGTAGCTGCATTTAGTGGTTTGTAGTCAACACAGACCCTCCACTTACCATTCTTTTTAGGCGTCACCACTACGGGTGACACCCATTCTGAGTTTTCTACAGGATAGATGAATCTCGCCTCCAGCAGTTTCCTTACCTCGGCCAAGAGTGCCTTTTCTTGTATGACCCCCAATCGTCGTAGCTTTTGCACAACTGGTTTTACCCCTTCCTTCAGCTTAATATGATGTTCCACCAGTGTAATGCCTGTGATTCTTTCATAGTTGTCAATGAACAGGTTAGGAAATCCCATCAACATTTGCAAAAAACTATCTTTCTCCTCAAGTGTTAATTCCGTAGACAACATACCCTTCAACCTACTTCCTCCTAGGCCAGGTGATTTGCTCTCCTCTTCATTGGGTTGCCCTTTTGGTGATGGATCACCAGTTGTGCTTACCCTTTGTGGATCCTTCATAATGATACCCATCACATCAATGGAACTGTCACTTTCGTCGGTGGATGTGGTCTCCTCCTCAGAACTGGAAGATTCGCTAGTGGTTTCATCTGCTGATGTTTCCAGATTCATTTGCTTCTGCTTGCCAATCCTCATGTCGTAGTATATTGTCTCCCCTTTATTACCGGTCATGCGTAGAAGGCCAGTACACCAGTCCTGTTTTGCCTTCATGGCCATCAACCATGGCCTTCCCAGAATTAGAGGATAGCCCTCCCCCTTAGTAGGCATTACAAAAACATCTACCTCTACCTCAGTGTTGAAAGCTTTGATTTTTACGGCACTTACCACACCCACACACTTTACTTTTGCGTTGTTTGCCATCTTTGCCTTGCATGGAGAAGGCCTGTCAACCTCGAGCCCTAATCGAAGCATCATAGCTTCGCTCATTACACAGATTTGTGCACCTCCATCAATGTAGGTGTTTCCAACCCTCTTTCCTTTTATGTTTACGTCGACAATTGGAAGGATATCATCCATGTTGCATCCCAAAATTGCTCCGGCTACCTTTGTTTTGGAGCGTCTTGTACTTACCATTTTAGACCATTGTCGCCTTACTTTTGGTGCAAGATGTAGCAGCTGTGGCCATGTAATCTTTGGTCCTTGCTCTGTCACATCCAATGTTAGATCATAGGGCTTAGAACTTTCCCCTAGCTGGAAGTTGGTGATGCTCAATTTCCGTCGTGGCCTGGATGGCCTCTTGCTAGTTTCTCCTCTCATGCTTCTCTCATCATTTGATTGTGTAGCTTTCTCCCTCCTAGCTCTTTTCACAGTCATGGCTTCAAGTGGTTCTAAAAAGGTTACCTTCTCCTTACCCTTGTCCCTCTCCTTTGCTCTGGGTGGATCTACTACTACGGCTTTTCCTTTCTCTTCTAGCCTTATGATGTTTACAGGGCAATCAGGTGGTGGGGCTGGTGGAAGAGGTGGGATGGATGCTTGTAGTGGTGTCTGGGGTGGACGTAGAATTTGTGTTGGTGGGGGTGGTGCTCGGGGTGGGGGTGTTCTTTCTCTAGGGGGTGACAATTGGTTCCTCCTACCTCCTCTATTATAGTTTTGTCGTGGTTTGGGACAGTAGTACATACCGTGACCATCTTCTCCACAGTTGTAGCAATGATACTCCCTGTTTTGTCGTCGTGCTCTTCCAGGGTCTTGATCTCTTTCTTGACTCCTCCCTTGCTGTATTAAGTGGACAGAAAAATTCTGCAGTTGGTCAGTAATATGGGCCAATATATCTTGTTGGTCATCTCTTACCCCAAGAGCCGGTGGTGGTGGTATGGTGGTTGTCGTAGTTGCTGGTCGACGTGATGTTCCTGATTCTGTTGACTCGGTTTCTTTGGCTTTCATTCGCAGATTCTTGTCTTTAAGGCGAGCAATCTCAACGGCTAACTCGTACGTAGCCGGGAATCTACCTTTCACTTTCTCCTTGAGAAGCGGCCATAAGCCATGAGTGAACCGATCTTTTTTTAGGAAATCGGGTGCAGCTTTCCCCCTTGCTAGTGACTCAACCCACCGTTCCCACAAATCCACAAATTTGGACTCATAGGTGGCATATTCTAAAAGACCCTCCTGCTTCAAGTCTCTCAACTTGTCCCACAACTTTTCTGAAGTGGTACCTCCCCCAAAGCGCCTCTTAAAAGCGGTTTTTAAGGGTTCCCAGTCATCCTTGGTTTCTTGTGGAAGTGCATTGTACCATGATCTAGCTTCTAGCTTCATGAGATGCTTAAAGATTCTAACCCGCGATTCATCCGTATCTTTGTTGCTCACTACACATGCTACTTCAAAGTCATCTAGGAAGTCTGTTACCAAATCCTCCCCCTTCTTTCCTTTAAATGTTGGAAATGCTACACATGCCATGATTACTGAGAGAGAGCTAGAAAGACGCACTGCTTAACTTGCAAAAGTTTTTTTCTTCTTTACAAGGAGGTGTGTATACCCTCTTATACTAGGACATAGATTAAAACTTCAAACGGTACATTGCCTTGTACCAAAGGTAGGACAAATGGTTGATCTGATGCCAGAACCTCAAAAAATCGCTCCCCACCCAGCATGGTGTCAATGACGTGCTGGTAGTGAGCCTTCAAATCTAGTATTACCTTGATTGAGCGTACACGTGTTGGTATGTGTGATCTGTCTTGAGGTAGGTTGTACTGATTCATGTGAAGCTTAGAGGTGCTTAGTCACTGTCCAAGCTTGTGGGAGAGGGTGGTGTTCTTTCCTGAAACAAACTCAGTAGATCCCTAGTTTCTCTAGTGAGAGTGTGAGCCAATGCTTCCGTTATCTGTGCTGCAGCATCAGGTGCGACTTGAAAACTGACTGTGATAATTACCTCGGTGACTTGAGTTACCCGATTCTCAAAGTAGAATAGTGTTGATTCTCTATTGTGTAGAGCTCCTTCCATTTTGTTGTTGTGGGTTGGTTGTAGGTTGCGGACATGGTTTCGACCTTCTCCTTCTTCTTCTTGGCACTTGGCCTATGTATATCCACTGGGTTTGGCGTGTTGGTTGACTCTCCCATTGCAAATCGATTACCGTTACGCCTGGCACTCGAGCTTCGATGGAGATGCGGAGTTCGTCTAGTTGTGCTTGGAGATCTTCTTCTTCTGTCGTCCAATTAGCAAATCCTGCTAGCCATTCATCCATTCACAATAGTTTAGGGGTTTCAGTCTTGTAAACTGAAGGGTTTAATGAAAAGATCCTCAGTGGGGGCACCAAATGATGGGAGCAAAGCGAACCCCGAACCCCGACGGCCTCTAAAACACCGGGGACCGAATGGCGCGCCTGGAGCCTGCCATGGTAAAGCAAACAGGGGGCACCACCTAGTTTCAGCGGCTAGGACGCAAACAACACACCACCATAACAAAGTTTTCATCCAAGAGAGATGGATGCTTGGGAGTAATGATGAAAAGGAAAGGGAATGAGATCAAGTGAGAGAGAGAGAGAGAGAGTGAGGGAGGGGGTATAGCGGCTTAGTACTTAGGCATCACAAAAGGATGGCGAATCCGCACACCCTTCACACATACACAAGCTCACTCCAAAACACAAGACTAGGTGGAAATTCCGCACACCTCACATGGGCAAAACATTGCAAGAAAACATACTCACAAAACCTCAAGCTTTATTTAGAGAATTAGGCGATGAAATGGGGATCATAGGGTAGGGGAATGAGAAGGGAGAGAGTGGTAGAGCACATGGCGGATAGGTGGGAGTTGATGGCGAAGACTCGCACGAGGATTATGGCCATCATCCTTCATTTAGTTGCCCTTCATCTTCCATAGCCAAGGGTGTAGAGGTCATGCTCAAGACAAGCATGGTGATTGCGGTGATGGTGATGGTGTGGGTGTGTGTGTGTGCACTAGGCACACACAGTGCATAGTGTGTTCTTTGGTGATGTTGTGTTTGTCCTTAGTGTGATGGTGACCCCTCTTTATATAGAGGAGGAGGGGGGAGAAATTCTAAAATTTAGAAATGAAGAAATCATTATCTACATAGGCCATGTGACTGTGGGCCTCACTTGTCTAGCTGTGTGTATATGTGCCAGAACAGCAGTCTCATGAGAGAGAGACTAAGAGAAAGAGATGGGTTGATGAAAAAAAGTGAGAGGTGACATGGAGAATAAATTAATTACAAGAGGGGAGAGAGGGAGTGTGTTCATAGGTGAATCTGTGTGCAGATGTGTGTGAACACAAGAAAAATCAAGTAACCACCGGGTGGGGATGGGTCTATGGGCACCTTTTTCAGTGAAACTGAGTGTGTGTGAGTGTGGGGGAGTTTATTTAGCTAGAAGACAAGAGACATGGCGCCCTTTAGAGAGAGAGGGGGGTATTTGGGTCATGGGATATGATAGGAGAGAGAAAGAGGGGGTGGGGTATACTATTTTTGAAGATAGGGTAAGTTGCATGTGAGTTAGGGTGCATTATTGGTGAGTTATAATGCATTATTGGTGAGAGGTGGGGTAGCTTGAGGGGAGAGAGAAAAGAGAAAGGACAAAGGGAAGAGAGAGGGGGTTGACCTTTTGAGTGGAGGAGAGGAAAAGGGACACCCGGCGGGGCAACAGTGAAGAAAAAGGAGGCAAGGTGGGGATGGGCTACCCCGCAGGCATGAGGTGACCTATTTTACCTTTCTTATATATTTACATAATCATACTTTTTTTTCTTACTTTTTCCAATGTCTTTTATCACTCCCTCCCTAAGAGGGGGTTTTCATGGGGTGGGGATGAGAGAAGAGGGGTATGGGAGCTTGGCTTGTGAAAAGCCCCCATCAACGTGTCATATCTGTTTGAAGAAATGACAAAGTTAAAGCAGGACATACCAAATTACATTGCAGGAGGAGAAGTCCTAACCAGAGTAATATACCACGCCATAGGGGTGGCAGATCAGTTGGCACCTGCCCCTCATCAGAACGACTGGCTGGTATTAAGGGAGAATATTGAAGACAGATCACAAAGGAAAGTGCCGGCATCTATTAACACCATTGAAGGACGCAGGCTGGAAAGAGTAACAAGAAGTACACAAGAGAAGATGGAAGAAGAAATAAGAACTGAAGAGGAAGATGCCCGACTAAAGAAGCGGAAAATGGAAATGGAAAACAACACCAGGTTGTAGAAGATAGCGAAAATGGAAAGGATGCTAGAAGGGTTTGCTCTAGAAAGATCTCTATGAGGCGATGTAGGCGCCACTTGGAAACCTTCTAGTAGCACTTTCACATTGAGAACGAAGAATAGAAACAACCCAGCTTTTGAGTTGGACTAGTTCGAGAGGTACATCCAAGAAAGAAATGCTAGGGACGAACCAGAATTGCTACTAGAAGAGGAGGATCTCCAAAATTTGAGAGATCAGCTGAGGCCAACTTCACGTGATCAGGAAACACCGCCGCCATCTCCAAGGCTAGATACAAATGAAAGGCAATCTAGCCCATCTGCTGAATCTACTGTGCATTCAGAAAGCTCACATCATGATGACAGAGTTCACACACCGCTCAGTGAAAAAGAAGAAGAGGAGGAAGAAGAAGAAGGAACAGATAGACACCCAAACACTGGAGCCATATCACAAAGTGATAAAGGCAAGCAAAAGGAGGTGGATCAGACTAAAGATAAAGCTTCTTCCTCTCAAGAAATTGAGCTGAAAGCTACTATAGATGAAGATTTGGAGTCAATGGTGACAATACTAAACCGAACAAGACTGCACAGTCAATGGTTAGCTGATCAGAACCGGTCCAACAAAATGACAAAAAACTGATGAGGAAGTTCTGAGACTGCAAGAGCAAAGGGAGGACACTCTAAAGCTGATCAGCATCAAAGATGCCAAAATCTTGGGGCTCAAAGGCACAGTAAATCTTCTCAAAGACAATTTACAGGAGTCGGAAGACTTCAATGCCATATGTGAAGATACAATAAACGTATTCCTTGAAGATGTCTCTGACAGAGATGAACACATCCAAAAGTTGGAAAAAGAAAAGCAAGATGCGCTGGAGGCAATCAAAAGTTTGCAAGTCTTCATCGATGACTTACAAATTGAAGTCAAGGATTTAAGAGCAGTAACAGATATACAAGCAAGAGAAATCGAACGAGCTAAGAAGAAAAAAACGTCGCTACCAACAACACCAGTATTCCACCCAGAAGAAGAAGTGGCCACACTGAAGAGGGAGTTGGAGTTGGAAAGAAAACAACGTTTAATGATTGTTGAAAGTGCGCTTAGATCAAAAGATCAACTACAAAGACAAATTTTAGACTTGCAAAGTGAACAACAACAAGGACCAGCTCCTGACAGTGAAATGGAAAGCATTGTTTCCAAATCACTCAGGGAAGAAAATGAAAACTTGCACATCAAGATAAAACACTTAGAGGAGTCGGCCGCTCAAAAAGAAATGGAATTTCATGCTCTACAAATCAATAGTAAAACAATGGCCGCACAAATCGCAAGTCTACAAACTGCAGGGCAACACCAAGGACAGGTACGAGTGCACATGGAGCAAGCAACAATGAATTTGACTGGACTCGCCGAAGTATATGGGAGTCAAGATGAGTACGACAAAGATTCAGATGAACAGGAGGCACATACACAGACTGATCAAACCGGCTCCAAAGACCAAGAGACAGAAGAAGATTCAGTCACGAAATTGGAAGAGCAGAGGCTGGCCGAGCAGATGGAAAAACAAACAGAAATGATATGGTACAAGGCAATGCAACTCGAAAAGGAGTTGCTACAAGGGCTTTCTAGATCAGGCAAAACAGCAGCAGAGCTACGGAAGGAATGGAATGCACCTATGTTACCCTATGCTCTGCTAAAGTACGAAACTCTAACACATCAAAGGGAGCTCGAACAAGAAGAACAAGTGCCAGTGTTTGAAGGAGAAGTACAGGATAGGGAACAACAAAACAGAATAGTGGACATCCAGCCAAAGTGGAGGCGTCAATGGCTCTTGGATCATCCTAATAACCTGATCCACTTAGTCAACACACCGCCTGAGCTGAGGAATGACAGAACGTTTTGCCCAACTCCCTGAACATACACCTACAGCAAACATAAAGCACTACAGAGCAGAAATCCGACATGGCTGAATTATCCAGTAATGTCAGGGCCAGCAGAGGGAGAGAGAATATCCGGTTCTTACATGGTGAAAACCCTGCAAGGCGCCATCGCAGAATTCGGAGGCTCTCCTAACCTATCCTGCAACATGCTATGTAAAATAGCCTGAACATTTTTGGCCTATCTCACAGTCTTCTCAGAAAGCTGGACATCAGAGTATATGAATACTGAAAGAAGCATCTCAGATTTGTCATACGATCTAAGTGGGCCACCGACAGAGCCAGTATTGTATGCCTATTTCAAACGGCTGATGTTTTTGCCAAGCTACCATCTCCAAACCTTTGAAGAAGCATTTTCCACGGGCTTCTTCATGTACAAGTCAAAAAAAATTGGCCCTTTAATGGCAAGCGAGTCTATGCGCTATGATGCGCTTCTACATCAAATCAACCAAGAAAGACGACAATGACAATGAAGACAAAGACGATCATGTCATGGTAGACATGAATTAGGAGGGGGGGAGTGTTGGAGCCCCATTGGTCCAACTGTTGTAATGAGCCCATCTTGTAAAGCATATCAAATTCCCATTTTATGTCAAAGACCTCTTATCATTTTGATCCATTCGTCTGGGTTATGTAAAGATTAATCAGTTAGTCAGGACTCAGATTTGTTCCCACCTTGTAATCATGAGTAAGAGAACCCCATGTACATTTTTGAGCTAAGGTGACTAAAGTATAAAAGTCACCTTAGAACCATTTGGAAATAACATTTGAATATTAATCGTGTGTCGTACGAGTCTGAGAGAGAGAGAGAGTGAGTGTGTCTTATCCTCTTCGCTACGCGCTTCTCCCTCACCAGATTCACGACGTGACCACACCATCGCTGTAGTCTCTCTGAGAGCTATGCGCCCACGCCACGCATTTACCGTTTCGAGTTGATCGCGATCGATTCTTCCTCGATCTTGTTTTGCTTGTAAGTAGCACAAATGGTGTCTATTTTCAATAATCAAGTGCTTCATGGAATGAGAAAGAGTTTAGTTATACATAGATACTGATAAACTTAAGTTTCGCCCACTTTTGGATTATGACATGTTAGTCTATTGCGACTGTATTCGAGATAACTAGGGTTCAAATCTGGTGAGATTAGACTTATTGGTAAGTATGTCCTAGTGAGAGGATGGTGCCTAGTAAGTTTGATGCGATTCCGAGTTCATTGGACGTGTAAACTGTGTTGTGAGCGTTAAGGGATAGAGTGGGTTGCATTCTACTAGGGTTAGTGATTGATGTATCATAAAAGTGTGTATGTGTAGTTTGGTCTCAACCTGACAAGCTAACGAGATTGCCTACGTGCACCTACGGGTTAGTCGTGTCATCGGATGATAAGTATGTTGTCTGTGTCGTGCTCATAAGTATGAACAGGGGAGTAGTTTTTCCCTAAAACAAAACCAAAGAAATCAAACTTGATAGGGACTCAACACTTTGAAAGAAAAGCAAAGCAAGAAACATGAGTCATATAGGGCTATAATCAATCTACATTCAAAGCAAACATACAAGCCAAACAAGGCTCTTTTATAGCACAAACTTATGCTTGAATGCGGTGAGCTTATTCAATTTGGTTCATTGCACCCAACCACTTTAGTGGCCCAGCATGAGCTCAAGGACTCATTCAAGTTTCCAAAGGGAGACTCAAGGAAAATCAAAGTATGTCAACTTAAAGTCCTCATAAGGTCTTCAGATAAGCCAACTACTTAAGATGTAGATCATGCAGAAGATGGTACTCATTTGCACTTAATCAATGTCTAAGTGGCTGAGAGCTCCCACATGAAGGCTCATATTTAGGCAAACGAGCCTCCTCATTTTTTGAATTCAATCATAGACTCTACATACATGCACATGAAGGCGCCTTTTTGAGAGTCAAGCTTACGGAAAGCAATTAGACCGGTAATATTTTGAACCTTTGTCCATGGGGTCAAAACTTCACAAGTCTGCGAGTAGACTCAAAACAATGAGGAAAGCATTTAGACAAAAATCTTTTGAGTTGGGGGTTGACACTTCAAGAGTTTGAACATAGACTTCCAAAACCAGCTAACTTCAAAGAAAATCCAATAGAGTCACTATGATATGGAGCTTTGTCAATGACGGTGAATGCTTCATACATCTAGAAAGAAGACTTCACAAATTAGTCCATTTGTCACAAGGAAATGGCAAATAAAGTAAATGTAATAGAACTAAAAATTAGTAGGGACAATGCGCCTTGTCTCTACTTGCACTTGGAAGCAATGTGCAAGAGGTTGTCGCAACACTCTTGTACGCACTATCACAAGAAGATTTAAACATTTTCTCATGTAGGAAAACGTAGTCTTTTTTAGTGTTTTTCATACAATACATAACATGATAAGCTTCTGCTCCAGAGGCACCACATAGCTAGCCAGGTATGATTGGGGTCAGGGGACCGCTGGTCCCCCCCAGCCGGCCAGTGATCCCCTGCCCCCAATTGTACCTAGCTAGGTATGCAGTGCCTCCCACATAGAAGCTAATTATGTTGAGGAAAGTCACAATGTGGGAATTATTATGAGACTTTGTCCAAAACTTCTTGTGTATCTGGCCATTTGCAAACCATGCTCCTAATTCAAAGTACATCGACTTCACATCTACAACTAGTCTAGAGGGGGGGAACGAGGGGAATCCCCAAACTCTTTAGGATGTGGATACTTTCCATGGTGTTATCAGACACACACAAATAGGTTAATAGTATCATGCCTTGGGAACCTTTGTGACCTTGTTAATAGCAGGCCATTGTGAATCTTCACTTGTAAAAGTACAACAATCTTATTGCAATTGCAGGCCTTATAAGTAGAAGTGAGCGATGAAAGTGAACGTTTCCATCAAGATCTCAGGATGGTTATATGATCTTGAGGAGGCTTGTGTGTGCGCACTCGCGCATGTGTGTGTGTGTGTGTGTGTGTGTGTGAGAGAGAGAGAGAGAGAGAGATCCCAATTTCTTGAGCCAATTGGGCTGACCTATAGTGTACCACCCACAGATCAGAAGCATTGGAAGTATGTGTAGGATATAGCATGACTTACAGCCCAACAACAATTCCCACAAAAGTGACGATGGCGGTTGCGAGGGAGATGCCTCTAGCCATCAGATTTACAAGGGGAGTAAGGTGCACACTGTGATGCACCGTTACTTGGTGAACGTGAGGGTAGCGATAAGCTGCAGATGCCGAGCGGTGCCAGACTTGGTAGTTCACTCTTGGGTGCGTCACTTGGTACTGACTCGCTCTACGTGAGGTAGTCGAGGCCATGGAGTCTATATTGGATTGTGGAATTGCGAAATTGTGTAGCTCTCCCTTTATTGTCTCTTTCTCTCTCTCTCTCTCTCTCTCTCTCTCTCTCTCTCTCTCTCTCTCTCTCTCTCTCTCTCTCTCTCTCTCTCTCTCTCTCTCTCTCTCTCTCTCTCTCTCTCTCTCTCTCTCTGACACACACACACACACACACACACATATATATGGATAGAGCCATTGACTTCGTCACCTCCATCGACTAATTTGCGTGGTCCAGAAAATAAGTCAAGTGCATCCAGTCACCCTCACCTCATGTCAAGATTCCTAAAAAGGAAGAAAATAAGAGCCGAGTCCCCCTATATCGTTCACATTTTAGTGAGACTAATGAGCTAGAAAAATCTTTTGTAGTCTCTCAAGACGAATCCTGAAAATCAGATATTTCTTTATAAAGCTATCAAAAAGCCATGAGGGATCCTAAAAGGAAGAAAAATAATAGCTTTTGGTTTCTGGACCTGCCAATGTATGGGCGGCCTCAACCCTCCAAACAAAGGCTTGTTCCACTCAATTGTTAGCTGGAATCATTGGCAAGTGTTGATCCTTCGACCCCATGTAGTAGCAACCAAGCGTTTGGCCATGTGGAATTTGCTCGTTTGATGACCAGCATGCAACAATTGCATGTGATGATCAACATTCTCTATTGTGTGTGTGTAGTGTGATCGATAGATGAGGAGAAGCCTTAGACTTGAGAAGCTTCAAGTGCACAGTCTGAACACACCGTTATCAGAACAACCATTGTGACACTAACAAGGAGTATTTTGGGACTTTTGAAAAAGAATTTTTGGCCACATACGAGACATTTGATTGGAATTTTGGGATTTTTCACATATCTCAAGCAATAGGGACTTGTAGGCATGCTCTAATCGTTCTGCAATGTCGTGCTCTTGCAAATGTTCATGATCCCTAGATATAAAACAACATCATATGCCTCCCTAGATGTTCTGCTATTTATGCTTTGGTCATCTTTTGGTGAAAGAAGTCTTCGATCAACCCTAGGTTACAAATTCACGTGCAGCTAGATCCCTACTCTAGAAAACACACATAAAACATACTAGCTAGAGAGATAAAGGCTGGAATTGAGACTCTCTCTCTCTCTCTCTCTCTCTCTCTATATATATTATATATATATATATATATATATATATATATATATATATATATATATATATATATATATATATATATATACTCTCTCTATATATATATAATCTCTCTCTCTCCTCTCTCTCTCTCTCTCCTCTATATATATATATATATATATATATCGAGAGAAAGAGAGAGAGAGATTAAAGAAGAGAGGAGAGAGAGAGAGGGGGAGAGGAGAAGAGCTCTCTCTATCTCTATGTATATATATAGAGAGAGAGACAGAGAGAGAGCTCTCTCTCTCTCTCTCTCTCTCTCTCTCTCTCTCTCTCTCTCTCTCCTCGCTTCTCCTCTCTCTCTCTCTCTCTCTCCTCTCTCTGAGCTCTCTCTCTCTCTCTCTCTCTCTCTCCTCGCTTCTCCTCTCTCTCTCTCTCTCTCTCCTCTCTCTCTCTCTCTCTCCTCGCTTCTCCTCTCTCTCTCTCTCTCTCTCTCTCCTCTCTCTTTGTCTCTCTCTATATATATATACATAGAGATAGAGAGAGCTCTTCTCTCTCTCTCCTCTCTTCTTTAATCTCTCTCTCTCTCTCTTTCTCTCGATATATATATATATATATATAGAGGAGAGAGAGAGAGATTATATATATATATATAGAGGAGAGAGAGAGAGATTATATATATATATATATTTATATAGATCAGAGCGAGAGATTTTTCCATATGAGAGCAATACCACTAGCCCCTAGTTTGCATTGAGCTTGACAAGCCTGTTGTGTGGATTCTAAACTCAATTCAAGGAACACATTCAGATTTAAAACTATGAGTATTCAAAATTAGAATTTGGATTGATGTGCAATAAGGAATGCATACGGTGATTGTGTTGAAGTCATAACAAACTTTTCTGCTTGTAGGTGCATAAAAAGACTATTTCTCGTGTATGGCAAGCTGTGCAAAAGTTACAAGCTAATTCTTTAGCTATGGACTAGTCCACACTAGAGACACAAGAGTCTCATAAACAAACGAACAAGGGAGTGGTGAGAAAAATCTCGAGGATGGCAACACTAGAGTGGATAACCTCCATAGCTCACAAACCCAATATGAACCTTTGCTAGATATTAACATGATTGTTTCGTTTGATGACACACCACATAAGATATTAATTAATTCACCGGGCACAACTCTCTCCCCGCCCTCATGTGAAGGGCATGAGCATGACTTCTACCTAGAGGACATTTTGATTCTTTATCTTTAAAATTTGTATTGCAGCCCATTGAATGTTTCAAAATATGTACTTACAAATACTCTCCAAAATGCTAACTATGTACATTAATATGTTTCAAAATATGTACTTACAAGTACTCTCAAAAATGCTAACTTTGTACATTAATATGATTCTTTGTACTTGTCAATGCGGTGCCATGGATGTAGTGTGTGTGTGTGTGTGTGTGTGTGTGTGTGTGTGTGTGTGTGTGTATGTGAGAGAGAGAGAGAGAGAGATTAGACATCAAACTCTGCATACTTTGTAAAAAATGTAAAGAAATGACTCATACTTTCACAAAGGGAGATAGATATACAACAATTTCATCTTACAAGCAAATGATCGGAAACATCTCATAATTGAAATAAAAGATTTCAATTGAGAAAAACATTGCAATGCAAGTCATGAATATAGATTTTAATTCAAGAAGAAGTTACACCCATTGGAATTCCTCCAAGTCACATTCGCACAATTTGAACACGGCCAGTTAGCACTCCACAGGAAATCTCTTTTTCCCTTCGTTGAATTACTTTGCGTCCACCTAGTAAGAAATAGAACTTTGAGGGCTCCTTGTCTGCGATCTCGTCCACTATGTTATACTGAAGTTGCTGAAGGTTGCATTGGTCCCTTATTGTGACTACTGTCACAAGGTTGAGCTCTTTGTCCCAAAACCTCCACATCTATGACAATAGTGTTCTCCACGCCAACCGATTCTTGATCAATAGGCACACCCGAGAGAAACCTGCAACAAATTGAGATCAATTGTAACAGAAGGAGATGAGAAGTGACTATGTGCCAATGATGAGCTTAAGTACTATACAAGAAATTATCATTGTTGTTGAGCCTGGGGAGGGTAACTATGTCAAAAGGGCCCCCCAAAGATACACAAATACAAATCCAACAAGCCACCCATAAAAAACAAAAACAAGAAAAGAAAAGAAAAGAAAAAATCTATGTGGGTGCAAAGTCCTTGCAAAGACACTTTGGGGGGTCAGCCAAAGGGAATTTCTTCAGGCAATAATTTCATGTGTGATTGCCCATGGAATTATCTGTTGACCTTTAGTGCACAACTAACCATAAAACTACTAAAGTTAGGGTTCTTGATGACCTCTGCAAGAGCCATTGGATTTAATCATATTGTGATTTAATGTATAGTGCTCCAACAAGTTGGTTTATGTTTTGTCACCAATCACTCTTTATGCTTGCTCATTTCATATGATTTTTAAGTAGACATTTTCTTCAAGAATGCAAATACTATGATATTTTCCCATGGGTTTTGCAGTTATTGAAAGTCAAGAACAGGAGTTACAATATTGTTGTGGACACATCATTCCAATTTTCACATTCATAGCTTTTGAGGATGGAATCCACATCAAGAAGGGGGGGATGTTATCTCACTATGTTCTATTATTATTCTTATTATTTTCTAGCCATGAGCTGGGCTTGTTGGTCTCATAGTGATATGATCATGGATTGCGAAAGAGGTGCATGCTAGATTTACAGATAAAGCTCTATTGAATTTAAGGCTTCACTCGCCAAGTGTGGGAACCCATGTGTGAACGTTGTGACCCATATAAAAGTCATGTAGCCTAAGATTTACTAATTCTCAAAGTACAACAACAATGTGCTCTTGTCTTATCTCTTTCACATGAGCATACAATGTGTGTGTGTGTGTGTGTGTGTGTGAGAGAGAGAGAGAGAGCGAGAGAGAGAGAGAGTGTGAGGAGGTGATCGAGCACGAGTGCAAGTACGGGGCTCGCAAGGTGGGTGAGTAGCAATGGTGAGCTCTCTCTTCCCTACGGCACCAGTTTCCCTTATATGGCTACATGACGAGGTGAGTGACACACCAATTGTCTCTGTTGATCTTGTTTATAGTTGATTGTATGCTTGTAGCCCTCATGGCTTGCACGTGACGCACAGAACGGCCCCTGCATGTGACACATGAGTATGAGTATCAACCATTTTGAAAAAAAAAATGCAAACACAATAGAAATGTTAATAATTGATGGCATGTAGGTTAGTGTATCTACAACTTCATCTAACATGCCTTGGTTTAATATGGAATGAGTGGATGAAAACTGTAAATAAATGATGCCTAGTTCATATGACGATAAGGAATCGTTGGTTCTTAAAATAAATGACAAATTCTTTGTTGATAAATTTTATTTAAAAACTCAAATCCATCAAGTAATGTTTCCACAATTTCAAAGCATGCACAACAATTATAATTTTCTTTTCATGAGTGTTATAATTACGCTCATTGGGTTTCAATTTTCTACTTTCATATGTGATGGATGATTATCGTGCATTAACTCAAAACCGCTAGCATTAACTCCAACAAAAAAGAAAGATCTTTTGAAATAAAGAATTTGTAAATCAGGGGCATGTTTGTGTGCATATTTGAGGTGTTTCAAAAGATTTTTTATGTTGGTCATTCTTAGTGAAAGATGTGTTCTTTTTTGAAAGGTTTGTGAGTGGTAAAGCGAAGCATGAAAAAATTCAAATGAATTATCTACAATGACTACACAAACCAAGAAAAGAAAATATCTCATGAAGAGATCAAGGTCTAATCCATTCATTGATGCATTTAGTCTTCTCAGGATCCATGCAAATTCCTTCCCTAGAGAAAATATGACTTGAATATTTGATCTCCATTTCGAAGTGAGATTTTCTTAAGATTAAATTAAAGCTAATTTTCTTCCAATAGTTTGAAAAACAAATCCAAATATGCATAATGGGTTTTTAAAATCTTACTAAAAACCAAACTATCATTGAGAAACCCAAACACAATCTTGATGCTTCAAAAAGATGTATTTCATCATGAGTGAAAAAATAACAGGTCATTTGTTAGATGAAAGGCACTACAAGGAATTTATAATGAACAAGTTGGGTTTCAAATGTAGTTCTGTAGACATCACTATTTATCATACACACTTGTTGATATTCAGATTTAATATTTATCTTAATGAAAATTAAAAAATTCATACTTGGCTTTACCACTCACAAACCAAAAAAATAACAAATCTCATGAATAGAATGAGGTTTAGGCCATCTATTGATGTGTTTAGTCTTCTTAAGATCAACACAAATTCCTTTAGTAGAGACAATATGACCTATGTATTCAATCTCCATTTTGAAGCAAGATCTTTTATTAGGATTCAAATAGAGTTAATTTTCTTACAAAAATTTGAAAACCAAATCCAAATGTGCATAACAGTTTTTCTCAACTCTTAGTGAAAATCAAAATGTCATCAAAGAAACCCACAAAATATACATAGAGAGAGAGAGAGAGGAGAAGAGGGAGAGAGAGAGAGAGAGAGAGAGATTATATATATATATTTATATATATATATATATAGAGAGAGAGAGAGAGAGTATATATATATAGAGCAAGAGATTTTTCCATATGAGAGCAATACCACTGGACCCTAGCTTGCATTGAGCTTGACAAGCCCATTGTGTGGATTATAAACTCAATTCAAGGAACACATTCAGAGTTAAAACTATGAGTATTCAAAATTAGAATTTGGATTGATGTGGAATAAGGAATGCATACAGTGATTGTGCTGAAGTCATAACAAACTTGTCTGCTTGTAGGTGCATAAAAAAACTATTTCTCGTATATGGCAAGCTGTGCGAAAGTTACAAGCTAATTCTTTAGCTATGGACTAGTCTACACTAGAGACACAAGAGTCTCATAAACAAACGAACAAGGGAGTGGTGAGAAAAATCTCAAGAATGGAAACACTAGAGTGGATAACCTCCATAGCTCACAAACCCAATATGGACCTTTGCTAGATATTAACATGATTGTTTTGTTTGATGACAAACCACATAAGAGATTACTTAATTCACCGGACAAAACTCTCTCCCCACCCTCATGTGAAGGGCATGAGCATGACTTCTACCTAGAGGACATTTTGATACCTTATCTGCAAAATTTGTATTGCAGCCCATTGACTGTTTCAAAATATGTACTTACAAATACTCTCCAAAATGCTAACTATGTACATTAATATGTTTCAAAATATGTACTTACAAGTACTCTCCAAAATGCTAACTTTGTACATTAATATGATTCTTTGTACTTGTCAATGCGGTGCCATGGATGTAAGAGTGTGTGTGTGTGTGTGTGTGTGTGTGTGTGTGAGAGAGAGAGAGAGAGAGAGAGAGAGAGATTAGACATCAAACTCTGCATACTTTGTAAAAAATGTAAAGAAATGATTCATACTTTCACAAAGGGAGATAGATAAACAACAATTTCATCTTACAACCAAATGATCCGAAACATCTCATAATTGAAATAAAAGATTTCAATTGAGAAAAACATTGCAATGCAATTCATGAATATAGATTTCAATTCAAGAAGAAGTTACACCCATTGGAATTCCTCCAAGTCACATTGGCACAATTTGAACACGGCCAGTTAGCACTCCACAGGAAATCTCTTTTTGCCTTTGTTGAATTACTTTGCGTCCACCTAGTAAGAAATGGAACTTTGAGGGCTCCTTGTCTACGATCTCGTCCACTATGTTATACTGGAGTTGCTGAAGGTTGCATTGCTCCCTTATTGTGACTATTGTCACAAGGTTGAACTCTTTGTCCCAAAACCTCCACATCTATGACAACATTGTTCTCCACGCCAACCGACTCTTGATCAATAGGCACAACCCGAGAGCAACCTGCAACAAATTGAGAGAAATTGTACCAGAAGGAGATGAGAAGTGACTATGTGCCAATGACGTACTTGACGCATGTCTAACCTCACTATCCTATCTTATTGCAGTATTAGCGAGAACCACGATTAAATTGTCAATCCATTGGACGAAGCTGACTCAACTATTGCATAGAGGCTACAAGAAATTTTCAATCTCTCAGAGAACAACTAACAACTTGCATCTAACTCAAGCTACACTCAAATGACTGAAATCACCAAAATCCAATTGCTCATCGGCAAACAAATAACATCCGTTACAGCATCAAATGACATCCAAACGTAAGGAAACTTCTAGGACATGTTTATAAGACATAAGCACACATGCTTATGGTCTTAAAACCCACTTTAGGTCAATTTCCAAAATTCTAATTATTAACAGCAGTGGATTTTTTACCTAGTATTTTTCGACCCAGAATGCATCTAAATGCTTAGCAATGATTCCCCAATACCCCGCCTATGCTTAGTTTTTTATTTGAAAGTGTAAACTCCTAGTTATGATGAAATTAGGCTGTGGGTCGGTGACGCCAAAAGCTACGAAATACTGTAAAAAGTGTATATACTATCAAAAAATCATCAAAAAAGTCTTATTTGGTTATTTCTCATCAGTTCTCTTAATGTTTGGACTTAAAAATGGAGAAATTCTCTAAAAACAAAAAGATATGTTTTTCAATGAATTTCTTAGTTATTGAATTTTCACTTTGCTTTTTTAGCGCATTTTGTTATTTTCTTTGATTTTTCAATAAACATGTCAAAAATTAGCAAATGAGCTCAGATTGAAAAATTGAAGATACTTGATGATCAAAAGGACAAGGCGCACACACACTAAAAATTTCAATCAAATCGACAAATGGAAGCGGAAATTCTTGCAGATCCGATTGAAGAAATTTTTGAGTCTAACATAGATTTCACGGCCTAATAGGACTAACAGGAAAATTTAGGGAACATAATTGGATTTTGACTCCACAGATAACTTATAGACTGGGTCTATACACAATGTACATGGATGGTTTCATAAAAACTATCAAGGCAAGCTCTTGAAAAGCAGAGAACAGCTCAATGGTTACAAAGTGTCAAATCTGACATATGAAGTCAAACTGACTCCAAGATAGCTTCAGGACTATGTAGCAGACAAGTCCCTACCTTCAAAAGTGACTAACCTTCTCCATACCTCGTCTAGTCACAAAAGTCGATGATTTTAGAGTCGAAAAAGCATGAAGTGATGCCGACACAACAAAACTTTACCAAATTCAATTTAGGACTTGTTTTAGATGTATCTAATATGTGTAGGCCATCAAATTGTCAAGTTTAGCAAAAAGATTGATTGCTATAAATAATATGGTTATTTACTTTTGTACTTTTTTGTCTTGAAAATGGTACCTTCACTTCACCTATCACTTGTCCACAACTATTACATGCCACATCTCAAGTATAAGCCAAAATGATCAAGAAAAACTTTGAAAATTATCACAAATGCAAAGAAGTCTTTCCAATCCAATTTCTGAGTTATCTGACACATTTTCTGATCCAAACCACCCCATATCTCATAACAGAGTCTACATCATGCCTAGAACCAAGTTGCACCAAAAAATGTACATTTTGATGAAAATGTAAATAATCATAATTATTTACGTTCTTGCCAAAATGGGGGAAAATTGCAACTTTGACCTTATGGGACCAAACCACATGATGTCCCAAGCCCAGTGAAAATTTTTTAATATAAATGTTCCTTAATGAATTACTAGGTCATTAAACTTTCTAGATGACTTACTAGTCTGTCCGTAAGGAAGTTGCTAGATGAATTACTAGTTTGCATTCTTATATATTACTAGATGACTTGCTAGGTCCTAAACAAAAATTTCTAGTCGCCTACTAGTTTGGATACACCAATATGTAAGATCAAACTAGTAATTGAGTCAATTCCTACATTGAACTAGCAGTTTTCTTACGATATTGAGGCTTAAATTTCCATATGTCTATTAACCTCTCCATATAGTAAGAAAATTACTATATGTAGCATCTAGGAGTAGTCTCTTTTTTACTAGTTTGCATGCTTACTAGATGTGTGTATTGGAACTAGTAAATCATCTAGAAATTATATATTTTTACTAGATGGTAACCTGTCCAAAGCTAGTTGTGTTAATATGAAATGGGGACCAAAGCCAAGAAACATGACCCGAGCCAAGAGAGATATTTGGGAGATGAAATGCACCTAGTTGAGGGGCAATGCATGAGAACCTCCCATCCCTATTCCGTAAGATGTTGTGATAGTATGTTTGTAGAGTCGATCACTTCAATCACTTGAGGTGATGCTCAGAGCCAAGGGCTCATATCAAACTGATCATTTAATATGGGAAGATAAAAGGGGAACAAGAGTTAGAATAGAGACATGTGCTTCTGGACCTATGATCTCAGCAAAGGACCAAAAGGAGAGATGGTTGCATCTCAATAGGGGTCCAAAAGGAGATTGTCTACCAAAGAGCAATGTGAAATAAGTGCTTCTAGACTTATCTCAGAAAGGGACCAAGAGGAGAGATGGTTACATCTTAATAGGGGTCTAAAAGGAAATTTTATATCAAAGAGCAATGTGTAACAAGTACTTCTAGACTTATCTCAGCAGGGCACCAAGAGAGAGATGGTTACATTTCAATAGGGGTCCAAAAGGAGGTAGTCTATCAAAGTGCAACGTGCATATAATGGATCTTAAAAGACCTTAGGCTTAGCTTCATTAAAGACCTCCAAAGGTTAGTGTAGCTATGCACTTCAAGAAATCGGCTCCTCAATGGTGGGCTAGCCTTTGTGGCAACAGCAAATCCCAAAAGACATGGAAACTCTATGTGTTACCATCATGAAGCTATTGCTTGCAAGTGATGCAAATAAAAAAGTTATTATCAAATGGCAAAGTTAAAAGCTTCTCTCCAACGAATCTATCCACAAATATGTGGACAAGTTTTGGGATTTACATCTCAAGGCTATTGTCTTTCAAAAGATAGACTTCGCCAAGCAAAATCAATAATTTTGTGCGAGACTACCTGAAGATATGGCCGAGTATGTCAACTCTCAAGGCCTAGTACTATCATTAAAGTGATTCACCATACTATGGTCATTTCACAAATCAATTTCCAACAATGGGCTAAAAGGAATTTTATACCCACGAAAACTAGGGACCGAAATGAAGCAAAGGGGAAGAACAATGGCCAAAACTCTTCCCAAGGAAATTCCAACGCCAATTGGTCCAAGGAGAAGGGAGTTTATAAAGGTAAATATAAACTCTCTCCTAAAGAGCTAGAAGATTTTCGTAATGACCACAAATTCCTTAAGTGTGGCGAGCAAGGACATGGCTACCCTTCTTGCCCCAAAAGAAATCCCCGCAATGAGACTCCTAGATCTTCCATGATCAAAGCTCCAAAAGAGGATGCTCATTGCAAAGGATCATCTCTCTCCTATTCTTGGGAAAAGGTAAGGGAGCATGATGCATTCATCTTGTTTAACCCTGGCTCTACTCAAAACATCATATCAACGGAGTTGGCTACCAAGTTAAGCATTCAAGCTCATGAGATGGGAGATGTGGTTGTAGACGATGGAGCCTTCAAGGGCCAAGAAGCCGCAGTTACTCCCTTGATTGGGAAATTGAGGCTTCATGCCCAAGGCTATGTTGACAAAGAAGATTTCTTCATCTCTTCTCTTCAACATGAGGATGTTATCCCAAGGGCATCATGGTTCAACCGCATGGCTTCCAACATGAAGTTCCCTGACATGAGAATCTGCTTCACCTATAGGGAAAAGATCATGTACATAGATGCTAATGAGTCGGCTAACACCATATCCTTGGTAAATATGCTTGCTTTTGATAAGTCATTAATGAAAATCTCTAGTTTTGCATATATGATTTTTTGTTAGAGAATCTTTAAATGATTCTAATATTTTCACAAGTAGCAATAAAGGGAACGAAGACGAATTAGAGTTGTCTAATTTCCTAAATGGATTCCAAGATTTTTTCTGTGATGACATCCCTAGTGAACTTGTTGAGAAGTTGATCCTACAACAACACTCTTGGCTATGGAATGCAAATCCAACCAAGAGCCATGCTTCAATGCTTAAGCTTGCTATCTTCTCCACCTTCATTACTATGCTATTATGTATGCTAGCAAGAAGAGTGATGATAAGTGAGGAACTATTTCTTTCTCCTATGAATTTTTCTTCATCCGCTTCCCTACCCTCTCTCTCTTGAAAAATTATTGTTCATGCCAAGTTAGTTAAGTATAATCGTCATGTTGCTACCGTTCATTATGTTCACCCACTATGTTCTCAAAGTAGTCTCATAAAAATGCTCACTCTAATTCTCTTAATTCCGCTATTCTCAAAGTTCATGGGCCATTCCCATTACAATGATAGGGTACTTGAAGACATATATGGCTCGAGTGAAATCTAGGATAGCAACATGAAGACCCACACAACTCAAGTGATGACCATGATTTGGTGGAACAAAATAGCACGTCCCACAAGGCTCATGTTAAGGCCAGGATGAAACAATAGAAGCTGAACATACAAATGCAAAATCATTTTCTACACAAGCGAGGGAGGAAACTCTAAGAAGTGTGAGCCAACCTTTTCATGAGCAATTAAAGATTCAGCCAAAGAGTGCTTTTGTTTGGAATAGGCACGTCCAACCCAAAGTTGGCGATGCACCCAAAGAGAAATCTCAGCCTATCTGGGTTACAAAAATATAGTTAAATTCACCAACACTTGACCCAAAAGTGACCCTTTGAAGGAATGAGCAACAAGATAACCCACACAAGTGTAGCATCAATCTACACACATAATAATAGCTGACCCAAAGGTTGCCCCTTGCAACACTGACACATCAGTAGATAGCAACAAAAGAGCCATGAATGCTCAAGTAGCAACAAAGTGAGCCATGAGAGCTCAACACAAAGGTCAAAACCCAAGAAATCAAAGTTGATAGGGAATCGACACTTTGAAAGCAAAGCAAAGCAAGAAACATGATTCATATAGGTCTCTAATCAATCTACATTCAAAGCAAGCATACAAGCCAAACAAGTCTCTTTTATAACACAAACTTATGCTTGAATGCGGTGAGCTTATTCAATTTGGTTCGTTGCACCCAACCACTTTAGTGGCCCAACATGAGCTCAAGGACTCATTCAAGTTTCCAAAGGGAGACTCAAGGAAAATCAAAGTATGTCAACTTAAAGTCTTCATAAGGTCTTCAGAGAAGCCAACTACTCAAGATGTAGATCATGCAAAAGATGGTACTCATTTGCACTTAATCAATGTCTAAGTGGCTGAGAGCTCCCACATGAAGGCTCACATTTAGGCAAACGAGCCTCCTCATTTTCTGAATTCAATCATAGGACTCTACATACATGCACATGAAGGCGCCTTTTTGAGAGTCAAGCTTACGGAAAGCAATTAGACCGATAATATTTTGAACCTTTATCCATGGGGTCAAAACTTCACAAGTCTGACAGTAGACTCAAAGCAATGAGGAAAGCATTCAGACAATCATCTTTTGAATCTTTTGAGTTGGGGGTTGACACTTCAAGTGTTTGAACATAGACTTCCAAAACCAACTAACTTCAAAGAAAATCCGATAGACTCAGTATGATATGGAGCTTTGTCGATGAGGTTGAATGCTTCATACATCTAGAAAGAAGACTTCACAAATTAGTCCATTTGTCACAAGGAAATGGCAAATAAAGTAAATGTGATAGAAATGAAAATTAGTAGGGACAAGGCGCCTTGTCTCCACTTGCACTTGGAAGGAATGTGCAAGAGGTTGTGGCAACACTCTTGTACGCACTATCACAAGAAGATTTAAACATTTTTTCATGTAGGGAAACGTAGTCTTTTTCGGTGTTTTTCATACAATACATAACATAATATGCTTCTGCTCGAGAGGCACCGCATAGCTAGCTAGGTATGGTGGGGATCAGGGGACCGCCGGTCCCCCCCAGGGGGCCTGCGATCCCCTGCCCCCAATTGTACCTAGCTAGGTATGCAGTGCCTCCCACATAGAAGCTAATTATGTTGAGGCAAGTCACAATGTGGGAATTATTATGAGACTTTGTCCAAAACTTCTTGTGTATCTGGCCTTTTGCAGACCATGCCCCTAATTCAAAGTACATCGACTTCACATCTACAACTAGTCTAGAGGGGGGGAACGAGGGGAAGCCCCAAACTCTTCAGGATGTGGATCACTTGAAAATAGTACATGTATATTTTTTACATGTACATGTATTATTTTTTAAAAGATTCCTTTTTCCACCATACGGAACCATATGAACATAATGGTAAAGCATATATAGGGTCAGAAAGAAGCTAGTTTCAATCTAGCACAAAAAGAATAAGGATATGGGATACAGATCTATTTAAACAACATACTTTTTGTGGTGTTATCAGACACACACAAATAGGTTAATAGTATCATGCCTTGGGAACCTTTGTGACCTTGTTAATAGGAGGCCATTGTGAATCTTCACTTGTAAAAGTACAACAATATTATTGCAATTGCAGGCCTTATAAGTACAAGCGAGTGATGAAAGTAAACATTTCTCTCAAGACGAATCCTGAAAATTAGATATTTCTTTATAAAGATATCAAAAAGTCACGAGGGATCCTAAAAGGAAGAAAAAAGAATAGCTTTTGGTTTCTGGACCTGCCAATGTATGGGCGGCGTCAACCCTCCAAACAAAGGCTTGTTCCACTGAATTGTTAGCTGGAATCATTGGCAAATGGTGATCCTTCGACCCCATATAGTAGCAACCAAGCATTTGGCCATGTGGAACTTGCTCGTTTGATGATTAGCATGCGACAATTGCATGTGATGATCAACATTCTCTATTGTGTGTGTGTAGTATGATCGATAGATGAGGAGAAGCCTTAGACTTGATAAGCTTCAAGTGCACAGTCTGAACATACCGTTATTAGAACAACCATTCTGACACTAACAAGGAGTATTTTGGGAGTTTTGAAAAAGAATTTTTGGCCACATACGAGACATTTGACTGGAATTTTGGGATTTTTCACAAATCTCAAGCAATAGGGACTTGTAGGCATGCTCTAATCATTATGCAGTGTCGTGCTCTTGCAAATGTTGATGATCCCTAGATATAAAACAACATCATATGTCTCCCTAGATGTTCTGCTATTTATGATTTGGTCATCTTTTGGTGAAAGAAGTCTTCGATCAACCCTAGTTGACAAGTTCACGTGCAACTAGATCCCTAGTCTAGAAAACACACATAAAACATACTAGCTCTCTAAAATTTTGAAAGAGACATAACTTAGCTTTACACAAACTTGACCATTCAAACATAAGATCCAGGTTTCAAACCCTCTTTTGCATGTGTCTATGTGTGTGCATGCACATGTATGAGATAAAGAGAGAAAAGAAAGAAAGGAATGTGTCTACTCCAATCAGAGGCTGACATTGGCCTATATAGGACAAATTAAATATGCATGTGTGTGTCCTCCAACCAAATTTACTTCTATAATAGGGGGAATAGGGAACATATATATATATAGAGAGAGAGAGTTTATATTATAGGAACAATCCCAAAAGACCTCCAAGATCCACCAAAAGGAGTCTTGAACTCAAGAACTACGAGCAAGAAAAAAAGAAACAAAGAAAGAGTATATTAACATTTCTAAAAGGGTAATCAACGTCTCCTTTGAGAGAAACAAAGTAGTAGGGCCTAAACCTAAAGGGTGAAATGAGCTACTACCTTTGTAGAAGTGTTTAATTAAAAGTTCCTGGTCCAAAAGTACAAGGTATCACTGGAAGTAACCTCTCTTTATGAAGTGTCTCCCACGTGGAAAAATGTAGGTTAGTGTGACTTAGATGTCATGGCATCGGCAACTTAACACAACTTGTATGCAGTCGTGAAGTAGAAAGGAATTTTGTAACCATATTCTACCTTGATAAGGGTTGGTTGTTGAGGACTTCTTTCTTTCTTGCAAGATGGACATTCAATGTCTTTGGAGATCAAAGAGAAAGAACCCCAAACATCTCTAGTTCTCAAAATACATCTCTCTCGATAGGTGCCCACAAATCTTGGTATCCACACCAAATATCATAAAACATTGTATGTCTATAGATGTGATTTTCATCTATCTCTATCTCTCCTACATAAAGTTGGAGAAGTTGATCCTCTACCTCTTCATCCATCGACCCACCTATCCATCAACTAGTGTGACAAGGTGTGAATCTAACCAATAGTTGTATGTAATTCATGTGATAGTCAGCTATCCATATAACTTGGCTAAAAGATGAATCTAATTGTGGAGTGCTAAGAAAAAGAGTTTTGTAATGCATCATCCTCGTGTCATGGGAAAAGTAGAGTCTAACCTAAAACCTCTATGTATCATGTTTCAATATGTTTGCTCTAATCACCCAATTTCTCTCTGATTGGCCAAGTCTGTATGCCAAGCAATCCAAACTGTACTCAAAGGGGGGTATATGCATTTGTTGTGTGACTACAATTAATAGCATTTGTGCATTGGAAGCTCATAATAGTTTGAATGTACATCATTTGGACATAAAGAATGCATTCTTGAATGGCAATTTTCATGATGAAGTGTACGTATTGAAACCTTATGGTTTTGTTTAGAAGGGGTAAACAAATGAGGTGTGTACGCTCATGAAACCTTTGTATGGTTTGAAGAAACCTCCACAGGCCTTGGTATAAAAGCATACATGGTTACTTGGTTGCACATGGTACGTGTTTCGAGTAGTCCACCTAAAACAACTTTGTTTATAAACTATGCATATAATGTATTTTTCATCTTTTGCTTTATGTTGAGGGAATGCTGCTTATTGGACCAAATGAGGGACATATTTTTTACTTTAAGGTTGGTTAGATTCCTCTTTTTGACAAATTTAGGCTTTTGCATCATTACTTGGGACTTGAATTCAAGCAAGTTGATTGGAGGCATTTCTTTGTGTCAAAAAATATATATACAAACATTGTTTTGTGAATTTGACCTTGATGACTACAAGTCTATTGCTATTCTTATGGAAACGTGTTTAATGTTGAGCCTTCATAATGTTGAGATTATGTTGATATCACTCTCTATTAGTAGGCTATTAGATGCTTGATTTATCCATGTATAACAAGGCTAGATATACAGTTTTTAATCTCACAAGATGCAAGTTTATGCATAGACAGGGGTCTATGCATTGCGAGGTGGTAAAGCATATAGCTTTTAATTTGAGTAGCACTATGCACCTTGGTTTGTTTTATCCCAAGGGGGAATAATTGTCACCATATTTATGTGCTTTTTGAGACTCAATTTCAACTAGTTGTTATGACACAAGAGTGTCCACTATTGGTTATTGTTTGATGCTTGGAAACCTATGCATATCATGGTTGAGCACAAAGAAACCTACAATGGACACTTCCAATTGTGAGGTTGAGTACATGGTAGTTCGCATAGCTGGTTGAGTGCACTTGGCTTAAATGTCCTATGGTTGGTTTAGGTGTTGGACGTTGTTTGCCACCAATATCATAATAGACAATTAGAGTGCTCTAGCAAGCCTCACTCTATTCCAAGTAGAATAGTAAGAACCAGAAACAAGATATGTCAATTTTTATAACAAAGGTGACTCAACTAGTGCATGAAGGCTATAAGACCTATCTAATCTCTTAGAAAATCAGCCCCACTACCAAATGGTCTCAAGATGTGCTAATCTCAATGCTTGTCAGTCAATCAAAGGCTAGTTGCACAATTGTAGGTGAAGACTCCTCAATCCAATTAGCAAAAGTACTCCAAATCATACTATACTAAATAAAAAAAGTACACAAGATATATACGTACATGCATATGGTCTTAGAATACCCACTTTAACCTTATGACACAATCTCTCTTCTTATTAATATGTCATTTTCTACCTAATCTAATTCAATTCAAAATGCACTTTGTAGCTTAGCTTTAGCATCCTAGTTACTCTCATATGCCTAATCACTAATTTGTTTCCTAGGAATCTCAGGGGGGTCTCTCTATGTAAAACCTATATATCGCGTGCATTAAAGGCCTATTTCAAAACCCCCTTAGCTGTGAATTTTTCATCAATAAAAGGGACCCTGTTTCTATTCAATTTGTTTAAAAAAACTCCAAACCATTTTTTCAATATCCGTTTGTATGTAAAAGGTCAAAAATATAGAAAAAAGTAATTGTTCCACGAAAAGAATTACACAATGGTTGTTGATTCTCCTTGAATTTGATTTCACCTTGTGAGACCTGGTAAAAAACATGTCATGGTTAATCATTGTTCATACCTAATGGTGAATCTCCTACTATAGTTGATGATGATATGCCTCATACTTCTTTATTTGTAGTCGAGGCTATGCTTGAGTGGAGTGAGAAGATTGTTAATTTTTTAGTTAATGATTTTCCACCCAAAGAGATTTGTAAGGATTTAGCTTGAAAGATACTCAAAGAATGTGAGCGCTCTTGCCTAATTGTTGGAACTCTCTATAAGCTAGGAAAGGATGATATCCTTAGACATTGTTCCCGTGAGGATGAATATTTGTACATCTTGCAAGAAGCACTTATGGACATAGCTGGAGGTCTATTTTCAGGATATCTGGCTGCTAGAAAGGTGTTACAATCAGGTTGGAACTGGCCCACCTTGTTTAAGGATACACCATTTTTTGCAAAAGGATGTGATGAATTCCAACGATATAAAATAACACAGCAAAAATATAAGATTCCCTTACATTCCATTAAGATAACTCAACCATTGAAAAAGTGGGGCTTAGACTTCGTAGGTCCAACTAGTCCGGCAATCCATAACACTCAATCTCCATATATTATTGTAGCTACTGGATATGTCACCAAGTGGGCTAAAGCTAAGGCTTTCCCCAAGGGTGATGCAAAAACAACACCTAAGTTTCTCTTTGATAATGTTATTACATGATTTGGATGCCCATTTGAGATTGTGGGTGATAACATTTGGTACCCATTTCATTAATGAAGTAATAAGAAAGCTCACAACAACTTTCTTGATATCACACCACAAGTCTACACCTTATTATCCACAAGAAAATGGCCAAGCTGACAGTACCAACAAGACTCTTATTTCTATTTTAACCAAAACGACCGAAGCTCATCGCATAGATTGGGATTTGAAGCTTACATCAGCTTTATGGGCTCATTGTACTACTTATAAAGTGTTTATTAATTGCACACCATTCAAAATGGTATATGGCCAAGAAACAATTATGCCATGGGAGTTTGTTATTCCTAGCCTTCGAGTAGCTTCTCAAGAAGGTTGGGATGGTAACCCCTCAAATGAAAGTTTACACATCCTTGAAAGGCTAGAGGAAGAGAGACAATTGGTTGTACAAAATGCCCCTGTGAAGAAGGATAAGAGAAAGAAGTGGTTGGGTTGCCATTTAAAGAACAAGGATGCCGAGGTTGGTGATAAAGTCCTCATGTATGGAGTGATATGCGTAATGAAAAGAAAAAGATGAAATACGTTGGTGAACGACCGTGTAGAATATGTAAAATCACCCCCCAAGGTACCATTTGAGTGGAAACTCTTGATGGAGATGAAACCATTAAATTCTTCAATGGAAGAAAATTCAAAAGATACTATGATCCTTTAAGCTAGGAAGAGCTCCATGCTATCCATCAAAAGAAGGTAGCCAAGGCTCACGTGGAATTAATAAAGATACAAGTCCAAGTTGAGCCTCAAGAGAGACAACAATGTATTAGGTGCCCAGGAGAAGCTAATCTTGAATTTACACATCATTCCAAGTTAATGATAATTTGATGGACTCCAACCTACCTCTATGATACCCAAACACTACAAGAGGTACTTCACATTAGCGACGCTCACAGTGCGATGCTTAAAAGTGAAAATCCACGGCGTCTCTATCAGCGTCGCTATGAGCGTAGCTATTTTATTTGTTACATAGCGATACTTATAACAACACTACAAGGGTAAAAAACAAACCAAGAGTGCCCGAAAACATAGATCTCGGATCTAAATTTTCGATGCTCAAGCAAAGAGGTAACCCACGCTCTTCCTCTCTCTCTCTCTCTTTCTTTCCCACACACACACACGAGGGGAGGAAGGAGAGCCAAGTATGCTCCTTCCCTCTCCTCTCTCTCATGTTCCCTTCCCGTCTTTCTCTCTCTCCCTCTCTCTCTCTCTCTCTCTCTCTCTCTCACAAACACACACACACACACACACATTGTGTCTTTGAGAGAAAGAAAGAGAGAGAGAGAGAGAGAGAGAGAGAGAGAGAGCACATGTATAAACAAAACACACACACACACACATGCATAAACAAAGAATACATACACACACACACACACATTGAGAGAGGAAAAGAGAGAGAGAGAGAGAGAGAGAGAGAGAGAGCGAGAGAGGATCGAGAAAACAAAGAGAAAGAGAGAGAGGGGAGAAAACAAAAGAGAGAGAGAGAGAGAGAGAGAGATTAGGTTAAGATTTAAATTAGATTATGTTAAATTACATTTAGATTTATGTTTATGTTGAGTTTAAGATTAGGTTAGATTTAGATTTACGTTAGATTAAAATTAGGTTAGATTTCAAATTAGGAAAGTATTAAAGACTAGCTAGCTATGTTAGATTTAATTTAGATTACATTTAGGTTAAGGATTTAAGATTGGATTACATTTAAGTTTATGTTGAGTAAAATATTAACTAAAATTTTGGATTTAAGATTAAGACAAGATTTAAAATTAACTACATTAAATTTAGATTTAAGTTAGATTACCTTTAGATTTAGGTTAGATATAAAATTAGATTAGATTTAGGTTTTTTTTGAGTTTAAGATTAGATTAGATCTAGATTTATATTTGATGGACTAGCTTTTTTTTTAGATTTAGCTTAGATTTTAGTGCATGTCAATGAAGGCGTGCTTTGCCCAAAGAGCAAACACTAGTTACACAACAATATGTATATTCCCATCAGAATCTGACACCTATTAACTCACACACTAACCATATTCAATTAGCTGCAAATCACCACATGTTCAATTAGGTTAGATTTTGGATTGAGTTTTTACATTAGAGTCTACCTTTGGGATTACGGTAAACAAATTAGAGTTAGACGAACGGTGATCCCTCTCTTCCTCTCTACGGATGCAACCTTAAGTTGGAAAGCTTTCAACTGCATGATACTCAGATTGGAGGCCAACATGTAATGTGCTAAGTAGTCCCTCGAACAAAGATCTATGATGAAAAGATGTTAAGATGCTGTGAAATGCTACAGCTAGAGAAGGGGCAAAGAGGTTTTGTCAACTACATGCACTATCATGTAGACATGGGTGTGTAGATTTCTCATACCCACAAATATAGGCATTGCCCAATAATGACGAGATTATAACTCGGTGGTTCTGATCTCCATGCACCTCTAGACCGAGGTGTGTGGGGATTGGACATGAACAAAGAATGTGAGGTAGTTTATAGTGTGAACAAAGAGAGAGAGAGAGAGAGAGAGAGAGAGAGAGAGAGAGAGAGAGAGAGAGAGAGAGAGAGAGAGAGAGAGAAAAGACGGAGGATGCCCTAGGAATCTCAGGGGGGTCTCTCTATGGAAAACCTATATATCGCGTGCATTGTAGCTGTGAATTTTTCATCAATAAAAGGGACCCTTTTCCTATCCAATTTGTTTAAAAAAACTCCAAACTATTTTTTCAACACTCGTTTGTATGTAAAAATGTCAAAAATATAGAAAAAAATAATTGTTCCATGAGAAGAATTACACAATGGTTGTTGATTCTTCTTGAATTTGATTTCACCTTGTGAGACCTGGTAAAAAATGTTTCATGGTTAACCATTGTTCATACCTAATGGTGAATCTCCTACTATAGTTGATGATGATATGCCTCATACTTCTTTATTTGTAGTCGAGACTATGCTTGAGTGGAGTGAGAAGATTGTTAACTTTTTAGTTAATGATTTTCCACCCAAAGAGATTTGTAAGGATTTAGCTTGAAAGATACTCAAAGAATGTGAGCGCTATTGCCTAATTGTTGGAACTCTCTATAAGCTAGGAAAGGATGATATCCTTAGACATTGTGCCCGTGAGTATGAATATTTGTACATCTTGTAAGAAGCACATATGGACATAGCTGGAGGTCTATTTTCAGGATATCTGACTGCTAGAAAGGTGTTACAATCAGGTTGAAGCTGGCCCACCTTGTTTAAGGATACATCATTTTTTGCAAAAGTATGTGATAAATGCCAATGATATAAAATAACATAGCAAAAATATATGATTCCCTTACATTCCACTAAGTTAACTCAACCAGTCAAAAAGTGGGGCTTAGACTTCGTAGGTCCAATTGGTCCGGCAATCCATAACACTCAATCTCCATATATTATTGTTGCTACTGGCTATGCCACCAAGTGGGCTAAAGCTAAGGCTTTCCCCAAGGGTGATGCAAAAACAACAACTAAGTTTCTCTTTGAGAATGTTATTACATGATTTGGACGCCCCTTTGAGATTATGAGTGATAACATTTGGTACCCATTTCATTAATGAAGTAATAAGAAATCCCACAACAACTTTCATGATATCACACCACAAGTCTAAACCTTTTTATCCACAAGCAAATGGCCAAGCTGAGAGTACCAACAAGACTCTAATTTCTATTCTAACCAAAACGACAGAAGCTCATCGCATAGATTGGGATTTGAAGCTTACATCAGCTTAATAGGCTTATTGCACTACTTATAAAGTGGCTATTAATTGCACACCATTAAAAATGGTATATGGCCAAGAAGCAGTTATGCCATGGGAGTTTGTTATTCCTAGACTTTGAGTAGCTTCTCAAGAAGGTTGGGATGGTAACCCCTTAGTTGAGTGTTTACACATCCTTCACAGGCTATAGGAAGAGATACAATTGGTTTTACAAAATGCCCCTGTGAAGAAGGATAGGAGAACGAAGTAGCTGGGTTGCCATTTAAAGAACAAGGATATCAAGGTTGGTGATAAAGTCCTCATGTATGGAGTGCGTAATGAAAAGAAAAAGTTGAAATACGTTGGTGAACGACTGTGTAGAATATGTAGAATCACCCCCCAAGGTACCATTTGAGTGGAAACTCTTGATGGAGTTGAAACCATTAAATTCTTCAATGGAAGAAAATTCAAAAGATACTATGATGCTTTAAGCTAGGAAGAGCTCCATGCCATCCATCAAAAGAAGGTAGCCAAGGCTCACGCGGAATTAATAAAGATACAAGTCCAAGTTGAGCCTCAAGAGAGACAACAATGTATTAGGTGCCCAGGAGAAGCTAATCTTGAAGTTACACATGCACTCCAAGTTGATGATAATTTGATGGACTCCAACCTGCCTCTATGATACCCAAACACTACAAGAGGTACTTCACATTAGCGACGCTCGCAGTGCGACGCTCAAAAGTGAAAATCCACTGCGTCTCTATCAGCGTCGCTATGAGCGTAGCTATTTTATTTGTTACATAGCGATGCTTATAGCAACGCGGAAAAGGATAAAAAATAAACCAAGACTGCCCGAAAACTTAGATCTCAGATGTGATTTTTTGACTCTCAAGCAAATAGGTAACCCACGCTCTCCCTCTCTCTCTCTCTTTCTTTCCCACACACACACACAAGGGGAGGAAGGAGAGCCAGGTATGCTCCTTCCCTCTCCTCTCTCTCATGTTCCCTTCCCCTCTTTCTCTTTCTCTCTCTCTCCCTCTCTCTCTCTCTCTCTCTCTCTCTCTCTCTCTCTCTCTCTCTTTCTTTCTCTCAAAGACACAATGTGTGTGTGTGTGTGTGTATGTGTGTGTGAGAGAGAGAGAGAGAGAGAGAGAGAGAAAGAGAGAGAGAAAGAAAGAGAGAGAGAAAGAGAGAGAGAAAGAGAGAGAGAAAGAGAGAGAGCTCTCTCTCTTTCTCTCTCTCTTTCTCTCTCTCTTTCTTTCTCTCTCTCTTTCTCTCTCTCTCTCTCTCTCTCTCTCTCACACACACATACACACACACACACACACATTGTGTCTTTGAGAGAAAGAAAGAGAGAGAGAGAGAGAGAGAGAGAGAGAGAGAGAGAGAGCACATGCATAAACAGAAAACACACAGATACACACACACACACACACATGCATAAACATAGCATACATACACACACACATTGAGAGAGGAAGAGAGAGAGAGAGAGAGAGAGAGAGAGAGAGAGAGAGAGAGAGGATGGAGAAAACAAAGAGAAAGAGAGAGAGAATATTAAAAACCAAAGAGAGAGAGGGGAGAAAACAAAACAGAGAGACAGAGATTAGGTTAAGATTTAAATTAGATTATGTTAAATTACATTTAGATTTATGTTTATGTTGAGTTTAAGATTAGGTTAGATTTAGATTTACGTTAGATTAAGATTAGGTTAGATTTCAAATTAGGAAAGTATTAAAGACTAGCTAGCTATGTTAGATTTAAGTTAGATTACATTTAAGTTTAGGATTTAAGATTGGATTACATTTAAGTTTATGTTGAGTTTATTATTAACTTAAATTTAGATTTAAGATTAAGACAAGATTTAAAATTAACTACATTAAATTTAGATTTAAGTTAGATTACATTTAGGTTTAGGTTAGATATAAAATTAGATTAGATTTAGGTTTATTTTGAGTTTAAGATTAGATTAGATCTAGATTTATATTTGACGGACTAGCTTTTTTTAGATTTATCTTACATTTTAGTGCATGTCAATGAAGGCGTGCTTTGCCCAAAGAGCAAACACTAGTTACACAACAATATGTTAATTCCCATCAGAATCTGACACCTATTAACTCACACACTAACCATATTCAATTAGCTGCAAATCACCACATGTTCAATTAGGTTAGATTTTGGATTGAGTTTTTACATTAGAGTCTACCTTTGGGATTACGGTAAACAAATTAGAGTTAGACGAACGGTGATCCCTCTCTTCCTCTCTACGGATGCAACCTTAAGTTGGAAAGCTTTCAACTGCATGATACTCAGATTGGAGGCCAACATGTAATGTGCTAAGTAGTCCCTCGAACAAAGATCTATGATGAAAAGATGTTAAGATGCTGTGAAATGCTACAGCTAGAGAAGGGGCAAAGAGGTTTTGTCAACTACATGCACTATCATGTAGACATGGGTGTGTAGATTTCTCATACCCACAAATATAGGCATTGCCCAATAATGACGAGATTATAACCCGGTGGTTCTGATCTCCATGCACCTCTAGACCGAGGTGTGTGGGGATTGGACATGAACAGAGAATGTGAGGTATTTTATAGTGTGAACAAAGAGAGAGAGAGAGAGAGAGAGAGAGAGAGAGAGAGAGAGAGAGACACAGAGAGAGAGAGAGAGAGAAAAGACGGAGGATGCCCTAGGAATCTCAGGGGGGCCTCTCTATGTAAAACTTATATATCGTGTGCATTGAAGGACTATTTTAAAACCCCCTTAGCTGTGAATTTTTCATCAATAAAAGGGACCCTTTTTCTATTCAATTTGTTTAAAAAAACTCCAAACCATTTTTTCAACACTCGATTGTATCTAAAAATGTCAAAAATATAGAAAAAAATAATTGTTCCATGAGAAGAATTACACAATGGTTGTTGATTCTTCTTGAATTTGATTTCACCTTGTGAGACCTGGTAAAAAATGTTTTCATGGTTAATCATTGTTCATACCTAACGGTGAATCTCCTACTATAGTTGATGATGATATGCCTCATACTTCTTTATTTGTAGTCGAGACTATGCTTGAGTGGAGTGAGAAGATTGTTAACTTTTTAGTTAATGATTTTCCACCCAAAGAGATTTTTAAGGATTTAGCTTGAAAGATACTCAAAGAATGTGAGCACTCTTGCCTAATTGTTGGAACTCCTATAAGCTAGGAAAGGATGATATCCTTAGACATTGTGCCCGTGAGGATGAATATTTGTACATCTTGCAAGAAGCACTTATGGACATAGCTGGAGGTCTATTTTCAGGATATCTGACTGCTAGAAAGGTGTTACAATCAGGTAGCTGGCCCACCTTGTTTAAGGATACATCATTTTTTGCAAAAGGATGTGAGAAATGCCAACGATATAAAATAACATAGCAAAAATATATGATGCCCTTACATTCCACTAAGTTAACTCAACCAGTCAAAAAGTGGGGCTTAGACTTCGTAGGTCCAATTGGTCCGGAAATCCATAACACTCAATCTCCATATAATATTGTTGCTACTGGCTATGTCACCAAGTGGGATAAACTTAAGGGTTTCCCCAAGGGTGATGCAAAAACAACAACTAAGTTTCTCTTTGAGAACGTTATTACATGATTTGGATGCCCCTTTGAGATTGTGAGTGATAACATTTGGTACCCATTTCATTAATGAAGTAATAAGAAAGCCCACAACAACTTTCATGATATCACACCACAAGTCTAAACCTTATTATCCACAAGAAAATGGCCAAGGTGAGAGTACCAACAAGACTCTAATTTCTATTCTAACCAAAACGAGAGAAGCTCATCGCATAGATTGGGATTTGAAGCTTACATCAGCTTTATGGGCTTATTGTACTACTTATAACGTGGCCAAGAAGCAGTTATGCCATGGGAGTTTGTTATTCCTAGACTTTGAGTAGCTTCTCAAGAAGGTTGGGATAGTAACCCCTTATTTGAGTGTTTACACATCCTTGATAGGCTAGAGGAAGAGATACAATTGGTTGTACAAAATGCCCCTGTGAAGAAGGATAGGAGAAAGAAGTGGCTGGGTTTCCATTTAAAGAACAAGGATATCAAGGTTGGTGATAAAGTCCTCATGTATGGAGTGCGTAATGAAAAGAAAAAGTGGAAATACATTGGTGAACGACTGTGTAGAATATGTAAAATCACCCCCCAAGGTACCATTTGAGTGGAAACTCTTGATGGAGTTGAAACCATTAAATTCTTCAATGGAAGAAAATTCAAAAGATACTATGATGCTTTAAGCTAGGAAGAGCTCCATGCCATCCATCAAAAGAAGGTAGCCAAGGCTCACGCGGAATTAATAAAGATACAAGTCCAAGTTGAGCCTCGAGACAACAATGTATTAGGTGCCCAGGAGAAGCTAATCTTGAAGTTACATATCCACTTCAAGTTGATGATAATTTGATGGACTCCAACCTGTCTCTATGATACCCAAACACTACAAGAGGTACTTCACATTAGCGACGCTCGCAGTGCGACGCTCAAAAGTGAAAATCCACGGTGTCGCTATGAGCGTCACTTTGGGCGTTGCTATGAGCCTCGCTATTTTATTTGTTACATAGTGACGCCCATAGCGACGCTTACAGAGATGCCGACAGGGGTAAAAAATAAACCGAGATTTTTTGACGCTCAAGAAAAGAGGTAACCCGCGCTCTCCCTCTCTCTCTCTTTCTTTCCCACACACACACGAGGGGAGGAAGGAGAGCCAGGTATGCTCCTTCCCTCTCATCTCTCTCATGTTCCCTTCCCCTCTTTCTCTCTTATCCCTCTCTCTCTCTCTCTCTCCCTCTCTCTCTCTCTCTCTCTCTCACACACACACACACACATTGTTTCTTTGAGAGAAAGAAAGAGAGACAGAGAGGAAAAGCACATGCATAAACAAAACACTCACACACATGCATAAACAAAGAATACATACACACACACATTGAGAGAGGAAAAGAGAGAGAGAGAGAGAGAGAGAGAGAGAGAGGATCGAGAAAACAAAGAGAAAGAGAGAGAGAATAAAAACCAAAGAGAAAGAGGGGAGAAAACAACGTGAGAGAGAGAGAGAGAGAGATTAGGTTAAGATTTAAATTAGATTACATTTAGATTTATGTTTATGTTGAGTTTAAGATTAGGTTAGATTTAGATTTACACTAGATTAAGATTAGGTTAGATCTAAAATTAGGAAAGTATTAAAGACTAGCTAGCTATGTTAGATTTAAGTTAGATTACATTTGAGTTTAGGATTTAAGAATGGATTAGATTTAGGTTTATGTTGAGTTTAATATTAACTTAGATTTAGATTTAAGACTAAGACAAGATTTAAAATTAACTAAATTAAATTTAGATTTCAGCTAGATTACATTTAGATTTATGTTATATTTAAAATTAGATTAGATTTAGGTTTATTTTGAGTTTAATATTAGATTAGGTCAAGATTTATATTCGATGGAGTAGCTTTTTTTAGATTTAGGTTAGATTTTAGTGCATGTCAATGAAGGCGCGCTTTGCCCAAAGAGCAAACACTAGTTACACAACAATATGTATATTCCTATCAGAATCTGACACCTATTAACTCACACACTGACCATATTCAAATAGCCATGAATCACCACATGTTCAATTAGGTTAGAATATTAGATTTTGGATTGAGTTTTTACGTTAGAGTCTACCTTCGGGATTACGGTAAACAAATTAGAGTTAGACGAACGGTTATCCCTCTCTTCCTCTCTACAGATGCGACCTTAAGTTGGAAAGCGTTCAACGGCATGATACTCAGATTGGAGGCCAACATGTAATGTGCTAAGTAGTCCTTCGAACAAAGATCTACCATTAAAAGATGTTAAGATGCTGTGAAATACTACAGCTACAAAAGGGGCAAAGGGGTTTTGTCCACTACATGCACTATCATGAAGACATGGGTGTGTAGATTTCTCATACCCACAAATATAGTCATTGCCCAGTAATGACGAGATTATAGCCCAGTGGTACTGATCTCCATGCACCTCTAGACCAAGATGTGAGGGGATTGGACATGAGCAGAGAATGTGAGGTAGTTTACAGTGTGACCAAAGAGAGAGAGAGAGAGAGAGAGAGAGAGAGAGAGAGAGAGAGAGAGAGAGAGAGAGAGAGAGAGAGAGAGAGAGAGAGAGAGAGAAGACGGAGGATGCCAATAGAGGATTAAATTTATGTCTAGGTGATAAGGTTTGTACCCTCATTATGAGTAGTGATGAGGATGTGGGGCCGTCCAACCGAAACACCTATCTCTCAATAAGGATCTTATGTCCTTGTAATCAATGCAAGCAGGCTGTGCGACGGACAATACGCGTTCCTTTGCAACACGTTCGCGAATTTGGTGAGCTCGATCCATCTATTATAGATCAAGTCGTTGCCAATTATAACTCGTCGAACTTTGACTCTGGCCAACAGGCAGCAATCTTGAAACCCAATAGACGTGTTCGTAGGCGCTTTGGTCAAGCAGCATACGTGAGGCCACAAGATGTAGCCTTTGACAGCTCGGGGGATGATCATGTAGACCACATTCCCAACGAGGCAATGTTTGAGCCCGAGATGATCATGGATTCAGAAAGGCTTATATATGAAAACTGAAGCCGATACTCTATTGTATGATGGAGCACGTGTGTCTAGATTGAAAGCTCTCCTGGTTCTTCTCAACATGTAGGCAAAGCTTGGATGGAGTGACACTAGCATCATAGCGCTTTTCAAGTGATCTATTACAATGTGTTTACTTTAATAAAAAACTCTAGATGTATATTGATATGATAGATTACTTAAACAATTATACTGCATTCTTTTCGCTGTGTAGATTGATCAAAGAGCACATATTGCTAGCTGATAATGTGATGCCAGATTCTAGAGAGGAAGCAAGAAAGATCTTGAGAAACTTGGGGTCTGCATCAAACTAGTGGTACATCATAGAGGTATCCCCTCGTAGTGCACGGACGTATGAGGGCTACCATGTGCCAATCAGAGTGGCATCAATGGAGGAGATCGGAGAAGATGCTCAGTCAGAAGCCGCTGAGGTGGTGCCAGATGAGCATCAAGCTGCTACTCTCTATGGGGTGCATACAAAGGATCTATAAAATGAAACGGAGGACATCTGTCTAAATGGAGAGCTCTATATAGATATAGGAAGTTATGGTGAGCTATGTGAGGATGACAAAGAGACCTCTTAAAGCCATAAATATTGTATTTGAACAATTTTGCTCCATTTTATAATATATATTGTATTCACGTGGCTTTTTGTCCATTCCTATCTATATGCATCATTGCGTCATTGTATCTAACGGTCTTTGCATCCACTCCAGATACGTATGCTCTAGGTATGTTCGCACAAGCAGGGACCATGAGCAGTGCACTCCGAGTGCAATGGAGACTGAAGCTGCAATCGTGAAGGAAGTGATATGTCTCTGCTCATAGATGTTGTTCGTCCCACCGCTAGATCTAGTTGATCGGGTGAAACAGACACTAAAAAGCACTACTACTACTTCGTAGCGTCTCTTTTACTCGATCAACTAGATCTAGTGGTGGGGCAAGCAGCATCTATGAGCTGAGACGGATCACCTTCGTGATTGTAGCTTCAGTCTCCATCGCACCTAGAGTGCAATGCTTTTACAAATTCACAAGAACTTCAACGAAATCTCTCTACACAGGAATCCCTCCCCCTTTATGAGTCCTCTCTCTCTCTCTCTCTCTCTCTCTCTCTCTCTCCCTCTCTCTCTCTATCTCTATCTCTCTCTCCCTCTCTACTTGTCCATGTTTTCTTGTCCATTCATTCAATATTAAGATTAAATATTCGTGTGTTTAATGCAGGTATGGATGATGATGAGTTTCTTTCTTCTTTGTCACCCTAGCAGAGGCAGTGGTACGAGGATCGTCATCGCTCTGGAGCACCATCATGAGTTCTTACTCCTTTAGCGTCTCCCTCTGTTTTGGAGCATTCAGCACGCTCCGAAGCTGCGGTTTTGATGAGACGATCTTCACACTCGTCTAGGCACCGACGCTCTAGTGGTGGCGGGAGCGGTTGTTGTGGATATGCCGCCGCCGATGCCTCCACACCGCCTCGTGTTTGACGAGACTCTTTACCCTCCCTTTCTTTGCCAACCCCAACACCAGCCATGGCATCGCCATCTATGCCAGGTTTTGCGCTGCTGACGGCCGTTCCTAGCAGCTAAACACCACTAACTACTCCTCCAGGAGTCACCCCAATCGACACTCTTCGCTTGGGGCCCAGACTCCAGTGGAGACACCTGACATCCATACCCCCATCGACATGCCTCTAGAGACCCCTGTTGGGACACCCAGGTTCATGCGTCACTGGCGAGAGGGCTTACCTTACTCCGTTGACTTCATTGGTGGCATCATCTTGGATGATGAAGGCAAGAAGGTGATCTCGCGCATGCGTGGTCTTTGCTCTTAGGTGTTTACACACAACATACTAAACACCTGGACTAAAGTACCAAGTGATTTAAAAGACAGAGTCATCAACATGCTGCATGACGAGTTTCCCGTTTCAGCATAGGATGACCGCTTCAATGAAAACCTGACGAAGGTCCGAATGCGTCAATATTGCAAGCACAAGTGTTCTAAAGTGCAAAAAGCAATAAAGCATGGGTGGAACAGACCAAATTGACTAGCCAAAGAATATTGGAATAATGTGAAGAAAGCAACGCGCGAGAATCTTGACAAGTGGAATCAACAAAAGGAAGCGGCCAAAGTGCGAGTAGAGGCAGGGAGCTCGCACCACTTCGGGAGCTGCGGGTGGGCATCATTTGAGGCCGATTTTGTAAGTGTTTTTGCATTGCTCTTTAGGTTTGATAGTTTAGGGTTTAGGGGGTTTTACATTCTAACATAATGGATTCTTTGTATGTTTTGGTAGTGGTCCATGACAAGACGTGACCCCACACCGTACGAATGCGAGTACGCAGGCAAGAAAGGCTTAAACGCCCTGATGGACATTCTGAGTTCTTGGCGGCATGGTTAGTATTAGGGTTTACTCTTTTTCTATTTGTTGTATTTTTTTGTAAATTATATGTTTATATTTACAAAGAGCTGTCTTATTGTTTTTTTTGCAGAATCCGACAAATACGCCGCTTGGACGCGATGAGACGACTGATTAGACGATGTTAGTCTAGCCATATCTAGATAGCATTAGTTTCCTTTTTTCATAGCATATGTATCATGAGATGACATGTATACGTCTTTTTGTAACTATTGGAAAACCATTTATATTTTCTCAATAATGACAATGGTGTTGTAACTATTACATTTACAAAGTTTAACAATCAAGTGATTTTGCCTATGATGTGTACAATTGTCATTGATTTACTTTCATCAATTTACTTTTGTCAGTTTTGTATCTTTATTCTACAAACGATACTATGGATGATGGAGTTAATAATTATATTGTCTTGTGGGTGACTACTTTGGGTCTATATCTAAGCTTGCACTTTCTTTCAAAGGTGAATCTGGCTTATCTTGGATTCATTTAGGTTTACTCTATTATTGAAACACTTAATATGGTTGTTTGAATGCCTTGCCACCATAAAATTTTACTCCCGTACGTCGCTATATAAGGCTCTCCAACGTCGCTATAGGTAGCCTGTAAGTGTTGCTATGGTTGTTGCTATATGTGTCGCTATATAGCGACGCATATAGCAATGCTCATAGCAACGTCCCCGTATCGACGTTATTAGCGATGGCCTTAGCGACGCCAGGGAGTTTAAAAACCCAATGTATTTCCATCGCTAACAGCGTCACAAGTTCACACAACTTCTTGTAGTGAATTGAGCTAAACAACTCATATGGGAATGTCCTATACAATGCATTATTAGAGAGAGGAGCTAACATAATTTAATATCTTAGGGAGGGTGGTTTCAGCTAAAAAATCCATCCTTATCTAAGAGCAACCTCCAAGTCAAAGGTATCAAGAAGAAGAAAACCACTATGTTTGGGATCTTGCATACCCCTTTCCTCTATCATAACGAGATCGTGGTTCAAATCTTTTTGATTATGCCTTTTGGGATGATGGAGGGTAACATAAACTTGGGATGTAGGTGGATGTCTGCAACTAAGTGCACCATTGATTGGGGGAGTGGACATATCACAACACACATACAACCTCTTAGCCCCAGTACCACTCCACTAATGGCACCTAACTTAATGCCTCTTGTAAGAATGATAAACAATTAAAAATCATACATTTGGAAGGTTAAAACATCCTTGCCTATGGCACAACCCTATGAAGATTCAACTTCCATGACCAAGATTGATAGTGTCACCCCCAAGGCTCAGTTTAAAGTAACAAAAGGAGCATATCAATGGGTTCCAAAGGTTTCATTAGTGACCACTTCGACTTCTCCATTTCATTGAACAAAAAGGCCTCATGGGAGATCACCCAAAAAACCTAAGAACTACAAGGTCATATCATGTTGGGTACCTAAATGACTACTAGAAGCCCAAGGTTACTATGATGGGAATGATCAAATGTGGGTACCTAAAAGTCAGCCGTGTTCCTTACAATTTCCCATAGGACATGTAACCCCAAGGATGATTGAGGATCCTTGAAAGCAAAAGGGCACAAGGCACTCCAAACCTGAGACACAGGTAGTTTCTAGCTCCTCATGCAATTCATATATCAACATAGAAGCTCATGCACAACCTCCTCCTGCCTACAAGGCTCTTAAAGAATCTACACCTCCCATTGTAAACATATGGCCTGACACAATACTTGAGTTTCGTTCATGGGAGAGTACTTTACCACCTCTATAACTTGATGAAACACCAAAAGTGGTAGAAAAGACCTCAACTATTGTTGACTAGAATAATTGGTTCCAAAGAGTTTTGCATCCTTTAAAGAGATATAATCTACACTAGGAATGGGGAAAAGAAACTTAGTGTGTATCTTCCTCTAAATCCCCTCTCAACCTTCCTTCCTTGACCATTTGACTGCAAAATACTAGGGAGTATATATATACCTTTAAACTTAGACCAATATACAAAACAAAAACCAAAAAAGTTAGTAAAAGAGCAAGAGATGTTCAAAGAAAAAGGGAGCAAAACTTAGGAATCTACAGAAATCGCAATGTCACATCATGTCCACTAACCAATCCAAGAGAATTTAGAAACCTAATCCAAATCTATATGTGTTCATAGATTTGGCTAGTTCGTCAGTGTCATTCACTTCTGCACTTGGTGAGAGGTATCCTCTTGACTTTTCTCAAGTATGTCAAATGTATTTCCCCCTTTTATCCTCTGTGTGGGATATTGTTACCACCTTAGCATGTGAGAGAAATTATGAGAAATTAGAATGGTTGCTACATTTATTGATCAGGAGTGATCCCTATGCGGTAGAGGATATTGTGCCACTTGCACAGGCTTACCCTTTGTTGACACAAAATGACTATCATTGCTAAAGAGTAAGAGTTATAAAGAGCTTAAGTATTATACAAGAAATTATCATTTGTGTTGAGCATGGGCAGGGTAACTATGTCAAAAGGGCCCCCCAAAGATACACAAATACAAATCCAACAAGCCACCCATAAAAAACAAAAACAAGAAAAGAAAAGAAAAGAAAAAATCTATGTGGGAGCAAAGTCCTTGCAAAGACACTTTGGGGGGTCAACCAAAGGGAATTTGTTCAGGCGACAAATTCATGTGTGATTGCCAATGGAATTATCTATTGACCTTTATTGCACTACAGGGAATTTGTTCAGGCAACAATTTCATGTTTGATTGCCCATGGAATTATTTGTTGACCTTTAGTGCACTACTAACCATAAAACTACTAAAGTTAGGGTTCTTGACGACCTCTACAAGAGCCATTGAATTTAATCATATTGTGATTTAATGTATAATGCTCCAACAAGTTGGTTTATGTTTTGTCACCAATCACTCGTTATGCTTGCTCATTTCATATGATTTTTAAGTAGACATTTTCTTTGAGAATGCAACTACTATGATATTTTCCTATGGGTTTTGCAGTTATTAAAAGTCAAGAAGAGGAGTTACAATATTTTTGTGGACACATCATTCCAATTTTCACATTCGTAGCTTTTGAGGATGGAATCCACATCAAGAAGGGGGGGATGTTAATTCATTATGTTTTATTAATATTCTTAGTATTTTCTAGTCATGAGCTGGGCTTGTCGGTCTGATAGTGATATGATCATGAATTACATAAGAGGTGCATGATAGATTTAAGAGATAAAGCTCTATTGAATTTAAGGCTTCACTCGCCAAGTGTGGGCACCCATGTGTGAACGTTGTGACCCATATAAAAGTCATGTAACCTAAGCTTTACTCATTCTCAAAGTACAAAAACAATGTGCTCTTGTCTTATCTCTTTGCCATGAGCATACAATGTGTGTGTGTGTGTGTGTGTGTGTGCGCGAGAAAGAGAGAGAGAGAGAGAGTGCAAGGAGGTGATCGAGCACGAGTGGAAGTACAAGGCTGGCAAGGTGGGTGAGCAACAATGGCGAGCTCCCTCTTCCCTACGGCACCAGTTTACCTTATATGGCTACATGAGGAGGTGAGTGACACACCATCTGTCTCTGTTGATCTTCTTTACAGTAGATTGTATGCTTGTAGCCCTCACGGCTTGCACATGACGCAGAGAAAGGCCCCTGCATGTGACACGTGAGTATAAGTATCAACCATTTTGAAATAAAAAAATGCAAACACAATAGAAATGTTAGTAATTGATGGCATGTAGCTTAGTGTATCTACAACTTCATCTTTCATGCCTTGATTTAATATGCAATGAATGGATGAAAACTGTAAATAAATGATGCCTAGTTCATATGACGATAAGGAATCGTTGGTTCTTAAAATAAATGACAAATTCTTTGTTGATAAATTTCATAAAAAAACTCAAATCCATCAAGTAATGTTTCCACAATTTTAAAGCATGCACAACAATTATAAATTCGTTGTCATGAGTGTTATAATTACGCTCATTGGGTTTCACTTTTCTACTTTCATATGTGATGGATGATTATCGTGCATTAACTCAAAACTGCTAGCATTAACTGCAACAAAAAAGAAAGGTCTTTTGAAATAAATAATTTGTAAATTACGGGCATGTTTGTGTGCGTATTTTAGGTGTTTCAAAAGATTTTTTATGTTGGCCATTCTTAGTGAAAGATGTGTTATTTTTTGAAAGGTTTGTGAGTGGTAAATCCAAGTATGAAGAAATTCAAATGAACTATCTACAATGACTATAGAAACCAAGAAAAGAAAAAATCTCATGAAGAGATTAAGGTCTAATCCGTTCATTGATGCATTTAGTCTTCTTAGGATCCATTCAAATTCCTTCCCTAGAGACAATATGAATTGAATATTTCATCTCCATTTTGAAGTGAGATTTTCTTAAGATTAAATTAAAGCTAATTTTCTTCCAATAGTTTGAAAACCAAATCCAAATATGCATAATGGTTTGGAAAAATAACAGGTCATTTGTTAGACAAAAGGCACAACAAGGAATTTATAATGAACAAGTTGGGTTTCAAATGTAGTTCTGTAGACATCACTATTTATCATACACACTTGTTGATATCCAGATTTAAGATTTATCTGAATGAAAATTTAAAAATTCATACTTGGCTTTACCACTCACAAACCAAAAAAATAACAAATCTCATGAATAGAATGAGGTTTAGGCCATCTATTGATGTGTTTAGTCTTCTTAAGATCAACACAAATTCCTTTAGTAGAGACAATATGACCTATGTATTCAATCTCCATTTTGAAGCAAGATCTTTTATTAGGATTCAAATAGAGTTAATTTTCTTACAAAAGTGTGAAAACCAAATCCAAATGTGCAGAATGGTTTTTCTCAACATTTAGTGAAAATCAAAATGTCATCAAAGAAACCTACAAAATATCTAGATGCTTCCAAAAGATGTGATTCTTCATATGTGACAAAATAGTTGGTGCGATTGTTAAACCAAAAGCCATAACAAGGTATTCATCATGACCAAGTTGTGTCTGAGATGTAGTTTTATGAACATCACTTTTCATCATTACACTTAATGATATCCGGATTTAAGATCTATCTTATTGAAAATGGATGTAATACTCAAATTATCAAGTAAGTCATCAACATAGGGAATATGAGAATGATTTTTTATTGTGATTTTATTAAGCGTTCTATACTCAATGAACGAGTGAGAAGTTCTATTCTTCTTCTTTACTAAGAGAATTGGTGTACCAAAAGGTGAACTAGTTTCCTTAAACAAACCATGATTTAATAATTTCTCAACTTCATGATGAATATCCTTTTGTTCAATTTGATTTTGACAATATGGTGCTTGATAAGGTGGTGCACTACATAGAATCGACACTATAGTGAGTTCATGCACTCTAGATGGAGGTAATCCCAAACATTGGTCATCAATGTAGATTTCTTTATATTCATCAAAAAGTTCTCTCTTGACAAAAGATGATTGTGCAATGTCTTTGTGTATTTTAATTCATTGATTAAAACCAAAAAAAATTGGCTATCCTTTTGAGCTAACCTTTTAACTTGAGTGTGACTAAGGAGAGGTTCTAGTTCTAGCTTTTGGTTAGCTTGAAATGTGAAAAATGTATGTCTCATCATGTGTGACAATGAGTGTATATTCATCATACTCAATTGTTGTATTAAAATGATGTCTCCAAGGCATACCCAAAATTAAATCTATGCTTTGTAATGGAGTAACTAAGAAATATCATGATTTAATGAAGTCTCTAATTTGGTATCGCAAATCTTTAGCATAGACATATAATTTATTTTGGTTGATATTTATGGGAGTCAAATGAAATCTCAAGTTTTGTGCAATACATGTAAAAATGAAATCATGTGTGCTCCTATCATCATGTATGTAATAACCTAATCACTAATCTTAACTTACATATATAAGCAATTATGTAGCTAAAAAGCAGGAGTACATTTGTGATCTTGGTAGTCTGAGTTCCCTTGAGGTATTTGATTCATATCTTCAAATGTGTTGACGATCTTGACATACATTTCAATTTGTGGAATGTCAAGAGAAAGAAATACTAGAGAATCCTTGGGCTTTTTGTATCTGTCTCTCCACCAACTCTCCTCCCTTTTGAAAAGCTATTGATATATATTCTTTTTTTTGGGTTTTTGGAGTGTATACTCAATTGTATGCCAAAGCCAATTGACCTTGAGTAGAGATCTTTTGTAAAAGAAATCCATAGAACATTAGATTTTGGCCAAGCCAAAGACCATAAGACTCCCCAATTTCCATTTCATCTATATATATACATGGAGATTATAGAGTTGGTTTAACATTGTAATTCCTTCAAATCTATGACAAAGAGTATGATTTTATGTTATGGTTAGCTTGTATCATTGTGTTGCTGCATAGTTTTATCAATAAACTTTATTGTCAATTATTTGAGTTGTTTTAAAGTGGCTATTGATTTGTGTAGTGATTGGTAGCTATGTTACCTAAGTTAAATAGCATGTGGAAATTAATAGCTACATTCATTATGGCAATCAATATCTTAAAATATTCATCATTACTTTTAGTTGTGCTAAATTTTGGCTTGGTTTGTAGATACGGTCAAAGATCTTAACTACAACAAAACAGAATGGATCATTTGATGTGGTATTGCAAACTTGGTAGCCATTGTCAATGTCCAAGATGATGATTCAATGATAGAAGGAAAGCCTTAAAGCTTGAAGGAGTGAAGAAGGAGACAACATCTTGGAAGAGTTTAGGCTTGCAACCAGCTAGAGTTTTTCACCAACACTTTATCCACCAAGAATATTGTTTGCCCAACAATAACCAAGTTTCTATCTACTTCATCCGACAATGAAATGCTCATTATATTGGCCAAAAGAGGGATATGGGACTATCATCTCGGTATAGTGGGTGTTGAACGTAACCACTTTGTTCACAAGGTTCAAGCATGCAACAAAGGCAACCCACTACCATCACACAAGCATATAATCATGCTACTTCCAAAAGAGCACAAATGTTATTGTAGAGATGGTTAGCTAGGGAGTGGATTTGGGTATGTGCATGAATAGGTGGACTTACTACTCATTAGGAAATTTCGGAGGTCATTTGGAGGGCCTTCTAAGAAAATGTATTTTTTGCACTCTCTCTCTAGAAAAAATGGCAAATAAAAGAGCTGGGTCTTTCATAGTAAAAGTTCAAAAAGTGTACTTTAAGTAGATTCCTTACTCTTCTGAACATTCGTTCGTAGTGATTGAGGGATAATCCTCTTTTCAGTTGCATTGAATGAACCTCGTCAATATGAAGGGAATGAGGCTAACATGGAGGGACAAAGGCGCAGCCGCTATTCACTTTCCATTAAACCTGCACATTTGGCTAATGGCGCACTCCTCAAATGGCACAAATGTTACCCAGAAACGAGCCAAATATCACCTTCACATTGATTTGGACAATGAGTACCAGCCATTGATTAAGCGCAGTAAAACAAACACACATATACCTCCCGCTTCCATAGACACGCTCAGAGCTCAAGGAGCTAAACACATAGATATCTGGATGAGAGGCTTTCTCTACCCTAAGAATCCAATGACTAATGCGTCTCCACCGTTTGTCAATCCTACAAGCTTATTGACCTTTGCTGGTGATGGAGAAAAGGGCCTTCTGGGTTATTGTAAATCTCTTACAAGAGAAGCTGAAACTTACAAGAGCATTCTCCAAGCTCAACAATGTGAGATTGTTCGCCTTTCACATTTACATTCTACAGATCAGGTTACCATTTTGCAACATAAAACAGAGGTACAAGAACTGAAAGGAAAGGTGCGAAGTTGTCAAATGAAGGACACCATCTTGGGTGGTCGTATCCGAAAGAAGAAATTGCGCAATCTTGAAACATTGCAGGTTGCATCAAGAGGTCTCAAGAAAAGAATCCGAGCATTAAGGTGATGCTTCTTGGTTGGCTACATTGTCTTAGTTAAGTAATCTTTTTGTTTTTTCTTGTTATGCATTGTTTTCATGTGCCTAAATAGTGTTAGTGAAGCAAATTTTCTGTTATTTACTTATGCATTGTCTTCATGTAGAGATTCAATCTATCCTGACAAGGAAAACATTGACCCCAAAGCCAATATAGGAAAGAGATTGAAGCCACTTATAAGTAGAAGCCTCCAACAGATATAGTACATGACAAGAAGTTTAAGGTCCTACAACGAAATGTAGTGGACAGCTTTATTTCAGAGAACTCAGTGCCTACAAAAGAGATACAAGGCACACTTGATTCACTTGGTGTAAGCAAAAGAGGATATTCGGCTATCCAAAAGTCCGTCTCATCCATCTTTGTTAGGAAGGGTATAAAATCCAAACTTCTACCATCAGCCTCAAGTGTTTGGAAAGAGAGGCTTCAGCTAACGAGGCACAGGGAGACTATCTTGGACAGCCCTTTCATATTAAAGCAACTTACAGTGGCCATGGAGCAAACATGGCATATGATGAGTTCAACAATATTTTTATGGACCTGCGGATATTACAGAAGAGAATGGTGGAGTTTTACAACATCACATTTGAAGAGTCACGTGGGGTATTACATTTTGTGTTAAAACTGGATGAGTGTGAGCTTGTTAAAGAGAGCGTGTTACTATTACTTTAATGAATAGAGCCCTCTCAAAGTGTCCCAGTGATGATCCTTTATATTTTAGTGTTCAATCAGAATCTAACATATGGTGGCTTGGTGCATTTGAGGTAAGCGAGATTCTCAGGTAAGCTCAAATGTTCACATCTACTTAAGTCTCATTTATTTTGTGTTGCAGGTAAAGAAAGAAGATCATGAGATTCTATATTGGGTGTTCCATCGAACTAATATTCCGGAGGTGATTGATCGATAGACTAACCAGGGAGAGGTACTACGTCTAGATGGAAGGGGAGACTTTCAAGTTCAGTGGCATCTTGCAGGTGACCTCAAAACATTAAAGTGCATGTATAATTGTGGAATGGGTGCAATGGCAAAGTCACCGTGTTTGTTCTGCATGGAGCCTGCAAAGGTCATGGACCCAAAGTGGTGGAGAAAAGCTCCAACACGTCACATTGAGGATCCTGCTTTTCGATCGGTTTTGAAAATACCACTTGTGAATGTCCACATTTGTACAATGCATGCCCTTTGTAGAATTGTGGAGAAATTGGTCTACTTATACATCGGGTTTGCTTGGAAGATTAAGAACTCCGCAGAACGACAAGTAGCCCTGCAGTGCTTAGAAATGGTACTGTCGGATATGGGGCTTCATGGTGGCAATGTGAAAATCCAGCGGGATGAAAAGAGATCAACTGCTGAGAAGGATGTCCCATGCAAACCATCCATCGGTGGGGTGAAGGCACGGAGGTTTTTATCTAAGCCCCAAGGTACAAGAGATCCAAAGCTAACAAAACATGGAAAAATATATAACACATCTTATGTTAGCAAGGTAGAGTATCAGAGCTGTAAAAAGCTACATATTTCAGTCAAAGACCACGAACCAACTACTCGTAACTCGAAGGCTGAGGTTTGGCGATCAATAGACATCCTATTTTTGATGTGCGACAAAGATGACTGGTCACAAGGTGATATGAACAAGTTCAAGAAAAATCTCAACCTTCTGAAAAAATCATTCAAGACAGCATGGACAGACACCCTGATTACTCACTACATGGTATTATCATGTATTTCTTTCTCTCTTATGTGCAAATATGTGACTGTAAAACATTCTAACTAATCTGTTTTCATATCCAGTACATCATCTTCAATCATTTACCATATTTTATACAAAAGTATGGGAACCCGGCAATATGGAATGCCCAAGGGATGGAAAAGTCTCATTACATGGCGAGAAATGCTTATTTCAGGCACACACGACATGGTGGCTCTCGAATCAAGGCTAACAGTTTGAGAGAACTATTTGAATGGTTCTATCGTAGAATCATTCATCGAATGCAGGCAAAAGAAGTCTTGGCAAATTCAGCAACAGCACAAGCCATCAGACATTTACAACAACAAAAAGTTAAAAGATCAATGGCATATAACAACTCCGGAGCTCGTGAAAGTCAGCGAAGGTGGAGAGAGACAATGGTGTATGTGAATCACAAGTGGAGAAAGATACTCTGAGTGGATGACATTGTACAAAATTTATGTAATACATGATCTTATACAATTGCTACTTGAAGTGTATCAAGATTTTGAAGGTTCAATTTTGTTTTTTGGCACGTCACCCTTGTAACGAATCATGAGATGTTTGCCATACTCTAAAAGTTCATCTGGGTTTTGTCTACCAAGAGCTAGTGCCATTGCTGTGTAGGTGTAGT